>NW_017728886.1:168020496-168031512 GCF_001723895.1 Crocodylus porosus | reverse complement strand
TTGGACCCCTGCTTAACCATATGAGTCAACTGACAACCGATGCCCAGGAAAAAGCCAACCTGCTTAACAGGTATTTTGCATTGGTCTTTCACCAGCCCCAAGAGACGGCCCTGCTCAATATGGTACAGGATGGCTAGGGCGAGAGAGAATTGTTACCTGTTATCAATGCTGACCATGTGAAGGAATGCCTTGAGAAGCTGGACACCATCAAGTCAGCTGCCCCAGACAACTTACACCCCAGGCTACTTAAGGATCTGGCAAGCATTATAGTTCTGCCATTGGCACGGATCTTCAAGAACTTGTGGTGTTCAGGTAAAGTGCCCGAAGATTGGAAGAAGACCAATGGGGTGCCTATCTTCAAGAAATGAAGGAAAGTAGATCTGAGGAACTACAGGCCATCAGCCTGACCTCTATTCTGGGGAAGATCTTGGAAAAAATCATCAAAGAGACCATTCTTGACAAACTGGCTGAAGGCAACTTCCTGAGGGATAGCCAGCATGGGTTTGTTGCGGGTAGGTTTTGCCTGACCAATCTCATCTCCTTCTACAACCAGGTGACGTATCACCTGGACAACGGAGAAGAGGTTGACATCATATATCTTGATTTTTAAAAAATCTTTCAATCTGGTATCCCATGATCATCTCATAGAAAAACTGGCCAACCGCAGCCTTGGCTACATTACAGTCCTCTGGCTGGGGAATTGGCTCTGATGTTGGACCCAGAGAGTGGTAGTTGACAGAAGTCAATCATTGTGGTGCACCATGACCAGTGGGGTCTCCCAAGGCTCCATCCTTGGACCTATTCTTTTCAACATCTTCATTAATGATGTGGATATTGGTGTCAGCAGTGGACTGGCCAAGTTCTCTGATGACACCAAACTTCGGGATAAAGCGTCCACACCCAATGACAGGATGGTGATCCAGGCCAACCTTGACAGGCTCGGAAAATGGGTAGACAAAAACATGATGGCCTTCAACACTAAAAAAATGCTAGGTACTCCACCTTGAGAAGAAAAATCCGCAGCATGCTTATAGACTCGGCGGTGCTACGCTTGCTCACACCACGGCCGAAAGGGACTTGGGGGTCATGATTGACCACAAGATAAATATGTGACATTGCAGCTGGCAATGCAAGCAAAATTCTGGCTTGCATCCATAGATGCTTCTCTAGCAAATCGCAGGATGTCATCCTCCTGTTGTACTCTGCCTTGGTGAGACTGCAGCTGGAGTACTGCATCCAGTTCTGGGCTCCACATTTGAAAAAGGATGTGGAGAAGCTTGAGAGAGTCCAGAGGAGAGCCACATGTGTGATCAGAGGGCAGGAAAACAGACCTTATGATGAGAGGCTGAGAGCTATGGGACTCTTCAGCCTGGAAAAGTGTAGGCTCAGGGAGGACCTGGTGGCTGCCTATAAGTATATAAGGGGTGTACATCAGGATCTGATGGAACGCCTGTTCACCAGAGTGCCCCATAGGATGACAAAGTCAAATGGTCACAAACTCCTCCAAGACCATTTCAGGCTGGATATAAAGAAGAACTTCTTTACTGTCTGAGCCCCAAGGCCTGAAATAGACTGCCGCCAGAGGTGATGTAAGCACCTACTCTGGACTCCTTTAAGAGTCAATTGGATGTTTATCTTGCTGGGATCCTGTGACCCCAACTGACTTCCTGCCCCTGGGGGAGGGGGCTGGACTCGATGATCTTCCAAGGTTCCTTCCAGCCTCAATGTCTATGAAATCTATGAAATAATACATCTTGGTTTGCAAAAACTCATTTCTGTGGGAATTAAATCAAGAGCACTTACGTCGTTCCCCATAGCAGTGGACATTTCCAAACCTAGATGAGAACTGTTTAGAAAATTCTGGTGAAATGCAGTTACCTGAAGCAAATTGAACTTGCATGCTCATCTTTAACATTGATTAGATCTTTTTTTACATCCTCTTAGGCTGGTTTTTATATTCCACAGTAACAGGTTGCCTAGCTGCTGGATGAAAGATGGAAGGACCCTGGAAAAGAAAAACCTCTCAAAACCCCTTATCTTTAAGGAATCTACTTACATAAATACTGTGTGTGCTCTCATGATGTATACTAGGGGCATTAAATACAGTGTTTACTTGAATAGAAGGTGACCCTGATTAGAAGAAGACCCCCCAATAATTAGATCATATATGTTGAAAAGTTTTCAATTTTGTTATAATATTCCAGGTATAGAATCGGATTATTGGACATTTGCTTTTAGTTTGTTCCCCTCCCACTGCTATATCAGAGAAAATAAATCTGGAGGGTCAAGTACCCCTTTGCCCTTTGCTTCCCCCCACCTTTATACCCTGGAAAGCCCTTCTCCTTACTGTCACACCCTGTTCTCCCTGAGCACATGAGCGTGGGGACCAAATTTGAAAAAACTAACTTTGTGCAACCAGGATGTTTGTGACAAGGTTCCCAGCCTGGCTCACCACTGGGCTCCGACCTCCTCACCTTTTCTTCTGGACTCTCTGGGTCCTTTCCTCCTCAAGGTTATCTTGCCTGCCACAATTTGACATTATATTTTCGTAGGGAGGCAGCCCCCAGGAGGTGGATGCAAGTTTTGGGGTAGGTCCTTATCTGAACCCAAGCTCTTCCTGGTCTTGGCTCACTTTTAATTTGACTGGGTCCCACTGCCTAGGTCCTGGGACTCTAGCTCTACCCCCTCAAGGGCTTGGGACCACTTGGCCCCTAAGCATGCCCCTTGCAGGCATGGAAATTACGCCCCCAATCTTTGCCATCAGATACCCAGTCCTCTGATGCACCACAATCTTCCCTCTAAATGTATTTGGACTCCTGCCCATACTCAACACCCCCTGCTGCACCCCAGTGGCCTCCAATCTGCCCCTTATAGCCACTCTGGTCCTCTGGTTCAAATGTAAACCAAGAGTATGAGCATCCACTCCCAAATGTAAGGCTTGCCAAATACATACTCCCTGTCTGTGGTTAATCTTTAGCCTCCGGTAGCACAAATACAAAAGGTTCAGCATGATTATCTCATGTTGCTTGCAGCACAGGGTCTCTTTTGCCCTCCTGTGGCACATTAGTCCTTTCTTCTAGACAGTTAACACTGGCTCCTTCCTGGAGCTGTGCCTCCTGTGGCTCTTAGGACCAGGCAACCCCTTCTGGGCCAAGCCCTGGGCTTTTGAGCCTCTCCCTGGGTCACCTACTTCTGCCCCAGGCCTGCCAATCACAGCTTACACCTGGGGCAGGTGGCTATCTTATTTAAGGTCCCTTTTTTCCATTTAGTCTGGTCAAGGGGCTGGGCTGGCCAGTGGACCCCAGGCTCCCTCCCCATCTCAGTAATGGGGCAGGGCCCCCCTGCTACATCTTGAAATAAACAAAGCTTTAGTAATTTTCATATAGTACCCATATATTTGTTCATCCAGAATTGATGCATGTTACATTTGTTTTGAAACTGCTGCAAGTTTTGGCACAGGTACTCCATAAATGTATTTTTAAGCAGCACTTTTACTTTCGTGTGTGTGTGTCTCAGGGGTGGGCAAAACATGGCCTGCGGGCTGGATCTAGCCCATGAAGCCATTCTATCTGGCCCACGGGGCCCCTAAAAAATTTAGAAAATTAATATTTCTCTGTCTTTGGTTCCTGTCAAAAATGACAGGAAACGGGCAGTAGGACCCAGGGGAAGCCCAGCAGGCTCCCACAAGAGCAAGGCCTGCCCCGCCAGCCGAAATCCCCAGCAGGGGCTTCTGGCCTGGGACCATGTGGCTAGAACCTCAGGTAAGGGCAGGGGCAGGGGAGCGGCTGTAGCACGGGGCACCGGGCATGGGGTGGGGCAGGGGCTGCTTTTCTCTCTGCTCAGCACCAGCTTGTAACCTGGCCCTGCTGCCAGCCTGGGCACCACACCAGCTCTGGGCTCACCCGTCGGGGCTGCGCATGGCAGCAGCAGCTGCGCCCCGCCCCGACTCCTTGTTGCAGCCAGGCACTGTTTGGTGCTGTTGGCTGCCTAATAGCTCGACCAATTCATCTCCTCCTGCTTCAGGTGTGCCCTGTGGAAAGCCAGGAACCTACTCATAAACTAGGACCCCACAATTGAGGACTGTATTAAAATGGGGCTGGGTGAAATATAGTATAGGAAGACAGAAGAGGACAACAGAAAAGAAATGGAAGACCTCACATGGTGGACAGGGGACTGGCATAGACTTTTTCAGAGGCAAACCCTCTAAAAGAACAATGAGTGATAAGACTGCAATGGTGATAGGCGTGCGGGTGGGCCTGTGTAACGGGACTACAATCATTTAACTGGCAAAGTATATTTTGATCTGCCAATTGAACCACAGTGGTCACTTGACAGCTTGTTAGAGGCACAGTTTTATTTATATATATAATATATAATCTTTTTGCAAAAAATATTTTTTTTAGCTGAGTTCAGTCCCCTCTCCCAATTAGTGTCAAATGTAGCATTTTTAGCACCAAGGGGATGGTGTCAGGGCTGGCTCTGGCTCCCCCAGTACTGGCCTGGTATTACAGTACCTCCAGGCCTGGTGCCAGTTCCCTACGGAGGGAACACCTGGCCATTTTTTTAAGGGCCACACACATAAAAAGGAAGGTTCCTATCAGCATATTTCCCTAATACGGGACACATGTTTTATAGTCATGCTCAGTGTTGGCCCTTTTAATCAGCTTAATAGTTTATAGGTTCATTCTGAGCACATGCTGCTTTTGGCAACAGTTTAATGACAGACAATGTATTTAGTAAGATTTCCTTGTATGTGATTGTAAGATGAGGGGCTTTTTCCCTGGTCAGTGGGGGAGGGCTCGGGGGGAGAACCTTATCTTATATTCAAGTAAATACGGTATTTCCAAATGCTGTAGCATCAGGGCCAAGAAACAAGGTAGCCAGCCCTGTGGGCACCCCCATGGCTTTCTTAAAGGGATCAGCAAAAGGTGGATAAAAGAATTGGATTCTCATGGTTCTGCTGCTAAATTCAGAGTGAATATTTTAACCCAAAGTGATGCAATGTCCTGATAGTCCTTTATCATCTGGAAGAAAAAAAGAGGCTGCAGCTTGGCTGTGACAGAACTAAAAGGAAAATATTTTCTGATGGATTGCATTTTGAGATCAAAGGCTGACCAATAGTACCTACGGCCTGTTTCCTTGTTCATCAAATGTAGTGACCCATTGACCCCTGTAGATCATATTGCTGGCTTCCTTTGCAGAATCTTAAGGACTGGGTGGCTGTGAAGAGTGATTCCATTCAACCAGCCTTCAGAAAAGAAGTAACACGAATGATGGAGTTAGCAGCAGACAGACTTCGAGCTTTAGGAGCCTCTGTTATGTTAGTAAATCAACTCCACCAGGTACCTAATTATCAGTGTCATGTTTTAACATATGAACTATCTATCCTTTCTTGGGTTCTAACTATTTCATTGAATGTAATGTATAGCAAATTCTTATTTGTAGCACAAGTAGGGACACCCTTTGTTATAGTTAAGACAGTAGATATCATAGAAGTCTTATTTTCTACGCAGAGGATGAAAATATGGGGTTTTGTTAAAAACCTTTTCTTCATTTGATAATCGGAAGAAAACTGCTAGACTACTTTTAACATCTTTTTTCAGCCCTTTTAATGCAGGCACCTTCCTTTTAAACACAGACTAATATCAGCTGTTAATGCAAAACAGCCTGCAAATTCTTATGACTTCACTAACTTTCTCACCCTTTTCTGATACTGGGATTCACCTTTGGGAGACATCCAGCCTCCTCTTGAGATCTATCCAATGTGATAGTAAATTACAATATTAGCCGGAGACCTTAGCTTGTTTTCAAATCAGTCTGTAATAGTTGCCAGTGCTGCTTGCCAAGAAGGCAATATATTTCACTTTTTAAAATGAGCCTCTTCAAATACATGTGTTGCAAAAACAAATACAACATTGCCTTATGTTCTGCCTTTATATAAATGTTAATGTCACAACATATAGATAGCTTTTCACCTTCTCCATCACGGGTTTAGTCTATGGGGGAAATGAAGGGTCTAGCAAGGAGTTTCTGCTATCATTGTAAGACAAGCAATAATTTCACCTGGGTTGCAAAAGAGTCAGTTTTGTACAAACCTTAGAGGTGGGGATAAGAGTCAAATATGAAATCAGAGCAGGTTAAAAGTTCAAAAGGTAACTCAGATATTGAAGATACTACAACTCTTAGTGAGTTCTCAGAGTTGCCTTTTTCTGTTGCTCTGTTAATATCCTTCCACAGCTGCCTGATGGCTGGACTCTTCCTGTAGTTCTAGCAGAACTTGGCAAAGATCCACACAAGCCCACTGTGTGTTTCTATGGACATGTGGATGTTCAGCCTGCCAAAAAGGAAGATGGATGGAAAACTGACCCCTACACGCTGACTGAAATTGATGGTCTGTACATGGTTGCTATTCTACTACAATGATTTGCATGCATGGATCTGACTTATGAAGCGGGGAAGAAGCTCCCAGGAGTTTTAGAACTGCTCTAAGATGCTACTCCTATTGAAATGTCTGGAACAAGTTCTGTGGAAACAGGCCTTTACGAGCCACACTATTGTTGGTGAATCCCATAGTGACTGCACAATATCCCTGTGAAAGGGTCAGTGGGAGTAAAGGCAGCTGGAGTTTATAATCACACCATTAATTTCACACACCAGTAAGGGAAATTAGCTGCATCTAAGTAGTTCTGTTTACTGAGGAAGAGGAAAATGTGGAGTTAAGGTCACAAGGAGTTAGTAGCAGAGTAGAACAGCCAGCTCGTAAGCCCTGATTCCTAATCCGTTGTTCTCACTGGATTCATCTACACATGCTATTAAGGCAAAACAGTAAACTCTGGTGTTTAGTGTGCTGGAGTTTATTGTTCTCAGGTCTCACATTTACACATGCACCCAAGATCACAGCATGTTGAGCCAGGTCAGAGTAGCTCTGACTGGCAGGGTGTCTAGAAGGTCAGCCTGCCAGTCCAGGGCTGCTCTGACCCAGCTCAACGAGCTGTGGAAGGACTGGCTGAGGAATGAGGGTGCCCCAGTATGGGGCTAGTCAGCAGGCAGTTCCTACACTGAAGCAACCCTTATGCTCCAGGCAGTCACATCAGAAGCTACACATGGACTGGTGCAGAGTAAAAAACTGCAGCAGGATAGTACTTGTATTTATAAGTAATACCCTGCTGCAGAGTTAATTAATTTCCTGCAGCCTAATAGGACTGCACATGGAGACATGAGATGTTTACTTCAGAGCTAATTAGTCCATTCCAAACTAAATGTGTCACATAAACATGCCCACTGTTAAACTTCTCAGTCTCTGAGACCAGAATAACTCTGTTTACTTCAGTTGAAGTCACTCTTATATTTATATTGGCATAAAAGGGAACAATACCTATCACTTTATAAATATGTGTAAATGTATTACTCCAAAAAATGATAGCACTGACTAGTACCTACAGACTCATGCCACATCCAGATGAGGGCAGCCATACAGTATGTGGTGCTGCAGACAGGTCTGCACTACACACCGCACATTCAGGCATTTCCCATGCTGCTGTGCTGCAGTGTTTGTGTGGTGGGGGGACAGGGCGGAGGTGGAGGACATGGGTTGACCCCAGGAAATCCCGGGGTCAAAGAAACTTGCATGGAAAAAAGTGGGGCAGCAAATGTGGCTTCATTGTGCACCACCCAAAACTGGAACTTGGCCCACTGGACCCATGCTCAGGCTGCTGGCCAGGCTCCAAGCTGCAGCAGTACTGCATGTGTATCCCAGGCCCCAGGACCCCAGGTAAGGCTGCAAGGGCCAGCATAGTTGCTGGCCCCAGCCTCCCCTATCCCACCTGGGGTAACCTATCATGTGCTAGACAGTGCATAGCACAGGTGTTGCCCAGGGACAAGTAGCAGCGGCACAAAGTGTGTCACTGCTTTTTGTCCCCACGGAACCAAATATCTGCCCTTGTTTGGTATGGCCATGGGGTTAGAATTGTCCTTGAGTGTTATCTATTCCAGCCCCCTGTACAAACACAGGATTTGCTATTCTTCCACCAGGCCAGCCTCTTTTGGAAAGCTTCTTCTCACAACTTCCCTAGGTAGCTTGGCCCACTGTCCTTTCATTTGTCTTGCCTGACATTTGTTCTAAATCTGCTTTACTGTGGTTTAGACACACTGCCATGTGTCATGCTCTCTATGGCAAGGGAAAGAAGTTTCTCCCCCTTCCCCCAGACCTTCAACTATTTGAAAAATAGTATTATACACCCCCCACACCACCATCACCAGTTCTGAATAGTGTGGAAGAATCACTTCCCTTGATTAACAGGATTTGCAAGTAATACTTTCCAGGTATTGAAGTCAAATTGACCAGCTTATACTTTCTTGGGCCCTCCCTGCTTTTCAAGATAGACACTATTTTAAGCCACTTTCCTGTTCCTCTGAAACTTCACATCTCACCTGAAAGTTTGCTAATATTGATGCCAGAGGCTCGAAGGTTTCTTCAGCTGGTTCCTTTGGCATCAAGGGATGAATTCCATTAAATGCAACCAGCTGAAATTCAGTCAGTTTTGTCAAAAGTTCCCCTATCTCCCCCTCACTTATGTGTCCCTTCCCCTTCTATGCTTAGGTTGTTAGTGGCCCGAGGAAAGCTTTTTTTGGGGTGGGGGGTAAAGTCTGAAGCAAAGTAGGTATTGAGCAGTTCCCTCCTTTGTGGCTTCTCCTTTGAGCTATGGACTTGCAATTTCCCTAGGTTTTTTCATCTGACATATCTGTGGAACCTCTCCTTACTGTATTTAGCATTTCTTGCCTGTTTTAACGTATTTTCACCTTTACTTTCCTGACTTTGTTTCTACATGTTTTTGCTGTTCCTTTTTATACTTCCTCAGTGCCACACTCTTCATTGTATTGCCTGTCCCTAACTCTTGATTTTTCAGATAAGTAAGAAGATCTTTATATAACCACATTGGTCTCTTCTGGTTCCTCTCATCTTTCCACTGTGTTCGTGTTCTACTTAGAGGCATTTTACAGACATTTTTTTTTGTCCTTAGGTAAATCAGTGCAGAATAGTATAATCTTTACAATTATTCTCAGTGTGCAGGAACTGCACACTGTGCCAACCTGTATAGAAATTTATGGAGCAGACAAACCTCATCTAAAATATGGAATAAAGTTGACTTGTGACACACATCAAAATTATCACAGAGTCCTAAGAGATGAAAGGCCAGTGCAGTAATCAGTGGAGAAACATCAAGTACTTTATTTAAAACTATTCTTTGAAAGCCTGTCTCCAGTGGGATCAGTGGGAGTTTTGCTATTGAACTTCACTGAAGCCTGAATTTCACCTATTACATCTGAATGCATGAGAGGTTCTAAAGTTTGATATAAGCTTTTAATTTTCTCTTTTTTTAAGGAAATCTTTATGGGCGTGGAGCAACAGATAACAAAGGACCTGTCTTAGCTTGGATAAATGCAGTGGAAACATTCAGAGCACTAAAATTAGTAGGTAGCAAAGAGAAACAATTTTATTATTACAATGGCACCGTGTAGGAGTGAATTTACACTTCTGTGATGTCAGATGAAACCACCTTATCCTAACAAATAGATTACATGTATTTTGAAATGTTAGGATATTTTTAATGCTTCTTCTAAAATTCTAGACCCACCCCAATATTGGTTTATCTTTGCGAATTTTATATACTGAATGTAATGTCATGGCTACCACAGCCCTTGTCCTGCCTTGAAAAATGTTCCTAGGAAAAGGAAAATACTTAAAATGTTTCTTTCATTAAGTTGGCAAATTCCCTTGAAGACTATTAGTTTGAAAGCATTTTACAATTGAAAAACTGACTTTAAAACAGATGTTGATCATGGGATCTCATTGCTGTTGCCTCTTGACCTATTGTTCTTGGCTACAAGTCATCTTCAGTCGTCAGTGTGTATTCATGGATAGAATAAGGATAAGAAAGCACCTAGAAAATCCTCATTCAAAATAGAATATATGTTTTTTCAACAGCCTCTTAAACTACAGCCTCATCTAACCTACCAGGTTATTGTCTAGCTTTGCATATTTAATAATTAGGACAGTCCATCTTACAACCTAGTTATAGGACATCTTTAAGGTCTTTGTCCCCTACAGCTTTTAGCTGTGCTATAGCCAGTTAGGTGACAACAGTTGAAGATCAGTCTCCTGCCTCTGTTACAGCTATAAGTTACGCTGAACTTAAGGGTTTGATTTCTGAAGACTTAATAAATCTTATGGACATGCAAATAAATTACAGTGTGGTAAAACAAGGTGGGGCTTTAATATGCTCTTGCATGGTTGTAAGCGGAAGCTTAATCTTTGCAGCTCTTCCCTCTGTGAAAGAGATCATTGGAAGTTTGCTTCGCAGTAGTGCTATTGGATCTGCTTCCATTAGCAGCTAGCCTGAAAATGTAGACATTATACTTTGTTATTTGCTGTCCTAGTTGTTGCACTTAGGAAGCGGATTTTTAAACCTAGTGCCCCAAGAACTGACACAACACCCAATTGATCAATAGCAGAAAGGCTTTAATAACAATACTACAAGCAAGCTATAAAACTAAATGACAGAAAAAAACTCCTTCCCAAAATAAAATGAGCTACTCCACAAAGTCCTAGTACATACTTAGTAGCAATAGTGTTTTCTCAGCAATGCAGGTGAAGGAAGCTGGTCAAATCTTGCAGCTTTCACTAAGTAGGATCCATTACTGGTTAAGCTGGGTGCAATGAAGCAGCAATCTCTCTCTGCTTCTCCTGGAGTGCACATCTTGCTGGAAAATTTGCTTAGTTCTTACACTGTTTAACTGTATAACTTCATAGCATTTTTTCTTGATAGTTGGCCAATTGGAGTCCAAAGAAACAGGGAGGAAAAGGGTAACCATTACAGCTGTGCAAAGCTTCAGGTGCTGATTCGATTTCAAGGAGATTTGGCCTGATTCAGCAGCTGAATCTCCAAATCTGAATTGAATCAGGAGACCAATAAAATGGTCTGAGTCAATTCAAAGCCTCCAAATTGATTTGGAGAA
>NW_017728886.1:168007010-168019674 GCF_001723895.1 Crocodylus porosus | reverse complement strand
TCTGACATGAATACTAGCCACTTCACACAGGCCTAGTAACCATCATATCACAACTGTTAAATTGTCTGGATACTGTTTTTGGATTTCTCTAGGTGTGAAGACTTGTGTTTCTCTGCAGCCACTGCAATTACAGGTGATGGGTCCTGAGTGGTCCAACAGGATGCTTAGAGGTCTCACGAGACCTGTTTTGGCTCATTTGTATATCAATGGGGCAAATTTGCAGTAGCTTGAACCGGTGATGGTTTATTTACAAAACTCCAGACATACACTAAATGATCGAGATATGTATAATGCCTTAGACACTGGATGCCCTGTTTGGAAAAATGTTAGCATGTCACGTACACGGCATCCTTTCTCTATTCAATGCACTTTTTACAGGTTTTGCTAGAAATGTATATTTAGTCTTTTGTCTTCCTTAGTTACCTTGCCTTCACTGGCTCAGCCTTTCGTTTGGCTCTCTTAGCTTGGAATGTTAAGTCTCTGTTAACAATTTTAACCATCACTTTTAGTATTTTATGGCATGGGTCTGGTATTGGGTACCGCAAGCACTCCACTGTCTGAACACTTAATGGGTTGCAAGTCATTAGAGGAGTTTGATTTTCTTGTGGCAGTCCTGTTGCTACAGTCTGGTCTTGACTCTGCATTTACAGTGTCTCTTGCATTTTTTACAGTGTCTCTTGCATTTTTGTACAAGAGACACTGTACAACCTTTCACAGTTTTCATATGCAGCACTAGTCGCCTATTATAAGCTAATGAGGTTGTGGCTAGCTTTCTACACTGTGCTAATCATTGAAATCAATAGCTACCACACTGGCATTTTAACAACTGAAGCTAAGAATATCTGTCTTCCTGAAGCGTCTCTCTAGAAAACAGCAGAGGCCATTATGCAACCAATGTGAACAGTTTAATCCAAATTTAGTTTTGGTCATTTGGTAAAGCATTTATGAAGTTAAATAAATCTGTTGAAGTCCAGGCATTTGCACCTGGGTGCAATGTGAGAACTGAAGTAAAACACAAAACATCAAGTTGTGTATGAAACTTAACCTCCATAATCAGAACATGAATCAGATTGGAAAGCTGAGGTTGACTTGCGTGGGATGTGCAAGCCTTTCTAAACACTCGATGGCCATGACAGAAATAGTTTGAGTAATTCTGAAAATAGCACTTATAATCTACCAACTCTACAGCTTCACTGGTGCTCACAAGATATCAGGAGTACAACAGGACACAGAGGTTTTACTAACATGAGACCTAACCACTTCTGTTTGGGCCATATGGTAGTTAAACAGCCATCAGTAGACCTATGTCAATCATCTTGCCATTAGTCTCAGCTGCGAGCACTGGTGGAAATGTAGCAATGGATAGTACAGAGGAATTCTTCAGTGAAGATGAAACACATACCTTATGCAGCTACAGAAAATAATTGAAAATAATTTAGCCCCTTAGAGAAAACAGTTAGCAACTTGATTAAGGTACCCACTTACAAATGCAATGTTATGAAATCTTCTGAAGGCTAAGAAAGCTGATTTGTGCCATCTTGAGAAAAATGAAAAGAGAGAAATACCATAAGGAAAAGAAATATCATCTGTGACACTGCAGCTAGAAATAGGCATTGCCAAATTAAACATATCAGCTGGGCTGGAGTGTGTTACAACACATCTGATCCACTTCATTGGATAAAATGCACATCATTCCTTGTTCCACCCTTGATGGTGCAGTTATGGGCTGATATGATCTCTGGAGCCCTGCTTCCCCACTCAGCAAGACCTGTCCCCCATGATCATAGGAGCAAGTCTGGCTGAGTGGGGATGGTGAGACTCTCCCCCCACTCAGCCACACTCACTTGCAATTGGGGGAATGGGTCCAGCTGAGTGGGGAAGCCCAACTTCCCCACTTGTGGAGAGGCACTTCGAGATTCCCTGGGGGTGTATCTCTGGAAGTGGGGAAAGAGGCCATCAAGCCTCCAGAGCACCTACCCAGGTTGGTTGGAGAGTGCAAGCATACTCTTTTGCCACAGAGCTAATACGTATTTCCTGCAATAAAGCAACAGAGTCTATTACTACTTTTTGTCACACCACTGATTTTCCTTTAACGCAGAACGACAAAGGGTAGCAATGTCTATTTGCTCACTGTATGTGCCATCATAAACATGTTTATGGTGGCACAAATAAGACACCATGCGACATCTGTTTCCATCTTGCATGAATCCAGGCTTGCCTTTCTAGTGGGATGGAATAGGCCACCTGCTTAAATATCCCTTTCTTCAAAGTATACTATTGCTCTTCATTATTGAAAAACTGGCCATTTACCCAGGCTTTGATTTTTATTTTATTTTATTTTTTTTCCCCCATAGGATATGCCAGTGAACTTCAAGTTCATTATTGAAGGTATGGAAGAAGCAGGGTCTTTAGGGCTAGATAAAGTTGTCAAAGAAAAACAGCATTTTTTCTCTGATGTTGATTACATTGTGATTTCGGATAACCTTTGGCTTAGCAAGATGAAACCAGCCCTCACCTATGGGACTCGTGGGAATGCCTGCTTCTTTGTGGAGGTACAAGACTAAATGAGAGTGGTTTGTATTTGGCATAGGTCCTTGGGCAGAGGGTAGTGATATACCTTGTGTCCACTCCCATCTAACCCCACCACACACCTTTATGTATAGAGCAACACTGATTGAGTGCAAATGTAATACATATGACTAGGGGTCTTTCCTCTTCATTCTATCTGACCTCCACATACTCTCCCCCAAATTCAATTCACTTAACCCTGTCATGTTCCTGTTCTATTCACCATTTCCCCCATGTTTAGGCCCTCATTTTCATTCTCTGAATGTCCATTTCCTTCCCTTAAATGTTCTCCCCCTCTTACATTCTCCTTCACAGACCACCTCAATCTCTCCGTTTTCCTTTATTCCCTGTTTCAGAATCAGTAGCTGCTGCTTTTGGCACTGGTCGGTATGATTAGTGTTCAGTATGAGCTATCTGCCACAGGGTGCACAGCTTGGTGGAGGTCCTGGGTAGAGAAGACCAATGCAAATAGTCCACTGTAACGTATTTAGCAAGCAGAGCAAACCACCCTTAAATATGGGTAGGGAAGGATAATAAATTCACCAGTTAGGAAGTACTTGAACTCACAAAATTGAGGAGTTCATAAGGGAAATATCTTACAAAATAATCCTTAAAGAACTACCTCAAAATCTGCTTCCGTGCCTCTACTTGAACAAGCCATGGTGAAAAAGAATAGCATCATCAAAACTACAAAAATGATCCACATCTGTTACTAAATGGTCTGACAGAACAATGTCTGGAAAAGAATGGACAAGTTTATTGGAAAAAAAGTTTAATTGGTAAGAAACTTATCTAAAAATGTATCTGAAAAGGAAATCATTAAATCAAATATTTTCCTCTACTCCAGAACTTTATAATGCAAAAGTTTCCTAAACTAGCTCTTACATGTTGAAGTCTGAAATATGTTTAGGTTGGAAACAAATAAGCTTAACATGAGGGATTTGGTCACCCAAGGTTAGAGACATTTAGCAATTTGCAAATGTTTTTGCTCAAAAAAGTATTTTTAGGCAGGGGGGAAATCAGAGGAAGAAGGTACTTTTCAAAGGACCCTGCAAAGTAGAAATAACCAAATCTGTCTCCCTTGTTCCTTGTCACAAAGCTACTCTTTCATTTCCAGAAATTACACGAGACCAAATTTTTGACTGTTTGATTTCCCTTTTGTAGGAAAGTCTTTCAGATGTTTTCCTACAAGTATCTACTTTCTTGTTTTTTAACTGAGGCCAGAAGCAATAAAGCTGTAATTATCTCAGTTTCCATGGAACACTAATGATTTAAAAGCATTGAAATGGTATATTTTGTCTCAATTTGAGTCTTTTTCCTCATATAGGTGGAATGTGGTAAGAAAGATCTTCACTCAGGAACCTTTGGAGGCATCATTCATGAACCAATGACTGATCTAGTAGCCCTGCTTGGTAATACTGTGCATCATTTTACTCAATAGTAACTAATAGGGAAGGCTGAACCCTTTCCCACTACTGGGGGATAGTTCTATGATTAGTTGGTTTGTATAAGCATCCTGAAACTTAGATAATATATGTCTTAGCTGAATTTGTGAAGCTGGCCTGTTGCCTTCGGCAGGAATCTTGGGTGCTTAAAAATACACGTCATTCTAAGTACCTTGCTGAATCTTGATTTGTCCTGGCCTCATTGTCCTACCTAAAATACAGATATTTTCTACCATCTCCACTGGTGTTAGCAGCATTGGCAGCACCAGCTGAGACAGCTCACCAGTTGCTGATACTATTTTCAGCGCCATAGACCTGATAATATTTATTAGGCCTGCTTCTTAGACCCATTCAAGAAAAGCCTAAGTGAAGCAGGACTCTTGTGTTCTTGATGCTCATGTAGCTAGTAGGACATCAGCAATGGTAGGAGATATTCCTTCTATGGACAGGGATTTTGTGGCAGCTTGAAAGCTAGACTAGATATGCCATTAGTGAAGGTTTCTGAATTCTAGGCTAATTCTTAAGTATGTGGAATAAAGATCCATGTCAGCTACTGGCTCTGTTCCTATTCATATTGTCAGTAGCAGCCCAGTAGCAGCTTTTTAAATAAAAATACTCTACATTAGGCAGTCACAACCTTGAGGGCAGCAAGTAGTTTCTAGGGCCTTGTGACTTTTCACATACTATAAAAGGTAAATGGGTGTGTGGGTTAGAAGGAAAGGGGGTAGAAGTCCTGGCACAGAAAAGTGGAATCCCACTATGGAGAATGGGAACCATTGCTTTAAATGTAAAAGAAGATGTTGTCTACCTCAGACTACCAGCACCTGTATCTCTCTGTTGGTATCTACTCATAGACAGCCTTGTGAATATGTCGGGTCATATTCTGATCCCTGGAATCTATGATGATGTTGCTACCCTTACAGAAGAGGAGAAGAAGTTGTATGAATCAATTGAATTTGATCTAGAGGAACATAAAACTAATGCTGGTGTGAAAAA
Organism: Crocodylus porosus; assembly: GCF_001723895.1. Taxonomy (NCBI): domain Eukaryota; kingdom Metazoa; phylum Chordata; order Crocodylia; family Crocodylidae; genus Crocodylus; species Crocodylus porosus. The sequence goes on along the minus strand of NW_017728886.1, from coordinate 168,014,665 downwards.
ATTCCTCTATGACACCAAGGTATGGTAGCATCTTTATTAATGATCTGTAGAAAATGTTTAAATGACCTATTACCTTCACTTGATAACTTCAGACTTCACTGATTTTTTTTCAAGGAATAGTGAACACAACAAAATAAAACAAAGGAATCTAGATCATTTCAGACTTGAGTAAAAAGTTTAAAGAGAAACAGAGAGAGAGAGTGCCCATCTGGTCAAATGCAAACTAAGATATCTGGAGAAATATAATCTGAACTATAATTTTTTAGTGAAAAGGGATAATGCAGAAAAACAAGGAAACCATAAGAAAAGAAAAGCCATAAGGTAAAATGGGTAAACACTGTTTTTTAAGCAAGATTGGGAAGTGGATAGCTGCAGAAAAGTTGATGTGATTTTGCTATCTTTATATATTTAGTTCAGATGTTGATGTCTGACAGACATAGCAAAATAGTCCCCCTTCACAAGCCTTTAAATTGCAAGCCAAATAGCGAACTATCGTTTATATGTCAGTGAGGGTATGATTTTTTACTTTTATTTTTCCCAATATATTTATACTGCTAAGAGCCCTGCTGTGAATGCAGTTATTCCCATATAGAAGTCCCTGAACTGGAACAAGCTATACCAGTAAAACAGTTGTATAAAAGTATGAATGTGGCCAGACAAACAAACTGCCATGAAAGGTAAGCTAAGGTGTGAACTTAGTGCGTTGCAAATGCCAGCATGTATATTAGTTAGTTAGTTTCAAGGCATCAAATGCCAGCTCTTAGTTTTCACTCATTTCCTGGCTACCAGAAAACAAAGCAATTTTTCTGTTGCAACAAGACAGACAGATCACAAAGGGTAAGAATGTGTTTAATACTGTGGATTTCCACTTGAAATCTCTGGGTTCATCTGGCAAAATGTGTTTGCCCACCTAACAGTGCTAACATTGTATGGCATCCTGCAGCATCCTCGAGAGGATCTCAAGGCATCCCCAGACTGTCTTGGCATCCTGGCTGAGTATCACTCTTCTGAACTAAGGAGATTTTGCCACTTTGGGCATTTAAAGACTTGCTCTGGGAAGGTGGGGGGGACACTTTAATTAGCGAGCGATACTACTTAAAAGCACCAAAGCATCATGTATATTAGCATCCCAGTGCTGAAAAAATGGCTGTGTGGCACTTTGAACTAAAGCGCATTCAACAAGCTCTAGTTCAAAGTGCCCTACCACCATATTTCAGTGTGGGGATGCTGATACACATGACACTGGAAGGTGCTAGAGTACGGTAATTTCTGCACTCCAGCAAACTCGATTAATCAAGTCTACTCCAACATGCTGAATTTACAGTGCATCAGAGCAGCCTTCCTGCACGTGTATAAGTGCCCTTTCTGTACCAGGATTGTTAAAGTGCATTAAACTCCCATGTGTAAATGAGGCATAACTATCAACAAAAATGGAAATTGAAAAGAAAATAATATATTCTACTCATAAGAGTTTTTTTGTGTGAATGCCAATCATATTTATTTTCCTATATTTTCCTATATATATTTTTTTTATGTTGCCATCTTAAATATTTTATTTTCATTTCTTCTCCTCTTCCTCCAGAGAAGTAGAAGGAATTATTTACTGAACACTGTCCCATTATTGCTTTCATTGTTTAGATATGAGGGATGCTATATTAGAAAAGATTGTTTTCCTTTATAATATGAAAGCTTCTCAATTCTGTTTAGTCAAGCCTATTCCATTTGAAAAAATTCCATTTTATACTGAGTAGGCTACTAGTTCTGAAATCAACAGCCAGTTAGACTAGAGGTGTGCTTTGCTTTTGTGTCGCTTTTTGAAGTCAGGTCATTGGCATCAGAATTTGTATAGCTCAGGATAAAAGTACAGTTTTATAAATGGGGAAGCAACTCAAATTATTATTCAACCAAATATGAATGAGTAGCATACACTGCATCTAGAGATTATCAAAATTTGTAATCGTTCTGTAAAATGTGAAATATGAAAATATATAAATAATTTGCTCTTTCTGTCACATGAATCTCTCTTTTCTTTCAATTATTTCTATGCTTTAGGAAAATGTTGATTAAAAAGAAGTAGCAGAGTTTACCTGGAAAGACCTTTTGTTGACAAAGGGGGGTTTAGTCACAAATCAATGAGCTGTAAATTACAGGAATGATCAGGTACAAATTTTGGAATGCAAGACGTTTGGTTTTTGAGTAGATTAATCCTGCCAATTGTGAATTGCTGTACATTTTTTTATACATTTGTTGTTTTTTTAAAGGAGGAAATACTTCTACATTTGTGGCATTATCCTTGTGTCTCTATCCATGGTATCGAAGGAGCTTTTTATGAACCAGGAATTAAAACTGTTATACCAGCAAAAGTAATAGGAAAATTTTCTATTAGGCAAGTCCCACACATGGCTCTTGCAACTGTGGAAAAACAGGTAAATTTTAACCTTTGGTCTAGTGCAAATCAAGTCCTTGGTAATTTCAGATGTCCTATCAACATTTAAAATTAACAATCAGAATAATTAATGGTCTGTTTCCAATACATGCCTGTTTATGAGGTTAGGTGTGTAAGCAGAGGGCTGCTCATGCATCATTGGGATCATATTCAACCAGATATAAACAAGTAGCATTCACTGGATATAGAGATGAACATAATTTATGTGTACCTTTTTGTTTGAAGGATGAAAGATCTATAAACACTCGTAATAAAAAGGCATTTTCCTTGTAGGTGACACAGTATTTAGAGGAAGTATTCTCTAAAAGAAACAGTCCCAACAAACTGAAAGTGTCTATGCCAATGGGTGCAATGCCTTGGGTTGCTGATATTAACAGTCCTATGTACGTAGCAGCCAGAACAGCAATTATAACAGGTTTGTTTGGGTTTTTTTTCCATCTTTAACACCTGTCTTAGACCTTTTTTGAAAGAATTGCGACTTCGACTAAAGGTAAGAAGCTTTCCTAAAACCAACAATTCTCCTCTAAGGAACATAATTCTGTAGATGCAGGAATCAATTCTTTCCATGTGTTTCAGTTTTTGGAGAAGAACCAGATATGATCCGGGATGGATCAACAATCCCTATTGCCAATATGTTCCAGAATGAAACAAGGAAGAGCGTGATGATGCTTCCAATTGGAGCAGCTGATGACGGGGAGCATTCTCAAAATGAGAAAATAAGCAGGTTTTAGTTTTATGTTTCAAGCACCATAAAAGAAGTAGGGAAAAAACTGGAGTCCTCCAACACTCAGAGCAATCCCAGGACACTGAACTTCACCTCCTGGATTCTGGTGACAGCCCCATCTCTGGGCCACAGAGTATAGCCGATTCTTATCTATCATCTTCAACAAGATTTTGTTGTCGTGCCCCATAGGGAAAAGAGTCACCTTAAATCCAAACCACACAATTTCTCACAAACCAGTTAGCTTTCCTTTAAAATATATCACAGGTATTTTTTGTTACCAACGTGATTTAAAAACATGCTTTTGCCATTGGAGATCAGTATGTTATATAACAGCATTTTAATCAGAAAATTTACGATGGGATATTATTTATATGTGTAGCTTAGTTTGGGGGGAGGAGAAAAGATTTTACTGCTTTTTATTTGTGTTGGCCTGAAGAGCTAGATGTAGCTAAGCATATGTCTGTATTGCAGTGACTACAGCTCAAGCAGATCTCATGTAAAAGTAGCTTTAAATTAGTTCAGGAATTAGTACAAGTTTAGACACAACAACATTGAGCTGGGCTTAACCACCTGAATATTTATTTCGTTTCTCAGGTGGGCTTTACAGCCCATGCTGAGCTCCATATGGCTGTGGATAAGTAGGGAATACAGCAGCACTCATCCTCCACCTTTTCAGTGTAGACCCATGCTATAATGCTGTGGGTAGGAGGGCTAAAGTAAAATTGGAGTGCCCCAGAAAGATGCATTATGTCCCTTAAGTCCTTAACTCACTCAGTTCCTCTAGTGCCCCTAGGCTCCTTCTGCCATGTGCACAAAGTAAGTCATGCCAACTCTGTGTCTTCAGGACCAGAGAGGAAGATTCGAAGTCTCCAGTGTAACAATTAATTTTGCCTATGTTTGATATGCTGTTAATTGATGGGGAGAGATTTGGCATCACAGCTGGCACTAAGAGGCATGCTTATGGGACTCTGGGCACTTTTCACTTCAAGCACTTTATTTGTCCCTTCTTACCCTTTCTCCCAATTAAACAGCCAGTCAGAGAATCAGGCCCTTCTGAATCTGCAGAATCAGTTTGACAGCACTGCTCATTTTGTTTCATTGTCTGTATGTCTGTATTTATTCATAGGTATAATTACATTCAGGGAACAAAACTATTTGCGGCCTTCTTCCTGGAGATCTCAAAGCTTCATGGACAGTTACAGATAGCTTCCAACACAACGAGTGTGCCAACTGAGGAACCCTGAAAAAGGAAAACAGCTAAATACCTGTTTATGAACTAACCTACTGCTTTGCCTCTTTGAAGAAACATGTATTAATAATTAAAAACACTTAGAAATGCACTAAATGCTTGAAGCTGTTGAAAAATTTAAATGTATGCAACTGCTTGGAATATGCACTAAATATGTATGATTATCAGCCGGTAAAGGATCTTAGTCCTAAGGCAGTAAAATTGGGGCAAAGGTGTGTCATGCTTATCAAATGGAATGTTTCACTGTGTAACATCAGACTTTAAGGCAATGGGAAGAGGAAAATGTTGTTAATTTTATTAAAATTAACTTTATTTCCTGTTTTGTAGTTTGGCCAGCATAGTGTTGTCTAGTTCACATTCCAGTTCGTAAACAAAAGCTGTTCACAACACTGCTTCTTCCCTCTTGGCTAAATATGAACTGGGGGGAAAAAAGATATCACTGAATTAACCTCTTCTCCATCCACTTTTTCTCCATAAAGGTTACCTGATGCAAGGAATAGCCCTGTACTACAAACTCTTACTCTTATGAGCAGTTTGTCTGAAATCAATAGGATTGTTCCATAAATAAAAGTTTGCAGGTCTCCATGCAGCTTTTTTCTGTTTGATTAGAATCTCCTGCTGTTTTGCAGTTTGGCACGTTATTACAGATTTTCCTGTGATTCCTAGATGTGACTTCCTGTAAATCAGACATGAAGTCACTCATGAATATCTGTTCTGACTAAAAGCCTGTGACCTGAGTAGGTGTTTTAGCTTCAAACTAACTGACTCCACATAGCCTTAACTTTTTATTAAGTATAAGTTTTAGGCTGATACCTTGAACAAAGACAAGTGATATATTTTGAAACTAAGTTAATAATTATGAAAAGGTTACTTTTGTTAGATGTTTGAGTCAAATGTCTAGAACAGTTTTCATGGGAAAGATGACACAGAATTGTGTGTCCAGTTCAGAATTGTGTGTCTAGTTCAAATCTATATCTTTGTCAAATCAAAGTCACACACAGTCAATGTACACAGAAAGAACATTATCGATCCAATTTTAAAAAAAAGAGCTTTATTTTGTATAAGAAAATAATTTTGTGTAAACAGTCTGCCTTGCTATTATCATAGAGAGTTTATATATAATAAATAATAGAAACTGGGCAGTGTCTCTCTCTCTCCCCCCCGCCCCCAATAATAGGGAGAACAAGGGTGATTAAAGGGCAGAAGGTTTGGAGTCAACCATGAAAATATTCATTAGCAAGCCTGTGGAATCTGCTGAGGTGAAAGAAGTTTTCAGGGTAAAATGCTTTGGCTGACTTATAGAAAAATCTTCAACTAAATTTGCATTTTTAGTGACACTACTATGCAGTAGCCTAAAAATACTGCTCAGTAGCATATTAGCACTGTGCTGTGATGCATTACTGCACAGTATTATTAGCCTACAGTGCAGTTAGTGTCTCGTGTAGATGCACTCACTGTATATAGTCTTTAAAGAAACATTCTATTCCTTTTTTTTAGGGATTTTCTGGGAGGAGGTGGAAGGCTTTGGTTGGTTGGTTGGTTGGTTGAGTTTTTTTGGACAGGTTCCACAAAAGGAAACTGTCTCTCATAAAATGAAGGGAGTTTGCTCTCTGTCTTAAACTCTCAGACTGCAGTTAATTCTTGGGTCAGATTTATTTCTTTTGATAGGCAACACTTTCTCTTAGGAATCTTAGCTTAACTATGTGCCGTTTGGAACCACCTGTTTTTCAAACTGGAGTATGGTGTTTAAATAAACAAGTTGCACCCGGGAAATAGAGAGCCCATATCACCAACTTCTTCTCCAATAGGAAACTGATATGTAGGGCCCCAACATCTGCTACTGCTCAGCAGGAGATAGCAGTATTATACCCATTTTATAGATGAATAGACTAAAAGAGTGGTTAATGAAATGATATGAACAAGGTGCGAGTCCTAGACTAGTCAAGAATAGTAAACAACATCTAACAACTGGCCTTACACTCTAACCATGAAGCTGCACTCCCTCTGGCAGCTTTTGCTCAGGGCTTCCTGAAGGTTGGGATTCTGGGAGTTCCCTCCAGTTGGATCACTGAATTCCCTAACTCGACCATCTTGGGCTGCAAGAAGGCATGAAGAATCATCCAGTCCCACTGATATTTCCTGCTGCCCGTGGCTTACCCACAATTCTGCTACAATTCCTCAAACTCACTGGCACTACTCTTTGCAAATATTTTATCCTCCTAGACAATTTTCTATCCTGCCATCATGCCCTCCCCCCTCCCCGACCCTGAGCTGGCACCAGTACCTTTGTCAAGTCTGGCAGAAGGCTGGGCAGGGTGGCACCTTAGAAACCAGCTCAGCCAGAGAGACATAAGATTTTTCAGCTGACTTAATCAGCTGCTATGAATGCTTTGTCTATAAACTGAAGTCTTTAAACTAAAGCAGGTAAGAAGCCTTTAACTGTACTTCTCTGAACTGATAATGTTCTTTGTGAGGCACTAACTGCTTGCATCCTTTTCCAAAAAAGGCAGCTGCTTCCATGCTGTTGGTTGCTTTTCATTCATTGCAGAATAGAGCTCTGGGCTGGAGAGCTGTCTTAAGTTAACAACATAGGCAACTATACTAAGGCCAGAAGCCAGGCAATATATTTTGTGTGTGTAATTATTTCTGGCTATCATTGATCAGCATAGAAAAATAATACACTGTGGCAAGACTGGCAGGAAATTAGGGGGTAAGACCAATTATAGCAAGATTACAAATCTTGAGCAAAATTTCGTCTTTGCATTAATCCAGCCAGTTCAAGAAATAGAATGCCACATCTCAGAAATGAAAGGAAATGAACCAATGGGTAGGAAGAATATATTCCCCAGGCAGGCTGCTGTCAGTGAAAGCAGAACCTGAAAAGGGGTTCAAGATGATCAGGGCAGCTCATTTACACAGAATATTTCTCATTGAAGCAACTGTTTGTTCTAAAGGAATCATTAACAAACTCTTTGGATAAACCAACATAATGGTAAGTAGGAGACAGAGGTCAGGGAATGGCTTATTGGTCTACAATCTGCTACAGCCTGAGACTGTCCAAAGCTTGTCAGCCTGAGACCATTACTTGGCAGCACTAATGAGGCAATTTTGGAAGCTGTTTCACTCCACAGCCATGGTAAAGCATTTCCTCTTTCATTTTTATGCATTGTTGTTGCTGTTTTGCATAAAGTAATTATGCCTAAAGATAGTTCAAGCTTTCCTGGAAAAAAAAAAAA
>NW_017728886.1:168001444-168006910 GCF_001723895.1 Crocodylus porosus | reverse complement strand
CAGCTGACTTAATCAGCTGCTATGAATGCTTTGTCTATAAACTGAAGTCTTTAAACTAAAGCAGGTAAGAAGCCTTTAACTGTACTTCTCTGAACTGATAATGTTTTTTGTGAGGCACTAACTGCTTGCATCCTTTTCCAAAAAAGGCAGCTGCTTCCATGCTGTTGGTTGCTTTTCATTCATTGCAGAATAGAGCTCTGGGCTGGAGAGCTGTCTTAAGTTAACAACATAGGCAACTATACTAAGGCCAGAAGCCAGGCAATATATTTTGTGTGTGTAATTATTTCTGGCTATCATTGATCAGCATAGAAAAATAATACACTGTGGCAAGACTGGCAGGAAATTAGGGGGTAAGACCAATTATAGCAAGATTACAAATCTTGAGCAAAATTTCGTCTTTGCATTAATCCAGCCAGTTCAAGAAATAGAATGCCACATCTCAGAAATGAAAGGAAATGAACCAATGGGTAGGAAGAATATATTCCCCAGGCAGGCTGCTGTCAGTGAAAGCAGAACCTGAAAAGGGGTTCAAGATGATCAGGGCAGCTCATTTACACAGAATATTTCTCATTGAAGCAACTGTTTGTTCTAAAGGAATCATTAACAAACTCTTTGGATAAACCAACATAATGGTAAGTAGGAGACAGAGGTCAGGGAATGGCTTATTGGTCTACAATCTGCTACAGCCTGAGACTGTCCAAAGCTTGTCAGCCTGAGACCATTACTTGGCAGCACTAATGAGGCAATTTTGGAAGCTGTTTCACTCCACAGCCATGGTAAAGCATTTCCTCTTTCATTTTTATGCATTGTTGTTGCTGTTTTGCATAAAGTAATTATGCCTAAAGATAGTTCAAGCTTTCCTGGAAAAAAAAAAAAAAGCAGTTTTCAAAAGTCATGATGGTGGCTAGTATTTTATTTGAAGTGCTGTATGGTGCAGGCAGAGGCTGTAAGAGAAAACTAGGCATTTTGTTTTCAGTTAAAAATGTACATGTGTACCTGTATGTTTGTGAGATTAAGAAGTTTGTAATTATAGCAATCATAAAAGGGGTAATATCAACTACAGAAAAGGAAATAGAGGTGGGAATTAATTATACAATGAGTAAAGGTCTTCAAAGAATTCTTTAGGAAGACTTTAAAGAAAATTTTAAAGAACCCAATTCATTTACAATAATTTAAAGGGTACTTGGGTAAGTTTGGGGGTTAAAAGCAACTTGCTGAAAAAATCTAGTCTCCCTAAGGATATTTTCTGTTTGTCTCTGAAGTCATCTGGTGATTTTTGTCATTTTGTATCTGCAAATCTAGGCTCTGCTCTGGGAAATCTCAACAAGAAATCTCCTTTTTCTGATTTACATACAAAAGAAAGCACAATTACTGAAGCTAAATTCATAGAAGTAGCCTTGGCTGCCCTCATCCTGTCCATGCAGCACCTTAATATGCTCTTTAATTCCCCCCCTTTTCTTTCTGCTGGGTGTGGTGATGGAAGGCACAGGAGGAAACAGGGTGGCCATCTGGGACTTTCTGACACTTGCTGAAGACTCCTGCCCTAATCTGTGTAGATCTCATAGGCCAGGTTACCTCCTGCATGGGGACTACTTTATATTTGTCTCCTTGTGCAAAAGGGCTGTAGAGATGGCAGATCCAGCTGGAGAGGGATGCCTTGCCATGGGGACATTTCTCAATGATGTAGGCTTATGATAGTAGTTCCTACGTTTCCCCTACGTCCTACATTCCTAGCTGCCTCCAACTGTCAATTGCCAGGAGGTCCCCTCAGCACCCCCAGTCATTCCTAGGACTGAGGACCCACAAAAATGAAATTAATATATCTTTGACTTCTGCTGCATCAGGAATATAATTACAAATAATTACAAGTACACGAAGCATGTGCTTTTTCACGTTAGCTGTTGGGAGGGGGACATCTGAGAGAATATTGTTTTTTCAAGATACTACTTCCACCTGCCACCTAATCCTGCCTCTTTCCTGCTTTGTTTTTCTTCTGTAAAGCCTGTCCTAATGACTTAAATATTCCCCAAAGTTACTATGATTTCTATTACTATTACTAGTAATATTTCTCAGAGTGGGAGAAACGTTTTTCAGTACAATGTATCAAAGTTTGTGAGAGCTTTAATCCCCACAGGTACTTTCCCCCCATTTTTTTTCTTCCACCTCTTTTTCTAGAATGTTGCCAGTCTGTTCTACCCCTCACTATCTAATCTTGCCAATTCTGTTTAATGTGCCTGTCTTGGTGGTCTCTGTGTAGCGCACGTCACAGGAGCATTAACGTCCTATAATGCTTACCATGCAACTCCCTCTGGCTACATACGGCTCACTGAAGTGTTTCATTACTACGGGCCAGATTAAGAAACTTATTGGCACTTTGTACTTTATTTCACAAAAAACTTCACTGATTTAAATGGGATTGCTCATAAATAAGCTATTATATAATGTGATACAATTTGACAGAAAAATCACTCAGGATTCCAGTCTCTTGTCTCTATATATAACAGCTGATTTGTTATCTACAGATAATGCAGAACGATAAGAAACGTGTCTGGTGATTTCCCCCCCCATGATGAGAAATTTTTCCTTGTTAATACAATCTGCCATTCAGAAAAAAAGTTTCCAGAAAGAAATGTAATGTCTTTCCTGTGACTTCATATAACCATAGAAAATTAGGGTTCAAAGGGACCACAGGAGGTCATCTAGTACAGTGTTTCTCAATCTGTGGGTCACAACTCAAATGTGGGTCGCAAGAATATTGTAAACGGCTGCAAGGAGGTCCCAGGGAATTGCACACTGGCAGCCTGCATGGAGCTGGCATGTAGCCAGGGGCATGGCAAGCGTGCAGCATTGTGAGTGCAGCCCCAGGAGCTGGAGAGGAAAGAAGCAGGGGAGATGTAGCAGCCAGAGGAGGGGTGGGAAGGAGAGAGAGACTGTGTGGGTCAGGGCCAGGGAGTTGTAGGTCGCAGGTTGTGGCAAGCTGATAATTATGCTAATGGGTCCCGGTGGGGAAAAGGTTGAGAATCACTGATCAAGTCCAAACTCTTTCTCAAAATGGGACCATCCCCAACTATACCATCCCAACTAAGGCTTTTCCTAGCCAGGTCCTAAAAACCTCCAAGGATGGAGAGTTCACAATCTCTTTGCTGGCTGTAATTTAGTTCCAAAACTGCAACACTGAGCAGAGATGCACTAATGTCAGCTGGACAGTGATGGCTAATGAATGGTATTTAGAGGGTTGCTTTTGAAAACTGGCTTATAGGCAAAGTAGATATACATTTGAACAATGGCCCAGGGGAACGGCAAAGGTTAATTGATTAAAAAGCCTGTTTGTCTAAAAGCTTGTTTGAGACAAAGTTTTCTTCAAGGCCCACAATGTCTAAAGCCACCAGACACAGGCTGGGAAACTGAAGATGTACCACACTTTTCCATAACATGAGATAAGGTGACATTAGGTCACAGTGTCAAACTGCAGAGCCCTTTGGATTTCTGGTTTTGGTGGACTGACTAAATTAGGAGAAACCAGTAAACAACCAAATTAAGATGTGTGCATGTGATGGGTTTTTGAAACAAAGGAATCTACTGACAAAACAGAACGTGGACAGTATGACAACTGCAGGGAAACCAATCAATCTATGATGCTCAGAGATGAAGAGTCATACAAGGAGGAAAAGGATACAAAAGGAGGGATTTCAGAGGAGCAAAGGGTCCCTGAGAGAGGAACCCGAGGCCACCATGGATAGACGGCATACCACTATGCCCATCTCACTCACCCCAGTGGGGGAGGGTGGGTCTCAGTCTCCAAGCACCAGGCTGCTGACATCTGACATTCAAGAGAGAACCTTGGGGTGAAGATCACATACAGGCCTTCCCTCTGTGACAGCTCTAAGACTGGTAGATATAAATTGTTTGCATTATTTGTATCTGTTGTCATTGTGTATCAATAAAATATGCCTGTTATTGAATGGAGAGTCATGATCCGTCTGAGGATTAGGGTCCACCTGGAACAAGGTATCTGGGTCACAGGTCCAGTGCCAACAATTGGTAACTCCACCAGGATGGTGACTTTGGGACTGGGACCAGGTCCAATGCCAACAACTGGGGACTGGGACTCAGGGACCAGGACTTGAAGGTGGTAACCTGACTGATCAGGAATGTTGATACAGAGTGAACCTCTTTAGAGGGGGTTAGCCAAGACTCATAGTGGAGTAAGGCTATGGAAAAATGGGTGGAGACCTGTTTGGAAGGTGAAACCGTATGGTAGTTTCAGCTAGGGTTGAAAACCAAGTAACCATGTTTAAGTCAGAATCTTTTGCACAGAAGGTTGTTTGTGGCATTGCTGGCCCAGGGGACAGCTGCTTGGCTGGGTCAGGCAGAGTACTGTACAGAGGTACAGGTATGTTGGAGGCAGGAGCAGAAACTTTGAGGAAGACATGATCTCAGCCTGATCGCAGAGTGTGCCTGAGGTCCATGGTTTGGACAACAGTATGTGCTGTGCTCCACTTGAGTTATGCAAGGTAACCTTCTATTGTGGGTATAACAGTATAGTGTAACTGGTACGGGACAGGATGAGGCACCAGGCCCAGGCACTGACTATGACAGTACCAGTATCCCCACATAGGAGTCTATAGCCCTGCACTACCCAGCTGCAGAGTTGAGCAGTGCAACTCCATGCCTGGCAGTGTATCTAGGGGGTGGGGAATGAGTTAGGGGAGCAGAATGGTGCTCCTCTGCCCTGGGACTCTGGTACAGGAGGCACAGCCCTGTACCCTTTCACATATCTGGGGTTAGAGGGAGCAAAGAGGGTACCAGGTGTGGTTCTCCGGGAGCCCATGCCACAGGGCTGTTGCTGCCAGAGCTCATCCAGTGGCAGCAGCTGCCTTTACTGTGCAGAAAGTCAAGATTGGTAAGATTTCCCTTCCCCTCACTTCCCTATCTCTACAGTGGTTGGCATGCCCCCAGATGCTGAATGAGCTTGCTCTGCCTTTGCATTTGGGTGACATAAGTGGCATTTTTTTTTCTGAGTTATTAGGGAAATGTATTGTGGTTTGAACAGGAATAGGAAGAAAAATAAATGGCCTCCTGTTTTAGCCCTGGCTTTCACTGGTACTAAGCAAGTTATCCAAACCATTCTTTGCAATGGAAATCTGTCTTCCTGGAAGGAATATTATTAGACATTGTATCAAATGTGAGAATCACAGGACAACCTTGTTCTACAATATTTTCATCTTCTTTTACAGACTCCCCTAGTACTTGCCATATTTTGCATGTCATTTACTGCCTTCGTCATATCTGTGCCTTTAGATCAAGTATTTCAACACATCGAGGAACATCAAAATGGATATATAGAGGTAGGTCAATTGCTGCAAAATATAAGAACATGTGCGTCTTAAATGAATGTCTAACAATTGGTTGTTCTCAAAAAAGGTTAGACTTACACAAATGAAATGGATAAATTAATCATCAGAG
>NW_017728886.1:167997438-168001344 GCF_001723895.1 Crocodylus porosus | reverse complement strand
ACTTGAAGGTGGTAACCTGACTGATCAGGAATGTTGATACAGAGTGAACCTCTTTAGAGGGGGTTAGCCAAGACTCATAGTGGAGTAAGGCTATGGAAAAATGGGTGGAGACCTGTTTGGAAGGTGAAACCGTATGGTAGTTTCAGCTAGGGTTGAAAACCAAGTAACCATGTTTAAGTCAGAATCTTTTGCACAGAAGGTTGTTTGTGGCATTGCTGGCCCAGGGGACAGCTGCTTGGCTGGGTCAGGCAGAGTACTGTACAGAGGTACAGGTATGTTGGAGGCAGGAGCAGAAACTTTGAGGAAGACATGATCTCAGCCTGATCGCAGAGTGTGCCTGAGGTCCATGGTTTGGACAACAGTATGTGCTGTGCTCCACTTGAGTTATGCAAGGTAACCTTCTATTGTGGGTATAACAGTATAGTGTAACTGGTACGGGACAGGATGAGGCACCAGGCCCAGGCACTGACTATGACAGTACCAGTATCCCCACATAGGAGTCTATAGCCCTGCACTACCCAGCTGCAGAGTTGAGCAGTGCAACTCCATGCCTGGCAGTGTATCTAGGGGGTGGGGAATGAGTTAGGGGAGCAGAATGGTGCTCCTCTGCCCTGGGACTCTGGTACAGGAGGCACAGCCCTGTACCCTTTCACATATCTGGGGTTAGAGGGAGCAAAGAGGGTACCAGGTGTGGTTCTCCGGGAGCCCATGCCACAGGGCTGTTGCTGCCAGAGCTCATCCAGTGGCAGCAGCTGCCTTTACTGTGCAGAAAGTCAAGATTGGTAAGATTTCCCTTCCCCTCACTTCCCTATCTCTACAGTGGTTGGCATGCCCCCAGATGCTGAATGAGCTTGCTCTGCCTTTGCATTTGGGTGACATAAGTGGCATTTTTTTTTCTGAGTTATTAGGGAAATGTATTGTGGTTTGAACAGGAATAGGAAGAAAAATAAATGGCCTCCTGTTTTAGCCCTGGCTTTCACTGGTACTAAGCAAGTTATCCAAACCATTCTTTGCAATGGAAATCTGTCTTCCTGGAAGGAATATTATTAGACATTGTATCAAATGTGAGAATCACAGGACAACCTTGTTCTACAATATTTTCATCTTCTTTTACAGACTCCCCTAGTACTTGCCATATTTTGCATGTCATTTACTGCCTTCGTCATATCTGTGCCTTTAGATCAAGTATTTCAACACATCGAGGAACATCAAAATGGATATATAGAGGTAGGTCAATTGCTGCAAAATATAAGAACATGTGCGTCTTAAATGAATGTCTAACAATTGGTTGTTCTCAAAAAAGGTTAGACTTACACAAATGAAATGGATAAATTAATCATCAGAGCATACTTGCTTTTTTCCTTCTGGTAGTAATATTCTTTGCTATTCTTTTTATTAAAAAGGATACAAGGAATTATTTTGTATAATATTATTGCATATTTTAATTTGCAGACTATTTTCTGTGTCTTTCTGGATATAAACTTCACCTTTCTAAAAGTGCAACACACAGGAAATTGTTTTTATTTAACAGTACAGAGAGATGATAAAGGGTTCAATATTTTCCACAGCATTTTTTGCCTGGGTTAAGTCTGCAAGGCTTTTCTTGAGGCTGCTCAGAATCTGAGACTATAGAAAATTTTCCAGAATGTGCCTGTTGCCAAACTGTTATGGTAAGAGTGTGCTCTGAAATGCAAGCTTTAATGTATATATTCTAGTGCAGTTGAGAAGAAAATCTGAAAGCATAAGCTGAGGCCAAAAGGCTGAAATGTTTTTCTGACTGCAGGCCACCTGAAACAATGCCACTGATGTGAGAGTTGTCCCATTCATCTCCAGTCATTACCCCTGAAACCTAAAGATTACACTCTATGTTGAAATTGTTACCTAGCCTGTTGTTAATGATTTTGGCAGAAACATTCAGCTAATGTGCTTATAGTATAACTCCAAGCTGCTTCATTTCTCTTCACTCTTACAAAATGACTCACTGTCCTCTACCCAGCTGCCCAAACCTATAGTTCCCGTAATGACCTCTGCTATCCAATTTTACAGCCTGAGTACAATAAAGCTGCACTGCCTTAGTAACAGGAACGTGGGGACTACATAAAATAAATGGATTGCAATACCAGAATTAATAACACAGAAGCCGTTATGGGTTGTATGCATTTACATATTTAATTTATTAAAAAGCTCAATTTAAAAATATTTAAATGAGGCTGCCATTAATTTTCAGTCTAAATGTTCAAATGGCCTCATAGGACTGTAGGGTTGAAGCCTCTTTCTTGCCCCTGTTCCCATTAAGTGTGAATATTAGGCTTTCCATTGATTTTAATAGGGGAACTCATGAAATAACACAATATGAATTAGTGTGGCAGACCCAGGCCACTTCAACAGATCTTCAGTAATAAGGGTGATGAGAGGGAAACTAAACTCACATTGACCCTGTACAATATCATTCACTGTTTCAAAATTATGTCTTTGATATGATGACACATGGGCAGGCCCATACATGGAATGGGTAGGAATTTTATACACAAACAATTCTGTTAAGGAGGCATAAGAAACAACAGAATACAGCTCAATTTCTCTCAATAACATTGCCTTTACAGGGTAATGTTAGGTTGAAAACAGACATTACCTTTGTGCTGCCATATATATATATTTTATGGAGGCACAAAGCCCAAGAAAACAGATGTCTATGTCCCTTGTCACACCACAAATGGCCAAAATTGTGGCCATGACAAGAGATGGTATAAATTTGTGCTCCTTTTTTGTGGCAGTTACCTGTTGCTTTATGCAGGAAAGTGCAGGCAGCCTGGAGCTACACACACTCTTAAGGTGTTCCCAGGACCTGATCCTGTGTACTCAAGGTCTTCTCTGAAGCCCCAGTATGCATCTGCAAATGATGTTAGGCACTTCTGGGGGTCTTCAGGGACCCTCTAGACGGATTCCCCAGGCATGCTTATCTCACTGCTGTGTCCGAGTTGGGGCACGGTCTGCAAGTGTGAAGAACCCCCATGGGAGTTTCCCTTGCTGAACCTGAGGAATCACCCTGCAGGGGGTTCCTGGGGTATGCTTTCAAGCTGCTGCACTCCAAGTCAGAGCAGGGCACCTGGGGCCATTGCCCCACAGGAGCAGGAGGGGCCTGACCCTTCAGGACAACAATGACGTCTGTTTTTGCCGATCAGTCGGATCCACTGTGCCAGGATGTATCTCACCACAACTGATGCTGCTACTAAAATGATGTCTGCTTTTAACCTTAGTAAAAAGCAGCAGAAGGTTATTTTTGTCCCTGTCAACAAATGTGGCATAAAGCAAATCTCCTAAGTCATATGTTGCCACTTTGTATAAAGTAAATTTCAGTTTCTGAATTCATAGAATCATAGAAGTAGGGTCGGAAGGGACATTGTAGATCTCCAAGTCCAACCCCCTGCCTGGGCAGGAGAAAAAACTGGGATCAAACGATTCCAGCCAGGTAGGCATCAAGCCTCCTCTTAAAGACCCCCAGGGTAGGAGCCAGCACCACTTCCCTTGGAGGTTGGTTCCAGATCCTAGCCGCCCTAACTGTGAAGTAGTTCTTACGGATGTCTAATCTAAACCTACTCTCTAACAACTTACGGCCGCTATTCCTTGTTATGCCAGGGGGCGCTAGGGGAACCAAGGTCTCTCCCAAACCCTTCTGGTCCCCGCTAGCAAGTTTATAGATTGTCACCAGGCCCCCCCTCAGCCTTCACTTGTGAAGGCTGAACAGGTTCAGGTCCTGCAGTCTCTCATTGTAGGGTCTGCCCCGTTGTACCCGGATCATTTGGGTGGCCCTCCTCTGGATCCTCTCAATGTTGTCCACATCCCTCCTGAAGTGGGGCACACAGAACTGGACACAGTACTCCAGCTGTGGCCTGACCAGTGTTGCAT
>NW_017728886.1:167974590-167984964 GCF_001723895.1 Crocodylus porosus | reverse complement strand
TCTCCCTGGGGTCATGGTCCCTTGGGGCCTGACTGACAAGCCTCCTGAGCTTGTCAAAGTTGGCTTTTCTGAAGTCAAGGACTTCCGCGTTGCTGACTGACTTGCCAGCTTTACGGTTGATGGTGAAGGTGATCAGCTCGTGGTCGCTGTCACCCAGCTTCCCATCGATCGCTAGGTCGCCAGTTAGTGACCTAGTAGCCAGTACCAGGTTAAGCAGTCCTTTGCTTCTTGTTGGCCCATATACTTCTTGAGTCAGGTAGAAGTCATCCATGCATGAGCTTTTGTGACCGCTCGGATTTTGCTGGGTGATCCTCCCATGAGATATCCAGGTAATTGAAGTCACCCATGACAACCATGGTCCTGGAGCATGCAGCCTCAGCCAGTTCCCAGGCGAACTCCTGGTCAAGCTCAGGACTTTGGGCAGGAGATCCGTAGTAGACTCCCACTGTTGTCTCCCCTGTGCCATGTTCCCCACAGATTTTAACCCAGAGGTCTCCAGTCGTCCACCCTGGTCGCCAATATCAGCTTGCAGGGACATGTAGCTTTCCTTAACATAGAGAGGTATACCTCTTCCCCTTTTATCTACACGATCCCTCCTGTACAGGGTATAGCCATCTATACCCAAGGTCCAGTCATGGGTGGAGTCCCACCAGGTCTCCATTATCCCTATGATGTTATAATTATTTGTACTGAGCAGGAGGACAAGCTCTTCCTGCTTATTCCCCAAGCTCCTGGCATTTGTGTACAGGCAGGCAAGTGTCCCCTTGGGGGCTCTTGCCTTGCCCACAGATTGTACCAGGGCTGGGACAAGGGTGGGCTCCCTTAGGTGCCTTGGCCCTCTGGCTTTGCAAGGGTTGCTCAGCGAGCCAGCAGTGGCAGTAGCCCCTGTGCCCGGTGGAGCAGGTCAGCCAATCTGGCTGAGAAGAGCCTCCTCCCCAGGGGAGAGAGGTGGAGGCTATCTCTTCCCAGCAGCTCACTGCCTCTCTCGCCAAAGAGCGGGCTGTGGTCATGAAAGCCAAAGCCTTCCCAATGACACCAGCGCCTCAGTCTTTGGTTGACTACGTGGATCCTCCTCTCCCTCCTCAGCTCATAGCCTGAGACTGGGAGGATCGACGAGAACACCACCTGTTCCCCCAGACCCTTTAGCCCCACTCCCAAATCCCTGTAGCAGCAGACCTCCCAGACTAA
The DNA here is from genome assembly GCF_001723895.1 of Crocodylus porosus. Lineage (NCBI taxonomy): Eukaryota > Metazoa > Chordata > Crocodylia > Crocodylidae > Crocodylus > Crocodylus porosus. The sequence continues at coordinate 167,983,776 of NW_017728886.1, read as the reverse complement.
GGGGTCGGAGTGGCAGATTGCCCCCGCAGTCCCCGTCAGGATGGAGTCTCCCACAACAAATACCTTACGTTTTGTCTTGGGGAGAGCGGGGACTGTAGCAGTTGAGCCTGTGTTGCCTGTGGGAGCTGGCAACTCAGCAGGCTCTGCTGGAGCAGCAAGAGGTGTGTACCTGTTGCTAAGCTCCTGCGGGGCAGGGGCCTTGGTGCAGCAGGCCTTAGGGCCCTTGACCACCTTCGTCCATGCCCCTGACTGGACAGAGTGGGAAGACCCGGAGTCCTCCTTTGTCCTGGAGGGAGATGGTGGTCTACCCTCCAGCTCCCAGGGGAGAAGGGCCTGGCAGTAGGAGTTGCTCTCCTGGTCACAATCCCTGATGGCATGCAGTCTCTGGACTGTGGCCTGGAGCTCCTCCAGCTGGCATGCCAGAGACCCCAAAAGGGAGCAGAACCCACATGGGGAGGTGGCCATGCTCCCAGCTGCCAGAGCCTGAAAAAGGGACAGGCAGCCCACGCAGCCAAGAGCCAGGGGCTCCATCTGCGTGGAGCCCGGAACCATGGGCTCCGTCTGGGTGGCCGTCTCTGAAGTGCCTGAAGGAGGGGCCACAGAGCCTGAGGGGACCCTCGGGGTGCGACGTGTGCCCATCCATGTCATGCCTCTGGTAGGCTGGCTACGGCTGGGACTGTCTACCCTGGGGGGTTCGCAGGCAAGGTCTCAGGCCCTCCCGCACACCCTCCTGCACGAACTCTGTGCTAACTCATGCACCGGCAGGCAAGTGCGCCTATTTGCATAGCCTGTTCACATGGCTCCGGTTGTGTGGCTCCCTGGAGGGCTGGGCGAAGTAGGGTCCTGGTCATGGCTTGACCCGGCCCAGCTCCATGCAGCCACCTCTGCCCACTCACTGAGGGGTTAACCCCCTCCCACCACGGGCACTGCTTGCCTCTGGATGTGCTGGGGGTTGGTGGGGGGCTCTGTGGCTGCTGGGGGGTGTTTAGGGGGCTTCGGGGGAGTGGAGGAGCACCAAGCTTTCACCCATGCATCTCTTGCCACTCTGGAGCCTAACGGGCTTTTTTTGCTGTTGGCGGGCCCTTTTAAACTGTGCCCAGGAGCTGGAAGCAGAGCTGGGAACCTCTCAGGTCGCTGCTCAGATCCTTCCTGGAGTGGGGGAAGCCTCTCCTGCTGGGTGCAGCCTCTCATAGGGGATCCTGGAGCCCAATGGGGAGCCTCTCTTGCCAGCCACACGCCGCACTGCTGAGGGTCCCACTGCTGCCTGCAGGTCCTGCTCTTTCAGGCTCTTCCGAGGCACTGCTCCTGACCCACTGGCTCAGCTCTTGCCAGCTCTGTGAAGCTGCTTCCTTGTTGTCCCTCGCTGGTCTCTCCCCTGCATCAGCCCATGCTGCCCCTTCTATCCCCCTCAGGTGACCCAAGGGGCCAATCGAGACATGGGGGGGTGAGTCTCTGGGGCCTTATTGGTGTAGAAAGGGAATCCCAAGTCCTCCAATCATCTTTTACCCCTTCAAAATCCCTGGGCCAGATTGGTGAGGAAAGGGAATCCCAAGTCCTCCAATCATCTTTTGCCCTTTCAAAACCCCTGGGCTAGGTCACTGCCAGCTAGCCCATCACACTTAACATTTCACTTTCAGTTTGTGTCCTAACAGTGGGATGCTTGGGCTTGACCATCTCCTACATGAGTTTGTTGTGCCAAGTCACCATTTTAAAACACATGAACACAATTTACTTTATTATGCACACATTTATTTCCTTCAGGTGATAGACTATCTGAACAAGAAATTTGCTGAACGGAAGAGCTCTAACAGTGTTAAAATAACCCAGGTTGCGGGAGCTAAACCTTGGCTATCTGATATAAATAATCCTCAGTTTTTGGCAGCAAGGAAAGCAATTAAAAGAGGTTTGGTCACTTTTACTGGACAATTACATTGCACAGTTGAAACTATAAAACTGCAAAAGTAGTAACTACAAAATGTAAACCAGGTTATGTGCCTCATTTTGAATCATGCACATTGTGCTTGTATTATGCATATGATGTGTTCATATCAAATTATACTTTTTTACATGGCTGTCCACATCATAATATTTATTTGTTTTGAGCCTTTGGTCATTATCAAGGATCCTGGGTTTTCTCTGTTTAAAAATTACAAATTCTCTCATTAACTCCCCTCCCCCAAATTCTCTGATTTAAAACCTCCAAATCTGTGTTTTTCCATGATTAAAGTGAAATGCCACTATATATGATACATTATAAATACCTATATATTTTGGTGTTTGATTTTTTTTTTTTATAATAAAAAATCAGAGCTCCCCCTGCCCCCTCATTCACCAAGATATGGGTCCAGCTGTGGTTCTCCCCCCATCCCCACCCCTATGCTTTGTGGTGCTGAGCAGCCACAATATGCCAGTGCCCTGCCCCTGTTGGTGCCCCTCACTCCCAACCCACAGCCCCCACAGCCCTGCTGGTGCTTTTCATTTCTGATCCACAGCCCCCTTGGGCCTGCCAGTGCCATTCAAACCCCACTCACAACCTCTTGTCTCCCTAGCCCTACTGGGATTCCCAACCTACTCCCAACCTACAGCCCCCTGGCCTTGCCAGTGCCCCTCACTCCCAACCCCCCAGCCTTACTTCTGCCCCTTGCTCATGACCCATCGCCCCTTGCCCCCCACAGCAGTGCCCAACCCCTGGCTGCCACCCATGGGAGGTGGTTGCTGCTTCAGCCAGAGCAGAGTTCCCCCTCCCCCATGGACAACACAGCTGGAGTGGAGCCTGTGGGGGTGGGAGAGATGTGGGCTGGCTATTGTAGGCTCAAGGCTCCCTGCCCAGCTGTCCTTGCCCCAGGGGTCTCCACAGCCCAGCATGTGCAAGCCATCATAGCAAGGCAGGGTAGGGAGGCTTGGTGCCACCACAAAGAGCCCCATGCCATCATGGTGGGGTGCCCCCTGTCCATCTGGCAGCAGTGGAGGCACAACTCCATGTCACCACCACTGCTGCCAGGTGGGCAGGGGGCGCCTTGCCACGTGGTGGCACAGTGTTTCTGGCAGTGGCAATGAGTGTCCCTACCCTGCTTTGCCCTGCCATGATCGGTTGCATATACTGAACTATGGAAGCCCCTTGGGCAAGGATAGCAGAGCAGGGAGCCTCGAGTCCACACCGGTCAGCACATATCCACCCCTGCTAGGCACACAAATCTCGGGGGCACATGCCCGTCCAAGTCTCCCTCCCTGGGAGCATGCACAGTGATGGGGAGCTGAACCCCCGCCATTCCCTGGACAAGCCGCCTTTGGCTCTGTCCCATTCCCTGCCCAGGCCTCATGGCCACAAATTCCTGCCCCAGCCCTGGGCTCCATGTACCACTCTGGCTGGGCAGCAAACTCCAGCCCCAGCCCTGCCCAACTCCTTCCCTCACTGTGAGGGCCTCAGTTCCAACTGCCCCTGACTTACTTGCACTTTGCTGCTGCCTAGCTGCCACGTGTATGTGTGTGCACACATGCATGTGGCACCCCCAGCTGATGGTTCTTCTCATGGTCCTCCCAGCCTCAAGCAGCCCCTTGAAGGCTGAAACTCTGTCAGCCTGCAAGAGGAAACCTGTGGTTTCCTGCATTTTTCTCCTTAAAAAGAGAAAATCTGTGGTGAACAGGAAACATGGATCCCTGGACGTTATATATTTCATTAATATTCCAGTGTACTGAATGATCATATATCATACACATAACTATTCACTGATTGCCTGTATCACTTTTCAGTAATTTGACTATTTGAAGCTGCTCAATACTTGGTTGAATACTAAGCCCTTAGTACTACTGGCTTCAACACTTCAGATGGTAGCCAGGGTCTGTTGTGCAGTCATTTGTAGGTTCAGGATCTAAAATTATATAATGGGCACACCCCAGAGATAAAAAGTCGATCATTTGGGCCCAGGCTTAACAACATCAGATATGAGCAGCTTTTCTAAAAGACAAAGAAAATATCTATGAGATATTCTCATAAAAAAAAGTAGGAATCAAGTCTTGTAGTAGAACAATGTGCTAAAATACCCAGATATATAGGCAGAAAGGGCATTACATTTAGCTTCTAAAGATCAGGCTAATTTTTATAAAGCATATGTTGTTTTCTCCATTCCCTAGTGTTTGGCAAAGAGGCTGACATGATCCGGGCAGGTGGGACAATTCCAATTGTCACACATTTCGAGGAATTGACTGGAAAGAGTATTTCCTATGTTATTAGGAATAGGAGGACCAGATGATGCTATGCATGGGCAAGATGAAAAGATCAGCAGGTATTCTTACTCTCTTCCTTAAGAATCATGAAAATGAACACCTTAATGGAGGGGGAAATAAGCTACTTTGAATGTTAGTGATTTTTTTAAAATATAATTTTACGAAAACCCCTTGCTAGCATTTTAAGAGAATGTTGCACTGACACCACTTTTTAAAATTTTCATGTATAACTCTGATGTATACATAGGGGTTCCTCCCTCCCACCAAAGAATTTGTCCCAGCTAGAATTGTTTAAACAGCTAAGCTATCATCTACTAGGAATTTTTAAGAATTAGTCAGTTATAAAATCCAGGTTGAAGAGTCCCTTTACATAGCATTGTTGATTCATTCGACATTTATATTGCAGTTCTAATGACTAAGAGCAGTGAAATTAAGTTGACATTGGTTTTATCACAATATCTGTATACTTGGTTACATAGAATTTCCTGTGTTTATGAAAGGAATAATAGTTTGATAAAAGATGCATGGTAGCAAGTGAATGTTTTGTTTTAGTGAACCTGTGATAAATACTTGAATTACATATGAGTTACTAGAAGCAGCTGAGAGGTAAATGTGGTGAATAATTCAAGCTGAAATAGAGACACAACACTTCAATGAAATAAAGATCTACTTGCAAGGAAATCCATGGCCATCTATTTTCATGTTCAGCAATAGTTGAATAAAAATGATTAAATAGTTACCTTATTAATTCTGGACCAAAAATATTTTATTTGAAATCTGAATACAAATCTCCAGCTTCTCTTCAGACAGGTGAAGTAAGACACAAGGCTTGTATTTTTCTCCCAGTGAAGTGTGTATGTAAGATGGACACTGGTTTCACTCGGAGTTTAATGGCAGCTCCATCAGCCATACCCTGTCCTCAGTCTGTGGGTTGGTTGAGGAGAGCCCCTCAGCCATGCTTTTGGCTCCCAGCTTTTAGAGGCAGAGCCAACCCTGGTGCAGGCTTCCCTTGTCCATGAACGGCACGTGCACCCAGCAGCTGGCGGGGCATGGCTGCCCCTGCAGCAGTGGGAGCATAGTGGCAGGAGGCCGGTGGCAGTGGGCAGGGAGCACCCGCAAATGCTGCCAGCACTGTCGGCGGCACAGAGGGAGTTGGCAAGCGCCAACCAAGCAACCACCCACAGATGCTGTCAGCAGCAGTGGCGGTGGCCGGGGGTGATCATGGACCTCCTGCAGATGCTGCTGGCGGTGCTGGTGGTGGGGTGGCAAGTGGTGACTGCCCGCAGGGGGTGCACTACCACACACAGGGGGTGCACCCCCTACGCATCACCCCTGTACCCCCTCAGTTGGGCCAGAGACTAAGGAGGGGATGTGGCAAGGGGCTCCAGCCATGATCCTGGCTCCTGGAAGCATAGCAAGTATGTGTGTGTATCTGAAGAACTCCCATGCTTTGTAGTTAAGTTACTCTGTTTCCTCTGTTTTCTTATAGATACAATTTCATTGAGGGAACAAAACTATATGCAGCTTTTCTTCAAGAACTTGCAACTCTCTAGAAAAACATCCTGTGGCATAATACGTCTTAATAAAAACTACTGTGTGCATTCCATATAATTTTGGATGTCTTGTCTGATAAATATATATTAGTAAATATAATTCAGATTCTAATGTAGACCTAAATTGTTTTTTTTTCTAGAAATTGAACATGAAAAATGAACATTATGTATCATATAAAACAGGGGTGTCAAACTCACCCAATTCCCCTAGCCTGGATTTTGATCTTAGGGCTCCTTGTTGGCCAGATTTGGATGTGGTGTTGGGGTGTGACTCATTTGCTACATCTTGATGGGAAATATATATTCGGTAGGATGAATGTTCTGCCTTGCCAGTCCATCTGATCTTGTTGTGCCTGAGCAGGGATCAACTATTTCCCCTGGAAAGATAAGTAAACGGGGGCAGGGAAAGGGACAGAACAGGTCTTCCCCGGCAGAAGTCCAAACTAATCTCCTAGGGGAAGAATACTTGGGGAAACAGTTGATGTAAACCAGCCAAAGTAGAAGGGAGAAAGAGACCAGTTCTTTTGCAAGGCTTCACCTCCCCTATACCCTGCCCTTTTCCTCGTGGGTGGATGGTCGCTATTCTCCATGGACGTTGAGTGGAGCCTATCCTGATCTTTCTTTCTCTCTGGTTTTAACTTACAGTGCCTTGTCTTCTTTCTTTGCCAGTTACATCATGATATGACTTCCCCCATGAGTTCAAGTAAGAATTATATTCATGAACTCATTAGTAGTTCCTCCCCTGCAGGCCCCAGACCCTCTGACTTTGTATCTTCTCAATTGTTCTTTTCTGCAAAATGAGAGCAGGATTCCCCTTAACTTTAAATCAAATCTTCTCACCCACTGATATGGAAAAGTTTCCCACTGATATGAAAAAGTTAAATGTTAGAGAAGGCTTTTTACCTGCGGTTCTCTTCTCCCTGTATTATTTTTATAATTCAAAATTTGTGGGTACACCTCCTGGATCTTTTTTCCCTTTCTCCAAGGCAGCATGATTCTGCTTGGTTTTTCTTTCACCAGCAGGATGTGTATAACTTTTTTTCTCTATGCTGGCTGCCTCAGTTTTCTCCTTGGTCCCCACTCCTCCCTGCAGACCAGCTTACTTCCTGTCTCTTTTTCCCTTCTACTTTGGCTGGCTTACATCAACTGTTTTCCCCAGGTATTCTTCCCCTAGGAGATTAATTTGGATTTCTGCAGGGGAAGACCCGTTCTGTTCCTTTCTCTGTCCCTGTTTACTTATCTTTCCAGGGGAGAGAGCCGATCCCTGCTCAGGCCTTGTCCCAGTCTTGGCAGCTCCCAAGGTTCCAGCACACAGGTCTTCTTCTTTGGGGCTTGTACCCTCCCATCATCTCCGGTGACATTTTCTCCACTGGGGACACCAAACACTGGGCTCTCCTTAGCATCCTCCCTTTAAATTGCCCGCTTCTTACCATGGGCCAATCAGAGCCGGTTCTCTAGAGCAGGTGTTCTTGTGCTCCTGGGATTGCCAGCCCCTGGGATTGCATTCCCCTGCACACCACGGCTATGCCGTGTATCCAGACCTGGACAGGTGAGTCTCTGGCCAGCATGGTTATTCCTACAGGAGCGTGGAAGGGGCTGGGACCCTGCCCCTGCCACAGGGTGGATAGTAGTGGTGGCTATGAGGAGTTTGTAGCAGGTTGTCTGGTTGTACCACACAGTCTTTCCCTGGGTGAACCCATCCACAGAGCACAGCATAAACTGTGAGTCTGCAAATATAAAGTACAAACAATAAAGGGGTAAACCAAACCTTGTGGCCTTTTGCCAGACATGGAGAGAGTACCCTGGCTCACTGCTCCAGCCTCTAGTTTCACAGCCATCTGTCTCTCTCCCCATGTAGCTCTCTTCCCTGGGAGCTTTTAACTTCCTCTGGGCCAGCTAATCATTCCTCATCAGCTAGCTCAGTCCTCACAGGTGGGCCTGTAATCACTTTCTTGCTACCTGGAGATGGGGCTCTGTCTCAATTTAAGTGGTAGGCCCAACATCCTCTTGCCACACCTCTGAATTCCTGGTTCTTCTAGGACAGGTGTGGGCAATTAGTTTGGCTGGAGGGCAGCTTAATGAGTTTTGGTGAGCTGTAAAGTGCTGCAAGGGTAGCCCTGCCCCTTGACAGGTGCCCTTCCACTGGTCACCATTTCGGGACCAAAAGTCCTGCCTCTAACCCCTGACCTTTGCCACCAGAAATCCCTCCCTTGCCCCGAAAGTACTTCTTTTGGTGGTGGGGGAGGGGGGGATTGCTATCTTGACACTAAATAAAACCACATTATAGACTAAAAAAAAATCAAACATCTACTATCACTTATTTTATTTTTAAAAAATTGTCCTAATCTATGTGTTTGCATAGTGTATCTAGAGACTGCATAATAGCTCAAAATACAGCCTTACTTTTGTATATTGCATATGATGGGATGTTGGGCATTGGTGGATGTGGAGAGGTGTGGGTGTGGGGCATGTGATTGGGGTGGCGGTGTGCGGTGAGGGCTGGGAGGTTGGGAGTGTGTGGGGGCCTGTGGGAGGGTGTGTGTGTGTGTTGGGGGTATGGTGGAGGTGGAGTGTGTGGAAGGGTGTGAGTATGTCTGGAGGGGTCCTCAGAGTCCCTGGCGTGTGCAAGTCCCTGGAGCTGCACATGGTGCGAGTGGAGCCAGCCCCACCTGGCCCCATACCATACAGCTCTCTGCACTCCCACCCCAGTCCTTGGCCACAGGTGGCAGCAGTGTTTGGGGCCAGCCCCACCCAGCCCATAATACACAGCTCCTACCCAAATCCCTGGCTGTACATGTCAGCAGCATGTGGGGCTAGCCAGCCTGGCCCCATAGCATGCAGGTCCCATGCTCCCACCCCATTCCACAGCTGCATGTGGTAGCAGGATGCAGGGACAGCCCCACCCAGCTCCATAGTGCACAGCTCCCTGCACTCCCATCCCCTTTCCTTCAGTGGAAGTCCGGGGCCCTGGCCCAGTGGAACCCATACCTGAATTCCAAGTCTCGCAAGCAGGGAGTCTGGAAATAGCTTTGGGGTGATCAGGAAAAAGTTCTTCCAGGCAGAGGCTTGTCTCTAAAGCCCCCTAGCACAGGGCTGGGGATGGGACAGGCCAGGTTGGGATGGCGGGTTGCTTAGCAAACAGAGCCTCACCTCCTGCATTAAGGCCCCAGCTTGCAGAGGGGAAGCCTGGGGCCATAGTTTCATAGTCTCTAGGGTTGGAAGGGACCTGAGTAGATCATCTAATCCGACCCCCTGCCATGGCAGGAAAGAGCACTAGGGTCAAACGACCCCAGCAAGATGTTCATCTAGCCTTGTCTTAAAAACCCCCAGGGTAGGAGCCTGCACCACTTCTCTTGGAAGTTGGTTCCAGATCCTAGCCGCCCTGACTGTGAAGTAGCGCCTCCTGATA
>NW_017728886.1:167898724-167974370 GCF_001723895.1 Crocodylus porosus | reverse complement strand
GTTGGCCTTCCTAACTGCCTCCCCACACTGCCGGCCCATGTTCATCTTGGAGTCAATGATGACTCCAAGATCCTTTTCTGCCTCCGTGCTGATAAGAGGGGAGTTCCCTAACCTGTAGGTATGGTGCCAGTTGTTCCTCCTGAGGTGCATCACCTTGCACTTGTCTGTGTTGAATCCCATCCTATTCTCATCTACCCACCCTTGTAACCTGTCTAGGTCTGATTGTAGTCTGTTGCTTCCTTCTAGCGTGCCCATATCCCCCCACATCTTAGTGTCATCAGCAAATTTGAACAGGGTGCCATGCCTTACAGGGGGCTTATGGAGGGACCCCATGGGCTAGATGGTATTGCCTGGCAGGCCAGATATGACCTGCTGGCTGTATTTTGCCCACCTTGCTCTAGGAGGCGACATGACAGCTACATTGTCTAGATCTGGCCCATGGACCATATATGTCAATGAGAAAAGGATACAGTCCCTGATACAACAGTGATATTTTTCATATTGCTTCAGATATTAGTATAAATGAAGAAGCAATCTATATTTTCTTAGTCATTTCATAGATTTTTTCCTAGATTTCATAAACATTTGAACTGGAAGGGACCCTGGAGGATCATCGAGTCCAGTCTCCCACCCCAGGGGAAGGAAGTCAGCAGGGATCATAGGATCCCAGCAAGATAAGCATCCAAATGTGTTTTGGAGGTGTTCAAAGTGGGTGCTTGAACTGCCTCCAGTGACAGTCTGTTCCAAACACTGGGGGCTCAGACAGTGAAGAAGTTCTTTCTTATGTCCAGCCTGAACTGGTCACAGTGGAGTTTGTGACCATTCGATCTTGTCATCCCTTGGGGAGCTCTGGTGAACAGTCGTTCCCCCGGATCCTGATGAGTACCCCTGATAAGCTTATAGGTGGCCACCAGATCACCCCGAGCCTGTGCTTTTCCAGGCTGAATAGCCCCATTGCTCTCAGCTTCTCATCATAAGGTCTGTTTTCCTGACCTCTGATCATGTGCGTGGCTCTCCTCTGCACCCTCTTAAGTTTCTCTACATCCTTTTTGAATTGCGGAGCCCAAAACTGGACACAGTATTCCAGCTGTGGCCTCACCAAGGCCGAGTACAGTGGGAGAATGACATCCTGGGATCTGCTTGATAAGCATCTATGGATGCAAGCCAGTGTTTTGCTCGCTTTACTAGCCGCAGCATCACACTGAAGGCTCATGTTCATCTTGTGGTCAATCATGACCCCCAAGACTCTTTCATCTGTAGAGCTAACCAGTGTAGCACTACCGAGCCCATATGCATGGTGCTGGTTTTTCCTCCCAAGGTGCAATGACTAAATTCCTTTCTGACCTCAGGTGGAATCCTTAGCATCAGGTGCTAGTCTACCAAATGAATTCAGTCTTCAGTTTTTGTTTTTTTTAACTGAGCCCATACTGAGAGTTTAACTGACTTAAGAGCCTGGCTCAAGTGGCTTACACAAACAAATAATGTAATCACCAATTTTACAACATGGCTAGGAACTTTATACATTTAATTTCTACAACATTCCTACTCCTTTGACAATAGAAAGGAGAAGTGGAATTAGAGTAAAACCTCATTTACCTGCCTGGAAATACAGTACACAGCATCTTTACTGGGTTCCCATGTTCACATAGAACATTTAATATTGTCCTTTTGAAATATGAAAAGAATGCCTTTGATTATTTGTTCTTATTATTACTTGAATAATATGAACTTATAAAGACCTCTGAAAGAGTTATACTTAATACAATGTTTTGGACCCTGCATTAGCAAGCAGCTTTTTGAGGGTGGGGGTTGGTGTTCCATCTAACATCACACAACAACGTAGAATGAATATTTGTATTTTGTATGTTAAAGTGGTTTGATTTTTTTCTCTCATATGTACTAGTAATCAGCACAGTATATGTAATTACATAATGAAACTCTAGTCTATTATAAGAGTAGTGAAAAAATTTTAATGGCTATAGACCCTAATCTAGTCTATTCTATTCTATTCTCCATAGTCAGTGTATAACTAAACTGAACGAACAGCCCAAGAATCACCATATCTTTAAATTCCATTTTTCCTTCTGTTTTTATTTTTTGGTTTTAACACTTACCTTCTTTTCTCTCTTTAATACATTCTCTTTCCAATCTGTTCTTGTTTATAATTTACAGTAATTTCTGATATAATTATTTTTATTAATTTATTTTTTCATAATTTATTTTACATAATTTATTTTGCACCATGTAAAATTTGATCCAAAAGACCTTGCTTTTCTCATTTTTATAAATGACTCTCAGAACTAGCTATATGTGGATATATTCTGTTTTCCTTTACTTTGGTGTAATTCTAGATTTACAAAACTAAATCTACTGATCACAATAAATCCATTATGATGTTGGGTTGGTATAACACAAGGCTTCTAGTTATGTTAACTGTGAGGCTTGTGCCACTTCTAATGTAAATTACAAAATAGAGAATATTAAAGCTTTTTCTGCAGAAACAATACCTTCTTCTGACTACATTGCATGGAGTTACTAATTCATTACTTACCTTTCGGGTGACCATCGTAGAGGACAGTCTGGTTGTCCTCTGTCCTCTATTGATACGAAACCGGACGCCTTTATGTCCTCTATTTTTCTCATCAGGAGAAAAATAGAGGACATAAAGGTGTCAGGCTTTGTATCAATAGAGGACACAGTAGCAAAAACTGGAATGTCCTCTGTGATGGCCACCCTGCTTACCTTAGGCATTGAAAACCTGTATTACTTATACAAGAAGTATTCATAATGAAATCAATAATAGTTTTGCAAACGCAAGGATGGCAGAATAACTTATAATGGTATTTTCAAAATAGCTTTTATTTTTAAAATAAAATAAAATACATTAAAAACATTCTAAGCTTTTATTTATACCAACATTAATTTAATGCAGATCTCATTTTAACTTATTTTAATTGATAGACTAATTTCAAAATAAATGATGAATATATTTTAATTTTCATAATTGTTTTAACATTCTTTACTTAATGCATTGAATGCATTAAATTTTCCTGCATACATTCCATCTTTACTATTTTATAAGTACTTATTAAAAAAAGAAATAATGAAAAGTACCTGAGTTTGTTACATATCTGTTTATCCTCAGTAATATGGATACTCCCTTAATATTGCTACTTCTGCAATAGCGATGGCTCCCTCTTCAGGCTTCTCTTCAAGCTGTAGAGTATTAAAGACTTGGGGGCCCAATCTTGAAGTTTTAAAACACTCACAACAATTCAAGTAGACAGTTTGCTTGCATAAAGGCTGATTTATGCAAATATTTTAGTAGTTTACTTACATAAACTGTAGGGCCCAAATTACAAAAGGACTTAGACAAATAAGTAGGATTTAGAAATCCTAGACTGGAAGGTATCTCAAGAGATCTAGTCTCTTCCTTTGCGAACACCTCTCACAAATGTTTTACAAACAAGTGAGACAGCCCCCAGGTATAGAAGATTGGACACACCCCATTAGTATTTGTCATTGTTGCTGTTGTCCTTGTGTTGTGTGTTATCAATATGTTGTCAGTATTATAGTTTCAGGAACTGCAGTTTTAAAGATTGACCACAGACTTATGTCATGGCAAAGATTCAGCCCTAACACATTTTGGCCTAACAAGCACATCAGACCAGATGTTAATGCATTTGTGCCTGTGACAAAGTAGTTGGCACAACACCACCCAGGCTCCCCTAGGCCACTACAAAGTTCCTATAGTTTCCAACCCTCTTTTTATACAGTGATCAAAACAAATTATATATTACATTTCATCTGTACCTTGAATAGCTTAAATTGTCCTGTACCATGGGCTTTTTTCAAATCCTGATCTGGGTGTTCCCATTCCAGCCTTATCATTCTGGTACTGGGCTATGCTACACTTTGTAGAGCTGTCTCCCCATCCCATCTCCTGGCAGGAGTTACACATTAGGGCTGTGTGAAATTTTGTTGCCTGTTTTGTTTTGACGCTGTTTTGAGCCATTTTGACCTCAAAACAGTGAAGTTGAAACAAAACAGGCAGGCTCGCAATAGGGTCAAACAAAACAGGGCAGGTCAAAACGTTTTAAAAAATTTGAAACTTTTCGAGTTTCGACTATGAAACTGGGCTTACCTTCAATGGCTTCCCTGTAGAGAAAGAGAAAGTAAATTAAGGGGAAGGAGGAGGGAGGAAGGTTGCGGGGGAAGGAGTGCTCTTACTATTGACTGTCTAGCTGGCCAGTGACTCTCACCCCTCCCTGAGGTCCCTTCCAACCCCAGTGCTCTGGGGGAGGGACAGAAAAACTGCATAAAAACCAGTATTTTTTGAAGTGCCCTGCTTTCTGCCTTGGGTGACTTACTGAGCTGTCTGTTCTAGCAGCTCACAATCAGATCACTATGGCTAGCAGCACTGGTTTTCTAAAGGATTCCCTGGTTGCTACCCTAGCAAGAGGGATTTCAGAACACCTTCTTTTTTGTAGATGGTTTTGTTTTATTGTTAGATTAATTGATTTATTCTTGTGAATTTTATACTTAGATTGGATGGGATTACTATAGAATTTACTTTATATAGGAATTTACTGTATATATTAGTTTTTATATATTCCTTCTTTGCACCACACCTACACTATTGAATTTATATATGGAGACGGATATATTTCTATTGCTTTCATAAATTTCTTGACTGCACCACACACACCTACATTATTGACTTTATATATGCAGACAGATATATTTCTATCATTTTCATAAACTTCTTGACTGTACCACACCTACACCTAGATTTCTGAATTTATATACAGAGACAGATATATTTCTATCACTTCCATAAATTTCTTGACTGCACCACACCTACATTTTAAAATTTATATAGGAACGCAAATACATTTAGATATTTATTGAAAAGGAAGACATGAAACACATCATGAAGCATGGTGGGAAAGCAGGTGGCCACACTGGCCAGCCTTCAGGGAGGGGTGGAAGTGGGGGTAGAGGGAGAGTTCCCCCACCACCAAACTGAGATTCAGGATCTTTCCTAGAGCTAAAAGGGATGAGGCTGCTAAAAGCAGCAAGTAGAGGGGAGCAGTGCCACTGCCACTGCCTATGCCTGAGACTGCATCCCCTTCATGTGCAGCAGCCATAACCTACCCCCACCATGACAACAACCACAACCAGCAGCACCAGCACAGCAGCCTACTCCACCCCTATGTCTCTTCCCATGCTGAGCCTTCCAGTGCTAGAAGAAGAGCTGGTGCTGGATCTGGATCTCAGTGCCCCAGCAAGGGAAATTCTGGGGAAGGAGGGGGAATCAGCTGAGTTTGTGTTGGACACCCCTCAAGTTTCCCATTGAGCCAGGTCTCCTTCCCCAAAAGGCACTTTGCAGGAGGTTGATGTAGAGGTGGAGGCAAGCGACTCAGCTGAGTCCACTCCTCCTCTTGCTGTGGCTCTACCTGGTGAGGAGGGGGAAAGTGCAGCAGCAGCACCTGCAGATGCATCCGCACCCCAGAACCAAGCGGGTAGTATGGTCTGGGATCATTCTGAGCTGGCAGATGATCCCATGTATGCTATCTGCCTGCACTGCTGAGCCAAAACCAGCTGGGCAAGGGAACAAAACATATGAGCATCATGGGGATGCTGATGCATCTCTGCAGGCATTTGCTCCTCCTTAGCCTGGCACCAGCAGGAGCATGCCCAAAGGAAAATCTCCCGCTCGCTCCAAAGCCCCTGTACCCCCAAAGCAAAGGTAGGCCACCCTGGAATAGTAGGGGAAAGGCAGACAGAAAGGGGGGCGTGTTCCAAAGGTGAGCAAGCTCACCTAGAGCAGTTGGGAGATGCTTGCTGTCAATGGCCAGCCATTTTCCCTAGTTGAGCGGCCAGGGTTCAGGTGGCTCGTGGTGCTCATGATCCCATCATACCAAGTGCCTGCATGCACTACCTTCAGCAGGACAGTGGTGCCCTCCCTGTATGAGGCATACATGGAGTACTTGAGGGAGAAGCTGTGCAAGGCAGGTACACAGGTGACCTTACACTTCACCTCGGACATCTAGAGCAGCCTGGGCGGAGATCATGCATACCTCTCCCTCACAGGGCACTGGTGTGACCAGTCAGGCTGTCAGTGGGCTGTCCTTCAAGCTGAGGTGATGGATGAGTCCCACACAGCAAGCCATGAACTGCTTGGTGAAAGGGTGGCTCACTAGGCAGGGCCAGCTCACCCATATGTTCATGGTCACTGACAATGGGGCCAATATGATCAAGGCAGTCTGTGATGCCAACTTTGTTGGCATCCGCTGTGTGGCACACAAGTTACACTTTGTTGTCAGGGATGCCTTGGAGGGGGACAGGGCTGCCGGTGATGGCACTGCCACTACCAGCAAGCTCATTTCAAGATGCAGGAAGGTGGAGGGCTACTTACACCGGAGCATCAAGGGGGTCAAGATGCTGTGGGATAAACAAAGAGCTGAACATCCCTCAGCACAAAATCATGCAGGGTGTGGCGACTCGGTGGAACTCCACATACCTAGTGCTCGAGAGGCTGGTGGAGCAACAGAAGGCCATCCATGAGATGGCCTTGCTCAGGGAGATTGCGATCAACAGAGCTGAACAGAGCTGGATGGGATACCATCTCCCAGATCTTGGTGGTCCTCAAGCCCTTCCTCGAGGCCACCAAGAGCCTCAGGGCTGCTGATGCCCTCTTTAGCTAGGTGATCCCTGTAGTGAGGGAACTTCAAAGCCAAATGGAGAACTTCTGGGGGATCAATGTTCCTGTATGGGGCAGACCGCTGTCACCAGACATGCAGGCACTGGTGAGGCGGCTGAAGGAGGGCATCAGGAAATGGCTTGATTTTTTGAGGTCCAGTACAGTCCATGTGCTGGCCACCATGTGTGACCCCAGGGTGAAGGGCACTGTATGTGGCAGGCAAAGGCTGAATCAGTGGATGGAGGCGCTGGTAAAGAAAGTCAGGGAAACAAAATAGGGCAGGCAGGGGGATCCACTGTCACATGCTAGCATGCCATCCACAAGCCAGTCTTGTCCTCCACCACAGGTACTACCAATATGGGCAAAGGGCATGGCTTCTATGGTGGGGTCCAGAGCCACCAGACCCCAGCATCAGGCAGGTAGCACTCACACCTTGGTGGCTGCCTATCTTGCCGAGGACATGGAGCCACTGCTGTACAACCCCTTGGCCAACTGGGCAAGGTGCAGCCAGGTGTGGCTAGATCTGGCCACAGTTGCCCTGAAAAACCTGTCCTGTCCACCAACCAGTGTTCCAAGCGAGAGGGTGCTCAGCATCGCTGGGGATGTAGTGACACCCCACCACACCTGCTTGGATGGTGGTTTGGTGGAGCAACTGGTGTTCCTGAGGGTGAACCTCCCACTGCTAGGGTTCTCCAAGCTCCAGGGGCAAACAGACTGAATGCTACCCTCCTCACTCTGTCCACAGCTATTTCCTTTTTTCATTTTTTTAAAACCAGGTAATGCCCTATTCTCAGCTGGAGGGGGCACTAAATACATCACGAGCCAACAGGGGAAGAACATGTCCCTGCTGAGCTCATTACCCTGCCAGGACGAACTTGGAGGTATGGGCTGGGGCTATGGGGAAGGAGGAGACCCCCAGGTCTTAGGCATGACCACTAAAACTGCAGCCTGCCAGGGTAGGGAGGTGTGGTGGGACTGGTGGTGAGGCAGCCCCATAAATGCCAGGACCAATGATCCCCTGCTGAAAGGCGGGTATGCAGTGGAATTCTGGCACACTGCAACCTGCTGGACATCTGACTCCCCAGGTACCTCTGCACTTTTACCTGCGCTGTTACATCCCCTTTTCCCCACCCCAGCCTTTCCCTCACCCCCTGATGCCTCCATTTCCATTTTCACTGACTGGCTTTCTTGCTGGCATAGCGTGCCAGGTCAGCTTCTGGCTTCTTTACTATTCCTTCCATCCAGGACCACGAGACACACCAACTGCAGGTACTTCCTTGGCCTGAAAGCTTCCTAAGATATATTTCTCTAACTATTCCATTTTTTTTTCATAATAAACATAAAACACAAGGTAAATCATCAGACACACCATGTGTAACAGATATGCAACACAATATCTTTACTTCTTGCTGTCATTTCTTTTGTTGCCCTGAGGGGTCAGGGCAATGCTCAGGATTTCAATATTGCGCTGTTAGACAGGAGGGCATGGTGTACAATTGTATATATACAAACACACAAATCAATTAGGTGCATACACATCCAAACCAGCCTAGGCACATGCATACCTATCACCAATTCAAGCACACACAATATACACCCCAAAAGTTAGACACAGATCACTAATTTGTATATCATGCACACAATGCCATACACACACGCACGCACGCACGCACGCACGCACGCACGCACACACGCACACACACACACATACTGGCAGCGGGGTTAGAGAGGCTTGGTGCACGGGCTGAAGTCCAATGAAGTCCAGGAGGAGAGAGAGAGTCTACATTGTAGGAGGAGGTGTGCAGGTAATATCTACCTATCCCAGGCTGGAAAGGGGTCCTTGTCCTGTAGGTGTTGTCTAGAGGGGGTTGCCGGCAGGGCCTCTGGGTGGATAGGTGGTGTGGCGTGGTGCTGGTCCCACTGGGTCTGTCTTCACTGCCCCTTTTTATAGGGGCAGACCTTGTGTGACCCCAGTGACAGGAGGCATGCTCAGGCAAGGGTCAGCCCCTGGCATACTGAGCATGTGTTCTCCATGCAGGGATGTGCAGTTTTGGGTGTCTGTAATGGCAGGGTACAATGGTAGAGTTGTTGGTTCTGCAGGGTCTTTCGTCTTTCAAATGCTGGGTTCTTGTCTCTGTTCCTGGGTGAGGTCCGTGGTTCCTGGATGAATCAATACGAGGTGATGGCTCAGTCATTACAGGCCATTCAGTAGAGGCCTGCTATCATTGTATTTCAATCATTCCCAATCGTTCTCATTCATCCGGGAACCAATTTACATGTGAGGGGTATGTGACTGATACAGTTGCAATATGGGATGCCAGGCAAAGGACAGAAGATGGAGGCTTGTCATATAAAATGGAAACTTGACATGACTTTGGTTCACTTACAAAAACAGACCTAAATCATACAATATCCATTTGAAACAATACAAATAAATACAGAAATGATAATAACACAATATACAACAGTAAAAATCAGTACAAACCTAATAATTATACAATATAAAACAGTGGATATCCAAAACCAAAAACTTGCTCCCAAAATAAAAATGTTAAACCTTTTCCTAAGTCTGAGCTCACTTATACTTATCTATAGGGAATAGAGAGGCAGAGAAAACATCAGAAATGGTTGGGGAAGGGGAGGGAATGCATTTTAAAATAAATAAAAAATAAAATAAAAACTAGGGGTTTTGCTACACTTTATAACAAGAAAGGTTGTGTGATCGTTCCGTTTGGCTACCTCTGATGCTGCTGGTGCTATTGGTGTTGAGTCACCCATGTTATTTTCACCTGCCATTGTTTACAGTGGTGGACTTAGCTGAGGCTGTAGGGGAGGAGGCCTCATTGGGGCACACTGCTGTGTTGTGCAGAGGCCCCAGCACCAGGACAGGTGCACCTGAATACAAATACACACACACACATACACACATAGTCACACAGTGAGGGCACACTTAACAGACATACACTAGGTGCTCCTACTTGAGAGGAAAGAAGGGCCTGACAGTTCCATTTGAGTACCTTAGATGCTGCTGGTGTTATTGCTATTGAGCCAACTAAGTTATTTTTATCTGCCGCCGTTTACAGTGGTGGACTGAACAGAGGATGCAGGGGAGGAGACCTCACTGGGGCATGCTGCTGTGTTGTGCAGAGGCCCCAGCACCAGGAAGACCACACCTAAACACACAGTGTCACCCACCCATGTCATGAGTTTTGCCTGCCTGCGGCCAGAGGTGCAGGGCCCCAGAACCCAGAGTCCCCACCTATCTCCTTGAGAGCTGGCAGGCATCATGGCCGCAGGAGGGCCTAGAAGGCCTGCAGCTTTCACCCTGCTATACCTTAACACAAACAGTGTCACCCATGTCACAAGTTTTGCTTGTCCACAGCTTGAGGTGCAGTTTCCTTGAACCCCCTGCACCTATCTCCTTGAAACCTGGCAGGCTTTGTGGCTTCAGCAGGGGCTAGCAAGCCTGCAGTTTTGACCCCACTGTGACTTAACACATATGCATGACACAAGTTTTGCTCTCAAGACTTTGGGGTGCAGTTTCTCTGACCCCCTGCACCTATCTCCTTGACACTTGGCAGGCTTCATGCCCTCAGAAGGCGCTACCATTGCTACAAGTTCCATTGAAATCAGGCCAGAAATGACAAAATTATAGGTTGTTTTGACCTTCTCCATTATATCCTATGGGTGAGCAGTATATATTGATCAATGTTCCAGCGAGGCCTACATCCCCTCCTTTTTGTCTTTTTATAGCGGAGGATGTTTACTCATGATCCAGGAAAAACCTAATGTACAGACAGAAGGTAATTGAGCAGGCTAGACACTGTTTTGAGGTTACCTTATTACATCAGTCTATATATTCATGCCCCATTTGTCTATGCCTGTCTTCACATTTCCTCATACAACCTGTAGACAGTTTTTACCCAGCAGCTTGTCCCACAGGTTTGGTCTAGGACCTAAGTCAAAAGGAGTGGCCTGCTTATGGATATCTGGAACACTTTATACATAAGCCATACTAAATTATGACACTTGAGTCTAAATACACATGTGCATACTATAAAATATGTATGTATATAAAGAATATGCATAGAGCCCCAAAGTTAGAAACCAAAGAAACCTGACGTTCATAGAGGTGACATTGCCTTGCTTGTGTCTTCACGCATTCCAGGTGGCATTTTAGTTGCTGATAATTTACTGTTGATATTTTTCTGACTCATAATTTCTCTGGACAGTCTCCATATTTAGGCTCCTCTGGTATCAGAGCAGATTCCCACTGAACCACTTCGCCAGAATGAGACACTAATAATTTTAGTCCCATTTTCAATATTCTGCAATGATTGCACATATTCACTAAAGCCCCACAGTTCTGGTGCAATAGTCCAGTGGGAATAGATGACATCCATTCCTGCAGCTCTGTTAGCCTTACTGGTTTTGGCTTAGTTTGTACCTTGAGAGGAAGGAAAAAACTATCCACAAATAAAACAGTTGGAGTAATAACTGATGAATGATGCCTGGTTATGGTACACAATGACACAAAGCATAATGCAATAACATTGGTTAATGACTGAGTACTAGTGTCAGGTAAGATGAGTATCATTGGTTACTGCAGCCTTACTTATAGCTAAAGCTAATCTCTTTCCAATCTGGTTTCATAATTTAACATTCTGGTATTGGTGATGCAGACAGCAGCACAACCCAATTAGCACAAATCACAGTTATTCTTTGTATTAATTAATACCATACTTAATGTTCTGACTGCTAGATGTAAGGTGACATCTTCTGGTGTCTTTAATTCTTCTCGTACCTTTCCTGTGTCTGGGATTTGTTATTGTATGTGTTCAGCTATGGGAATGAAAGACTCTTTTTTATGTTTTACTAGGCCTTGTAGGTATAGGTGTGATTCTCTGATAGGGGGGAAATAAGTCAATTATCAAATCCTTTATATTATTAATAGGAGTGATAAACATAGAGTGTTTGCATTACTGGCTGGCAAAAAAGCATGGTTCTTGAGTTACATTGTAGTTGTTATATTGAGGCAGAATCTTTCCCAGTTTCTTGGACAGGTTTCTTCCTGTATTATAAAATGGGAATATCCCAAACCACACTGTATTGACAATGACAGAGGCATAGCACTCACAGAGCCACCATCCTTTGTTTTTTGAACATCAAGCTTGATTAACTTTTAACACCGCTTTTGTTATCAGGCAAACATTAGGGTAATGCTGCACATATACAAGTATTCCTCACTTAACATCGCCTCGGTTAACGTTGTTTTGTTATTACTATTAGATCTATTAGAGAACATACCTGTCTAAAGTTGCGCAATGTTTGGTTATAGTGTTGTTTGGCTGCCACCTGCTAGTAGGTAACTACTGTGACGTAACTGGATTTGCATAACATTGTTTACCTTAAAGTTGCATTTTTCAAGAAGGTAACTATGACGTTAAGCGAGGAGCAGCTGTACATTATTCACAAAGATTTCCATGCTGCTTGCATAGTATACTTTTCCAGGAGAATTATTGCATCTGGGGACTGCCATTAGAATTTTGACACCTCCCTCTTTGTATAGGGATGGGGTCTGGTTACATTTAGCAAACTGTAAGAAGTTCCACATGACATGTCTTATCTTTTGTTCATGTGGATGTGCAATAATGGCTGTAGTGTTTAACAGATGAGGCCATTATTGTGATTGCAGTTGCAATAAACACTGCTTGACCAGATCAACAACTTTACTTCCTACATTACACACTCTTATAGCTAAAGAGACATCATTATGTTTTAGACAACTGATAATGGATACAATGGTGCTGAATTCACTGTCCAGAGTTTGTGTCATGGCACGTGTGTTGTTCAGCCAGTGTGTGTCAGCCAATCCATTTGTCTCCTTGCTTGCAATTGTTAACACCAAAAGTTCCATCATCCAAGTTAGCTGAACTAATCATCCAAGTTAGTGTTGTTTCCTGTAAAAACAAAATAAGAAATTGCCTCTCCCTTTTCTTTTATATATATACATACATGCATACACATACATAATATATAGGTATACATAAACGCACATAACTACATAATAGCATGGTGCAGATACATTTTAGTGGCTTGCTAATTATTGTTTCTGGGATTTTATTTTAACACACAAATTAAACTGTGTATATTTTTAACTGTATATACACACACACAAACACACATATAGTAATGGGCAATTTTTGTTAATTAGATGCAGGATATTCTTAACATTCAAAACAGGTTAAAGGCCATGTGATTAATTGTTAGGATTTTTTTTTTGGCTTTGGTAGTTTCAATCATTACTTGGTAAAATTAAGAATCCCCCCTGTTATATTATATTTTTTACTTTAATGAAATTTGAGAAAGTACATGTGAACATGAGTCCACAGCTTAGAGGTTAATACCTTCCATTGAATGGTGGAGACCTGATTCCTATTTCTTTTTCAATGACTGCTATCAGCTTTTCTTATTGAACAGCTTAAGGCATGGGTGTCAATCATACCACTTGTTGGCCAGATCCAGCCCACAGATCCCCTCTATCCAGCCTGCCAAGCCACCACAAATTGGAGGGCATGGTTTGAGATGTTTGGGAGAATTATAGATGCAATGATAATGAAGCAATGCCCATGCTTTAATTTGAACATTAAGATTTTCAAAATTGTTTGATTTAAACAGTAAAACAGGTTGGGGAAATGCAGGAAGTAAAATTACCTTTTTCTTTCAACTGTCTACAAAGGACTTCAGTTGTTTTCCTTCCCAACATCTGCTCCTGAAATATATTAGTCAAAAAAATAGATTCCTAGAAGAGCCTACATCAACAGACCCTCAAATTAAGGTGACCACCTTTTCAAAAGGGGAAGGTGGGATACATGCTCACCTCCACAACATCCCTTGCCGCTGCTACCACCAGACCAGAGCTGAGTGGAGTGGGGGACAGATGTGGGCTGCACACTGTGAGCTCGGGACTCACTGCCCTGCTGCCTTTCTCTCCGGATCCCTGTGCCGACCACATGCCCCCTGCCTGCCTGGCAGCAGCAGGGGGCACAACTCCAGCTGCTGCTGTCCTGCTGCTGTCGGGAGGGCAGAGGACACATTGCCATGGTGGTGTGGCCAGCACAGGGTCCCCTGGGGGTAAGGCAGCAGGGTGAGGAGCCCCAGTGAACAGCCTGCATCTGCCCTGCACACAAATCTGGGGGTGGGGGTGGGGAACCTACTCTCCATGACCCTTGCCTCCTAATGAATCACCTGTAGCTCTGTCCCACTTCTTGCCCTGGCCCCAAGTAGTGCCCTGGCTGGGCAGTGCACCCAGCCCCTGCCCCACTGCCTTCCTCACCATAGGGACCTCAGTTTGCCCCACCTCACCATATCCTTCCCTCACACAGACTTACCTGTAGGGAGCTGCTCTCCAGGCTATGTTCCCAGCCATGTACACATGTGCAAGTGCACACATGCATGAAGTGCCTCCTACATCCTACTCCTGGCAGCCCTTTGGAGGCTGAAACACTACCAGCCTGCAAGGGGAAACCTGTCCTTTCCCGTGGATCCCTGCATGAGGCTGTGAATTGGGAACAAATGCTATCCTGGAGTTGTGCGGCTTGGAACTGGGACTTAAGGTTCCCATTGAAGGACTGTCCTGCCCAATTTGGGACAGGTGGTCAACCTGCCTCAAACACAGTATCCAGGCTGCCTATTTAGGGTTTATCTAAATTGTTTCATCCTTTCCTTCTTCTTTCACTCTTGTGTTCCCCTTCCAGGTCACCTCCTATTGCAGTGCTTCCCAAACTTTTCCTCAACATGGCCCCTCACTGCCAGCTCACATCCTCCCCTGCCAGGTGCCTCTCACTCCCAATCCACACTCTGCCAGTGCCTCTCAATTTCAACCTGCAGCCCCTGGCTCTGCCAGTACCTCTCCTTCCCAACCCACATGCCCCTAGTCCAGCTGGTACCTCTCCCTCCCAACCTGCAGCCTCCCACTCCCTTCAGGTACCCCAGAGCCAGGGCCCATAGATCCTTGCCCCTCAGCAACGTCCAAGCCCCAATTACCACCTGCAGGAAGCAGCAGCTGCTGTGACCAGAGCGGAGTGTGGAGCCGGGCTCCCACCCTTCCCCTGTGGGTGACATGCCCAGAGCATGCCCAGAGTGGTGGGGGCCTAGGATGCAGGCTGCCTGCTGCAGGCTTGGGGCTCCCTGCTGTACTGCCCTCCCCCCGGGAGCTCTGTGGCCCAGTGGGCAGGACCTGGCACAGGAGGGAGCGCTGCGCTGCCATGGCCGCCACGCTGAGGTGCCCCTGCCCACTCGGCAGCAGTGGAGGCATAACCTTGTGCCGCTGCTACTGCTGCACCTCACCTTGGCGGCCATAACAGTGTAGCACTCCTTCCTGTGCTGGGTCCTGCCCACTTGGCTGCGGAGGTGGCTCCTGCCTTGAGTTGGTCCAGTCCCGTTGCAGCCCATGCCCTGCTGATGTTGCAAATCTCGCAGCCCCCCAATTGCTGAAGTTGCAACCGCATTTGGGGTTGCAACCCACAGTTTGGGAACTGCTGTCTTATTGCATTTATCTTGATGCCATTCAACTAGGTTTCTTTTTCTGAGGAAATATGCCTATCACATCTTTCATGGGAAAAGACCGAATATTTTTGATCTTCATTGCTCATGTGAACCTACCCTGTTTCCTCTAACGCTAGCAGCTCTGTTGTGGAAAGGTGCAAAAGTGCTGCTTCCTTCATGGGACAATATTATAAGGCAGGGCTGCCCAAACTAGCCAACTGCTCCCCTCATCCCTCCTGCTACTGCTGTAGTCAGGACCTCCAGGCTTCTCCTCCCTCTCCATCCTGAAGGACAAGGTGCCATGGTGCACATGCACAGCCTACAGTGTGGAGGGAGCATGGTGCAGCAGAGAAGCCCGCAGACAATAAGCTGTGTGTAGGGTGGGGACTGCCTCCCAGATGCAGCAGCAAAGGGCCCACCCATGCATGGGAGGGTGGGAGTGCTAGGGTGGAGGTGCTGCGCACTGACATGGTGCAGTGGTGCAGGGAGAGAGGCCTACCCCTGCAGCTGTTGATGTCACACAAGCTATAGGGTACAGGGGGTGTTACCAGGTGTATAATAATTATTGTATGCATACAATATTTCAACCTTTGTACCATGTACAATCAATAATAGTATAAGTGTTCAGACTATGTGATAAGTTTTAAAGTGGCTAATTGATGCAACATGCAAAACCCAAGTCACTCTCAGAAGGCATGTCTACATATGCCTTTACACATGCCTAAACTTAATGCCCATTTGCCTAATGCACGATTTAGGTACACATCGACAAGTGCATGCACTAAGGCATATTAACTTGGTGAGGAGACTGACTTGGGACTCACATTAGCCCCAAGTCAGCCAACACAAAGCACCAATGTGCCTTAGCATGTCTACGCCTGCGTTAAGGTGCTTTATCTATTCGCAGCTAAATTTAGGACATCGTCAAATGTAGGCACAGATAGCTTTGTTAAAGGTGCATCAAGGGCACGCACGTGTAGACCCAAGCCCTTAATGCACCTTAAAAATGGCTAATGGTCCTTAAATCAGTGTTTCCCACCCAGCGTGCCATGGCACAAGTGTGCTGTCACAAACAGATAGGCACACTGGGGAATGTTGCTGTGGCAGCGAGCTGCACGAGGTACGAGGAGGGGGAAGGCTTTAACACGTGCGTGTGGAAACTTGTTACTGAGGTAAGGTGCCCAGGGCTGGAAAACAATGCCTTAAATCTGCACCTGTATAAAGTCTTAAGTAACTTTTGGGCTTGCTCTCCTGTCACTGCTCACCTGGCCTCAAAAGAAACACGTGCTTCAACGCCAATGACCCGGTGCTCTCAGCATATAGGCGGCAGCTTATTTGCATGCTCATTTGCATAGTTTCGGCGCACTCCAGTTCTACAGCAAATACGGTCATTCCGAGCTTCCAAGACCAGCATTTCATAGCTCGTGCCCTCCAAGCCCCGGGTGCGTGACTCCCCCGCCCCGCCCTCTCCCGTGTAGGGAATCGCAGCCCCGACCCACCCGACGGGCGGAGAACAGTACCCGGCCTGCGCCCGTCCCTCCCTCCCCCGCCCCGCGCGTATTTTGTGTGTTGGGCAGAACAAAATGGCGACGGGGCGGTCGTTGGCGCCCCTGGTGCGGCCCAGCATGCGGCCCTGACGTCACTAGAGCACCCAGCGGGCTCCTCTCCTCCCACTCCTCCTCCCCGCGCGACGCGGAGTGACGCAAGACGGCGAATCTACGGCGCGCCACTTGTGACCAAGATCATCACAAGCGGAGGCGGACGGCTCCCCCCATGCGGTAAGCGAAGGAGAACGGGGCGCGGTCGTTTGCCACCGTAGGGAGGCGCCCGCAGCTAAGCCGCGGCTCGCGAGTTTGGTAGGCACTGCTGGCGGGGGATCGGGCTGCCGCTGGCCGGCGGTGGCCTCGGCCCTTTCCCTCGGGCTTTTTGGGCCTCTGCGCTGCCGTCGTTTTTTTTTTTCTTGGTTTTTTTTTTCCCCTCCCTTCTAGCCAATCCGCTTCCACGTCCCGCCCCCAGAAGCCGTTCTTTTGCGTGTGAGTGGCTGGAGGGCAGCGGGCGGGAAGAAGGTCTCGCGCGGCGATTGGTTGGCGACGACAGCGGTGGAGACCGCTCTCCCTCCTGCAGCAGATGGGCTCAGTGTTGGGGGGAGGAAGGGAGCAGGAGACAGAGCGCGCAGGCGCACATTGCACCGAGGCCGTTGAGCTGTGCGGGCAGAGGCAGGCCGCGGTGTCGAGGGTTCTGGACACGGGAAAGGGGGTTGCGCATGCGCTGCAGTGGTGGCGGGGTGGGGGAGCGGGAGCGAGCATGCGCGTAGACCGTTGCCTGGGATCGCAGGTTTTCACGCCGCTGCTCCTTGAAAGATGTGCGGGCCTGGTGCGCATGCGCCTGGGGCTTGTTCTTGTGTAGTGACGTGAGGGGTGCGGGGCTCTGGCCAGGGACCTAGACTCTGGGGGAGCAATGATGTGATACGATTGTGACTGTGAATATGCGATGTTATGTGTGCAGTAGCCCCTCTCAGTAGGGTCACATTTGCACTCAGACTATGCCAAGGGCTGGGAATACACCAGTCCCTGCACTGCACAGCACCCTCCCTGGTGCTCTCTGCCTTCCAAGGGTGTCATGGTGACACCACTTCAGGCGACGGTGAACTGGGCTAGTGACCTCACTTGTCCTTGTGGTAGCTTGAGCCTGCTCAATGGAGACTAAACAAAGCAATTTGCAGCCCTCCATCATCCCAGAAGGCACCAACTGCAGCACCCCCTTGTCCCCTTCTCCATCTGAGCCCAGGAGTCCTGGCAAGTTGGGCAAGGACTGCTATTAACTCTCAACATTCACCTGCCCACAGCAAGTTTTAACACCACTTACGTTTCTGTGGGTTTAGCGTGCTTGCGGCATATCATCTCACCCCCTTGGCTGTGCTGACAGAATGCAAGACCTAAGACAGGAGATTGAAATAATTAGGGAGGATTGCAGCCACAGTCACTGAAGGACCCATTTTCCCGTTGTGGTTTAAAACTGGTTCTCAACAAGGGTGCTAGGCGAGTCTTTTAAGGGTGTTGCTGGTGCTGCGCACTGTTAGCACTTTGAGTGCAAATATCTGCATCACTCATGAGAGATTTCAAATAGGGATCAGTAGCATCTGATTCCTATTTCATGAGTTCTTTGCAGCAGGGCTCTTATTACTTTTCTGTAGTCAAGAAATGAGAAAGCTAAGATAAGGCCTTTCTTTGCTGCCTTGAGTGAAAACAAGGTTGAGAACTGCTGGTGTCTAAATAACCTGCTTGAATCAAGATGGAGCATTTGAAGTTGGGCAGCTACATTTTCAACAGGTTGCACCCTTTTTTGAAAAAGGAAGATGATTACAGGCTTCAGTTTAGTCTTGCAATCTCCTAGATTGGTCACTGTGAGTTATATTTCTCCTAGAGGTAACAGTATAATCATCCTATCCTTATTTCATAAATTATCACTACATGGATATATAATCAGGTTGTAGCTTTTATATATAATATATGGAGGCTGCAGTAATTGAATAATCCATACATTTAAAAAAAAAGTCAAATGCACTGATGTGACATCAGGATGATGGACTGTGACTTTTTCAGTATGTTCAAACATGTCAGTTTTATTAGCATTTTGGGAAATGTAATTTAAATGACCTGAGTTAAAACATTGACCCAAATCTTTATTATTACGGTCCTGCAGAAACCGCTGTGTATTAATAGCTTCAGTCATTTCTGATTTATTTTCATGAACATGTTCTTAGTTGAAAACTTCTAAAAATTAAAACTTTGCCCTGTTCTCACATTAAATACAGAATGGACCCAAGCGTGTGAGTTAATGGAACAGTTTTTTGGCAGGTCAGTACATCTCTTTACAGGAAATATGAGACTTGTATTATGGTTGAAGATTAAACAGATTAAGAAATATGGTGCTCTTTATTTTGTATTTGTAAGTTGATCCTTTGCATGTATGCAGTCTTGGATTTCTGTACGTGCTGTCAAGTTTATGGCCAAGTAGGTGCATGAAATGTTTCTATGAGGACCCATAATTCTGAGTTTCCTTTCCTATGTATATTTATGTAGCATCTGGCAAAATAGGTTGTTGTCTATTTAGGATGACCCCTGAGAGGGACTTGTTTTGGGTTATTCAGGACTGAAGCCCCAGGCAGCCTGTCCAACCTGAGACATAAGTCCAGTGATGGTGGCAGTGAATCCTTTTTCAACTGTTAGCTGACTGCATGGTTATTTTAATCATTACAAGATTGCCTAGCTGTAGAGCACAGCAGGAAGGGGAACCTTGGACATGAAGTGACAGGATAGAGAAAATTAGAGCAGGGGATAGTCAAACTTGGATGCAAAACTTGATGCTAGGAGAAGTAGGCAGGTTGCCAAACAAGGCATCTGTCAAATCTGTTTCAGATTGAAGGCCCTAAGGTATGGCAGTAGAGACCTAGGGCCTTGGATGTCGCCGTCCCAAATGCCCATCAATACTTAACACCCATTAGAGAGAGACAGCACCACCTCCCCCAGCTCAGGGCTTCCCAATGTACTTAAGGGAAAGGTGCGGAAGGTTCTCTGTCTTGATGCATTGCCAGCTCAAATGACCATCAGTGCTCAACACCATATGTGGGCTGTCAACACCACCTCCAGCCCAAGGTGGAGGCTTGACAGATGGTCCCTGCCAGCCAGTCCCAATTCCAGCTAGGGTCTGCTAACATGATACTGTGTGGCTGATGGTTGTCACTTGCCCAGGGAAAAGAGGGTACTTGCAGGTGGTGCCACTATTCAGTGTGTAGACTTACCACTGTTTGCCCTGAGCCAAAGGCCCGTGCCTCTTAGAACCAGTTAGTCTCTAAGGTGCCACCCTGCCCTATTTTCTGCCTGTTTTTGGCAGCAGAACCGCAAAAACTTTGTTTTCAAAGAAAAGGAAGTTGCTATAGTAGATAATAATCATTAGAAATAAAGCCAGAAGTGTCCTAACTTCAGTAGTATTCCATGTGATTAAAGCTATAGCTGATTTCCTCATTATCCATTCAGATAAATTGAAACTTTCATTTGGGTATGCATTAAAATCACATTGTGCACGCTTCTCAGACTGCATGTTTTAGGTCATGAGCCATCATTCACAATGTGCGCGATAAGACGGCACAGAATGACCAGATTGAGATCACAATAGCTATTGGCTCCCTTTTAGTGTTATTTTAGAAAGAGAGGCTGGGGCTGACTGGCTTACAAGTGCCATTGGGCCTTGTGGCCACTACTCTAGGTTTTACTTTGTCTAGTGAAATGCACAGGTACAGTGTAACATTAATTTGGATGAGTTATTTATTGCCAGCTGGCCAATGAAGCACTGTTACTCTTTTGAGAATATTTTGAAACCGTAGTATGTTGTTGTGGGTACTGTTTTGTGTTTGAGCTGGGATTCCTGACTATGGATAGCATGTGCGAGCCACTGCTACAGAAGTTGCATCTAAATTTTGCTGGAACCATATTATAAAGCTGTGTCATTTTCCATGGAAAATTACTCATTAGGGTATAACAAACAACAGATAATACTTCCCTATACAAATAAAAGATGTTTAACAAATAAATGCATCAAGTAAGTTATAATGTTTTGTGGTCATGATGACTACAGTAGCCCTGGAAAACAGAGTTCTCAGGTTAGGCATAAGCGTTGTACTATATGGACAACAATAAGAGACTTCTGTGTTACCTGACCCAGTCTTGAGCTGGTGGAATTTTTTTGCATAACAAAACATCTACAAAGTTTTTGTAAATCTTTTGGTGGAAAAATCGCTAAACCCTATATTTTTTTTTTCTAATTCTGGAACGTTCTTTGTTCTATTTTCCGTAGGCGTGCTTTTGTTCTGTACAAACAAAAAAGAGACTTGTATTGATGAATGTGCACTACTAAAAGTAAAAAATAAATAGACATTGGAATAAAAGACTGGGACTCACCAAGATATGAATTAGTATATTTAGCTTCCTATATATGATTAAAATAAGGAATGAAATGCTCCCAAATATTTAAGGTATGAAACAGCCACGAATAACCTACGTCCATTGAAACTACAGGCTTCATTTGTTCCGCAGAATAGAATTACATGTCTGAAGAGAGAACTTTCTCTGGGATTATTAATTGAATCTAGGGATTCTTACTTTATTTCCTGCTTTGTTTTTAGTGCAAGTTATTACTTCTGAGACTAAGATTCTTACCATGTACAAGGGGACTTGATGATCTGTTCAGGTCCCTTCTGACCCTAGAAACCATGAAACTGTCAGAGCTATAACTGTGTTTAAAGTGGATTCTTTTGTCTTTTGTGGCAATTAGTCAAGTGTTCTGAGAGAAGCTCAGAAGTTGTCATGTGTTTCCAAAGTTTTTTAAAAGAAAATTAAAAACCCTACTGTAGGTTTTTGTTAAAGAGAATACCTTCAGGAATGCACACTGAATTGTAGAGATGCATCTTAATTCCACTTCTTAAACTCCAGTGCAAGAAAACTGTTCATCCACTGGCTCATTTTTTTTTCATTTTTACAAAGATGCAAATGCCAAAACATCTTAGAAAAGGTGATAGCTCTGTGGCAACACATGGCAGAACTGTTATTATTATTTTTTTCTTTTTTTGTTCTACAGAAGGCTGATTTTTTTTTTTTCTTCCCCTGTGCATAATTTGGTCTGTTGCTCAGCCAGGGTCTGGTGCCTTATGGGTTACAGTTGTGTAGGCTGGAAGGTTACAAATATTGTTGGCTCAGTTGCACTGTAGACCTATCATAACCAGTTTTTAAATCTAAAGATGTAAATGTTTAGCCGGAGTATATATCTTATATGTACTGGCTCGGCATTCTGCTTTTTAGATTGGCAAAAGTGTAGGTTGTTTATATGTTTGATATCTGAATTGCACA
Organism: Crocodylus porosus; assembly: GCF_001723895.1. Classification (NCBI taxonomy): domain Eukaryota; kingdom Metazoa; phylum Chordata; order Crocodylia; family Crocodylidae; genus Crocodylus; species Crocodylus porosus. The sequence goes on along the minus strand of NW_017728886.1, from coordinate 167,952,215 downwards.
TAGTCTAGGATGCAGATGAACCTGTCCTGGCTTTTTTTGTGTGCGCAAATCTCCCATTCCCTGTGTACAGATATCTCAATAACAGAAATTTAGAGTTAGATCCAAAACCCTGGTTGAGCCTTTTAAAACCAGAAATATACAAGTGAATCTGAACAGTTTTTACAAAACACTGTAAAAAATAGCTGGGTTATTTTGGGATTAAATTTTAAGGGAAATTCATGCATCTGAAAGCAGATGGATCTTTTGTTCCTTCTTTGTAGCTGGTTATATAAGAGTTTACTGCATCAGATGCAACTATGAGTAAGGGGACTCAAGCCCTACTCCACCAAAGCCATTATGGCTCTGCTGCATGTTAAAATTAAAGCTGGACAGAAACCAGCTATAGAATTGTTAAACATTTTCAAGCACTAACTTTATGGCTGGTTGGCTCTTTTTTATAGCTGTATAGTCATTTTTATTATGTGATAACTATTTTGCACTTGGGGGTAGTCTAAATTTATTGTGCAATTAACTAATTAATTGGGTAATACATGTAATGTGTAGCAGAGGCCATAGATATCTAAGATTGGACTTAGGCTGAATTTATGTAACCAAGTCCAAGAATAAAATTCACAAAACTCCTGCCTCACCCCTTAGGCACCTAGAAGGCCCCAAGTCCCTAAATTCCCAACAGTAAAAGTTCTGTAGGTGCCTAGAGTGTTGATCCTGTGAATGCCTGGGATTTCCCTCTCTTGGTAAGGCAGAATATCTCAGTGCCTAAACCCACTTGGGTTTCTGAAACTAGATGCGTCTGTTCTAGAGATTCCTGAGGGATCTGATCTGATAGACATGCTCAGACCAGGCCAAGCACGTGCTGACAGGATTGAACTCAACACAAGTACTGCTATTTTGAAAAGTCTTAGGTATACTTCCCCAGGAAGTAGGGGAAGTGCTATGTTTCATATTCTCTGCTGCTTGAGGGCTTCAAACCTATGTGTCTCATCTCCCAGTTGGCAGCCTTCAACATCAAAATACAGGTGATGTTAAAGTGGTGACACTCTATTATTCTTGCTGTAAGCTAGGCTTCCATGTTAGAAGCAGTGCAAGGTATGTGACTGGAGTGATAGGATGGGGAGAATGCAGAAGCATCAGCATGACTAGCTTATGGCATGTACACCACAAGTGGCATAGGCAGCTTCTGTATGTGGTACGTTGCAGATCAAGTGGCATGCAGCAGAGCAGTAGACTGGTCAGGGAGCACAGGACAGGGAGCAGAGGAGGCGAGTATGGGGCTAATCTGTGTCACATCTGCTAACAATTTGCTCCCCCCCCCCAACCTAGTTTGTGTAAAACTCCTAAGGAGAATGGGGACTGACATGCAGTTCTCCCTATTCCCCGATGAGTGCCCTCAGTGCTATGCTAGACTATGGTTCTTCTTGGTCTTTCTTTTCTGGCATCATAAATCTTTCTTTCATTTTTTTCCTGTACTGTGGCAGTTTGCTAACAGTCTAGCACCTCCCGGGAAATTGGCTTCAGCATATGTGGTTTTAAACCTCATCAGGCCATGGAGAGAATTAAACTGACCTTTCCTACTTTGTATGCAGGTGCCTGCACCACTAAGCTGTTGCATACTGAGGTGGGAGCCATCACCATTAGTTGTGTTATAAAAGAAGAATGAGCCAGTCCTTTCTGCAAAGGGATGATTCAGGCACTTAAATGCAGAAGAATTGGGACTACATTTCTCAGTCTCATGGGGGTGCCTAACTTGGGACTACCATGAGATGCCAAAGCCTGGGACAGCGATGGGGTTTTGGTCTTTTCTGCAGGCAGTTTAGTGTGCTGGCTTTTGTGAATCTCATTCTAAAGTATCTGGAGCATGATGCAGGACCCAATTTGTAGCATCACAGAAGCGCCTCACTTCAGGTTGCGAATTCCCCTCCAGGAGTCTGGTGCCTAAAGATTAGGCTGGGTTATCTGAGTGGTTCTCTGCCCACTCAGGTCCCCTTGTGGGTTTGGACCTTTGTCTTTTATCTGAGAGGTTACATACTTTTGGTGACCCTTTCCAGGAGTGCGTATGGAGATGCAAAATTAGAATACCTCTAAAGCAGTGGTCACCAACCACTGGATCTCGATTCACTGGTAGATCTTGGAGCCTCTTGCAATAGCTCTCGGACCTTCTTGGAGTCAATCTGAGGCTGGGGTGGCGGGCTGAGTGCCCGCTGCAGCCCAACGGGTCAGTCTGTGGGAGAGGGAAGGGGCTGGGGCTAGATTGAGGCCCCCATGGTGAGGGACACTGCTGCAGAGGCAGGAACAGGGGTAAGTTGAGCGGGGTCCTGGCTAGGTGGGACTTACCTGTTGGAAAAGTGTGCTCCCAAATAATTTTTTCTCGATCTGCCCCCCATTCCTCTCCACAGACTTATCTGCTGGGCAGGGGTGAGGTGGGGTGGTGGCAGCTCACGGTAGATCTTGGGTTGCTTTTAAATGCCAAAGGTAATCTACTTAAAAAGGCTGGAGACCGCTGCTCTACAGGGTCATCTTTTTTTCTCTCCTTACACTTGCACACTGAATGCTTCCTGTATTGACCTTAAATAACATTTTGCAATTCCGTGTAATGCACTCTACTGAACTTCGTGTCAACATGTAGCATTCGTGATGTGGTGCTTCACAGCTTGCCCCAGGCTGCTATGCCTGCTCCAGGTTTTCTGCTAGGCCAGAATGGTCTGGATATGGTACAGGACAGGAACTGGCAACCTTTAAGAATAGTGGGCTGCCCCTTGACAGCCAGTCACCACCATGGGCCACTGATTACCCCATGCAGTGCCCCAGCCCTTGCATTATGCCAAGTACTGCTCTCGCACCCCTTCTCCCCCTTGCAACCTGAGGTTACTGTGTCACCAGTAATGATAGGTAACCTTGAGTTCAGTGGTGGGGTAAGTGCAGGTTGTAGTAGTGGGTGGGGCAAGAGAGCAGGGAAGGCTGGGGCAGCTGCCTGCTGGATGCTGCACAAGAGATCCATGGCATGTGGCAAAGAGACATTGCAGAGGCACTTCTGCCCTGTGCCACTGTATGCTGCCACGAGCCGGATTAGGTCTCTGGGGGTTGGATCCAGCCAATGGACCATAGGCTACTGGCTCCTGCTTTAGGGAAATCTGGAAGTGCTTTATTAATAAAGGTGGTACTCCTCTGGGCACTTTCACTAGTTGCATTGCATGAGTTTCATATTTTATGTGTGTGTATGTTTGTGTAGGACAGTGAGACCCAGCCTTTTTGGCAGCTGTACCACAAAGGTAAGCCCCATGGCCTCCCTCTGTGCCACTCCAATTCCCTTCCCCTGCTTCATCTGCTGGTCTGGTTTTTGCTTTTCGCCCTGTGCTCCTTGCCTGATCAGCTGCTCTGTTTTCTGTTCCAACTTGATCTGCTGGTATGCTTCCTGCTATCTCCTCAATCTACCATGTGCTACACAAAGGATGACAGTGCCAATTGTGGCATGCATGCTGGTATTTGGCCACACTCACGTTGAGTGTGAAAAGTTGCAGAAGAAGGCATTGATGGTCACTCTTTGCCTCTCTCTCCTCCTAAAATAGTTATTTCACTGTCTTCTTCACTTTCGGACCCTAGTTCCTCTAGAGCCCTCATGTGGGGAAAAGGATGCCAGAAAGGACAATTCTTTCCTTTTCCCCAGATACATTCATTTATGAAAAGTAAGAGAATTTCTTGCCTTTTGTCAGGTAAATTGTTAAATGAGTTGTATGTTTCGAAGAAGTTAAAATTGGGAAAAAATGCTAAGGTACCCAGAAGCATTTTTTTTTAGTTTGTTTGTTGTTTCAGCACTGTCAGAAGCAAAAGCACTGAATGCTAAAAATGCTGGGGTAGCATACATATCTTTTACTGGGCGCAGCCTGATTTTTACAAGTCAGAGCTAATTTTTTTTGGATTGAATCCAGTGCTAGCATAATGCCCTAGTTCAAAGATATGGTACATAAAAATGTTTTATGGATGTTGTCTTCAAGATCTGCCAGGCTTTTTTTCGGTTTTCAGTTTTATTAGTATAACAATGGGATGATTTGAATTGCATTTCTGCTTTTTTTCCCTGTTGTTCAAATTTTCATTTTAAATTATTTACAAGTTGGAGACTTGAAGATGAGAAGCTAATGAATGCTTTAAAAAATTCCTTCTTCCTTAAGCGTGTTAGGCTTCATGTTTTGAATTTATACCATAGACCTTAATAAACAGTCTTTTAGTTACTCTTATCTTAGAATTTTGAGTTGCCCTATTTTTACCTAAACTGGGAAAAGATATTTTTGCACAATACTTTTCATTGAGGTGAACATTTTAACAGGTTACAGCTTTTAATGATGGTATACAATAGTAACAAATGTAATGCATGTAATTAGGAATAAGTCTGTATCTGAGCTACAGAGCTTAAATGCTCTTCCATCTATATCATTTTAAAGGTAAAACATATAGTTTTCAGGTCTGTTTTCAACTCCATGATATACAGGAATCCATAAAGTTATGGTCTGAGGTCTGAGCTGCATTTTAGGTTAACACTTAAGCATTCTTAAGCGAGGGTACAGTCTCGATCATTTTTTTAGAGATGCCAGTTTCCATAACAAATTTCAAGTTTACTTCTGTCCTTAATGTTTGCAGGTTATATAGGTAGTCAGATACTGTGATTGTGCTTACGGTTAAAAAAAATTTAGATAAATGATAGGGCTATGAAATGAAACCTTCCAAGGTTTATGAAATTTCTTTGCATCTGAGATTTCCTTTTTTGTTAGTGCTTAATGTTTGCTTTTTTTTTTAAAACCAGCATGTAGTAGGATCAGCAGTAATTGCATAGATTTGATTTGAGTATGATGTATTTATGTGATTTAATCAGAAAGGGCACATCTATATGTGCTATGAGAGCAGCTGAATAAACTCTGGCACAGTTTGTCCTGGAGTTTATTCTTCCTGGTGCCATGTATGCACATATGCCTGGGACTGCAGCCTGCCAGCCCGGGGCTCCTCTGCCTTGGCTCAGCATGCTGTGGAAGGGCCAGCTGGGGCACGAGAGTGCTTCAGTGCGGGACTAGCCAGCAGGCAGTGTCTACATGTGTGTTGCAGCGTGCTAAATAATGCTCCTGCAGGATAGTACTTGTATTGACAAGTATTATCCTATGGCGGCGTTTATTAGTTTACTGCACCCTAATAGGAGCATATGTGTAGACACTGATGTTTTACCTGAGGTATTAATTAGTCGGCTCCACAGTAAATGTCTCATGTAGATGTGCCCAAAGAGAAGAAAACCTGGGCGCACAATCTCATTGTTCAGCCTGAGTTTAAGGCAGAATAACTATATTTAAGTTAATGGATTTTCTTTATTAACACCCATCAGCCTTTGATTACGATCTTCAAATACCTGCAGGGTGAATTTTTTTTCTCTAAAGAGATTATAGGTTGACTTTTCTCTGGGGCTATAGGAGACAGGATTAGGAGCAATGTTTTCAAAAATCAGCAGGGGAAACTTTGATTGGAGATGAGGAGAAACTTTGATGGTGAGGATTGTCAAACCTGGAACAGGCTACCTTGCCAACCTGTGGAATCTCCATCCCTGGGATTTTTCTGAGTGGATTAGACCAGGAGTGGGCAATGTTTTTGGCTGGACTGCCAAAAACACTGCAAACTCACCCCATACCTTGCCTTGTTATGCTGGGGCAGACAGCAGGAGAATTGTGAGGGGCCTGTTCCTCATTGCTGCTGGCAGGTGCACGTGCATGTCTGGGTGGATGGTGGGGTGGTTGCACTGCCCTTGCCCTTCCTTGCTACGTGCCCTGAGTTGTGCATGTAGCTGCCGCCACCACGGAGGCTGGGCTGCTCACAGCAGGCAGTGGGCAGACTGCAAACGGCTGCATTGGGGTCTCAAGCCCTGGCCCAGTTCTGTGGCTGGTGGCAGTTGCCTGTGGGCCTCAGTTGCATAGTGGGGAAGGGGCTGGGACAGCGCAAACCCAGAGACTCCCCTGCCATCTTCTTGGAGGTGTGTATACCTACTGCTACCATGGAGCCGGGCTGGGGCTCTGGGCAGCTGTAGCAGGCAGTGGGTAGGCTGCAAGAGCCTTGGCACCAGCTCCACGGTGGTGGTAGCTGCATGTGTGCCTCTGGGGCGCACGTTGGAGAAGGGGCCAGGGTTGCATTGCACCAGGCCTCTTTCCTTCCGTGCATCCCAAGGCACGTGTGCTGCTGCTGCTGCCACGGAGCTGGTGCCAGGGCTCCGAGCTCTGGTGCAGCCATTTGTAGCCTCCCGGCTATCTGCCACAGCCAGCCCAGGCTCTGGGCAGATGCTGTCTACTGCCTTTTGGCTGTTTGCTGCAAGCCAGGGCTCTCTGGTAGCTGCCCAGAACTTGGGCTGGCTGTGGCATGCTGAGCAAAATGGTCTCCCATGCTGGGCAGGTTGACTACTCCTGGGATTGGGTTTGGTCAGAGATGATCCTGCCTTGAGCAGAGGGTTGGACTTTATGACCTCATGAGGTTCCTTTCAGCTCTACTTTCCTATGATCAGTCTGACTGTGATCAGAATCAGACCAAAACAGTCTCTGTATCTTATAAATTCAACACTTTAACTGTTACAAGAGATTAAACAAAATTCAAATGTTTTACCTAAATATCACCTACAGTTAGATGGTTTGGATAGAACAGAACCTAGCTTTATACCCTAAGAAAATCCAAACTGTCTTTGATTTGCATTTATTTCATATGCTTTCCTGTACCCCTAAATGTATGCATGGCCAAGTTGCCTTTTCTGGCTTGTTTAATGCCGGGGCAAGGCGTAGTGGGTGCATGCAGGTGCATGTGCACCCCCTGAGCATGGTGGTGCACCCCTTACAAAAAGGTGCCGTGCCTGCGGATCATTGCCAGTTGCCACCCTGCTGCTGACACTGCCAGCGGGATCTGCGGGTGGTCCGTGATCCCTGCTGGCCGCCACTGCTGCTGCCGGCAGCGTCTGTGAGTGGTTGCCAACCCCCTGGTTGGCGCTTGTTAAGCCCCCTCCCGGCCTCCCCCTGCTGACGCTGCCAGCAGTGTCTGTGGGAGCTCCCCCCACTTACTGCTGCTGCACTCCCACCACCTCTGCGCTCCTGCTGCTGCCGTGCCCTCCCAGCCACTGGGGACATGCGTTGTTCATAGAATCATAGACTCCTACCCTGGGGGTCTGTAAGAAGAGGCGTGATGCCTACCTGGCTGGAGTCATTTGAGCCCAGTTTTTCTCCTGCCCAGGCAGGGGGTCGGATTTGAAGATCTACAAGGTCTCTACAAGGGGCTGACTTTCTTCGGTATGTTCTCAAGAGACATCTTGGGGAAGGGCAGGCATTTCTAACCGACACTGAATTGGGTTGTGGTAGGCTGTGGCAGGAACATGGACTTTTCACAGTTTTCTGTCCCCAGGTAAACTTTGAATATGGGAGGAGTGGGGACTGGTCAAGCATTTCCTTTGAGTTCACTCAGATTGTTATCGCCTGGGGTATTGCTAACCTGAATGTGTTAAGAGACCACACAGTTTGCATTTTGGCATACAGAGGGTTAATTAGAGGGTGAACATTTAGATTTATCATGAAGATTAGAGTTTATTTCTTAAGCTTGTGTATAAATACAGTGCAATAGTACAGAACTCTGTATGAAGAGATGTAATACTGATTTGCTTAAGAGCTCAGATAATACACATTGATAGGAGTGGTGCATATACCTGATTAGGCTGATATTGTTGTTATTAGATCTCGATGGATTGCTGTTATTATTACATCTCTCTTATTCATTAGACCTCTTTGAGTTAAAGCTCTAACCATGTGGAAATTGATGGCCAAACTTCTAGTGGCATTAGTGGGGTCAGGATTTTGGCTTTACTTTTTAATTCTTTATCCTTTATAAATTCTGTTTCCTTACTAAATGGTACCTTTTCGGAGGGAAAAATCATTTAACATAATACCACAGTTTTGTTTTCAATAAGCTTACTAAAACCAAAGGATCAGGAAAGAAAGAAACCACACAGAATAATGTGTTCCCTGGAACCAAATTGCATGAACATTTTTATTTTTTTAAATGCGGGAAGATGTTCTGAGTGTTGGAATTGTCTAAACCATCAGAATTGCCAAGCGTAGGTAATTACATAATTTCACACTTTCCAGCAAAGTCACACCCTGATTAAGAAGCTGACAGCCCGTGAGAGTCCATTCATTGACAGTGATGTCTGTATTCCATAAATTTGTGATGATTGTATCTAAGAGAAGGCACTGAGATTCAAACTGTTTACTTCTACAACTTCGAATGTGACTCCTTATTGACAAATGGGGAACATTCTGTTTCTTAAGACACAGAAACTTTAAATGCATAAATACTTCAGTTGCTCCACTTTCAGTTAGCTTATATTTTGCTGATGCCAGGTCTTTTCACTGTCTTGGTTCTCACTGTCTTTCAGTATGTTTGATATTCATATTTCTTTTTTATTCCTTCTTCCTTGCTGTGCTTTTTTCTTTCCTTTTCTTAAACAAATAGATGATATGGTAATATGAACCCTAATAGGAAAAAGGCATTGTTTAACTCAGTTGGGGTACTACTAATTCAGTCACCAAATGCAACCATAACACAGCATGCATTTTAATTATTAAATATAATGGAAACTTTGCATTTTAAATCCAGAGCAATAAACCACTTGTTTGAAAGTGCGCAGTTGAGTTCTGTGATTTCAGTTCATAGTGAATTACAGGGCTCTCTATTCTTTGATGTTTTATTACAGATTGAAGAGGAGTGTACCATTCAGTACTCCTGGTAATTTTCAAAATACATACCAGCATCACTGGGGGTCACACTGAAGTTGAGTCCTCTCTCTTTTTTTTTTTTTAACTCATTTAGAAGGCTGGATGGCAAAAGGGTAGAGAAAATTATCCAATCCATCTAATGACAATTTAGACAGACAGCATCACGACTGAAGTCCCTAAGTTTTACTACCTTATAAAAAAAAATTATTCCGTTATTCAGTGCCGTTCAGATTTTTGCCCTCATGTATCTGTATGAGATGATTCCCTTAATTCAGGCTCAGGCAATTATTTCAGCTGGAGGGCTGCTTACTCAGTTTTGGCAAGTCATCAAGGGCCACATGGATAGCTCTGTCGTGCCCTCTCCCCTTGTTACTATCTTGGGACCAGAAGTCCCACCTCCTAACCCCTGACCTTTGCCACCCAGAAGTACTCCTTTCAGCACAGGGGTTTGCCACCTCGGAACCAGAAAAATACCAAATTATATTCTAAAAATGAAACTTTCTACACGATTCATTAATTTAATTTAAAAAAATATTTTTGTGGTTTACATGTGTTTGTGTAGTGTACAGAGAGGTGATAGTATACTAGCTTAAAATGAAATGTTGTTTTTGTATTGTGGGGGAGGGTGTGGTTGTCTGTGTGGGATTTTTGGGGGGTGGATGGGTGTGAGGGATGTGGTTGTGTAGTGTGTATGGATTTTGTGGGGGAAGGAAGCTGGGGAGGGTTGTGGCTTGTGTGGAGGGGGGAGGGTTTGCCCACAGCTCACCCCACTGAAACAGGCAGAGCCCCTGCCAGTGCTCCTGCAAGCCTGGGCTCCACGTTCCTGCTGCTCCTGGCCCCGGGGTACTGGTGCGGGGCCCCATGCTCCTGCTTGCTGCCACTTCCTAGTTTGTCTCTGCTGTCCTTCTCCTGCCGCTTCCATATCCCCATGCCTGCTCGCTGCTCCAGCACCATGTCCCAGCCACTCCTGCAGTCCCAGCGATGTAGCCAGGAGCCAGGTGGTGCTGGAGCCACCAGCGGGTGAGCAGGGGGGAAGTGGGGAAATGGCTGTGGCAGGTGGGGGATGGGGCAGCGAGTGGGCATGCGGAGTGCAGCAACAGCTGGGCAGGAGTGCAGGGCCTGTGCCAGTGCAGAGGGGCCAGCGCTGGCAGGGCTCAGAGCGGGGCAGGAGAAGCATGGGGCCTGGGCCAGCAGGAGTCCATGGACCCGGGCTGGCTCCTCCAATCCCTGCTTGAGCAGCACATCCTGGCTTCATACAGCCCCTGCAGGCCCAGACTCTGTGCTCCTGGGCAGAAACTGCTGCTCAGCGTGGAGGAAAGCAGCTGTCCCTCACTGCCACCAGGCAGTTTTGGCTGTGTCTGCCTGGAGCCTGTGCCACGCTAGGCTGTAGTGCGGCTTCTTCGCAGTCACTTCTGTGCTACCCAGTGTGGCAGCAGTGACTGTGGAGCAGCTGCAGGGCAGCTCACAAGTGGCAGTGAAGGAACCGTACTGCAGCCTAGCATGGCGTGGACTCCTGGTGGTCAAAGCAAAAGCTGTCTGATGACAGCGGGGGGGCGGGTTGCTTCCCCTCATGCTGAGCAGCAGTTTCTGCCCAGCCATTGGTGCTGCTACCACTGCTGCTCAGCCCTGATGGGGAGTCTAGCTGGTGCGGGGCCCAGGCTCAGCAGCGGTAGCATGAGACAAACTGCAGCTCAGCATGGAAAAAAGTGGTCCCATCCCCTCTTGCTGCCAGTGCTCCGTGGTGCAGGTAATCAGAGTCCACACGGGGCTGCCTGTGTCTGCTCTGTGCTGCCATTGCTGCCCTATGGGGAGCCCAGAGGCGGCGGTGATTCAGGGGAGACGCAGGACAGCCCCGTGTGAGCTCCGGGCAGCTGCACCAGGAAGCGGTGGCCACGAGGGGGCAGGGGTGCTTTTTTCCTGTGCTGAGCAGTGGTTTGTCCTGCACTGCTGCTGCTCAGCCCAGATGGGCAAGTAAGTGTGGGGTGTACGTGGTCGGGGCTGTGCGCGCTAATCCCCACCTGTACCATGAAGCAGGGGGTGGTATGGGGGCTGGGAGTGAGCGAGTGCGTAGGAGCCAGCAACAGCAGGATTGGAGTGTGGGGCCTGCGCTTGTCTCCCTGAGCCAGTGGTGGAGCCCAGAGCACGGTGACAGGAGCGCAGGGTCCCAGCTGGCTGGGGCTCTATGGAGTTGGACCACCTTCCCCTTCTCCCTGCTGGCACAGTCCAGCCAGGCTCCATAGACTCCTGCCAGCCCGCACTCATGCTGCTCCACTCTGGGCCCTGCTAGTGCTGGCCCTGGACACCGGCCTGGCCCCAAGGACTGGGGCAATCACTCGTGGTCCCCATCCCCTTCTTACCTGAGTTTCCCATTCCTATACAGGGAGGCACAAACTGCATCATGGTCCCAGGCCAGAAGCCTCTTCTAGGCAGGGGCTTCTGGCTGGGGTGAGGGAGGGGCCCGGCGGGCCTTACTGTTCAGGGTCCTGCCGTGGTTTCTCTTGGGTCCTACTGCCCCTGGCTCCTGTCATCTTTGAGAGGCAGCCTGGGACAGAAAAATACTAATGCTCTAAATTTTCTGGGGCGTACGGTCGCGAAGGGGCCAGGGTTGCATTGCCCCAGGCCTCTTTCCTTCCGTGCATCCCAAGGCATGCGTGCTGCTGCCACTGCCATGGAGCTCCGGTGCCAGGGCTCCGAGCCCTGGTGCAGCCCACCAGCTGTATTTTGCCCCCCTTTGACTTAAGCTCTTTGAAAGGTGAGTTCTTGTCAATTTTGATCTCTTTCAACCAAAATGAGTACAGTGAAAATAGGAAGAACGGAGGGATGGAATGCCCAGTACATATTTTGCTCCTGTCACCTGAGCATCTGTTCTTTCCAGTGTAATTTGTTTCAGGTTTCATGGTTGTGTATGCAACAGCTTTCATTTGAAAAATGATTATTTATTTATTGATTTATTTATTGTGGGGCTGGGAAATTGCTGTTAGAGCATATGCCTTATAAAACGTTTGTGCAAATGGGCTGGTTTAGATGTAAGGTATGTTTGTCTAGAGCTCAAATATGGCTTTACCACATGCTTAGGGTAAGGGCATCATGATTTTGCATTGTCCCAAGAGTAGCGTGGAATGTAATCATTATGGAAGTGTGCATTTCTCATCCTTTTCGGAGTGTTGTTCTGGCTGGTGACTTGTGGGGCCTAGAACCAAGTCTTCATCCATCCATGCATAGTTAAAGTAATAGTATCTCTTAGCAACCGGATTTCTCTTTCTCTGTTGTTGGTAGCCAGTGTAGCTCAATAAGAGGTTGCGTTGTGTCCCATTAGCCTGCTGCCTTGTTGTACAGGTTTCCCTCACTTTATGCTGTACATGTGTTCCTGGAAAATGGCGCATAACTCAAATTCACATAAAGAGAACCCACTTTACAGTGTAACAAATAGAGATACATTCCAAGATCTCTGCTGTATTGACCCCCAGACCTGTATCTACCACTTTTACAAGACAATTTTGATACTCACCAACAGCAGACAGTACACACAAGCATAGGATGGTGGTGAATGTTCAGTTGGCAACTACAGAAACACGTGTCGCAGACAATGAGAGGCAAGCACAGATCCATGCTGGAGACTATATTTTGGTGCGTCACTCCCACAATGCACCGCACAAAGCAGGTGACTGCGGGCTTCCACCACACTGATCGTATAAGAGTGAATTTACCTTGCATATAACGAATTTTTGGTATAAAAAGGGTCATTGCATAAGAGTGAATTTGCACATGCAGAACCCGCATAAAGTGAGGGGAAACCTGTACTGATCTGCAGTTCAGCCCTTAGCATTATCTTTGTGGTGACTGAATAAGAAGGGCTACATTAAAAGTATTCCCACCTTGCCCCTTTATTTATTTATTTTGGCTGTTTTCTTTCTTTTGCATTGCTAGGTTAACAAACCCTTTCCTTATTATGATGAATTGAGGTAACTTGTGGTCAAGCTCGGGTGATTCTCTGTTATCTTTTTTGTTGTTGGTATGTAGTTGCAAAGCCTACAGTTGCTGCCCTCTACGTCATGAAATTTTCGTCTGCATCATTTGCAGATCCTTTATGTAAATATTTGACTGTATTTGTATAATCACCCAGAAAGCTGTTGTTGAGTACTTCAGAAGTTCGTCCAGAAAGTGTTCATTCTATGTAAGGTAGTTTGGGAGGCGCTCAGACGTGAGGGCCATATAATTTTTAACATGATTTATCTTTTTGGCACTGCCAAGCCCAAACAGGATCCGCAAATATGGGGGACACTTGTTCAGTGAGCCTAGTTCAGGCAACTGTGTGTAAGAACATTTGTGCTGACCCTTTCTGTACAACATGGATACAAGGCTCTGTCAAGGCTTCTTACCTCCCATCATTTTGGGGGCTTCTAACAGAACTTGTTTAAACTGACAAGTTCCCAGTCATCTTGGGGCCTGCCAATATAGCACTGGCAGCTCCGTCTACATGAGTGTTGCTTACATTAAGGTTGGATGAACAGCTAACCGTAACCATAACCTTTTCTCAGTCCTGTGGTTATGCACTTAAACAGAATTCACTGTGTCCTTTAATGAGTAAGTGAGGACCATCTTGGGATACAGATAACTTTAAGAATCTCAAAACTGTCCCATATATATGACCAGCTCTTGGCTTCCTTGGGTTTTTTTGCCCATCCTTTGCATGGGTAGGATCTGTGAGGTCATTTGATCAGTGCTCTCTTCCAGGGTCCTTGAAGTAGTTCTTGAGTCTGTCAGACTTTCCATTGCTGAAATTTGGGTCTACGTAAATTCTTGTATGAGAATTTCCTAGGGTTTTTTTTTTTATGGTTTGTTTTTTGTTTTTTAAAGGAATGTAATAATACATTCAGTCAGATCATTAGTTTTTGACAAGCAGAGGAAAGTACACTAGCCCCTATAGCAGGGCAGTTATTTTGGGCAGAGGGCCGCTTACTGAATTTTGGCAAGCCATCGAGGGCCTCATGACAGGCAGTTAGGGGCAGATAAATATTAATTTTCTAAATTTTTGGGGGGCCCCGCGGGCCGGATAGAATGGCCTGGTAGACCGTGTTTTGCCCAACCTGCCATATAGTGAGTATTAATGGACTAAATTTCTGCCTATCCTCTGTGAAGCATGCAGTTTATAGAATTTGTTTCTTATAAAATAATTTCTCTATTGATAGTCATATTGAAGTCAATACAGTAGCATGATGGTATTGGCTTAAATGAGAGCACAGTCTGTGAAATAAAAGTAAAACTATGAACTTTCGTAAGGGCTACCTGTAGCTTGTAGGTGCAGCATTAGTATACCTGCATTATTCCTTTTAGATGATGAGCGTCTCCAAGATGAGTGTCTGTAAGTCTTAATTCCTTTTCAGCTTCACATTTGCTAATTGTAACCAGATACTGAATACAAGGAACTTCTACATGTTCATTAATGTTCCATAATTGGTGCTACTATGCATTAGTGCGTATGAACACTTTTATGTGATGCTTAGTGCGCGTTGGATTAAATCCACTGTGTGTCAGAGCATTAGCATGGTTTTTGCCAGCTGCGCTCATGTGCAATAGAATTAGTCCAATGCGCATTAAATGTCTTGTATAGATGGGTCCACTGCTTGCTTTCCCTCCAACTCTTCTAGCAGCTGTACTGGGGCGGGGGTAGGACAGAATCAAGACTTTGCCTCTCTATTGCTCTCTCCCTTATTGGTCACTTAGTATTGGCCTTGCAGCCCATGTTCCTTCTCACCTCTGTGCTTAGTGCTTTGATGAAGGAAGAGCTCATGTAACTGGATATATGGCATGGCATATGGAGTATAAATGGTCAGCAGCTGCTTAAATCACAATCCAGACCTTAGCATCCATAATTTGACTTTCCTTCTTCAAGCAGATGTTAATTTTGGAGTCTGTCTTCATATACATCAATTGAAGCATTTTCTCTTTATCATATTTTCCTGCTACATTAATTTAAATAAAACCCTCTTTACCTTTTAATCCTTTGGCCATTAGCTTATGCTGCTTTTGGCTCTCTTTGTGGTTTCATTGGCCTCAAATGTCCATTATCCTCACCGTCTTTTCACCATTATCTAGCCTTTAATTTGGGAATAGTCCTTCTCAGAAGCCTTTTTGATGGTCACTTTTTTTTGCATTTTAATATGTACCCAATTTCATCAATAATGATGGATTTTAATGCTTCTTCCCTTTCTCATATCAATAGGTTTAATTTCGCCACATTTGTAGTGGGAGGGGTGGTGATACAGAACTTCTCATCTGTCATTTGCCAACCTGAATCTGGTCCAGGTCAGTTGTGACTTAAAGTTATTATCTAAAGTCTGTTCAGTGACCTCTGTGAAATGAGTTGATAGTCTTAGGCCAATTCCTAGTGGGCAGACATTCAGATCACACAAAACGTGGTCACATCTTCTACTAATGGTGCCTCTCTTGACAGTCCTGGCACAGAGATCAGGGATTGAATGGACACGGGAAGTGAATTACCCTGTCATTGCTAAAGGTAAACCTCTCTGGAACAGAACTAAAGTATAAGATGGTAGAAAGTGGTGAGGGATATTTGACCTACCAGTTTACCTGTTCTGTGTATAAAAAAGTAAATACCCATTACCCATGGAGACTATGGTTAAGACTTTTTTTCTATGATCTTTGTGTTATACAGGGTAATATACTCTCCTGTCCTCCATCTTCATGCCAGCTTGTTAGGAGAAATTGTGCGAATAGATTGAGGGCAGTATATGGTGTTTAATTACTGATTTAAGTGGATAAGCATTAAAGTTTTTAGTCTTGATTGCCTTTTTTTTCTTCTCTACTTTTCCTTTCCCTTCGTTGTCTTCTTGCTAGACCAGATTTATTTTAAAAAATTCTTAAAAGAAAAGTATACTAACTCTCAATATGGAGTGAATTTTTACAGCTGAGTTATAAATTCCTGAAACTAGAGGGTTTATAATGGCAATGCTAGGGGGGAGAGGGGCGGGGGCGCTATAATACATATGTAACCTTTTTTCCCTCTTATTAGTGAATAGACCATTTAAACTAAATTAAGTAAAGGATATAAATTCTGTTGTTTCAGTTTTTAATATTTCATGGCTGATTTTATAGATAAAAATTACATTTAACAATAAATATGAAGAAGAATTTATACAGCCTGTTCTAGTTTGATATGGAACAGCAAATCCCATTTCTCTGTAGCTGTAAAGAAAATTCATTATAATGTCTTTGGTTGTAAGAGATGGCTTCATTGTGATTAGTTACACTGATAATAAAACAACCTTTTTACAAATGGCACAAGATACATGGGATCCCATGAGTCTGCCTTTTAATGACGCTGAATTTGTGCATTTGCTACCTTTATTCAGTGTTCCTTTTTGTCCTTTGCAGTTGGAAACTTTTTTTTAAATTTGCAAGTTCGTTTAAAAATTGGAGAGATTAATTTAACTTCATTATTATAAAAAAAAGTATTTCTGGGAACGCTGTGTACAGATTAAGGTACTGCTCACCTCTTACTGTCCCAGTGGCTGAGTTATTTTGTTTGGAAAACAAAACTTTTTTGTTTTCTAGATCCTTTTGTACAGGTACGAACAATAAATTCAGTGGCCAAAATGTTCAGATCTAGGTTAGGTGCTTGAAGTTCCAAATTCTAGTCTTAATAAAATAGATTTCAGGTACCTCAGTAAAAGTGTCCTGGCTTCTTAGAGGTTCAGCATCCACTTATTTCATTGGTATACGGGTGCCACAATAATGGAAAGGGTTGGCATCCCTTGACATCTATTTTTGAAAAGGCTGATATTTGAAAATTTTGAAAAATGTCAATGTTTTATGCAATTACATTTTAAAAGGGCTTTAAAAATATTTTGAGCATTTTAATTTGCTATTGCAGGGTACGGGAACCTAGAAAAGTAAAGTGATTGATTAAAGATGACTCTTTACATGTTTATATTGTCAGTTATTTGTACAGCTGCAAATGCTTTACAGAAGTCTCTGATGTAATCTTCTGTATGATAGGAAATGTATGCTACTGTTGGATGCTATCATACTTGGAAAAATAGAGTACGTGTTACAAGAGAATATTTTACTTTTTAAATATACATGCAAGTAAAATGCAGTAACCTGAAATACATTCTTTTATTGATGGGACTAAAAGTTTGATGCTTGTTTCTGAAGGATCCTGTAAAGATGACAGTAGAGCTAGCCTTGGAATAGCAAATAAGGAGTTGTAGCTTTAGGATGTAACAGAAAGTGAAAATATGAATAAGAATATCACATGTAGAAGCATAGCACTAATGATTTACTATGCTGGAAAATTTTAATGCACTTAGAAAAAAAATGTACATATTAAACTTGAAGCAGTTTCTCATTAAGATTCTTGGCCTAAGTACAGACATCTGGGGAGCTTAAATTGGGTTCAGAATGGCTGCCTGACCTAAACTTAGTTTGTCTAAGTGCCGACCTTATACTTATAGACCCAGTCTCAGTGACTGGCCATCAGTCTAAACCTGTAACTGTACAGAAGTTCCATGCATACAAACTGGTCTAAAAATTGCAGAATCCAGTTTAAGATTAACCTGAATCTATGTAGTTATCAGACTTACTCAATTTAGATCAAACTGGTGTGTGGAACTTCTGTACACTTTCTCTGCGCAGGCCCAGGGCTAAGAAAACCCTGCCACTGGCCCCAGACCTGGGGCTCCTCTTTTCACCCTGTTCTGGACAATATTTTGCCCTTACCCCTCACTTCCCTGAACCAGCCGGCCCTCAGCCCCCATCCCACAAGCTGCTCTGCGTGCAGCCACTTTTACTGGTGTTTACCACTGCCATAGCTAAGCAAGTAAGCCCCAGTGCAGGGAGGGGCGGGAGTGATGAGGGTATATGTTGGCTGGGGGAGGGGTTGGGGAACTAAAAGTTAGCCCCTGATTTCCGCCCCCCCCAAGTCCTCTGTGAATTCTGCGACTCCCCTGATCCTACAATACACTCCTGGATCCCAGCAAAACCCTGTGGGTTGTGCCTGTCCCCTCCCCACCCATGGGTTACACCTGCCCCCTCCCCTTATGGGTTGTGCTTGCCATCCCCACCCTCACCACAGCTCATGCTTGCTCCGCTCCCTTGCTGGTTGCATCTCCCCCGACTCCCCTTTCCCCAGTGGATCCCTGATCCTGTCCAGCCTGCTGGACCCCACCCCCCCAGTCCCCTCCTTCGTGACTTAGCTGATATTGGGGAGTCATTTTGAGCTGATTTAACTTGCCCCTAATGCTTCTGACTGTCTGTACTTAGCCTGGCTTTAAACTAGCGATTATCAACCAGGGTGTCGTGGCACCCTGGGGTGCCTTTTAGATCCTTTCGAGGATATTGCAAGGTGCCACACAATGTTAGTAATGTTAGATGTGCAAATATGATTCACAAGATAAGCCCAGAGATTTCAAATGGGAATCCATGGTGTTGAAAGCATTCTGACCTGCTGTGGGCTTTCTGAGTTCCTTGCAAATGAAGAATTGCTCTATTATATTTTTCTAGTCAAAAAATGAGTTAAAACTAGGAGCCAGTTTTCTTAGAGTAGTGTCTTGAGACTGAAGGGGTGCAAATTTACTGAGCAGTGCCTCAAGTCTAAAAAAGTTGAGAACCACTGTTTTAAACAAAACTTGATGGCAAAGATGCCATAATTTGTAGACTAGAGTTTAAGATTCTGCCACTGTATGTATTGAATTATAAATTTATGTTTTAGAACCTTGCCTCTTTTTGTTTATTACTATGGCTAGAAAGAGAAGCCTGCTGGCACTTGCTGAAGTATTTTATCAGAAGGAAATGAAGGGATGTATCCATGTTAACTACTCTAGCATAGGGCTTTATGATCAGTGAGAGCAAGGGACAATACTTGTTTGTTCTGCTTCAGAAAGCAGCGCGAGATGATCCAAATTTTCCCATTGATTCAGAGATAAGACGAACTGTTCTGCACCCCTTTAGCTCAATGCTAATGCAGGTATGCTGGCTGAGAGGTTGAGTGAACAGTGGTGCAATGCCATTCTTTCCTGCCTTCTTGTCCAGGATGGGCAAGAAGACTTGTAGGTAACCTATTCAAGAAAGAAAGGGAGAATTTATGCCTCCCTTTCTCTTTATCTGGGTGTGTTGAGCTACTGGTCATCCATCCTGATGTTTGGCATTGCCATTCAGTAGAAAATTAAGTTGTTATAGTTTTATAATTTGCTGGCTATCGAATATATATTCGCCTGTTGAGAGCAATAGGAAAGTAGAAGGTTAATTTTAATTCATTGCTTGCCGTAATAAAAAGAAATATTTTTAATAACAATGCTTTGTGAAAACTTTCCTAGAAAGAGCAGTGAGTTGAGAAAATAAATATGACTCAGCAAACTAGAGGATAAATCAAGGCCCAGTTCTGGAGTAGTCTGTGCAAAGGAAAACTAGCGAACTTCTATTTAATGTCTTTTAAGAACAGGCTTTGGGTATCTTGGAATCTACAATCTGCAGAGCTGTCCGTGTTGCTGCACGGAGGAGGTTTGGGGGAAGGAGGAAACCACTGAAAAGGCAGAGGCAGACCGAGTGAGTTCACTGGCATGTCCACTTTTCCCTGCAAGGAGGGAATGGTACAGTTGGGATGGTGGATATTTGTGCTGTTGTGCTGGAGCAGCGGGCATGGAGTAGCTGTCACTGATTTAGGAAAGAGAATTGCTTTTACCTTGAGCTGTACACCTTAGATTTTGCTGTGCAGTCTGGTTCTTTACCCGAGTCCCAAGCACATGATTTGGCACTACATTTTTAGGCATGGAAGATATATGGTAATTTTTGGTAGCCATTATGCATTTAACAAACCCCACAGGATGATTTAGTGTTGGATAGCTATTATTTGCAAAAAAGTTAATAAGCAAGAATTCAATTGTTTTGGACAGCACAATGAATGAAATGGACCTGATTTGCTTCTGTCATTTTTTGGCTAATAAAATAATAGGATTTATTCTCATAACACCAGGTCCTACAGTTGCATTGCATGCTAACTCCTGAAGGGATTATGAATTTTAATTGATGGTTGAGTCCTTGATTCAGCAAAGCACTTGGGCATGTGCTTAACTTTAGGCAGAGGAGTAATCCCATGAAAATTAGGCTACATGATTAGATACCGTGCTAATCAAGAAGGTAACTAACTAAGTATTAGTGACTTACAGAAGTTGGCTCATGAAAACCCTTGCATGGGGGGGAGAACTAGGATTTTGCTTCCTCCGTCTTGACTTGGAGATCAGTGTAGTTCAGTTGTAAACTTCTGAACATCATAAAGTACAAAACCAGATAGCTTTTTACCAGATATCTGGTGACTAGAAAAGAAACACGTGTTTGTTCACTGGGACCATGTGAGTAAATAACAGTCATTGTAGAGGAAGTAAGGCTTTGCACACAGCTATTAATAGTTTAAATCCTAGCGACGATCTTCTGATATTACTAGGAGAAAATTCTTTGTTGCAGAGTAATGGGAGTTTCTACGGTGATCTCATACCTCTATCATGAGAAACTATCAAGTTGAAAAGTTGTTGGCGTAGTGTGCTGCTTTAGCACTGAACACCCAGGTTCTTTCAGATGTGTCCCCGAATCGCATATGGCTGCCTTGTTCTTTAAACCGGTTCTGAGGAACTAGTATTAATTTTGTTTGTAAAAGCAGGCTGTACTTGGAAATGCGATGCATCGATAACAAAGAGACAAAAGCAGCTGGTAGTGAACTCTTTCGAACGGCTACCTCGTGCTCTACGTGGGCAAGGATTTGGATAGAAATTTTTAAAGTAAATTTTAAGTGAGGCAACCATCCCCTTCCGCCTCTCTTCCCTACCTGCTTTTTGAGTGGTTGGGCTGACTTACAGATTTGGTATAACTTAAAGCAACATTTTAAAGAACAATAAAATAAAGTGGATTTGTCTTTGAAAAATACAATTACCATGTAGAATAATATGGTCACAATTGTTTAATAAAACGTGTTTACACGCTTTGACATATAGCCTGTATATGGCATTTACTAGGATTTATTTTTCTGTCACTGTTTACTGAAGAAATAAATAAAAATTCCAAATAGTACTGCTTGAATTGTTCTTTCACAGAAGAAATACAATGGAGCATTAGCCTTCCTTTGTAAAGTGGCCACCAGGTGTCATCAGAATGCTTTTATTTTTATTAATTTGCCATTGCTCTTTTAATGTGTATGGGCATCTTGTGTTTATTCAGAAACTTTCAAACTACCATACAAATAACCTTCCCGAATAGATTATGCCACCTGCTTCCTTGAAAAATTCTTACATGGCTCTTTCTAACTCAGACATTTAAATATGCTTATGATAAAATAAATAAAGGGAATATAATAAAGCTGCAAATATATGTGTATATGTATAGTGACATATTATTAATGTATTCTTTATCTCAAAAATCCATTTAAAAGATGAAAAACCATACCAAAGCTAGGTTGCTTAGGCCTAATTCACATTAGCAAAGCTTCCCTTTTGAAAGACTGCCTATCATAGGATTGTGATAGGATGCTTTAAAGTTTGTAGTCCCAGACTAGGTGAAATTGATTTTCAACATCATGCTAAATGTTTTCATTTTTTATTTTAATGCTACTGCTAGAGGGCAGAGTTAAGGTGGTTTGTGTCTCCAACCTCTGTATTTCTATACCTTAACATGTTTGGATTTCTTTTATTTCAGTAAGTTCAAACCTCCACTCTGAATTTCCTGGATTTATAAATGCTTGTTTTTTGGCATAATGACAGCATTCCAATTGTATTATTCCCTCTATTAGTATTACTTTAAACTCCATCTTGAACTAGTTGGGGAATTTGACTATGTACCTCTGTAACCTCCTTTTTCATATGCACTGACTGCTGTTAAATTGCTAGGCAAAATGTGATTATTTTTATTGGGGTAAGAAAACAAAAACAGTCTTTAAGCAAATACAACCATCACTCCTTTTCACATCACAAGAGCAAAAAAAGAGTACATGTCCAATTTCCCCAGTTGTGATACAGATTTCCCTTGATTTATGGAGGTTCTTTATGTGTAAATTTGCTCTTATGCGATGAGCATATTTAGACCCATAATTCTCTATATGCCAGGTAAATTTGCTCTTTTGCAGTCAGCATAGATACCCCCATGCCCAAGCAGGTAAGTCTGTGGGGGGAGTGGAAAGGACCACGGCCACTCACCCCAGTCCTGGCTGCAATGGCCCCGGGAGTGGCTAGTGCCAGCTGGCTGCACCATTCTTCACCTGTCCCCCTGCACCTGGGCTCCACTTGTCTGCACTCACCTCTTCTCCTGGGCTGCGTTGTGCCCTGGTGCAGGCAGCTGGTGTTGGCTGCTCCCAGGGATGCTCCAGCATGGGCTGGGGTGAGTGCAGACAAGTGTAGCCCTGAGCGGCGTGGGGTGCGGCACTCACCCCAGCCCGTGCTGGAGCGGCCCTTGGAGCAGCTGAGGGCACGATGCAGTCTGGTGGCTACAGGCAGCTGGCATCACCTGCTTCTGGGGCTCCTGCAGCAGGAGCTGGGGTGAGTGGGGACAGGTGGAGCCCCGGGGGGGGGTTCAGGGCCCAGTGGAGCCCACTGGCTACAGGCAGCTGGTGTTGGTTGCTCCCGGGGCCACAGAGGCTGGGGTGACTGCCTTGTACAGTCCTGGGAGCAGCATCCCTCCCTTCCTTACCACCATGGGAACCTATCCCTATCTGTTACATTGTAAAGTGGGTTCGCTTTATGCAAATTTGATTTATGCGCTGTTCTCCGGGAACACGTGTACCACATAAATTAAGGGAAACCTGTATAACATTTACACAAATATAAGATGAGGGCCTCCCCAATCAGCATTCACGTTCAAGGAGCCCTCACTAAAAACAGTCTGTCATTAAACTCCTGCCAAAAGCAGCATGTGCTCAGTAATGGAAACCAACTCTAAAGTTGATTAAAAGCAATTGGCACTGACAGTGATTATAAAACACATGGCCCATATACTGAAGAGAACCTGCCACAAGGATAAGTTAGTGCAGCCTATCTGAATAAGATGTATAATAGTGCCCACTGCACATAGTCCCCCTCACTGCTGACTCAAGTCATGGTGAGCCACTACATTGAATTAATTTCAACTTCCTATTCACTCCCACAGCTGAGCTGCACCTTTCTTTCCCATTTCCAATTAATCCTCTTTTGTAACCAGCCTTAAATGTCTGGAAACATAACCAAACATTTCATCATTAAATGTCTGGCAAATACCACTATACATTTCATCCGGAATCCCTCTGTAGCTCCTTCTCTCAGCCTGCTGCATACGATTAGTATGGCCCTGCCCTCTATGAGGTGGAGTTGGATCAGGTTGCCCTGCATCTCAACTGCATATAAATTTTTGGAGGGTCCCAGAACTTGTGACAAGAACACCAGGTTCCATTCATGAGTGGGGGGGTACTAACTAGCTCATGGATCAATTGTGGGAGGTACTGGGAGTACACATATATACTGAGCAGTGTTGAACTGTAGGGTCACCATGGATTGAAAAATTCTTGTTTCTGCTGAGGCTTAGCCCAATGAATTGTGTGACAGTAAAACTGTCATGAAATGATCAGTAAAGCTAACCGCACTTCATCGTGCATTGGCAGGTGCATGACAAACAGGTCCAGGGAGGTGATACTTCCCTTCTATGCAGCATTGGTCAGGCCACAGTTACAATACTGTGTCCAGTTTTGGGCACCGCACTTCAAGAGGGATGTGGAATCTTGTATTTGAGTAAATATGGTATATGTACTTCCATCTACTAGTCTCCTGCTGGATCTTGGCTTGGCCCATCCAGAAAAGTAAGTATTTGACTGCTCCCAACAAAGTTGGAAATAGTCGTTAAGCTGAAACGACAGGAAGTTTTTGTATCTAAACAGCATTAGTTAAACAGTGCAGTATGGATATTATCCAAGAGACTTGTTCCACACTGTCTTCTACATCACCAACTGTTCGCTTCTGTCCTTTAAAACAGTGTAACAATAAATTCCAAACAGGTCATTCATTCTGCCATTCAGGCTTTGTTTTAAGAAAGAGTAGGACATCCAAACTTTATGGTAATTTTCTGGGGAAGTTGTAATCCTTTTAAAGAGGGGACAGAGTGAACAAGTGTATAGCATTACTATTTTTATTGTTAAAGGGTAGGAAATAATCCAGAATTTTATCATCATTTTCAGCCTACTGTATGATAGATAGGTAGTGCATTTGTGCTCAATAAAGATTAGAGGTGCACCAGTACATCAGTTTGATATCGGATCGGCACCTATATAAAGAAAATTGAGCACATCGGATATTGGCCTGATGTGGCCGATTTAATTTGGCTGATAAATGCCCGTGCATGCACACAGCTGCATTGCAGCATGTAGGCGGCAAGGAGCATGCAGCCCGGCAGTTTGGAGAGCTGCATTCAGCTGTTAAGTCTGGTGTGGTGGAAGGGAATGGTGGAAGGGAAGGGGCATGGGAGGTCAGATCAAGGCCCCCATGGTGAGGGGAGTGGGGCAGGGGCTGGGGTAGGCGCTGTCCAGCCAGGATGGGTGTGGAATGGAGCTGTGGCTTGTCCGGGAGGGCATGGGGAGGAGGGGGCAGGTGCCCTCAGATCTGCATAGGGTGTAGGCGGGGTGAGCTATGGCTGGGGCTGGGGCTGTGCTGGGCTCTTCCTGGCATGTGGAGGGGGGCGGGGGTTGGGCTGGGGCTGTATTCGGGGCATGTGGCAGCAGCACTGGGAGGGAGGGGTTATGGGGGGGACTACAGCAAAATTTGGGGTGGGTGCAGCCCCTTCCCCTGTATCTCCCTCCCAGCACTGCTGCCACCTGCCTGAGCACAGCTCTGCCCAGCCCCTGCTGGGAGGAGCCCAGCGCAGCCCTACTCTGTGCAGATCTGGGGGCACAAGCCCCCACCATGCCCTCCAAGGGCACCCCTGCTGCACCCCCAGATAAGCTGCAGCTCCATCCCATGCCTGCCTTGCCCCGGGTGGGCAGTGCCTGCCCCAAGCCCCACTGCCTCCCTCACTGGCATTGATCTGCTCCCTCCATGCCTCTTCCCTCCCCTCTCCCTTTCCATCACAACAGACTTGCCAGCTGCACGCAGCTGTATCGGAAATTGGATCTGTATCAACAGGTATGCCTCCTTAAAAATTGGCTATTGGTATCAGCCCCCAAAATCCCTATCGGTGCACCCCTAATAAAGATAGGCAGAAAATAAAAACAAAACTTCACAGGATAAATCAACATCACTATAGATAAGTGTTCTGCAAGCCACTTTAAAAGAAAGATTTATATTAATCTCACATATTTTCATCACCTCTGTTTGTTTATTACTTGTTCTAGTTATGCCCAAATGGCCAGTCTTATACTTTTGACCTGCTTCAAATGCATTAGAGCAGTGCCATAAGAAAGAAGAGGGTAAAGTATTCTGAGAGTTCCCCAAAGATCAGGGTACTTTGTTTAGTGCTAGTCTTGAACATTATAAGCTTAAGTTTCAAGATGTTTCAGATCCTTTGTGCTGAATCTTTATGTACAGTGAAGTCAGGTGAGGACTTCTTCCTAAAATATTTTTATGAAGCTAAGTATTATGTTTTGGGCTGGCCAGAGGCACACTTCTCTGCTCCTCTTTCTGCTCTCATTTTGTCAGTCCTTTTTCTTTTAGCTGCTAAAAAGTCTTCAAAATTCACAAAGAAGGCTTTTGTCCATCTTTCCTCCCCTCTCTCTTTTTTTTACCCAGTTTTTCTGTTGGTTAACATTTCATGCTTAAAAATAACTGGGGTAAATATTCAGGAATTCTTAAAACTTATGTCTCATGGTAGGGACAAGTTCTGTTTCCTCTCGTTCTCCATCTTGAATCATTATTTCTTATAGTAAAATCTTATTTTTAGATTAGACACAGCCCTGAGGCCAATTTATGAGCTTAATGGTAATCTTAACACTCGTACAGTAAAAGCCATGTTAACCATCACTTCATTAACCGAACCAGCATGCTGGTTGACGTGGCAAAAGGGAACTGGAAGTGGGACTTCGGTTTCTGTCGAATCCCACAGCCTGGGGGAAAGCAGCCTGCGTGGGGTAAAGCAGCCTGTGCGGCGCCCCCGCTCCGTTTCCCCCGGCACACTGACACCAGGGGAGGGGCGGCACAGTTAATCTGAGATGTGGACGCAGTGGGTAGCGTCTTTGCTCGACCAGGCAAAGGCGCCTCTCTGATAATCGGCACGTTTGGCTATCTGGCACACCCCATTTCCCATGGGTGCTGGATAATGGAACTTTTACTGTACTTGGAGAATGGGAAGATTACCATATTTACTTGGCTCCACGATAAGGTATTTCCCTGACACCCCTCCCCCCCCCATTTAATAGGGGTTAGGGGAGTCTCTTTGGCCGCTACTCAGTCAGAGCCACAGCCCTTTTTTCCACCCCCCCAGCCTCTTTCCCTGTGGTGGTTTGGCCAGGACATAGGCAGACGGGCCTGTGCCCCTGCCCTGGGTGGGCAGGGGCACAGATTACCAGAGCTGTGTGGGGAGATCCAAGAGATATGGTCCAAGACTTAAGCCAAGGTCATGAGCCAGGGGTCAGAAGACCAGTGCCAAATACCAGAGAGAATCTGAGATCAGGGTCAAGGAAGCCAACCTAGTCAGAATGTTAGGAAAAGGAGAGAGCAGAACTGGTGCCAAATTTCAGAGAAGATCCAAGGTTGGGGTCAGGAAAAGCCAAAGCTGAGTCAGAAATCAGGAGAGCTGTGAACACAAGGCTTGCCAGAACAGACTGAGGCTGTATGAAGGCGTGCCTGTAGCCTGAGGCTGCAGGTATGTTTTAAAAGGGGTGAATGGCACTTTCAGCAGGCAGTCTGGTTGCAGAGATCTAGGTTGGCCATGTTCACCAGGGATCAAGGGCAGGTGTGGTAACTCATGTGCTTGGCTCAGCCAGGCCTGCTTGTTCAGAGTCCCTGACATCCCTGCCCCCCCTGCTTACCCTCCACATATCTGGCTCCGGTCCCGCTGGCTGGGGGCAGAGAGCACATGGTCGACCTAGCCCAAGTTGCAGCTACAGAGCAAGTGATGGGGGTGGGGGGAAGCAAGTAGTGGGGGGCAGACGCTGGGGTAGTCGGGGCAACAGTGTGCAGGCACTGCAGGGGCAGTCAGAAGCAGGGCAAGTGGTGATGGGGGGGATAGGTGGCAAATCATAAGGGGCAGGAGTTGGGCCACTTGACTCCCCCCTGCTGCTGCTTTCCCTACTGTAGTGGTGGGGCAGAGTGAATTTAAGATGACCTTCTAATAGAGTCTACACATGCAGAATTATAACAAATTTATAATTTTTCTTTGTGTATAGAATCTAATTATTGGGGTTTGTCATTGTCTGAAATTCAAAGTCATCTTGGATTCGGTTAAATACGGTAAATTTGCTGTTCTTTTTTTGGTTTTCTTTTTCTTGTTTCACTGTAGGTCTTGCTTTTTGTTGTTGGTTGACACAACTGCATTTAGCAGTTGACTCTGGCACAATATATACACTGGTAGTGTAGAATAAAAAGTGAATTTACTAAGGACTTGTTAAAAATGAGAGAGAGGATTAAAAAGTGACCAGTTGTTGTTTTGAGTTAACTTTGGGTGCTGATATCAAAGACAAATGAGCATTCCATATGGGTTCATAATAGCTTTTTTTCTGCCTATTAAAATGTGCTTAGAGTTTGACTCAGACTCTTTATCTGATGATGATTATTGTAAAAATCATCTATGTCAGTCATTTCTCTCTGTCATAGAATCATAGAAAATTAGGGTTGGAAGGGACTTTAAGAGGTCATCTATTCCATTCCCCTGCTCAAAGTAGGATCAGCCCCTGCTCAAAGCAGGACCATCCCCGAATTTCATCTGAACCAAGGCTTTGTGTAGCCGGATCTTGAAACCTGGAAGGATGGAAAGTCTACAGCTTCTCTGGGTAACTTGTTCCAGTGCCTTATTACTTTCCTGGTGAGAGTTTTATTTTCCTAATGTTTAACTTAACTTCCCTTGTTGCAACTTGAGACCATTGCTCCTTGTTCTGTCATCTGCCATCACTGGGAACAACCCAGCTCCTTCCTTTTTGGAACCACCCTTGAGGTAGTCGAAGACTACTGTTCAATCTCCCCTCAATTTTCTCTTCTCCAAGCTAAATAAGCCCAGTTCCCTCTGCCTCTCCTCGTAAGTCATGTGCTGCAGCCCCCTCACTATTTTTGTTGCCATCTGCTGGACTTTCTCCTATTTGTCCACATCCTTTCTGTAGTGGAGGACCCAAAACTGAACACAGTGCTCCGGATGTGGCCTCACCAGTGCATAACAGAGGAGAAGAATCACTTCCCTCAGTCTGCTGGCAACACTCCTACTAATGCAGTCCAGCATGGTATTAGCCTTCTTAGCAGTCAGTGTGAAAAATATTAATGAAAACTAAGATGCAGTGTCCAAACATGAGGGAAGTTTTCTAAGCTGGCATAAGAAGGATGGTGTATTTTAGGAACTTAGGGGCTGTTTTTCCGGCATGAAAGTGTCATGTTGAGGCAAGTGTCATCCATGTCCAGCTTTGTGCATGCTAATTAAGGAAGTAGTGAAAAGAATCTATTTACTTCAGTTGCAAAAGGGGTTTCAGATTCGTTTAAATCCCATTTTATGGGATTTCATGGGTTGAAAGGCTGATTAGAAAGAGTAGAGACATCTTTTTACTGGAAAAATATAAAGTAGCCCCTTTTACTGCTAGCACACACCTTTGCCAAGCATTCTGGATTGGGCATTCAGGTCTGAGCTGACACTGTGAGATGCTAGTTTCCTAACTGAGTATTGCTTTGGAAAGTTCCTTGCATCAAGATTAACAGAAAAATAAATAGAAAAGGAGAAATTTAGTACTTGTAGAACCACTTTTTTCTGTACAAATCCAGACCCCCTTTCCCTTAAAGGCTTGGCATATGACCAAAGAAAAAAGTAAATAAAAATTCATTGAGCATCAAGTTAAGGAACTTTGCAGTTCATTACAGGTTTATGGTTCATTACTAAGTTAATTGCTTGTCCTTTTGATCTTAACTTAAAATTACTGCTTTCTAAATTTCATCTGAGGATTGGGAAATGGCAAGTCTGTTTAATTATACTGTGGAAAATTCAATTGTATTGTCTCCACCTGCTGGCTGAGACTATCTATACTCTTATGGGGACTTCCATAGAAAAAGCTTGTGTGTGTGTGTGTGTGTGTGTGTGTTTGAAATTCAGCAAAGCACTTCGGCATGTGCTTAACTTTAGGCAGAGGAGTAATCCCATGGAAATTAGGCTACACGATCAAATACCTTGCTAATCAGAAAGAGGATTAGCAAGGTGAGGATTAAAAAGTGACCAGTTGTTGTTTTGAGTTAACTTTGGGTGCTGATATCAATGACAAATGAGCATGTGCTCATTTGACTTACACACAGGAGTTGGCTCATGAAAACCCTTGCATGGGGGAGAGAACTAGGATTTTGCTTCCTGCGTCTTGACTTGGAGTTCAGTGTAGTTCAGTTGTAAACTTCTGAACATCATAAAGTACAAAACCAGATAGCTTTTACCAGATGTTATGTATTCACACAGAGTGTGTGTACACACATACACACACACACACACACACACAGTCTCTCTCTCTATTAATTCATATTAATTTAATATACTCAATATAATACTCTCCATACATGCTGTTTCATAAAACTCTATATACTAAATGTTAAAATTAAAATTAAATGTTTCATAATGGATACGTTATATATGTAAATGAATCACATTTATTAATAAGTATATATATTGTATCCATGTGTGTCTATAAACAATATATATAATATTCTAAATATTAATACATTGATACATATTTTACACACATGCACACACACAACAGACCTTTCAGGAAAAATATTTGCCATGTCTTCATCAAGGAGAAGACACCCTGCTATCCACAGAAAACTGCCCCTTATACAGAACTTCAGCAGACACACTATCCCAGCCATTGGTTATGTTAAAGCATTTTGGGAAAAATTATTGAATGTAATGATTCCGGGCTGCATTCACATTCCTTTTAAAAATGTGTAATGGATATAAAAGTGTCCTGGATAAGGTACTTCTACTTTAAAAATGCGATAAATAAATATGTTTAACAAATAATTTACAGAATTTCCCAGGAAAATAAGAATATGTTAACTTGAAATTAATACGGACTTAGACTTTATTCAGTCATTTCTGAGTAAAGTCAGCCATTTCTGAGTTATAGAATCATAGAGTTCTTACAATTTTAAAGTAATTTGGAAACCTACCAGTGCTTCAATCACTACAGTAAAATAAATTCTAAGAACCTAGAGAACCAAATTTGGTATTTGCTTTTGGGTTTTTTGTCATGGAAAATCAGAGCTCCCCCTGCTTCCTTTGCTCACCAGGACATAGGTCCACACCCTGTACTCCCAAGTCACAGCCTCCCAGCCCTGCTGGTGCTCCTCAGTCCCTACCCACAGCCCCTCCCTGCCCTGCTGGTGCCACACCCTCCCCATCACAGCCCCCGGCCCTGCTGGTGCCCTCCCACCCACAGCCCCTCACGCTGCACCAGCCCTGCTGGAGGGGGGCCCCAGCTGCCAGGGCTATGAGATTAGGGACCTGGATCCTCAGCCTCCCTCCTGCCGCAGCAGCTCCCAAACCTCGGTTGCCTGTGGCCTGAGTGGGGAGCCTGGCTCCCTCTCCCCTACAGATGGAATGGTGGGGTAGGTGCAGGCTGCCTGGCTCCCTCTTCCCCCACTGGCGGAATGGTGGGGCAGGTGCAGGATGCCTGCTGTGGGTTCAGGCTCCCTACCCTGTTGCCCTTGTCTGGGGCCTCCGTGGCCTGGTGGTTGGGATCCGGCGTTGGGTGGTGCAGAGTAGGGCCTGGCAGGGAAGCTTGCTGCCACCACTGCGAGTCCTGCTCCGCCCTGGCAACTCATCCCCTGCCCTCCCTGGAGCAGTGAGGGCTGTGGTGTGGGGTTGTACCCCTCTATGATAGGGGCTGGGCAGGTGGTACATTGCCAGGGCATCACGGGGCTCATAGCAGTGGCAGTGAACTTTCCTGGTCTGCCCTGCTGTGCCAGGTCCTGCCCACCAGCCTGCAGAGGCCTCAGAGCAGGGCAGGGAGCCCGAGCCCTCAGCAGGCAGCCTGCACCCACCCCCACCTTGTACAGAAATCAGGAGAGTACATGTTCCTTCTCCACACCCTTTCCCTGGGAGTGTGTGCAGTGTCCAGCTCCACCCCACCCCTGGAGGAGCCACCTGTGGCCGTACCCTGCTCCCCACTGGGGCCCTGCTGCTGCTCATTATGGCCCTGGCCCCAAGCCCCATGCCCCACCGAGCTGGGCAGCAGCCCCAGCCCTACCCAAATCCCTCCCTCCCTACCTATGGGGGGCTCACTTCCCACCCCCCCACCAGATTTACCTGCGGGAGCTGGTCTCCGGACTGCCTGGCAGCCATGTGCATGTACATGGTGCCCCATGCCTGAATGCCCTTCTCTGGCCTCCCGCTGCCCCTTGGAGCCTGGATCTCTGCCAGCCTGTAGAGAGCTCTTTGCAAAAGAGCAAAATCCACCTGTTTTTCTGTTAAAATGAAATATTTGCATTTTTCTTGGGTTAAAGGGAAAATTGCATTTTTTTTTTTTCCATTTTTCCGTAGGAAGTGGAAACCCGGGATCACTGTTGATGACTATGTGTTGATCATGATGATCCAGCCAGTTTTTTTTATCCACCTCATAGAATTTTCATTGAGCCTGTATTTTCTTAACTTTTTAATGAGAATGTTGCGAGTGGCATCAAAACATTTTCTAAAGTCCAGGCATATCAAATATCCAGTGCTCTTCTCCCATCCACAGAGGCTGTTACCTCATCATAGAAGGAAATCAGGTGGCTTGGGTGTGACTTGCTCTTGGAGAGTCCACGCTGGCTATTCCTGATCACCTTGTTCTCCTCTAGGTGTCTCGCAGTAGATTCCTTGAGGACCTGATGCATGATTTTCCAGACATGGAGGTCAGTCTGACTGGTTTATAGTTCCCAGTATCCTCATCCTTTCTTTAGCCAATAATGTCATTGATTAAATGCTGCATGCATACACACAATCGCAACATGTAAGTGGCTGGGAATGCAGCCAGGCAGCTTGGAGAGCAGCATCCTGCCAGTAATTCTGTGATGGGGAAAGGGTTTGGGGGGAGATTGAGCCCTCTGTGGTAAGGGAAGGAGTGGGGCTGGGGCAGGGACAGGCAAGGCACTGACCAGACTAGATGGGGTGTGGGATGGAGCCATGGGCAGCTCATCTAGGGGGCATGGTGGGTGGGGAGCAAGGGGTAGTTCCCCACTGCTGTGTGCATCCTTGGGGGAACCATGGGGAGCACATGCTCCCTGGATTTATGCGCAGGGTGAGGGTGGGCTGCCAGGTGTGGGCTTGGATCCACGACTGCCCTGGCCTCTTCCCGGTAGGGGTGGGGAGGCTGGGCCGGGGCTGTGCTTGGGGTGGGGGTTGGTGGCAGTGGTGCTGGGTGGATTGGCTATGGGGTGGGCTACAGTCACTTCAAAATTCTTCATAACTTGAAGTTCTGAAGTTAGTTGACTCCTTCAGGGCTGCCTGAAATGGTGAAATGGTGCTGCTTCTGCCCTACAGTTAGTTTTAATCTTTGGGTGAAGAAGGACTCAAACTGTACCACTGCATGTCCCTTGGATTTACCTCTGCTGTGGAGTGATGTGAGCAAAGGGATGGAAACCCGTTTCCCAGGGCAAGAACTGTGGTGGGGGAACCCCAGAGCCCTGGGGAAACGACTCAAAAAGTCCTGGGATGAAAAAAAGCCAGGACAGGCTCCCAATGGGGAATCTACTTGGCAACAGAGTGGCACCCGGTGTTGGACCCAGAGGGGACGGCAAGGGAATAGCTGTCAACACACGCGCAGGACGTGGGAGTCAGGAGGGGAGAGCATACCTCCCCATCCCTTTTCAGTTTGTTTAGATTTAGTTGGAAGCTTTCATTGTCCTGAGGCCAGAGCAGAGGTCCAGGGGGTGTGTCCTGGGCTGAGAGATCAGGGGCCCTCGGGCAGTAGCACAGACAGCCTACTAGTCAGGCTGGGCTGGAAGGGACATAGCTACAGTAGTCAGTCCACAACTAGAACCAGTGGGCAGGACAAGAAAATGTTGTGGGGCCAGATTGGGGTAATGTTGGAAAGGCCAACGCCCGAGAAATTCAGGAACATCTACTCCACAGTCAAGTTCATCAGGTTGGCTCATGGAAGGGGTGTAGGGGAGATGGAGACTCAAGGCCATCTGCTGATGGCACCTCCAAGCAAGGCCCAACTAGAAGGGAATCTCCCGTGCTAGAACAGAAGACCTAGATGTGGTGGGCAAGTGTTGGGGGCTTCCCTTGGGACGTGATGTACGGTTGACGTGGGTGCCCGAGGAAGATCTCAACCGAGGCAGGACCACCGGAGTGGGAATGCCTACTGGAATCTAGATGGGCACAATCCCCATGTTCAAATCTCAAAGTTTTTAATAGTGATAGCTGTCTATTTAGTAAGGGATGGGTTGCCAACCGGGTATCGTCCGCCTAGCTGGATGCAAGGGGTGGGGGAAGGTTGCATGCGGTAACTACTGCCGCTCCGTGTCAGGCTGCACACCATCCTGGCCTCCCTTTCCCTCCTGCTTTGCAGCTGGGGGTACACTGCTCTGTGTCTGGCCATCATGGGGTACAATGATTCAAAAAAGGTTGAAAACTCCTGTAGTAACGGATTCAGCAAAGAAAGATTTGTCTTCATAATTTAGAGATCTGCAGTGATAGGGGAGAGATTCAGCACCAAATTTATACAGAATGGAAAAAAGAATTAAAACTATGTACAGACATTCAGTTTGTAGTGGGAGAATCACTGTTCTCTTGGTAGAAACCAGAGGTGTACAGATATTCAGGCTTTTTCTTCTGAAACAAAAATGGTCATTTCAGGAGAAAAATAACCACAGAACAACCAGGATTAAGTCAGTCCTGGGAGAGTGTCTCCTGAGAGACTGAATGTCCATATGCTTTCTCTCAGCTTAACTCCTCCTGGGGACCGGGAAGAATAGAGCCAGGAAAAAGGCTCGCATGCCTTCCTGAGATCAGGGTCACCCTGGTCTGGAGGAGGCATGGGAGCAGCTGCTTCAGCCCATCCTGTAGACCTGGAGGGGAGGGAGGTCCTGCTTCTCGTGCCAGAGTTTGTGGTGTGGGAAGCTTTGCCATGCAGCTCCCTCTGCTTGGCTGCTGGGTACTGGAAGCCAGGTGGCAGGGAGTAGCTCAGTCCTGTGTCTGCTTCTTACACCACAGTTCTCAGTGTGAAAAGCAGGCAGGGAGGTTTCCCTGCTATTTCTTGTGCTCCACTCCTGGGTACCAGGAGCTATACACATGGAGCGGCTCTGTCCCCTGCTGCCTTCCCTGATAGTTATTCATTTGAATAGCTTTTTGTATGCTCTATTTTCTGGATAAGTTTTTTGGAAGGATTTTATCTCGTCAGGATGTATGGTTAGAGCCATGTCTTCAGGCACTCATTAGTAAACTGAACAAAAATTTGGTATCACTAAATTCTTCTTAGGCAGTTTTTTTCAAAGACAACAATAAAGCAAGGACAGAAATATAGGTTTTTACATAAATGATGTGTTTTAAAATTAAGTATACATAGGTTCTTGCAGACTTTTTTTCAATAGTAACTTCAGGTTTTGAATCCCTCCCCCACCCCCATTTTATTTTAACACATTGCCACTAGTTTTCCACAGAACTTTTTCAGGGTGCAGTTTATATTTGGAAGGTGTTAATCTTGTTTTGACATGGAGAGGGCTTTATGAAGAGAAAGGTCATGATGTGCTGTTGGGGAAGTGTTTTAATTTTTTTTCAGATAGGTTTGGAGATTTTTGGGGTAGGGAGAAAGTTTTGAAAAGTTTGTGAGAGAAGAAATGCTTCCCTTCTCTGTTGGAGGTTTTGAAACTTGTCTTTCTATTGTTTTTCTCATATGGAATAGTGTTCCAGTAGTTATTTTATCCCTTTAAGAATAAAGGGGGCTATACTGGTTGCGTTTTCTTACGTGGTTCTTTTCTGTTTTTACTTTTTGTCACTTGGCAGCATAGGACTTCAGCAGAGGAAGGAAAGAAAGGCTAACATAATTAGATCTTGAAAGAAGACTTTTAGCCAATTTCTTCTTTGTTCTTTTTTTTAATGATTAAATCTTAGCCTCTTAGTTCTTTCTTGGAGCTTTTAAAAATGTGGGGTCCTGAAATATATGGATCATAAGAAGTTGAATGTTCTATTATCCTCTTTCTCGAAGGATGTTTAAACTTAGATACCTCTATTAAGGCTGGCAAAAACAAAGGTCAGACTTCAAACTCGACTACCTAAATTTTAGCATATACATTTTTAGACACAGATAAAAGTCACCCTGTTTCAGAGATGCTAATTTCCTGCAGCTCATTGCTCAGTACTAGTGATCCATTGAAGTATTGTGTATTCCTTACTCACATAGACCATAGATCATAGATCACATAGATCATTCAAATAGCCCTATTGAAACCAGTGCATTCACTGTCAGAAATGTTTGTCAAGGTGAGCCAGGGTCCACAATCATGCTTTAAAGATTATACTTTTTATCTGCATTTCTAAATTGGTTTTGATTTAGATGGCATTCATAGCTTTAGAGACCATATGAAAATACTGGTCAATAGCTCTATCTGTGACTGTGCTCTGGTCACATTGGATCAAACAACTGTTATAAGCTTTTGCTTTGGATCTTTAATGAATGTTTATTTTGTGTGTGTATAAAACATTAATTTCAAATGTGTCTTGTTTTATAGGTACTGGTGCTGGGAAAGGATCTACCAGTGTTCCTATAACTGTGTCCTATACTCCCTTCATTAAGAATGAATAGAGAGGATTATCAGAAGAGTGATGAAGTGGATGAGAGTTTACAAAATGAACAAACAACAATGTCTTTGAAAAATACATCAGTAGAAAATGGTGAAGGTGATTCCTTATCTAACCAGAAAACAGGTCCCTTATTAAGTGAAGTGCATAGAAACCTTAAGAAGATAGAAGAAGAGAATGGTACAAACAAAAGGGCATCATCAGAATTGACAAGACCAGACAGTACCGAAGGGAACCAGTCTGAAAATGAGCCTATCTCAAAAAGAATAAAGTTGAATTTTTCCAAACATGTTCAAGTAGATGAAGGCAAATCACACAAACTCGCAATTAAACAGGAGTCAATTGCAGAAACAGGTAGTAAAACAGATGGAACTATAAAGAAGGCAGCTGTAGTGGGCTGTCTCAGTGGTGAGACTTTTCTTTCAAATTGCTTGTGCTCACATTGTGATTTCAGTGCTACTGATGATGCTGCATTGAAAATTCATTTGGAAAATAAACATTTACAAGAGGCTCCATCTTCTTTCCAAGTGGAAAAAATCCGTGTTAGCTGTATGGTTGAAAACATAGATGTTTTTAAATGCAAAACCTGTGATCAGTTTTTTTCGTCCTGCCCTGATCTGGAAAAACATATTCAAGAGAGCCACTCAAAACAACCCAAAGATTATATTTGCCCTCACTGCACTTATGAAGCAGAATATAATTCAGCTTTACAAATGCATGTCAAGCAAGCTCATGGACAATCAAGAACCTTCTGTTGTGATCTCTGCGGTTTTCAGTGTGTTGAGGAGAAACTCTTACAGTCTCATTTTCTTGGCAAGACGCACCTTCGGCGTCAAAATCTTGCTGCACGAGGAGGATTCGTACAAATATTGACAAAAAAATCCTTGAATAAAAAACAGTATTCAGCAGTCAAAGAGAAGAATGTGAGAGCAAAACTGGGGACCAATAAATCAAGGACAAGAACTGCTGATTCAAAAGAATTAAGAAATGCTCGCAATAAACTGAAGTACTCAAAAGTAAGCTTTTCTAAACAAAGTGATGGCAATGAACTTTTTGTCGAAATGATACCTTCTAAAAATATTTCCACTGAAAATACAGAGACTGTTACAGAGGAAAAAGTATTTTCCCTCAGCGCAGAAGGAAATCATGATGTCTCAACTCAAAAGAGAGAAATATCAGGGTCCTCAGATGACAAACTGGACCAACCAGAACATACTAATAGTACCAAAAAGATAACTAGCATTTTAAATACAGGGCAGTTTGATAGAACAGAGTATAAAAGAAGCATTTTATCATTAAGACCATCTTTCAAGAGAAGTACCTCTTTCAGATTAAAAAGGCAGGTTAAAAGAAGATATAATTTATTAGGTATTAATAAAAAAGGAAAACCTGACTCTCATACAATCCATATGAAGCACAACTACAGTATACAGCATAAACCAGGCAATGTAATACCCAAATCTTGTAAAGAATTAGAATTGGATAGCAGTCAATATAAGGCTACCTCAGAAACACAGGATCTTGCTAAAGATAGGACAAACATGTGCTCTTCCAGTACTGCAGAAACTGAGGATCCTCAGATGAAACTCTTGGTTGGCCATGGTGTTCTACACACTTGTACTTACTGTGGTCAGGATTTTCAGAACAGAAAAAGTTTAGAAATTCATGTTATAAGCCATTCAACTAAGGAAATGTTGTTTCAATGCCAGATGTGTAGCCACTCATCTTTAATCAGGGAGGACATGGAGCAACACTGTCAAAGCAATAAACATCAAATGAGAGATTTCAGCTTTAATTGTCAGGTCTGTTCATTCCCTTGTTTGAGTGACATAAGCCTTAGAAGCCACATGAATGAAGAGCATAATATGCCCCATAATTGTTCTATTTGTCATCTATATTTTCTAACTGAGGAAGAACTGATAGAGCATAAAACATCTGAGAAGCATGTTAGTTTGTCAGCTCAACAAAATACTTCTCCACCAACTAACAGTGATTTATCTTTGCAAACTGTAGCTTATGCTATTTCAGAATCAAATGATAGCCTTCACAAAGTTGGAGATGAAATAGAAGTGAAGAGGCAGGAGGAGGCCCCAGAGCCATCTGTGGTAAATCAGGGAAATGAGCTAAAGCACTCAGTTTTGAGCAAAACCCAGTTTCAGTGTAAAAAGTGTTTTTATAAAACAAGATCCTCCACTGTTCTTACAAGACACATAAAACTTCGGCATGCACAAGGATATCATTTTCTTTGCAAAGCATGTAACCTTTATTCCCTGAGCAAAGAAGGAATGGAAAAACATATTAAAAGAAGCAAGCACCTTGAAAATGCCAGAAAAAATAATATCGGTTTACGTTTTGAGGAGTGTATTGAAAAGGTATATGTAGGTGCAAGTGACATTAAAAAAATAATGGAACCTTCCATTTCTGGGAATGTGAATTCTGAATTAGATAAAAGCATACAAATGCCATCCTCTACTTTAGAGAGCCTATCAACCGTTAAAGACCTAGTTCCATCCAGTGAAATTACTGAAAGTGAAATAATTTTGGCCCATGCACCAAAGAGAGGGAGACCGAAAGGCACCAGCTCTAGGACGTGCATCCATTGTGGTCTTCTGGCCTCCAGTGTGACAAACCTGACTGTTCATATAAGACGAAAGCACAGTCACCAGTACAGCTATTTGTGTAAAGTCTGCAATTATTATACTGTAACCAAAGGAGATATGGAGCGTCATTGTGCCACCAAGAAACATAAAGGCCGAGTTGAAATAGAAGCAAATGGTAAACAAAATCCAGAGATAATTACTTGTCCAGAATTGGGAGCTCTTGACTCTAGTAGCAAAAAGATCAGCAGTCTTATGGGTGTTTTGAATGACAGTATTGAGGATGGTAGCCAGTCATCAGATTTGGATACTTCCATCTTGGAAAATCATGAAGACAACCAGGGAAATACTTCTGTTGAAGTAGAAGTCGAAAATGTACTTCAGTTAGCAGATCTAGAATATACTAAGAACTCTGTAAATATAAAACGACACATACTTATAGAACCAAATAATGCTACCCGAGATTGTGACCCATGTTTTCAGAGAAGAATGATGGTTATGAATGATAACAAATGTGTACACTGCAACTTTATTGCTCATTCTTCTTCTTCTCTAGAATTACACATAAAACGGAAGCATACCAAGGAATTTGAATACTATTGCATGGCTTGTGACTACTATGCAGTTACTCGCAGAGAGATGTCTAGACATGCAGCAACAGAGAAGCATAAAATTAAAAGAGAATCTTATGTTTGCTCTTCATCTGGAGAGGAAGTAGATGCAACAAATGTTGCCAAAGAAATCAACTGTACGTCTCATGAGGAGGATCAACAAGATGCAGAACAATTTCAGACAGTTTTAGGGGAAACAAAATATGCCGACAGTGGTAAAATGGAGGAGGATCAAGTGGAGAAAAACGTATCTGATTGTTCTGCCTTAGATGAAAACACATCTTTAGAAATTTCTAAAGAAAACAGTGCCCGCAAAACAGTAGAAGATAAGATTGAGGAGGAATCTAATCAAGAAAGTACAAATCTCATTTGTGAAGTCTTTCCACAAACTCCTAAAAAAGATGAAGTTGCTAGATTTGATGAGCTGATACCGCTTAAAGCAGCAGACAGTTGTGGCTTGCAGGAAAGTAGGCATGACCAAGACCTACTTAATGCAGATTTCCAGTGCACTACAGGAAATCAAAATGTGTCAAATGATAGTGATGCCCTGAATTTGAATTTCAAAGCAAGCGAGAAAAGCTTGGGAGGAAATGGAGAAAATATTGAAAAAGTAGATGAAAATAATAAAGTTTTTGAAGAAAGATTGCTAACAGAAAGTACTCCAATTGAGCAAAGTCTTCCAGAAACATGTGATGTAGTAGATCAGTCAAACCTTGATAGAAACACTGAGGAAGCAGTACAAAGTATACATAGTTTAGAGGATGACAGAAGTTTCCAAGGGGTTCCTGCTGTGGAGGAGGAAGCTCTTATGGAAGCACAACGTGAAGCAGAAATCACTATAAATAACAACATTTGGGAGGCAGATGGCTCAACAGCTGAGAGTATGCAAGAAACTAGTAGTGAAGCTTTGGTAACTGTTATCAGTTCTGATGATAAAGGAAAGGCAATGCAGAACTTTGGCCAGTTTGATGCTTCTATAGTGCGGCTAAAAAGTCATCAAGATGGTGAGTCCACTGACCACTCTGATGAAGGACAGGTATCAGGTGGAGTGAAAGTTAATGAGCTAATTGTGAAAACAGACAGCTCACAAGCTGGTGGGAAAAAGAAGAAATTTGAAGGTAATTCCACTGGGGAATCGACACGTATTCGTTGTGATGATTGTGGTTTTTTAGCAGATGGTTTAAGTGGACTGAATGTTCACATAGCCATGAAACATCCTTCAAAAGAGAAACATTTTCACTGTTTACTCTGTGGAAAATCATTTTACACAGAAAGCAACCTTCACCAACATTTGGCTAGTGCTGGTCACATGAGAAATGAACAGGCAAGTGTGGAAGAACTACCTGAAGGAGGCGCAACCTTTAAATGTGTTAAGTGCACAGAGCCTTTTGATTCTGAACAGAATTTGTTTCTCCATATTAAAGAGCAACATGAAGAATTATTGCGGGAGGTGAATAAGTACATTGTGGAAGACACTGAGCAAATCAACAGAGAAAGAGAGGAAAATCAAGGAAATGTCTGCAAATATTGTGGGAAGATGTGTAGAAGTAGCAATTCTATGGCCTTCCTTGCTCATATTCGTACTCATACAGGTATGTAAGCCTAAACATTTTGAGCAAATTCTTCAAACAAAAGTGAATTACAACTTCAGCTTCATCTGCTTCTACTATACTTTTGCTTGCTAACCTTGTTAGTATTCCAAGTCCTCCAGAACTCATATAGCCTTCAGAGTGTGCGCTGCTTGATGAACCATTGAAATTAAAAATTACGTTAAGTAGCATGACCCATAGTGGTCAAAGGGCAGGAAACTCGAGGGGTTTCTTGTAATTTCCTTAAATGTATTTAAGTGTGGTCACTATTGCTTTTAACATTCTTATGGATTTCCTTCCCCTACTATAGACTGTAATTATTAATTGGTACTAAAATTAATACTGTGGAGCACTTCTGGCTTTAGAGAATGCTTTATAACTTCTCTCCTATAATCCAAACTGTTTACTTTGAAGTCAGAGTTACACATTCACATTTAAAACCTCAAAGTTAGTTACTTGGTGTTATAACATTCCTGAAGAAATAAAAATAATCAGCATTTCTTTGCTGTTAAATAAGATATGGGAATTAAAGTTGGTCAGCCTTCTTAGAAGATGATATGCAGTGTTGATGTGGTATGCATGGATGCAGGGCCTGATTTAGTTTCTGTGCAAATTAGACTTTTCATTTCTTTTTATGTTTAATTTTAAGTGAAAAATTTAAAAACAATTTTTTGTAGAAAATGCATAAGCTGCAGTTCTAAATTTATGTAAAAATTCACTGCTATGTTTCTATAAACCTGCCATACATTCTTTATTTTAAATAGACAGCTTTTCTAAATCACTGAGCTCTGCTTAGACAAGTGGTGTCTCCATGGTTGAATTTATGAGTGGATTTGAATAATAAATTCACATTTCAATGAACATATTTTCATTAAAACTGTAAGGTTTATTTTACTGTACTTTTAAATAATGGCTTATTATGGAAGCTATAGTTTAAATTCATGCAGTATTTGAAACTTAGTGCATGGTTACAAGGAAGAGAACAAAAAGGTAAGAAACAAAAAACATTATAGAAGGATATTTAATTATTGGCATAGTACTGTAATAGTTTTGTAAGTTTTCATAGGAGGAGGCAAGACCATGAATGGAAAACATGTTTAAACTTAATCCAGGGAAGCATAGACATTGTCATTCAAACATGTTCACATACTGCAGCGTAAGTAAAGTATTCATTTGGATGACCACTTCATATGCCTAATATTTTCAGTGATCTTATCCTCTGTGTATGTATAATGTATATATTGTATTTTTTCAGCAAACATTTAACTTTTGAATGCAATGCTAAGCCTTCAGAGATGCAGTCATGTTCACATGGTCAGAACAGCTGTATAAGCCCTTACTATGCCCTCTCAAGGCAGATAAAACTGAATAAAACTAAGGGAGAAGATGCTAATGGAGTTCTCTTTAGAATTCTTTATGCAACTGTCTGGTCAAGACATGTTGCTTATAATTGATGTGTCCATTACTTGAATTCTCTTGTAATTATAGTCAATAAGTCTTGTAAATGTGTTAAAGCTCACTAAAAGCATACAAATTCAAGAACAGAGTAAGGCTAATAATTTAAAATAATCAATGTAGGCATTTCAGCACTTAATTTCCCTTGTGTGTTGATAGCTGATCATTCTTAATCCATTAAGATTTATTTAGTCGTTTACAATGCAAAATAGGTTTGCACTGGTCACTTGTGCCATTTGAAAATGTCCACCAGGTTAAGTGCAGAATGTAGTCCATTAGTCTTCCTTGACTATATGTATTAATTGCATTTAAAATCAAGTTAATGTGGATGTGAAAGTGAGGTAACTATCAATATATGACAAAGCAACCCTACTTACATAAGTTACATCATTGATTGTAACATTTAGTAAAAGTTAGCATACTTTTTAACAGCTTGCATAGGTCTTATCATCAAGCGTATTTTTATTGTGCTTTAGATTGGTCCTAAATGTACAAAACAGCAGGCTTCTGGGAATAGATTGCAAGTCTGCCATTTCATTTTGCAAGTCATTTTTTTTGTGGGGGGAGCTACAGAACAGGATTTCATCTTTCCTCCTAGCATCTTAAAATGAATTGCTTTTCTCATACTTTGCTTATGCACATTAAATAGTAATGCTGGGATTTTTATTAATAGTTAACTGGAAGAGGGCTTACTCTTCCAATCCCTATTTTTTCATATTTGTGATTTACAGTGCAATTCATATAACCTTTCTTTCCTTGTCTTTATCACAATATAAAGGGGGCTTTGGCCATTAGGAATGGCAGTGAGGGGATGAGATCTACAGTACTAATTGTTATGTACTGGCTTGGAAAATCAGCAGGCCAAACTGTACAATACTTTTGCTTCTTCCCATTTGTACTAGTGTGACAGCAGGTGTATCATGTGGGATGAGCTACTGGTTATTTTCCCTTTCTTTACATTGTTTGTTATGTAGCTAAATCTTAGTTCAGGTTGTAAATGCACATACATACACAAGCACATTGACATCCCTGTATTTTGGCTGTTTAGATTTATCGTAGTTTTGGTTGTTTTTTGTTTTTTGTTTTTTTTAAGGAGAGGTGACGAAAAAATATCACTAACGATTTCAAATTGTAGAATATTAGGTGATTTTTAAAGGCCTTAAATTTGTTCAAAGAGATTTTCACATAGCAAATGAAAGGGAAGGTTATGGTAGAGAGGAGATAACAAGTAAGTCCATCATACATTGACAAGTGAAAATGAGGAAGTATAAAGAGAAACAAAATGAATAGTAGAGGTGGAAGACATTTTAACTTACAATCCATGGAGGTCCCATATGTTTAATTAACAATCAGTATTCTGAAGTAAAATCACCTGCAGCCATGTCATCCTTGTTTGGAATTTCCTCTGGTTTCTCTGGCTGAGGAAGGGTAAGCCTGTTTCATGTCAATATGTCCATACCCCCAAAATTCCTAAGTATAGTAGGAAGTGTGATAATAATGTTGTGCCTTATTAGATGGCACTTGTCACTTTGCCTTAAGGCTGACCACAACTGGGGGTAGTTGTGGAGATGCCATTTTTTGTTGGCTTAACACTGAGGCTCAAAATATTCCTTGTCACCAAAGATCTATGATATCTTTCACTAAAGTGAGAGTTATTAACTCTATTGCTCTAGTGAAATGTCAGAAGCATTTGTTGTGGTCTGTTGTCTTACATGTTCTCTGGTTTCGATTGTTTTACATTTCTTGTTTTAACTATATACTGCTGTTACTACCCCAGCCCTTTTACTTACACACTACAAGTTAAAGCTGACGTCATCCTGTGATTTACTTCAAAGGTACCATTGCCATTTGGAATAAACTAAGAACCAGGTGGAAAACTGATAAACGTAGTGTTATATTTCATGGCGCAAATGAGAAATTTGCATGTGAGGTAACAGGTCTGGCCAAGACAAGACTAGGTTGGACAAAAATTATTTTAAACACCCATTTGATACATGTTTATTTTTGACCGCTGGTTTAACTTTTTTTTATTAATCTCAAGACTATATATATTTGGTATAAAATCAGTGTATATAGATTTGTTCCACCTAAAATAATGATATGCAACTAATTTGAAGTCACTAAATTAAAAGGGAGAGGTACTGTTTTTGTTTCATGTAATATGTACTTGTGGTAGCCTACCTGTATTTGAACGTTCATAGTATATAAATGGAGATGTTAACAGGCATTCAGCTCTGAATATGAGAAATTAAAAAAAATAGTCAAGGCCTCAGTGATTTTTAGATGAGAGCAGTCAATAGGGTAATACATTTATGTACTGTCAGCACACTGTAGTTAAGACTGGACTGAACTATATAGTTTTTCACAAAGGAGCCATGTAAGTGGAAAACAGCAAAGGTCTTGTACAGAGCCCTGCGGGACACCCACGGTAACAGAAAAGGGAACAAATTTACAATTTGATCAGAGAGAGAG
Organism: Crocodylus porosus; assembly: GCF_001723895.1. Taxonomy (NCBI): domain Eukaryota; kingdom Metazoa; phylum Chordata; order Crocodylia; family Crocodylidae; genus Crocodylus; species Crocodylus porosus. The sequence continues at coordinate 167,907,813 of NW_017728886.1, read as the reverse complement.
AGAAACCAAAAGAAAATAAGGTTGAATCCATAAAATACTTGAATTCTATGCAATAAAACAGTAGTATAAATACTAGTAGACTTCTTTTATCATATCTGGTTATAGCCTTAATATTATTAATTGTGTAATTAGTCTTGAAGATTGTAAGTTAGAACATCAACTTTAACACTTTCTTATTTAATGTGAAGGTAAATTGATTCTATTCAAATTTATTTTATTTGCATGGCTCACTTTATAGAATGTGCTGTTGATTTGGAATGCCACCAAATTAATGATTAATTTAGTTTTATCGGGATCATTTAAATAAACTGGGGTTTTTCAATGTGATTGATAGAATGTGATTGCTGTTAGCTGCAGTCTCAACCTGCTTTTGACATTTAAACATATAAAGCTGACTAGATATAACCATTCAGGTGCTAAATATATTTTACATCTACTTCTAACAGTAGAAATGGAAGTATTAAGAGATCTGGCTTCATTGTCATTGAACTGTGAAATATTCAACCTTGTCTGCCCGTGCTTAGTACTGTTGACTTTTTTATTTCTGTTAGAAGATTAAAATTAAATGCTTCATTTTTCATCAGCTTTTGGGAATTAAATTGAAATTTAAGACTCTAAAATTTTATACTAAGATCCTCAATTTCAACAAAGTATTCTTGGAGGATATTCTATTTTCAAGGGCACAGCACAAAGGTTCATTGATCAAGTATGATATACTGTAACATTTTTCTTATCGGAGCTCTTTATGTATATTTATTAAAGATCACATATTTCATATTATGCTTAACTGTATTGGAAGAAGTACTTCACAAAACATATACTAAACATATTACGGAAAATATGTGAACATATTGTACTTATTTTTAACTGCAGTTGTATGATTCTGATTTATTGATTTAAGGATTTACTGGTTAGAAAATTGGAAAGTGTTGCAGCATACTTTAAAATAAAGTGTCACTGCTGGGTTACCTAGGTACTGACACCTGCCAAATTTAACCACTACATTTCAGTAATAACATAATTTTCTCATAGCAACTGGGGAGCTGGTGTTAATTAAGATAACATATCTGACTTTTCTGACCCAGCAAGTTTAAAAAGAATAGGTTGGTCCTACTTCCTCTGAGAAATAATTTTATAATTCTTTGGTCTGCACTAGGTATTTAATATTAAAGATTGTTCTCGAAATAAATAATAGTCAAAATGTCAATACTTCTGGTTTGCAGAATAATCATAAATTTTTGACCATAAAACAGTCATAAAGGCATAATATTTTATCCACTGTATATTCATACATTGCATGTCATTACAATAGCAAAGTGATGAATCATTCTCTGTATGTGACAGGAAAAATCTGAAATACCAATGGTAGTACAAAATCTATTCAAAGTCAGTGGAATCTAGTAAATTTTAAGTGATCTGTTCAAACATGGTTGTTTAAAAACAAATACATGTTTAAGTTAACACCATTCCCAAATCTTTTTCTAGATATTAAGAGATTTTTAACCATTTTGAACATAGCAGAAGACGTAGGGAAACTTTAATCACCCCATTTAAATGTTATCTTCATAGTATATAGTCTTCTGATTTTAATGCTTTTTCTAAAAGTAAATGATTATTAAAAGTTAAGCAAGTAGTTTCAGTGAGCTTGAACTTAAGGAAACTTTATAATGAGAAATATGGTACATACCCTATCTGTATCCCTCAAGTTATAAATGTATGCAATAGACATTTTTTTGCTAGGCAAAATTCTTAAACAGGTTAAATGTGGGATAGATTTTTTTTAAAAGGTTATTTTTCTCAGGAAATTTTATTTCTTTAACCATGGGTAATATAGTATTTTAATTTAACTCGTATCTTATGCTAAATTTTACTTAGGATCAAAGCCATTCAAGTGCAAGATATGCCACTTTGCAACAGCTCAGCTCGGAGATGCCAGAAACCATGTCAAGAGGCACCTTGGGATGAGGGAATACAAGTGTCATGTCTGTGGGTGAGTAAATTGAAACAGTTTTTACCATGGTTAACCAGGAGAAGAGTGCAGGATATGCATTGTTTCAGAATTCAAAACTGTGATGTGAGCAAGAGTGGCTAAAATTATGCATGCATATCCTCCTTTCCATTGTTATGGTAAATTCCTTAAATACAGTTATGACATTCTTTTCCCACTTCTAATCCTGCACTGAAGATGAGCAATTTTATGGGCTACAAGGTCAATTTGAACCTGTAATCTGTAAATTGACTAAATTATAGGATGTTCATTCACATTGCCAGGGAGAACTGTAAATTCCATTTAAAGACATAAAAAATATATATAATATAGACTTTACTCTGTGTGTGTGTGTGTGTGTGTGTGTGTGTGCGCGCGCGCGCGCGTGTATATGTGTGTGTGTTTTGCTGTACTGTTTTGTACCATTAACAGATCTGTGGGCTCCATTTAGAGAGTTCATTCTTCAGGAAAACAAAACAGAAGATTGACTTTCAAACAAACGGATCTAAAATGTTGCATGCACAGGACTTTTTTAAAAAAAAAAAGTATGTTTGTGTTCTTGTTTGTTACAAAAAACCCTCTTGTTTTTCTTTCTTACTTAATGGTTATTGTTTCAGAAGGGTCATCTGTAATGTTTAATTGTCCTTCAAATGTGTTGCATTTAATAGGAGGCATTGAGACTCCTTAATGCAAAACTAATTAATTTAGCAGAAATGTTTAAAAGGTTTTAAAATGCCATGGCATATATGGTACATCATAGGATATTCAAAGTGGGGTTTTATACTCTACTTTTGATTAAAAATATATTTTAATGTTATTATGCTGGAGAAATTAACTAATGTAACTAATCATATAAGAACAGTTTCTACCCAAACCTGTGTAACTTTCTGAGAGGTCTTATGGCTAATGCATAGAATGGCACAGGCTCAATTAGATAATGCAGTGCACACGTGAATGGTATGGTGTGATGTTAGGGATATTATTCAGCAGGAGGTTCTTGTAGCCAGTACTTGCAATACAAATCTACTGCAGAACAAAATGAGTTTCACGTTTTAAAGGACAAGTGAAACTTCAGCTGAATATACAACTGAATGTTTTTTACCGATTCATCTGTCTGTTTTACAAATAATTTTGCATGTGATGTTGTTAATATTTAGTGCAGTTTTTATTCATGAAAACTGATGGCTGTGATTTTTTTTAAATATGAACTAAACATACGTGAATTTAAGTCCCCTGAAGATCAGCAGCGGAACGATTTCTGTTTTCTCCTTATTTTAGTGGAAAGAGTCCAGTGCAGAATGATACATTTTAGTAGCGCTCTATTTTAAGTATTTAAAAATCCTATTTGGTCTCTCTTCTATGAATTCCCAGGTCTTTCATGTGAAAGATAATTAACAACTGCAGGTTCACAAAACACTCAAAGAGTAAAGCTTAGACTTTGCTTTAAAGTTGTCAACCAACTTGTCAGTGATACATGATTCAGTTGCCTTTTGACTCAAATTACAAAGTTAGTATATTATTTAATTTTCACATTAACAGAGAAATAAATTCTACCATCTCAAAATAGTAAAGTTCATGCTCCCTTTGGGGAGAGAATTAATTGTAAGGTTCATTTAGCACATTTTCTGATATAAAAAGCCCAGTTTTATTTAGTATTGGCATGGTCTTAATATAGTCTTAGAATATTTTCTGGAACAGAAATCATATACGTTGCATAATACTTTACGACTGTTATACTATCAAGAACAAAACGTATTTATATAACTTAAGCTATGGAATTAAGTCTATTAGTCACTTTCCTATGCTAATTGTGTACTACATGCTGCTGAAATGTCATGCTGGTAGCCAAGTAGTTGTAAATTTATGTTTTTGTAAAGAGCCATATCACTTATCTTTATCTACAACATGGATTTGTGGATTTATATATAATAAAACAACCAGCTAAAGACGCATGCAACCATGATCACCCTCTGTGCACAAAAATCTGGTTTATATAGCAGTTTAGTCCTTTTGCAATTTAAATAATCATTACATTTCACTTAATGCTCACCAAAAATGTATGTTAACACTTATATATTAACATCAGTTTAATTGGGAAAGAGATCTTTATACTGAAGCTAACAATCCTGAAGAATTAAAAGTGGATTTGAAGAATAAGAAGTGATCAATACAGTTTGACTGTAGACCAAATAGTGAAAATGCCATCCTTTAATGTAGAAGCAGAGGGGAGAAAAAGTATAATAGCTTGTGCTGTATTTCTGCCATTTTAATTGAAAGGATGGAGTAGTGCATAGGTTAAAAAATTAAGTAGCAACATAAAAAAATTGCTAGGATTGGCTATCGGATTAGTGGCACTATATAGAGCATTGGTACATTAACACCACTGACAATGTCAATTCATTATCATTGATGGCTAAATAATCTTAGAAATGCTCAGTGGACCTATTAGTTCCTGAACATAAGCAGCTCATGCTGCATTTCTTCATTAGCTTTAATTGCTATAAATTTTACCTTTTTAAAAATCATGCTTTAAAAGGTGAAGTGATCTTTCAGGAACATTAACTCTGTAATTTTGTCACAAACAGAAGGTCCTGCACTATGTTTTCTTTTCTGCAGTAGTTAATATTCTGTTCTTTGATTTCTAGATTCATAGCAATAAAGCCCCCTTCTAGTTGTGAGGATAAATTGTTTTTCAAATGATGTTGAATCTGTTCAGACACCCTTTTAAGGTGAAATGTCAGTGCAAGGTTTTGGGTTGCTGTGGTCCCAAAATATCCCTTGATTTTCTTGAAGGAGTGCAATTTCCTTGTGAATCTTTCTATTTAAAAAAATCCAAATCATTGTCAATTTTATTTTAGTCTTGTCCAAACATTTCAAATGTTCCAATATATTGTGTGTACTGTATCATGTAAATATAATTCACCTATCTGTAGAACCCCCCCCAGCACATTTACTGTGTTGTTTTCATTTTTTAATTGCAGTTTAGTTCCCCCCGCACTCCCCAGATACACAGAAGTAACTAAATGACACAGAAATTGGACAGCACTAATGCTTTAACATTTGAAGTAAAACGCCTGCTACTCATTTCCTTATCACAGATGTGTGGTGATTGTATTCCTTTTCCCATACAGCTGACTGGAAAATATATCTGTTATTTGAAAAAGTAGTGTCCGTTTTCTGTGACACTGCATATTTAAATTTAATTTTCAGAAGTCTGGCTATGAAGTTGCTTGAGAAACTATGTAGGATTACCAAATTGTAGTAGTTTCCCAGCATTTAAAATTTTTGTTTCAGTTGCCCAGTGGAATGCAGGAAAATGGCTTATCATGCGCTTTTCACATTTTATGCCTCAGGTAGAACATGAAAAATGCATTGTTCTGCACTTCATATTTTGAACAGAATTTATAGGCAACTTATGATTTAAAATGCATCTACTTTTCTTTTGCCTTTTTCTTGTCTTTGCTTTCAGAAGGAATTTTATTTTTTGGTACACAGTCACATGTTTCACCTATGAATACTATGAGAGAGCTTTTGTATTTAGAAAAACTTCCCATATTTAAAACATACACCTAGATATGTGTGAGTATACACATATACTAAGTTAAAAGGAAATTTGTATCAACATATTTGTGTAATCATTATATCAAGAGATTCCAAATTCAGTAGTCAAGTGCTTTAAGCAGAGAAAATATGTGTTTGCATACGTATTTTTTTTTCTTTAAGTTTTAAGTTACCTTCTCTTTAGGCTCTTTGTAGCTCTTTTAAGTGTCTCCCTATTCTTCATTTTCCAGAGGTATTTTGAAACCTCTGGTACTAGTTGACTCTGGAGATAATGTTAGTATGCTGCTGAATAAGCCATTTACTAAATTATTTTTGTGACGACTCATGTTACTGAACTGTGAGGAAAGTGTTAGAAGTCCTAAAGACTTTGTTTTTCTATCTTGACACTATACCTAGTGCTCCTAAGGTTCTGCTGGTTTTAGAATCTGTATAAAATCCAGTTTTTATGACACTGGTTGCTTGAAGAGCAGCTGAGGAAAATCAAGTAATGTACCTATACTTCGAGCTAAGGAAGGCATATTTGTTAATGTATCTACGTCTTTTTTAATGGAAATCCAATTTGACCTATTACCATCAAAATATCAGATATACTGTAAATAAATGGCTAGTGGAATTTTTTCTCATTAACTCCAGATTTGTTACGTGGGAACTGTTAACAACAGGCTACTTACTGTATGCTTACTTAGCTTTGCTTATAGCATACAAAACAGACTTTCCTGAACTTATTGGTAGGGCAAATGAAATGTATACTGGGTGTTAAAAATGCCTTAGTATACTATAAGTTAACTATTTATTTCTGTGCCTTAAAAAACCCTAAATAGAAAGTTGCAACTCTGCTGAAACTATTTTTGTGTGGTATTACCTAGTTTTTGTGCATTAGAAGGGATCTCTATGTAGATGATTATAATGTCACTTTCTGACCTTTGCAGCTTGAATAATTGTAAATCATTGCTTCATAACGTGTCAGAGAATGTCTGTACTAGGCAATTAAATGGCAGAATATAATAGACCAAATTATTGCCTGTCATGTTTTCAACAACACAGTTAGTATTTGAGTTACACTTAATCATTACGTGCATTAGCAACTTCATTGGAATCCAGCTTCAGGCTGAGCATGAAATACATTACATTATTTAAACCTCTAATGGTAGAAGTCATTTATTTGTGTTGAAGTGTACAACATGCAGAGTTTCATAAAGCAAGGAACACTTGAGAGCTTAATTTATCCAAATCAAAGTCTAAATGCAGATAAACACAAGTGGCAAAAATTAGTAATTTTTATAGGCTGGAAATATTTAAAAATACATGGTTGTGGGTAATTGTAGGCAGCAGGAATAAATTAAAATCACTATTTTTAGTCAGCTTAGAGAACTAAAGCTGTTGTATACCTAAATCATCAAATGCACCATGGAATTGCGTTTTTGACTGAACAATTAATTTCACGCATCATATCTAGAGAAGTATCCAAACAAAAAAATGGTTAATCTGTTTTAAGTTTCAACATTTATGTGTGTTAGAAAGGTGAGTGTTCCAAATGCAAATATTCGTGAATCCTCCCATCCAAACATCTTGTCCGTGTGTGTGCGCTTCCATAAAGGAAAAAAAAGAGCTATATATAACAGTTTTCCATGCTGACATATTTATTTTAAAACAAATTAATATTAAGATGCTTGTGTTATAGGGAATAAAATAGCATGTATTACATTATCTTGCTGATTATTTATTTGATTATCTTTTACAATTTACAAACCGAACATTCAGTGCACATTGCCTATTTTTTTATAACTTAGGAAAACTACTTTCAATCAAAATATTTCTCTAGTAGTCAATAATGACCTTAGCATTTGTTGTATAGATGATGGTGCTGTGCACACTATTGTGTATTGCATTGCTGCATAATGAACCTCTCTTGACTTAGAAGTGCATTGTGAAAGTGTCCAGAAGTTAGGTAAACATCTGGTAACAAGCTAGATAAAGTTAGTTACTGAAAGTGTTCTCCGATTAAAGAATTGTATGCTCCACTAGTATTCAGTATTACAAATGAGTAGACTTGGCAGGATTTGATATTTTCTAATACGTGCCGATAAACATCATTTTCACACTATGCGCACAGGCAGATGGAAAAGTATTTCCATAGGTAATCATTGAAATTTACATAACGGAAATGTAAAGTAAAATAAAATAAAATTCCAGACCGTACGTAAAGAAATCTGGGGCGGGGGCGCTACACGTGTGCATGAGCACGCGCACACACACATATACACACACATGGGGCACTACACACATACGCACAACCTGCTTCAAGAGCTAGAGTTTGTGCTGCTAAGACTGTGCTGGGAGTGGGGGTTGAAGGGGCAGAGCTGGTAGCAGTGGGGCAGTGCTGCTGGCCACTTGCCCTGCCCAGGTCATAGCCAGTGCAGGTGCCAAGCTCCCATGGAGCCCATCTTGGCCTGACCTGGCCCCAGAATAAGCTGGGGGTAGGGGCAAAACTCTTGTGGAGTTCCGCCCAGCCCCTGCACAATAGGGGTAGGGACTCAACCTATGTGGAGCCAGGCTCTGCAGGAGTATAGCTCCTGCCCCAGCTGGGATCTGGGCAGAACGAGGGTACCCAGTGCTGCCCCTTCAACTGCCGCGCCCTCCACCTTCCCGCCTCTTCCTGGCACAGCCTCACTGACATGACCCAAGCTCGTGCAGTGGCCACTGTGTGTGTGTGCATGTGCTACATCGATAAAAATTGAAAAAAATTACTGAAAGGTAAACATAGGTTTTTACCTGTCATTATTAAAAATAAAAAAGATTGAATTCTGCCAGGCCTACGAGTGAGGCAGAAAAACCTAGATGAACTTTATAATAGGTCCTGTAGTTTTACTCCAGTGAATTTCCTATAGAAAAGTTAACTTTGAAAATGTATGTTGTAATTGAATTATTGTAATAATTTAATTATACTTACTGCAGTGAAAAGATATGAAAAATACATACTTCACTGAATAAATGTTTGTATTTGACCGGTGCTGATTTATACTAATATCTGTACTATGTGTAACCCTTATACCATGTACTTCCAGACCTAATTCTGAAGATGCTCATCGCTGTGTGGGTGTGATGCATGTTCTAGTGCGGTTTCTTTAAGGGGAGTACATTCGGAATTAGAAGATACGGTTCTTTTGGATCATAGAAACATCACTCACCTTTATAATTAAGGAGACAATAACCAACATGCCAGGTTTTCTAGCCTTGAAACGGAAGATAATTTTGGCAATTTAAAAAACAAAATGAAACCCTGTATTGTGGTTTCTGGATTCCTATGACTATGCAGTGAACCTGCTAAATTTTTTTCAGACAGTCAACGCCTTTCTTAGGTGTACTGCTTAGGGTTTGAGTAATGAGGCTGGACTCTTTATTGAAGAGCCACTGGGGATTAAAAGCCATTGAGCACTTTTACACGTGCTCCAAGGGTGACAGGGGAGGTGCTTTATTTAGCATGGCTCTGAGAGCGGCTCTTATTAAAGCGCTGCTGCATCTTGTGTATCAGTGTCCCAGC
>NW_017728886.1:167853724-167893724 GCF_001723895.1 Crocodylus porosus | reverse complement strand
TATTTTCAAGAGTCTCCGTTGCAGGATAGGCCTTTATTGCTACAACACAGAATAGGGAACTTCTGGAAAGTTTCTAGACCACCTTCGTCCCATCTCTGACACCCACAAGTTCTGAACTTTGGCTTTCTGGGGAACGGAAGAGGAGAAAATGGGTCTTTTTAAAATGACAATACAAGCGTGGAACAATTTGGCCGTGTTCTAGTTTCATCAAAGGACGTGGGGCAATTGACTTCAGTTGCATCAAGATTTGACCCTCAGTGTTTATAATAGTCTATGAAAGATAAAGGCAATTTTAAATGTTATTCCTGTCTATAAACAGCTATTCTCCTGAGCAGCTTTTGAAAATTTGTGAGAAATGGTCAATTGTTTGACATTCAATGTTGTTTGTTCAGCAGCCTTTTATATTTCAGGCATATCTTTTAATACAGAGCCTTAACAAGAAGGGGTAGTACTTTTCATGTAGGGCTGCACAAACTGGATGAACTGTCATATCATTTATTGATTCCATAGCCAGTTATCTCAGCGAGATGTCTTTTTATAAAAACTGCTGATAGTGATTTGAAATAAAAAACAGAATAATGGTTGTGCAGTCTACTAGTTCAGTATATGAAGTACTAAGAAACCATCATATCAATTCAGGGATTTGTGTGCAGTCATTTACAATCTGCTTCTTTTATAGACACATTGCCATGGTTGCTAATTTTGGAGTATGGTATTTTCTAGACCTGAATAAACTTCATCCTTTTTCCCCCCAACAATTAATGAAGACATAATTCTTGTTCACATGATAGCAGCTACTGTAAAAAATCAGGACTTCATGTCAGCAAACGAACCCAGGAGTGAATCAAACCACTGGCACCAGCAGTAGTCAATAACAGCTGCTTCACAGAAAATGTTGAGGGGGCATGGGCAGCTGTGAAATCATCTACACATAATGGGAGGTTTCTTGTAACCCTTTGATTTGGAACATGAACGTTTACCTTTTTCTAGGTTTTTTTCCCTTTTTTAATCATGCCTATTATCACTGTTTAATGCTTTCATACTTAATAAAGCCTAATTTTTTAAATCTTTCTAAACTTTTGCTTTCACTAATAAACACTGGCACTGAGTTTTACTGGTTAATTATATTTCATATTTATATATTTATTGTTTGTTTGTAAAATATTTGTCTTCCAATTCTGCATTGAGTATCCCCTTGAATGTACTGTTATGAGGAGATTAGCAATCATGGCACTTTACTTTCTCTGGACCTTTCATGATTTTTTTTTATTCAGTATCTCATGTCACTTTTTATTCATTTCCTGTCTTTGCTAAACAGATCAAATCTGTTCAATTTCTGTTCAGACTGAGGATTTCCCATGTCTCAGAATTTTTTCATTGCCCATTTCTGAAACACTTACATTTCTGCATTGTAAGAGGGAGTGAGCAGAACTGAACATACTGGGTCATGTCATAACCTTGTGTAAATCACAATCTCTTGAAGTCAATGAAGCAATGCAATTTTCACCAGAAGTAGTTGGGTACTAGAGTGATACTATATAAAAGCATTGCTAAAATGATGCTTAGTTCTCTCTCTTGAGTGTTTACAGTCAATTTCCAATCTTGCAATATATACAAATAGTTCAAACTTTTCCTTCCATTGTAAATTACCCAGCATTTGTCAACAATACATTTCTTCTGCCATCATGTTGTCTGTTCACTTAGCTTTCTTAAGTCCCTCTGAAATTTCTTATAGTTTTCTCTGCTCTTGACCAGCCGATATAATTTTGTCCTGTGTGCATATTTTTCAGTCCCATCATTCATCTCCATTCTCACATCATGCCTAAATATATCAAACAAAATTGGCTCTTAAGACATTCTCTTGCCCTGCTGAAAGTTCATAATGAATACTGATATTTTGTTTCCTGACTCGTAAGTTAGCTTCTCATTCTTGATGGAATGTTATCATATACAACATAACTACTTAATTTTCTTAATAGAAGCTTGTGAATCTCTTTAACATATTTAGCCACGTTGTGTTTTATTTAGAAAATGTTTTGTAGCAAAGAGCTGTTGAATAGTAATGATATTCTCAGGTCAGATAGCTTATTTTATAGCGTACTTGAATAGAACAAAGATACATTTTCCAAATGGTCTTCGCTGGGCACAGCTGAGGAGGCATGCTAAGGAAGCCATTGAAATCCCTTCAACCATGGCCAGTTCTGTACTAGTCTGGTCCTTGGTATACTTTAAAAAAAAAACAATATTAGTTATTACTGGTTTCCTAGAGGTCTCTTAGATTTGGGGATTGCCCCAGCACAACTGCCACACGCTTCTTTCCTAGTGAATACCAGGTGTGTGTGAAGGGGGCTGTAGTCATTTCTGTGCCACCTGGAAATTGTCTTATGCCAAGAGCATCCTCCACTTGCCTGATCTGCTGAGTTTTGTCATCCTGTTTAAGAGACCAACACAAAAGTAACTTCAGTAGGCTAAACAATTTAGTCCATCATGCTTTGCATGTCTCTATCAGGATGTTTTCTTTTTGTGAAAATTAAACATTTTAGTCTATTTCAATAGGTTAATACAACCCAGAGTAGACTTGTATCATCAAATTTTAAACCAGTCTTCCATATTCACTGTGGGCCCAAATGCAGTGAAAGCACTGAGTCATGGGGTGAGGTGCTTTGTCCCCCTTACAGTGTCTAGATCAGAGCTGCATGACGTTTGTCATACTAAAACATGAAGTCAGAAGAGTGAGTGTGCTGGCAGTGTGGCTGTTGGATTGATGTTCCTTTCCAGTTTGGATTAACATGGTTAAAACCTTGTATAAATGGAAAATGCAGGCAATGTCAGTGACTGATTTCCTTTTCCTCGCTGCAGAATTGCACCACAGTTTGGATTAGCACCAGCCACCAACAAGTCAGGATTGAAAGTTCTGCCCCTCAGTATTGCAAGATTGGATCACATTCCCTGTTTAAACAAATTAGGGCTTTAGTGCAGCTTTTCCAGGATTTGGGATATGTTCTTTGGACCAAGAAAGCAGTACTAGATAGATAAAGACAAGGAGAAAAGCTAATCACGTATGCTTTTAATATGTGACTATTTAACTTTTTACAGAGGGCTGTGATTAGAATTAGAGCCATTTATTATATTATGAACATGGCTTTAAATTGTGTCATCAACTTGTGCTTCAAAGCAAGAATGTTTTAGATTTTTTTGTCTATTGAATCAGCCTCAATATTTTAGCATGATCTTTTTCATTCTTTTCAATCCCTTAAATAGATGAAAGCCAAACTAGTCAGCAAAAAACTCTGTGTTGGTGTAGATTACTATAGTTATAGTCATTTGGGTTCATAAACTACTGAAACTTGCTGGTTTTCTTTGCTTTAAAATATATGTATGTAATATGTTGTGTTTCACTTAATACAGCTACTATGTGACTAGAAATGTAAACATAGGAAATATTAAAATAATGAAGGATAATATAAAATCTTCTCTGCTAGAAAACAGTCTATAAATTGCTATTATACAGTGAGGATTGTATTTTTAAAGTGTATTCTACCAAACTGAGACTCTGTCTGACTTTTGTTGAGGGGCACTAAGCAAAATTCCTTTTCTAGTATTAATAGCATCTAACATTATATATTTTTGTGGTATATGCTAGGTAACATGCAAAGTAGGCTAGAGTCCTGGAGAGGACCATTGTCTTAAACATTTGCTTTATCTGTTCATTCCAGTAGATGGCTACAGTTCACTACCATATTGCAGCTATAATAGATTTTTACAGTAAGTAAATCAGAAGATGAAGGTTGAATTACTATAAATGAGTTGACCTGTACATTTTTCTTATTTCATGTGCTTAGTCATGCACTATTCACTATTTTTTCTAAGTACACCTTTTTAAAAACTACTGAAAAATATTATAATGTTGCTGTTACTTCTGAGACTCAAGGCTCTGTAATGTAAATACCTCTCATTTTGTTTCTATTCTAATTTTCTAGCATTTCTAATTTTGCATCATTAGAAGAGTACTTATAATATCTGCATACAGAATGAACCAGTTCATCGTAAAGCCATGTGTTAGTTTTGTAAAGTGGATGCTTACAAAGTCTCAATATTCTATTCCGTTACTATTTTAAGCTTTATAGATAGAAACTGTGTTATTTATCACTTGCTTTTGCCAAGCCAACTTTAGCTTTTATTAAAGCAGCTGTTTTTAGTAAGCCTTTTCAGCATTAAGTGTAAAGTGGTAACTTTACACATATGAAAGTGTTTTTTGGGTTTTTTTATGCTTACATTTCCTTTAAGTTTTCTTTTCAGGATTTCATTGATATGAATTTCCATCCAGACCCTTTTTTTTCTTGATTTGCATACAAGCAAGATGATACAAGAGACTTTTTTTAAAGCCACTTGAAAAACTGCTTGCTTCTGAAAAGCTGGTGATTAGCAGTTCATGGAGTTCTTTCTAAAGGTGTATTAATCTTTTGTACTTTATGAAGTAGTGAACAATGCATTACTGAGAGAACAGGCATCCCTATTGACTTTCCAACCAGATTTTTAAATGTGAAAAAGGAAATACTAGAATGAGTCATTCTGAATTTTTGGTATAATTAGCATATATTTTTATTTGTGTTTTGAGTGAGGAAAAGAAATTTTGGAAATTACTCATGCATATTGCTATTACTTCCAAGCATACTTATTGCTAGTATATGCTACTATCACATTTCTTCAGTTTGTGACATTTCTAAGATATTTGTAAAAAATCTGCAGTTTCTCCTCACAGCAGTTGTTGGCTGGGCAGAGGAATTTAAGGTAGGATTTTAGGCAGATTTTTGTTATTTTTAAAAATGAAAATGCCATTTTTACATTCACTGTTGTGCTATACCACTGTAGTATTAGGTTCCTTCTCAATCAACTGCCAATTTATATAGCTGGCTACAACTGCTTAATCTATTATTAATAAGCAGTGGTACTAAGTTATACAAATGATAAAAATGCACCAGTTTTATAGAGGAATTTAATTTTCATATCTAAACTACATACAATAACTGTTCTCCACCATGAAGATAAATGTATTAATTATTTATAAATTCTTTATATTTTATAGTATCGATTTAGGGATTCATTCATTATCACTGAAATATTGAAAGCCTTAAGTGTAACTACAATATTTACCATTTACTCATTTAGTTATAGTGTCAGATCATGTCCAGAAAGTCATTTGTTTACTAACTAGATTTAGTTTTAAAATTGGGTCAGATTCCAGGAGACTAAATGAACCTTTTGTTGTCTTTTGATCTAAGAAATGGAATATTCAGAATATGCATTTAGAATACCAGCCTTTTTTACACATCCAAGTTTTATTTTACTCAAATGGTTTGAAAGAATTACTAGTCCTTATAGGTCAAAATATTTTTGACCCCTTGTTGAGGAGCATATGTGCTACAGGTTTATCAAGGATCGTGGATTTTAATAATGTAAACAGGGTTAGTCTCTCACTTTTGGTGTTCCTGGAACCAGGACACTCGCACACAATACTTTGGTTCCTAAACCATGGAAATATGTCAGCTACCCAGGAGAGCACCTGGTTGTGCCTAGAACACCTCATTCATGACAAAGATAGCACCTGGAGGGCAATTATGGCCAGGACCAGGGATATGCAGTAATGAGTCCCTGTTGAATCTTAATGGACTACAGAAAGGGAAGCAGGAAAATTAGTGAGGTAACAATTGTGCCTTAATGAAAGGATTGTTAAATACTAAACAGAATATTTGCTTAGAATGTATTTCTCTCGTCATTTGAACTTCTGTCTAATCATATATTTAAATTTCTTATGAACCCTTTCTGAATGTGTTCTCCGAATTATTTAAGCAGAGTTTGAAGATTTATTAAGCAAGCCTATTTTTATTGTGTAATGCAATTCCTAGATTAAGGATCTCTGCAAATGATTTAGTTCCTTGCTGTAAATAAAATATTTTTTTTTCTTTCTGGGCTTTAATTTCAGTTCAGTTTTTATGTCCCCTTTTATGTTCTTCCCTTTGTTTATTTAATGTACTCAAATAAAAATCAATGTGAAAATAATGTTAAATTTTAACTTAAATGGTTGAATGCTATGAAATTGGGAATTAATGCTGAAAAATCCATTATTAACCTCTTTTGTTCTGGCTAGGTATAGAAGAAAGAGAAAAATGGAATAAAATGGCTTGTTGCTATTTTTTGCCCTCATATTGCTAAGTCTAAACATCAGTGAATAGTATATCTCACCTCTTCTCAAGGGTGTATGCTGTAATAGGGCTTGCCCCACCTTGGGATGATGACCCAGCCTTAGATTTACTGGTCTAATGTTGGGCCATAGCATGTTCTTTCACCAGGCATTCTGGTCTGCCTTTTCAAATGTTGTCCAAATTACTTCCCACTCTGCACGGGAGCTGCAATTGCTACACTTGTTCTATGGCCAATAAAACAGGCCAATTGTACAGGATCTGCAGTACTGTTCCTTAGTTGACCACTAGGGAGTGTTGAAGTGAGAGACTGAAATTAATTTTCACCATTTTTTTTCTTTTTCTAAATGAAAATGCTATTGCACTTTTACCTACAAGAACATTCTTGGTCTTCTGTATGTTATAAATATTTTTATGCATTACAGAGACATTTGTCTTTATGAGCTTTAGACGAAATTAAAGGTAAAATGCTGAACATTTATAAATAAAAATGAATCCTTTATGTGTAGATTGTGTATTTACTTGTAATATTACTAACACGTCTAGTTAATAGTAAACTTATTTGCATAATTTTGATAGTAAGTGCATTATACCTGTCTGGTAAAGAGGTAAACATTTTTAATCTGATTGTGGCTGAAAAACAGCACCTTGTCTTTATCTAATTATTTCCTTAAAGGTTGTTCAGCAAATGTCATGTATTTTACTAACTGTATGCTTGCTTAGAACAAGACAAGATATTTACATTTTACTGAATCAAGAATCACAGTAAAAGTGCTACTACCTTAGAAATATATTTTGATAGGTGAGTTTAAATTCAACATGATAGCATGCCATAATATATAACAAAATACTAAATGCATCTTTAGAAGGTGATGCATATAAAAATACATCCTTTTCTGTACATAAACTGCTTCAATGGCCTTGTGTTTTAATTAGAAATGTAGTAGATTGTAAATACTCCTGAATTCTGTCCTCTTATCTAGGAGGTTCAACAAAATCTTAACAAGTACATTAAGGTGGCTGACATTGGGTCTACGTTATATGGTCCTTTGCCTGGGGCATTCTCATAAAAATGAACAGAGCTTTATACAGTTACAGTGTGCACTAAATTTGTGCTCAGCATCCATAAATAAAATATTTTAAGTCTTTCTAAAGAATAACTGTTGTTTTGAGGTATCTGCAGAGCAAGAATACATGCTATTGTTGTCGATTGTACAGATTATTTTTCCTCTTAAAAGACCATCTTAGTTGCATTTCATTCACCTTCATTACTGTCACCTGTTTATGTAGAAATATATCATACATGGATTGGGTTCTCTTACAAGATTTTTATTAAATAATAACAGCAAACCACATTTAGTGCCAAAGTATATTTCGATTCTAAGTATGTATACAGCCTGACTAGTGATTTCAGAAGAATTTACTTTTGTCTGGTTTACAAATTGAAAAAAGATGGCAAAGATTAGGCTAATTTTAATTTTATTTATGGAGCTCTTTATTTTAAAAGAAATGCAGTTTCATTATAATAGAAATTAACCTTTTTGTTTTAAATGTTAGATTGTTCCCGAACAACGCAGGAATGTTGTTATGCAGACCAATACTTATGAAAAAAACAAATTGGTAAATACAAGTTTCATTGCCCTAAAAGATGTATTGATAAAGATATTTGACTTTTTCACAATATTGAAATGAATATTGGTATAAATAGGAATATTTAACTAAAACACAAGTAGTTTGTATAGTAGACTAAGGCTATATATTTGTACATGAGTGAGCAATTATTCTAAGAAGTTTATAAAATGTGTTCCAGTGCCAAAAGTTGTACTAAAACAAACTGTGCAGATAATGGTGATGGAAGATATTTTTGATATTTTTGAGAAATAAATAGGCAAAATATTTATGGATCTTTTAATGATTACAGTTCTTGATAGCTTTCATAAGAGAGCACATAATTTGTGACAACTCCAGTAAAAAACGTGGCAGCAAAACTTTCTGAGTTAGCGGCAAAGTAAATGGGGCAGGTTTTGCATTTTGAACAGAAATCTTATGAACTGTGATTGAATTTGTCGTGAAAGTGTGTCAGAATTAATAAAGTATTTACGTGCAAGGTTGCTGGGCTTTGCAGACTGTTTAGGGCTGAGGGTTGCTTAACATGAAAAGTCATTTCTGTGCATTTGGTATTAGACAGCAAAGGACAAATGTACTTCTGTGCATTTCGGATTGTAATGCCATTTCTCATTTCAAACCATTTTTGTCAGGATACCAGGCAAAACAATGATGCTTTGAGGACGTAATTAAAGATATTGTTCAAAGAACAACTTTCTGCATATTTGAATTATTACTGTCATCAAAATCATACAAATATGGAAATATGATTGCCAGAAGCACATAAATCAATGATCAGCATGGCCTCAAAATCCAATAAATATGTAGAGTTAAACACTTTAAAATGCAAATTGCATCTGATGATTTGCATATGGTAGAATTTAAAGGAAATTTTGTTGCCTAACAACCTCTAAGGTAGCAGTTAGGGCTATGGGTAAACATAGATTTTTTTATTCATCATTGGTCAAGTTGCAAGATTTGATAAATGATAGGAGACTGCTTTCCTTGGTTAAAATGACTGCATTCTTTACTGAATCCTAAAACTGCCTTGAAGTCATCTGAATAATTAAGAGTTAATTATTCTTCATCCATCTAAATCAGAAAAGGACAGATTTAGGGAAGGAATTTATAATTTTTGCCTCGCGTCCTGTCATGTCGTAATGTGATAAACTAAACTGACTCCAAATAATATCTAGTGACCTTATAGTAATTACGCCTCACAAAACATTTTGGTTGCAATTTTTTAATTGCTTACATCGATTCCAGAAACTACACGATAACAGACTCTGAAGTTTAATTGTGTTCAAAAGAAAGCAATATAAAATTCATGTTCCATTACTATTATGTTTTAGGTTCATCAGTGTGGATAACATACAAGTTCCTTTACTTTATTTCTTAGATAGCAAACAGTGGCTCTCCCTTCCTTTCTTTTTGTCCTTTTTTTTCTAAGTAGCTATTATTGTGAAAGGGTAATCAACCTTTCCACAAGTGTTTTCTTTGTTTTTAATTTTAAAATGTGAGCTTTCCTTCAAGAAAAAAGCCATCCGAAGTCTAACAACAGTAACTGGTGATATTTTGTTGTTTTTTTACTGACATAAGTATAATTTACATGTTTAAATAAAGCATGCTTTGTTAAGAATGTCTGAAATTATTTCTATAAAATTAGAGCAAAGAAATCAAGGTTAGTAGTTTTACATTTTCTACTGCATATTATTCCTTCCAAAGAGAGAGAGTAGTTTAACTATTCAAAACTGAAGCCTGTCTATATTTGCTAATTTAGAAGTAAAAAAAGATTTTCTTCAAGAGCTAGTGTTTTACAAATGTTTACTGATCACAAGAGGAATTGTAATAAAGAAATCAATATGCATGATCCCTTTTCATGTAGTACAACAAGGTTACACTGTTAGGTTAAATACAGGCTGCATTCCTTTTCAGAAAATCAATTTGCTGTATAGTCTGCAACAGCTAGTCTCTTCTAAGAGTCATTTTACGTTGTGCACACAGTAAATTCTATATTGATGCTTTCAAATAGTATTGACTAATAAAAAATATCTCTAAGCACAGTAACTTGACTCTTAGAAGAACATTAACATCTTGAAAGAATAGTACACATACTAATTATTTAATTTGCATCCTTGAGACAAACTAGTAATATGTATTTTTATACCCTTGCTAATTTAAAGGATGCACAAGACCAGCTTTATGGCATTATTTTCAAAACCTTTTAAAATGTTGCCTTCATAATAATAACAGAATACAAAGCATAATGTCAAACACTATAGATTTAAATGGAGTGTTTACTGAATTTTGAGATTTGTTTTTTAAAGACTTTCTGTATAAATGTTTAAAATGCATTTAAGGCTAAGTAGTTGTTATTGTTGTATGTTTTTAAAAGCTTCATTGAGTCTATAAAATAACACCAGATTTTTGCAAAGATAATCTGTTACCTGCCTTGGTTCCAAACAGACCAGGCAATGCATAGTGAAGATAAAAAGTTAGTGATTGTATTCAACTTCTTTGACTATAACATGCCTTAAAACCCAGGTTTTATGAAGGAAATATATAGGAACATGGTTTATTTTCAGATCTTGTTTTCTCAGAACATAAAATTATGTCTTTTAAAAAGCTTTGACCATTTTTGATGCAACTGTTCAATTGCAAAGACAATCTTTTGCTTTTTGTGTGTTTTTTACTGAGCAGTTCTTGATGGACTCTGACTTTTCCTTTTATTTCTGTCAACCCAATTACAGTACATTAGAGCGCACCCTGATCCTACTTGTTTGCCTGTTATGCAGTGTATATGTTTAACTCATAAGCATGTTCATTTAGATATTTCAGTCTGATCATGCTGAATGTCTTGCAGCAACACATATTGATGTCTGCACAACATTAGATACTGCCAACCTCTAGTTACTCATCTCAGATATAGTAAAATGCAAACATGTATGTTTTTGATCACTTATTTGCTATTGTACTTGAACAATCCAGGTTTGGTTTTTTTAATTTGCTATTTACATGCCAGAACTGAGTCTGAATTTTTATGCCTTGAGTAAATTCAGGTTTTAATTTGAGAGGATGTCACTCATTAACATTTGAATTTACTCATGTCATAAAAATAGCTACAGCTTAGAATAGAAAAAGATTCAAACTAATGCTATGGCTAGAGCCAGAGATTAAACATTGTTATTTGTAATTACATTTTAATTTGGAATATCAGAAAAGTTATTTGTCTAACTTTTTTAAGAGTGAGGTTGAAATTCACTGTTACTTTGAAGGAAAACACTGTGATGGAGAATGCTTTGATAATAGCTAAACCAGTTTAATTCCTTTCAGGCCTAGCTGTTTCTTTTAATATATAAGACATGGCCATTATTTTTTTTCTGAACATAAAAATGCATATAGTAAAAAAATAAAACATGCTTTAGGTAGAAATTATTGGCTAGAAACCCTGGCTTGTTGTTTGTTTGCAGCATTCTTGTTAAGGACCTGAATTACCCAAACAGCAATGTAAACCAAGCCAGGCATAGCAGCAGACAGAAAAATACATTCAACTAGTGGGATCATGGATTTGTTTGATTCAGGTAATTGAAAGTGTTTCATACTATTATTGCAACTTGAAGGCTTGTTTAAGTGTCTAGCTGTCAGTCAGTTTGGAAGGTGAAAAGTATTCGATTGTCACTCTGTCAGTCAATAGAGATGAGAACTGTCTGCCTAATGGATTTCTTTACGTAGATGTCTGCATGGAGGTAGAAGTAAAATCAATGTGTTGTCATGTGCAAGTACGCTGCATCAAACTGCCAGGTGAAATGCAACTGTATTTCTGTAACATCTACATCCTTGTATTGTTCGTGGAAGACAGACAGATGCTTTCTGTATTTACAGATTGAGAGCTCTGTATGGTTATACATGGAAGGTTTATTTCTCACAATTTTTAATTATGTTTTCTTTCCATATATTTCCAATAATTCATGCTACTCCCCTCTTCATCCACCCCACTTCAGTCATCCCAAGGATTGGAGTTTATAAAACAGGATTTAACTTAATGGGAAAAACATTAGATTGTGATGCCACGAAGTAAGAGGCTGCACACTGTCCTTGTACTCCTGGCTTTGTAGGAGATTACTGCTTGGCAATTTTAATTTCTGTTGCACTGATATTACACTCAAGCTGTTTCCTGCTTCTCTTGAACCTGTTATAATACCACCTATAATAGGTTTTAAAAGAGAGTTTATTCACGCACTATAACTAGAAAAGGTGTCATAATTGAGGGAATTCTATATGCTCACAGACTTCAGAATTTTGGACGTTGACTTTAGTGACATTAGAATTTGATCAATGCTGTGGTTTTTCCTTTGTGTTACTTAAAACATAATGGAATTTTAAAATGTCTCAGTTTTTTAAAACAGAAAAGAAATTGATGCCAGAAATGATCCTTATAAAAAGTACCGGGACACCTAAAGGTGGGAACAAAATCTCTCATCTTAATCATTTTGAGCCCCAAAGTGCATACATTTACTTTTCTGAGAGATCTCAATTAGGATTGGGTACCAGCTAAGCTAAGTTATGAACCAGCATGCACGAGGGCATGGTTTTTGTTCAAAGGACGACTTCAAATTTTAAATGACCCTCCCATAATTAGATTGGTAGTACCCATGGAAAATTATAACAAATTTATAATTTTCCATGTATAGAATCTAATTATTAGTGGGTTGCCTTAAATTCAAAGTTGTTTTGGGTTGGGGGAAATATGGCATTTGTGTACTTGCCATTTTTTTCTGATAATTAAAAATATATATAACAGGTAAACTAGTATTATCCCTTCTGTGACAAACGGAGGAGGAAGAGAGAATAAAAATGATTTCTAGCTTATGATCCAGTGCATCAGGCAGGATGATCATCAGCACAAAGAATGAAGGGAAGGCAAAAGAGAGACCTTGGGCAGCAAATGTCCAAAGGGAGGTGGCGAGAATGGATGGAGGGGAAACGTGATCAGTAGAGAGGTAGGTCTGACAATAGTTAGCATACAGCCCAATGACTACTATATTTGCGTGAGTGGATGAGGTCACCAAGGAGAGGTTGTAAAGGGAACAGAGAAGAACAAGGGCTAATTTTTTCCAGGAACCCAGAGATCCAAATGAAAATATTCATGCTTGATTCACTGTACAGGGTAGATCATGAGAATCTAAGGCAGCTGCTCAGAACACTCTCTCTCTCTCCCTCTCTCTCTCTCTCCTTCCCTTAGGAAAAAAACTTTCAGTGTGTGTGTGTGTGTGTGTGTGTGTGTGTGTGTGTGTAGTAAAAGCCACGTTACCTGGCACTTCATTAACTGTCATGCTCCATTAACCAGCATGCCAATCGACACAGCAGAAGTGAAACCAGAAGTCCCAGTTCCATTTTGGCTGACTTTGGACCATGGCCTGGGGCAAGCAGCCTGTGCAGGGCCCCTGGCACACTGACACGACGGGAGGGGCAGTGGCCCAAACAGGCAAAGTCACCTGTTTGTGCCTCTCAGGTAACCAGCATATTTGGTTATCTGGCACCCATGGGTGCTGGATAACAGAGCTTTTGCTGTGTGTATATATATAGTCATATATACACCGTCATATATATGTATATGACTGAAATTCCATGAGATATATACATCTTCCATGATTATTTACTGTACAGCATTGTGCCCAACAGGTGAATACAGAATATAAGTTTATTTCTGAACTGCCTGACTTGTAGTTCCTCCAACAAATGAAACAGGGTTATACAAGTAGCAGTTTCTTTTATTACTCCTTTTATTTGTTCTTTTTTTTCCCCATATTATTCCTCTTATTTGTTCCCAGCACATTATCCATCTTGTTCACTGAATGAGGCAGGGATCCCAGAACAACAATATGAGATCTGGTAATGGAAGACCATAGTGTGGATGCATGTACCACAATGCATATGCACAAACAGGCAGAATTAAAATTGTGAAGATTTATAGATTTTTAAGGCTCAAGGGAAACTATGATGTTTTATTCTGATATCTGCAGAGCAAAAGCCACAGAATTTCACCTAGAGAGCATTAATATTAGCATTTTCTACTTTGAAGTAGTTGATGTAACTTATTGTATTTACTTGACTCTAAGATTACCCCAAATTTAAGATGACCCCTTCCAATTAGATGCGGTATATGAAAAATGTATAAATTCGTGAAATTTTCCAGGTATAGAATCTAGGTATTGAAGGATTTTCTTGAATCATATCCTCCTGTGCCTCCCCTCCTCCCTCCTGCATGCTACAGCAGGGAAAGTAGTGGCTGTTGGGGGGCAGGTTGGGTAGCTGGTGGGGATGAAGCAACCCCTTCCCCTCTGTCCTCCCTACTTCTTCCCCCTGCAACCTCTTGCCCCCTACCCCAGGTCCCCACAGTTTCTGCCTCTTCCCCTCTCATTTCCCTGCTTACTGCCAGACACTGCTCAGGCTCTGTTGCCTGCCAGGTTATGGAGCTCAGCACATGGAAGTTTAGCCCTTGCCGGGCCATGCAACAGCATCAGTTCTGCTTACTGGCTGAGCAGGGGACAAAGTTTCCCTGTGCTCTGTGCCTAGGAGGGAATCCAGCCTCAGCTTGAACTGAGCTGCTCCTGGCAGTAAGGGGAGGGGGGCAGGATGAGGAAGCAGGGGCAGAAGCTCTAGAGGGCAAGCAGAGTGAGGGACAGGAGGGGATGTGCTGCTCCTGTGGGTAAGTAATATTTAATAAAGATTTTCTATGTTACTTCTTGGTTGGATTTTTTCTTATGAACCTCAAATTTTCTTATACTGCTTAAAACACTCATCAAGATTAAGATTTGAAGTTCATATCTTTGATTTTATAGTAGGTATTTCTGTCACTTGAGCTATTAAATAGAGAAGAATTAAATAGAAGGACTGGCAGGAACAGGAGCTTATTTTCTGTTGATGGTCTTCTAGAGAAAAATATTTTACATTTTTTCCAAGTTATATATCGGAATATTTGCACTTGATGAGTTTGTTTCTGAAAGACTGTATAGATATATGGCTGAAAGGTAAGTTTGTCAAGTTGGCTACACTTGCAGCTTATGTAACCATTCAGTGAAGAAGGAGACCTTCCTCAAGAGTGTGGGCAGTGTGCAGAATAATTAACCCTAGTAATTGGTGAGACTTTGAACACATGATCATGTCTTCTGGTTCCTAGCAGCACCAGAAGGATCTATTTTTTTCTGTTTCCCTCTTCCTTGGAAGTGAAGTAGTGCACTGTATATAGTAATGAAGTGGGGCAAAATCTTGGAAATAGTGATTTTTAAAAAACTTGTAATTCAGTCAGATGTGCTTGGATTTATAAGAGGCCTGTAAAAGGAACTTCCTGACCTGATGACTAGTTCAAGAGCCCTGTTGCAAAATATAATTGAAGGCATGGCAAATATTGCTTGTGCAATTTCCATTTTTTTTGGTAGATAGATGGGATAGAGGATCTGCAATTTATTACTGTATTACTTTTTATGTCCTAGTTACTTAAAAAAAATATTTGAAGTATATACTTTAGGTTTACGTGTTAATATCAGACTTGGAGGAGGGAAATGCGCTATGCAATATATAAGACATTTTAAAAAATTGTTTTAGCTCCATCAAAACTGAAAATTCCAAGGGCTCTGCAGTTGGGCACTGTCCAGTTGTTCCCCTTTTATCATCCTTCATTAACATATCCAATTATGTCATTCCTCTGTTTGTTGGTTAGTGCCAAGTTCATTTAGTTTGAGCTATGCAGCAGTTCTCACACTATTACACACCTATGTTGATTATGCTGGAACCTAAGCTGCCCGTGAAAGCAAGCTGAAGGCTAGCTGATAGTGTAGACACAAGCAAAAGAAAAGTTCAAATAATAATGAGGCTGTGCAAAAGCTTAAGCAATGGTTAAATACGGCTGAATATAAAAGTTCAAATAATACTATAAATCACCACTCAAGCAGGTACAACTAAAGGCAAGTGTGACAAGCTATCCTAACACGGGACACCCCCAGGATCTTGGGTAAAGGTGCTGGGGCCAGCCCAGGTGCTGGCCTCAGCCTCCCTTACCCCAGCTGGGGCAACTTGCTGCATGTCAGAATGCATGTGCACAGGAGTTTCCCAAGGAAAAGAAGTAGTGCACAATTATGTACTGCTGCTGTTTGTCCCTGGGGAAATGCATATGCATGCTTATCTCCATGTTTTCTAACCCCTTGCTACAGTTAGGATCATCTTTGTCTACTCTGACATTCCTAATGTTTCTTTAATCTGCATTTAAAGACTTCTAATACTGGTAAAATATTCTAGTCCTTATCCACCATCACAGTTGGATAAGGCAACTACAACCTAAATCTCCTTTTATTTTTCTCAGCCTAAGCCAGTTATTTCTTACACTGTCATTGTTAACCTCTCTGGACACAGAAAATAGTTGATTGCCATCCTCTTCATTACAACTATTTTTGTAACTGGAGACAGTTATGTCGGTCTGTCTTTTTATCTTCTTCAGACTAAATGATCTCAGATCTTCTAACCTTTCCTTGCAAGTCATATTTTCTAGATCTCTAATCATTTTGTTGTTCTTTTCTAGACTCTTTCCAGTTTGTCCGTGTCATTATGGAAGTGCAGTGCTCAGAACTGGGCACAGTATTCTAGATGTGGCCTTTTCTATGCTGAATGAAGTGGAAGAAACACTTCTCAAGACTTGCATGCAGCCCAGTATGCTACTGGTCGTCTTGGCTGTTGGCGCACTTTTGACTCATTCAGTTTATTCGGTTTGCTGTTTGCTGTAAGCTCCAGGCCTGCTCTGTAGTACTGTACCCTAGCCAGGTTTTTTTTAGGTTGAATCATTGGCTAGTTTCTCATGAAGCTTTTTGATTATCTCTAAGTGTTTTATACTCTGTTAAACATGTAAATATTGGCTGTGACAAAATTATAGCACCACAGGTAATTTTGATTTTTGTTATAAAAATACAATTTTGTATTTTAAACCCATCCCCCAACATAAAAGCGACCCTTTTATTTGTTTGGATTTTTTTATTGTACAGCCTTTGGTTTGGTTTTTTCCCCCCCCAGAAGCATGGAGAGTGCTATACATTGTACCAGTGGTACATCCAGTCAGGTGTCTGCAGCAGATTTTCAATAGTACTGGATGATCAGGGGACAGTGCAGCAAACCTCACTGTGAACTGGTAAATAAATGGAGTCATAGGAAACTCCTAAACCATGTTCATGTTTAGCTTATTACTTGAATCTGAGGGTTTATATAGCCTGCATTCATTTTTTAATTGAGTCTAATCTAACTGCAGATGTTGTTGGTATCCTTGAAAGTCTAATACTTTTGGAATCCTACTCAACTAAAATTTCAACTTCAGTGCTCTCTTATGGCTGTGCTGATAAATTTTTTTTCATGTTTATTTTGTTTGCTATTATCCTACTTTGACATCCTGGACAGTCCTTTCAAGTTCTGTGGCATGTTTCATGCCATCTTTATGTAGTTGGTGAACCAAATGTCTTTTTAATGTAAACAACCCCCCAAATGTCCAAAAAAAAAAATCCTGTATTAATACAATAAACATCATTGTACTATATGTCCAGTAGAGTTTATGAAAGTTCTTACATTAGAAACTCGAAGATTATTCTTTATCAGTCCTTAAGTTAAAATATCTGTCTCTAAGTTAGCATTGCTCAGGCAGAGATCAGAAAGTTCTTTTAAAATTCCCATATGATTGCAGTTTGGATTGTATTCAATAACTGGGACTTGACTGACTTGAATCTTCACAGCCACCATGTTGTACAGACCAGAGATGTTATCTGTTATGGACCTTTGACAATTAAACCTGAAACTCCTGCTTTATAGGAGCCAAAAATACAGTTCTTTTAAAAAGTAAAATTTACAAAAGGAAATATCATGTACATAAAGCTGTTATTGACTCATTACTGTGCATTACATCCACTTTGACTCTAGTTCCATTCAGTTTATTGCTTATTTATTTGCTGCTGCTCTTACTCTGGTCCATGTTTTGGGGAATATGTGGTACCTTTTACTATTGTCTTTATTTTTTTGTCCAGCCTGACCTGCATTTTACTTGTCTTTCTAAACAACAAAAAGTGGCCTACTGCATATATTAAGCGAAATTGCTGTTCTCCACCTGCCTTTGCCCTGTTTTAAAGAACTAAGGCTCTTGGTCATCTGGAGGTTGTTGGCGGCTTCTTTTTTTCCTGGTTGTCTTTTGTCAATTGTCAGTCAGAAACAGAGTATTTGCAAGCACTATTGATTAGGGGTTTGAAGATTTCTCCTGAGTGATTCTTGTGCTACTAAGCTTGATAACTTATCTTTTGCCCTTTAGAAAATTCCATTCTTTGGTATTCCAGGTGACTGTCACCTGTCACAATGGCATTGCATTCTTCTTCCTTTGCAGACAATGTGAAAAGCTTTGTAGAAGATGCTGGCATAATCTTGTGGGTAGAAATTCATTCACTACTTCACTTTTCTCCTGTTTCTTCTTATTGAAGTAATCCCAAAGAAAATACAGTTCTTGTGCAACTATTTGTACCACTCTTGTCAAGATACATTTGCTACTAAAATGTGCTGTCTTTAGTTTCTTATGGTACACTGTCTCTTGTCCCAGTACAAACATCAGGTTATCTCAGTCTTTAAACTATTTCCTTACTCTTAAGGCTAAATAATGCACAAAAGGCAAAATACAAGATTTAGTTTCTGTTCAGCTTCTGCTCAAGATAAAAATGTGTTTTTTTTCTCATGGAGGTGGATTAGAAATTGGGGCCAGTCAAGTGTAGTTAGGCTAGAGATCTGCAGGAAACTGTTGCAAAACCTGTGGAATTTTGCAGAACATATGAAAGGACTGATCTTCTGCCATAATTTTTCTCTCAGTAACAGTATATTGGTCATTTTTCTCTGAGTCCCATATCTATGCATCCCTGTTACTGTGCATTCCAGTATGCACAGTTCACCACAGCCATATCTGTCTGTGGTGAAGAAACACCTGTGTAATC
Source organism: Crocodylus porosus (assembly GCF_001723895.1). NCBI lineage: Eukaryota > Metazoa > Chordata > Crocodylia > Crocodylidae > Crocodylus > Crocodylus porosus. The sequence continues at coordinate 167,874,919 of NW_017728886.1, read as the reverse complement.
TGGGTTCCTCAAATGCTGTTCCTTTTGCTAGACTTATCCAGGAATTCCTCAGTGTACTAACTGTACCTTTCCCAGACTTCTCCACAACTTACTTGCATAACATCTCATGGGGAACCTGAATGGAATTTTTTTGCACAGTTTTTATGTTCAATGGGTGCATCTACATGTCCTATTCGACTGAATAAACTATGGTGCAGTTTGCACTGGAGTGTATTGCTCCCAGGCATTGTGCTTACATGTGCACCCGGGACGACAGCACACTGAGCTGGGCCAGAGCAGCCCTGGCTGGTACACAGTGTGGGGGGTCAGCCTGCTAACCCTAGGCTACTCTACCCTGAGTCATTGTGCTCTAGAAGGGCTGGGTGGGGCATGAGGGTGCTTTGGTGCAGGGCTAGCCAGCAGGCAGCCCCCACACTGAAGTACACTCATGCCTCAGCCAGCCCCAGTCGTTATGTACATGTGTATTGTGGCAGAGTAAACAACGCCACCTCAGGATAGTACTAGTGTTGACGTGCTTACTGCAGAGCTGCTTAATTAGCTCTGCAGTAAAGTAACTCATGTAGACACTCCCCCTGAGTGCTGACTTACATCCTGTATATTCCAGATCCCTCAGTACCAATGGAAAAGGAAAGGAGAGAAGAGGGGAGGAGACATTTATTCTTTTGTGCATTGTAGACCAAAAGGAAAATTAGCTATTTGCATTTTGGAACCTGAATATTTCTGATTGATATCTACATTATAAAGAGTGACTATATTCTCTTCTCCCATTAGAGTAGGGATGTTGATATTTTGGTTTTTTTAGTGTTTTGCAAAAAAAATACTTAGGACAGTGGGACTGGCCTTATTATTTAGTGGGGACAGTGGGCAAGGCTGATTTAAAGATAAAAGTATCTTTAAGAACTTCTGTTTCTGGTTTCTCAGCAGAATTTATTTTTTCTCCTGGTCATGCCACAGAAAGATGTCACAACAGAGTAAACTGTAAAATGACCTTTCCTTGAAGTGGTTGTTGTATCTCAGGTGATGGGCTGCAGGTGTATGGTCTCATTATTGTTTCTTTAAAGGACAGCTCCCTGTCTTGCATATTGTATTCATACCTGTTGGGGCTGAGGGGAATGATGCTGGGATCAGATTCATACTCTGTTCCCTAGCAGACTGGATAATTCTATTGTTCCCCTCCCTCATCTTGATGTCTGAAGCGGATTGTTTTGCTGAACATTAACTCCAGAGATGAGAAAGAAGAGCCACTACCTTGACTCGTCAGAGTAAGGAGGAAACTTGTTGCAGTCAGTAAACTTGTTGCATAGGGAAAGTATTCTCAAGACATTCTTTTACTTATCTTTCACTTTTTCTGTTATGACTGGAAGAGAAAACTGTTTGCTTTGTAGCATTGACGGGTAGGAACTGAACTACTGCTTGGTCAATCCATATAGATGAAGAATAGACTAAAATGACTGCTGTGAAGATGAGCCATTGCCTCCAGAGTTCCATAGGACTGTCCTGGGAAGAAAAGGAGTAGTTGCTTCAGCTGCCTTGTAGTCAGTTATTTGAGGATCTCTAGCTCCTTTTTTTAAGAGAAGTCATCTTTTAGTAGTAGCATACTGGCGCATCTTGGTTTTGACAGAGGAGCAGTAATGGTGTTCCTTCTCCCTCAGGGAATTGAGTTAGAGTTCTGTCAGTATCTCCTGATTTTTTGGCTTCTCATTTTCCCTGGTGGCATAGGTACCAGAGGACAAACAAACCCTTTGTACCCTAAGCCTATGCGAATAGGGAAGTATTCGATTCAGATTTAGATTTGGCTGATTTGGAGGACAGTGATTTGATTCAGAGATTCAGATCGCTGTCTTGAATCAGTTGGACTGAATGGGCTTCAGAAGATTCGGCAATGATTCGGAGAGATTTGGTGATTGGACCGGCTGGGCAGAGGCAGGCACAGCTGGGTGGCTGCAGATTCTCCTGCAGCTCCTCTGGCTGTGCCTGCCTCTCCCTGGGCAGGAGGAGACACAAGAGAAGCCCCTATGGCTGTCCTGATCAGTGCCATCCCTTGCCCAGCCCCAGCCTAGACCCGGCACTTTAAATTTAAAAAAAAAAAAAGAAAGAACGGCTTTCACCAGTTGCAGCTGTGGCAATTGGGGGTCTGGGAGCTCATGGCAGAGCACCCCCACACAATGCGGTGCAGCGGGGATCACCCCCTCCCACCTGGCACCCAAACGGGAGCTTCCCCATGGTGTGGCTGCAGCACAGCTTGGCAGGGCGCTGCGTGCTGCCTGGGAGCTGGGGCCACTGGGGCTGAGTGGTGCCAGGCTCTGGTTGACACCTGGAGCTACCCCAGCTCCCAGACAGTGTGCAGCACCCTGCTGAACCACACTGCACGTGCGCCATGGAGCAGCTGCCATGTGGGTGCCAAGTGGGGGTGGGGGATGATCCCCACATTATGTGGGGGGGCTCTGCCATGATTCATCAGAGGCCCTGGTCCTTGCTGCCACAGTTGGTGAATATGGGGCGTTTTTTTTTTTTTTTTTTTTTTTTTTTTTTTTTTTTTTTAAGTTCTGGGAAGCAGGGCTGGGGATGGGAATGGGAATAGCAGCCATGTGGGGCTTCTCCCATAGCTCCTCTGGCTGTGCCTACGTCTGCGCTGGTGGGGGCTATGCCCTGCTACTGCTTGTCCAGCTGGTGCAGGGTGAGGCCACGATGCAGGCATTGCAGCAGCACTGGGAGCTGGGACTCTGCCCTGCTGCCACTTGCCAGCTGGTGCAGGGGGACGAGGGATGTGGGCACGGCAGCACTGGGAGTGGGGGCTATGCCCTGCTACCACTTAACCTGTTCCACCTGGAGCAAGCTGCACCCGCATCATGCCCCCCCTCCCGTCTCCCGGCTGGGCAAGTGGCAGCAGGGCAGAGCCCCTGCTCTGAACACTGCTGCGCCTGCATCCCACACCCCCACCCCACTTCCCCAAGTAACGCGCCTGCCCCAACTGGGCAACTTGTCCCAGCCTCTCCCTCCCCCACACACCTTCCCTCCTCTCTCCCTCAACCTCAACAGACTTACCAGCTGGAGGCAGCTGTGTCAGCTGCCTGTTTAGTCTATGGCCGAATCTACGAAGTGGCCAAATCTTTTCCAAATTGATTCAGATGCTTCAAATTGATTTGGAGCTTTTAATTGGTCTTCCAATTGGATTGGATTTGGAGATTCAGTCTCTGAATTAGGCCAAATCCCCTTTCAATTGAGCCAGCTACCAAAGCTTCACACAGCCCTATTGTACCTGCATCTAGGGATCATTCATGTTAGTAGGTTGCCTTCTGTCCTTGAGGTAGCTAAAGGGCAAAGCCAGTTTAATTCTTCAGTAATGAAAAGGGGGAGAATTGTGTAAGTTGTTTTCTTTCTCTAATTATATATTGGTAAATGCTGTTTTATGGTAGTCTGCTCAGAAATAAGCATGATGCATTGGATAGCCTCTTGAGCATTGCTATTGCCTGTTTCTATTGCAGTACCAATACACCAGCTGCTTAGGGCAGGGGTGGCTGACCTAGGCATGAGTGGCATAGGCAGTCTCTGTGGCATACAGCCATTTGGCGAGGGGATAGGTAGCACTGCGGTAGATAGGGCAGGAAGCAGAAAACAAAGCGTCACATCCAGCAGGGAGCATGGGACTGAGAGCGGACAGCAGAGCAGCAGACTGGCGGAGAAGGGACTTGGAGTGGCGCTTGGGGAGGGTGCAGGGCTAATTTGTGCCTGCCAAAAATGTTGGCCTCTACTGTCTTAGGGGAACAACTACCTAGAAGCTATCATACTTGCTTTACATATATTGTTCTTGATTTTTTTTTTCAAAGCGACTGTAGCAAAATGATTTTGCAGTGAACATTGATTTTTGCATTACTGGCATTATTATTTATATTTCATTTGTACTACTATAGTATTTAAGTAGCCTCGTTACGGACCAGGAACCCTTTCATGCTAGGCACAGTACTACTACAGAACTAGAAGATGGTGCTATAGCAACCTACTGTTGTTCTGCATTACTGGTAATCCAGAAATAAAGTACATCTTAGTGTGACAGAAGATAACAATTTTAGTGGGTTTTTTAACATGTAAGGATCAGCTGTTACATGTCAAGATCAGGTCAAAGTGATGAGCATGTGTGAGCTTATTCCCAGGTTGCCCAGGACCCAAAAATCTTATTGTATGTACATATCTTATTGTCCGCAGATGTTAAAATGTGTAGTGTTTCCTCAACAGGCTGCTCATAGTTTTTAGGTTTTATCCTGGCTTTTTTTACTTTTAATTCGTTGTACAAGTGTGATTAACTAATCTGCATTTCCATTAAATACTTTTGCTTATTGAAACATACTAACATGGAAGACATATGTGCATTTATAATAACTTACCAGTTGCATTTCTTTCTCCACTGAAGAATCTGTGGTAGGAGTTTAGGTCTAGAAAATCCAAGTCTTTACTTTCTTACTTGACACCTAAAATGTTAGATATTAGTCTGAGGGTGCCTGTTGAGTTTGCCGAAAATCTTTTGTGCTTTTGGAGGGTGTAGGAGGAATATGCTGACTGGCTATGGAACATGTGAGCAAAGGCTTTATGTAGTGATGGTTTTCTTTTCATACGTTGAAGCTCAGTGTTCCCATAACCGTAGTATATAAGTGACATTTGCTGTCAACTGACATGTTTTATATGTATATACATATAAAAACAGGTTGAAATAGTTTTTGCCCTTTTTCAGTTAATACAAATGTTCTTTTTTCTTGACTGAATAATATGTATTGGTTCTTGCATTTTTTAAATGTACAATTCTTTGCCTATTGTGTACTTTATCACTAAATATGGGGTATATAAAATGTAAAGAATAGTATGTGAAGTGCAGGTCATCATCATATTTCTGTTTTCCTCCTTGATTAAAATTGTCTGTCTAGTTTAACCTTTCAACAAATTTCCTTTTTGCTTTGAAAACATCTTGCTTATTTAGTAGATATTAGTAATGCAGATTAATATATCTATTAGCATTCTCATTACTTTAACATATTAAAGATTACATTAGTACAAACTTTGTTCAAGAACAAAAATGACCCTGTTTCCTTTAGGGTTTTTTTTTTTTTTTAAACTTTTCTTTCATTTTTCTTTACTTGAAAGATCAGTCTGGTCTTAAGCTTTCTTTTTTAATACCTATCCTAAATCTTTACAGGACTGTAACTACATAATCTTTCTTTTAAAATAGTTTTCTTCATTATAGTGACAGTACAAGGACCTATATTATTAGTGGGTGACAGGCTCTCACAGTTAAAACCTATTGTACAATGGAAAGCCTCACTTTCATAAAAGGTAGTATGGAAGCTCCATTTTTAGGTAATCCTTTGTTCTTTCCTATCTTTTGCATGCCTTATTCTCCTTGGAGGAGGCCCCTTTTGTACATGCTAAAGATGAAAAAAGACTTCTTAGCTATTTGGAGAAAACCCAGTTCTTCAATATGTTCTGACAGATATATGTAGAGTACGGTCCCAACTGTAAAGGTGGGCATGTCTACACTGAAGCTGTCAAAACGGATTGCAAGTTGCATTTCACTGCGGTTAGAACATGTGGACAAGTCTCTTTCCTAAGATCTCAAAGCTTGTGTTATGCAGAACAGCTGAACTGCTTCCTGGGACTCCCTACCCCTACATAATTTATGAAAGCATTACTACTTACTTATATTCTGAACTGAAAGTAAATGTCCATTTTGTTTGAGTAGGCTTTACAGGCTCTCTTCTCAGATACTTCTGACACTTTTTCTTCCTTCTCCAAGGAGTGGAGTCTCTCTTAAGACCTGAATGAGATTTGAACGATGAGGAAAAGCCTAGTTTAACTTAGTGTTAACTACAGCTATCTGAGAAAGGAATCTCCTTCATGGGCTCACATTCTTAGTTAGCTCACCCTCTTGATCACTTGGGATCTCTCTAAGTCTGATGTAACTGCTGACCTGGACTAAAGACATATGTTCATTGTCTAAATATACAAAAGAAGAGAGATGTATCTTATTGCACAGGATCTTTTCTTTTTTTTTTGGACATCAATTTTGGTACCATTTAATTTCTCAGAGCAGTTTAATAAATGTTCCTAAGAAGTATTTATATCTACCTCCCTGCAATTAGTTCCTATGTAATAATCCATTGAATGTATAGTTTCTATAGTAATTTTACAAATAAAGTATATATCATTATGGTATGTAGCTGGGGAGAATACATAGGCAAAGGAACTTGGCTAGAGCCCTGCAAATTATCAGTGACACTACTGGGAACAGAACCCTCCTTTCATGACTTCCAGTCTGGTGTCCTACCTCTAAACTATGCTGTAACCTTAAAAAAAAAAAAAAGCCTTAAATAATTTGCATGGTGTGTTAAAAATATGTACTTTAAAGTATTTAGCCCTGTTCTTTTCATCAGACATTTCATGACATCTTCAGCTTTCTCTATAAGCTTCTCTACAAAACATGACTACTTTGCCTAACATATAGGGCCTGCTCATAGATGGTGGTGTAGCTTCTGAAAAAGTTTGGCTTGATTTTATAAAACAACTAGTTCTTAAATAAGTAGGTAAGTAACAGGGTACCGGAAGATCCATGAACCTTGGGTGTTGTGTTCAGGGAGAAGGGTAAACGTGAAGTGCTTGTAACAATCCAGAAAATGTACCTGTTTGGGCATGTAAGACAGTCTGAGTACTTATACCTGTTTGAGTTGTATCTGTTCTGCTAGACATACTGTGAGTTCTCACTTGCTAAAGAAAAAAAAAAAGGAAATGTTTTTGTAAGGGCAGTCAAATTCTTGTTTTTCCTGATATTAGCCTTTTGGTGCAAGGCATCAGGTCTACTTTTCTGCTTATTGAAAAAGCTTTCAAGGACAAGGGTGGTAAGTAGTGTGTCTGTTTCCCACCAAATTGTGGGTCATATTTGAAAACACTATTTCTTTAGTATGCTGCCTCCATGACAGGATAACAAAAGGAAACATAAAGAACAGTCCAATTTATTGTAAGGCCTTGGAAAGCTCTTGGATATTTATTACGAAGTATGCTCTGAAGAAAAACAAAACACCAAGGGGCATTTTTCTGTTTCTTGTTTTGATCTTAATTTAAATATTGCTGTATTTTGCATTCACCTTTGTACATATGATTCATGGTTATTTACTTAATATTTAATAATTGCATGCATAGGCTGAAATGTTACTTACATTATGTGTGGTTCCAAATATTTGCATAAGAAGTCAAACCTTCTGACCCACATTTTATGGGAGCTATTAATGTGTTTTTTTGTAAAAATGCTCTCTCTTATTTTATAGATATGCTCAATAGCTCACAGGACTTGAAATATTTGCTATTATATGTGGGAGTAGATAGTTTTTACATCATATAGTCTTTAGAGCTTAGGTTGTGAGGTCTCAAGACTTCCCAGTGTTTATCAGTAGTGATCTTTTTCCTGTGTTGCTTGGGACATGGGTACTATATCAAAGACACAGTCTGTGTCCGGGAGGAGAAACTGAGTTGGGTTTCAACATGAAACCATTTTTTTCTTGGTTTTGCCAGAAACTTTCCCTTTTATCCATTTTGTCTCAGTTGCCTCTGCTTCTGAGTTTTGCCTTCTGCATCCAGTCAGAAACTGGTGGTTCTGAGAGGCTGTAGTGGATAGGTTCCAACTTAGAAGTTGTTCCAAGCTAGCTACCCACCTTCTGGGACTGGTAAGGTAGTTCTGGCATGTGAAACTTGCCTAGTTTGGGCATCTTCCAGGCCTTCAAGGAACAAGGAAGGGGTATTGTGAGGGGAGAAAGCCAGGGCTGCTTGCTGGGGAAGAGAGATAAAAGAAGTGGAAAAAGGTTCTATTGCTTCTTCTCGTCATCTTAATTCTTAGGCCAATCACATTTTATTCTTATGGCTCTCTAGATTAAGGTTTCATAGGTTTCATATAGATGTTTAGTTTCTCCTGGGAGAGTCACTCCTTTCCCAGAAGAAACCACAAGTGTACAGATGTTCAGGCTTTTTCTCCTTAGGGTAAATATGGCCACTCCAGGAGAAAAATCATCTGGGAACAACCAGGGTTAAATCACTCCCAGGAGAGTTTCTCCTAGGACATTGAATGTCTACACATGCTGGGACTTTTCTCTCATAATAGAATATAGTCCTCCAGCTTCTTTCCCTGTCCCCAGGGAGACAGTGCATCGTTCACTGTACCCTGCTGCTTCTGAGCACTCCCGCTTTGTAATCCCCATATTGTGCTGCAAGGAAATGCTCACATCCTACTGAAAGCCAGTGGGAGTGTAGTGCTTAATTCTCGTAAAATCCTAGCCTGTTTTTTTTATTTCTGTTTGCCACTTGAAAGCAAGAAATCTCCAGATAGTATACGTCCTTTACTTTATAATAATAAAGCCCTATTTACTAACCCAGGTATTTTGCAATATTAATGGAGAAGTACATGTGGTAAATCCAGTATCTTGGTCCTTGCTTTCTGGTGATATGTGACCTTGCAGTTGAGGTCTAAGGAGAGGGGGATGGGGAAACAAAATTGAAGTCCCTGGATTAAGTAGATAAACAAAACCAAAATGTCTTGTCCTCTCCCTGCAAAACAACAACAAAAACCCCCCAACCTACACCCCCCTCAAACAAAAAGCAAGTGAGCCACACTGCATGAAATCTGTAGTATCCTGATGAGGCTTGTGGTGTGGAAAAGACATTTTATTATTTACAGAAACTTAAATACAGAACTTTACGGTAAAGAAATAACAATTTTGCCACTGCCTGCGCAAGGATCTGGAGACTAGCTCTGTTGCTCTCTGCCAGAAGAAGTGGCTGCTGCCGCCCCCCAGCCTGCCTTCTGGATGCCACACTTCTTGGGCACTCTGGGTTTCCAAGCGGACTTACTCTGTCACGCAGTCAGAAATTCAGGCCTTTCAGAAATTTCAGAGCCGTGGCTGGAAAAAGAAGCCATTCCAGTGGCGTTTTACTTCCATTTAAAATGTGTTGCTCCTTATGATAGCACAAGGAAACCAACATGAAGCAGAGTTTGGATATTTTAAACTGCTATGATAGAACAAGGGAATCAGAACTGGTTATTAATTCCTAAACATTTAGGACTAGCCAGCAACTCAATTAACACCTTTCAGCTGTAGCCAGGGAAATCAGTGAATAATACTGACAACAACAACTTAAGGTTTATGAATAGGGCCCCATCACCCTTCTGTTAATCACAGCTGCTTTTCAGTTTTTCTAAGCAAAGTTCTTTATAATTCTTTAATGAGCTAATAATTTCCTAGCTGATCTTCCCCAGGGGGTTCATTTCATATATAGTGGGGTGCCACCTTCACATCAAGAGTTCATTTAGTAAAATATAAAAAAATCCTCCTAGACAAGGTGGTCTATTCTTATCTTTTGTGTTAATATCACTTCTCAAATGCTGATCATATTGGGCTGGATCCAGTCATTTTATTTCCAATGAGAAATGACAAATCCTGACATTAAACAGTGTGTTATAATTACTTCCCATTTATTTTTATTCCATGTATTCCTTACAGTAACATGGTGAATTAGGGCATTTGAAAAGTTTAAGGGTGATAATTCTTAGACTACAGCCAATTATCTCGTGTATGTTGTCTCTTGTATTGTGGGAACTTTGGAACCAACAGGTCTTCATCTTTTTGGTCTTTTGTCATTAGAAAATGTCACAGAGCTATGCAGTTGAAGCCTTGATGATTTTTCAGATTGTCATGACGTTATACTATCATTGCCTATCCTAAAGGCATGGTGCTACAAAGTGCTGACGTTTAGGCCAATTTAAGATATTTGGAAGGGGTCTGATTTTTGGAGGGTGCTTCGAACTTTTGAAAAATCAGGACCCTTCACCATCTCCCACCCCAGATCACTCATCACTTCTTTTAACTGTAGCCCTGAGTGCTGCTTGTGTGATGTTAATGCTTTCTTGTGTAATCAGGTGTCCCAGTAGTTTTGGACCTTACTGTTGAGTTTTGAATCCTGGAGTGAATAATCTATGACTTGAAAATCCCCTTTGTCAGCTGTGGAAAAAAAATGAAAAGCTAATATAGCAATTACTGACATGGGTAATTCAAAGAAAAGGACAAGGAAAAGCAAAATTGCCTTTGGGCTAAAATACTTCCTTTATAATTGCTTGGTATTGTCTGAAACTACAGACTGCAGGCAGTATTCACTAGTACAATAGCAGAATTATTTAACCCTGAAGCAAATATAATCCTACTCTTACCACCCTCCAGAATAGTCATTTGTATAATATAGGACTCCAGTCTTATCCTCTTGCATATATGAACAATATCCAGTAGCCATTCCTTTCCAAAGGCAGAATTTACTGTATAGTTTGGAATTTTTCAGGAAGAAATAGATTTTAAACATGTAATGTTTATGGTTATTGAACTAGAAAAACCTGATCAGTATACCAGTACAGTACCAATGTACTGGTATAGTACCATACAGTTTATGTTGTTTTTTTTCCCCAAAGACTGGGGTAACATTTAAAAATCTTAAGTGTACATTTTATGAAATTAAACCATTCTGTTGGCTGTCCAATACAATTATTTTTCTCCTTCATTGTTAGATATTAAGAAATGGCTTTTTAAATAACTGACATTAATTTTTTGTGGCAGAATCTCAGAAGATCTGCTGTAGGTTTCAAAAGGGCGACAATGTGAGGAATTTGGGTGTATTCTTGAACCTGGATTTCATATCTTCATCAGTCACCGTTTAAACTATTAATTTGCTTTCTGAAAGTATAGTAGTGATTGGGTGCTTTAAACTAGAGTTCTTGGTTTATATTAACTGTGCTATAATAAAATACGTATTGTTAACTAATTTCCGGTATTGAGCATAAGATGCATATTTTGTAAAGGAATTGAATGAAAACTAGTGCCAGTTTTTGTGTTGCAAAAATATTGTAGGTTTATTATTACTGCTACTATTATTTATATGATGTCAGCATTTGTATATAGTCAACAATATGCTGTGTGGTTTCCAAAAGTGTATAAAAGTTTCCTGCTTTGTGGATCCTACTTTCTATTTAGACAAGATGCAAACAAAACAGTAGGGAGGAAGAACTTTCAAAAGCAGTGTGATTGGATTGTAAAATTGCGCATTCATCTTTTTTTCCCAGAACTTTTGTTTGTAAGTTAAATGGAGTGTTTATGCTTTTTAGACAGTTAAATTAATTAAATAATTTTGTGCACAGACCACTAGGGATAACAATGTTTTGGGAGAAATTAATTTTAAGAATTTTTTTTTTTTAATTTTTTTTCTTCTTTTTTGTTCTTACGACTAAAAACGAATTTTATGGCTTAATGGGGGACACACAAACTTTGTCTGACTTTGGCTTACACAGTCTTACTATAGAAGGATTCACTTTGAGTTCTGTTTTAATGAACCTGAAAAAGTTCAAAGTAAAAGGCCAAACTTCTCTCTCTCTCTCTTTTTTTTTTTTTCTTTTTCTGCATAGTTTCTCCTTTAGACTACAGGTAAGCCAGAAGTAACTTCATACCAGTTCTTCTCCCTTCAAGATACTTCTCCCATTAGTAAAACATCCAGGCCCCTCTTAACTTGTGATGTCTGCTGAGCAAGGGTGGGAGAACTGGTAGTTTCTAAACTCCACAGTCTTTGGGACTGTAACCTGTTGGCCTCACTTCAGGCGTTTTGGAGATAGCTTGCTGTTCCACTTCTGGCTTTAGAGAACTGTATCTTGCCATATTAACCTTGTTTTCTCTTGCCCCACACTCCCATGTTGAAATCTTGAGATGTACACATTGCTACCCCACCTTCTTATACGTGAATCCAAGATGCAGGGCTTCCCCCACCATGTTAAATGGGGGAAAAAAACTTTTTTTGGATTTGAGTATATAAGGTAGAAAAGTTGCTCATAAACTTCAGAGTCCTGTTCTTGTCAAATGTGAACATGAACATAGGTTGTCTGGTGCTTTGTATATTATTTCTGTAGTGTATAAAATGTGGTCCTATTGTGCTATCTTTCTGGAATCTATGGTAAAGTGGTATGAGCCAGTGGGCCACTGTTTTAAAAACCCTGTAAAGAAGTTCACACCCAGAAGGCAGCAAAAGGTAAAGCAAATAGCTGCACTTATTTCTTAGGTGGTCTTGGATGTAACCCAAACCTAGCTCCAGACGGGTAAATTTGGGCATGGTCCAGTTGAAACTCATCAGCCAATTTAGTCCTGTTTTCCATTGAAGCAGCCCTTGTTCACCAAAAAGTTTTGAAAGTTTGCTGAACTGGGCTGGATAGGTTCAACTTGAGTTGGCTGAACTTCAGCCTTTGGTATGAAAAGTTTGTATAGCTCCCTTAAAAACATAATGCCCAATTTGATGAATACAGTTTCTTTTCTTATAGAATAAAGGAATATGGTCATTCTGGTTAAAGCAGCAACTAAATCTGGGACTAATACTCTTACAATAATATTTAGTTTAATTTAGTGCTGGATGGTTGTTATTTGGATTCCTTCTGTGATGACAATATAAGAAAAGTTTGCATTCTCCCTCTCTGTTTTTCTCCAAAGTATATTTTGAAACTGAATGTTACGGTAGTGATTATGCTGTGCATTTTCTTTTTTCTTCTTTCAAATCTTACACGGTTTTATTGAAAGCCAAGACTGTCAGCGGTCTGTTTACTTTATCTCACTCATGTGCTATGGAAATGAATGGCATTTGTAGAACACACAAGCTATTTTTGCCTGAATACTACATTTATGATTTATAGCCAACATGTATCCTTGATTTTCTTTGAGAATGATCTTTATTGTCTTTGTGTACTAACTCATTGCAGAAGCACTTGTCTATTTTGAGCTAAACCAGACCTCTTGTAAAAAGAATCAAATTATTTCATCATGTTGAAAATGAAAAGCTATAATTACTTGTAATTAGGCTTCAGAATTTTTTAAAATTGGGGAATTCTTTTCCAGAGGTTTAAGATCACTCCAAATCAGTACCTTTGGAAAATAGGAAATAATTTTCTGTTCAATTTGAAATTGATTTAATTTACGCTTCTGACAGCTATTTTGCTTTGATATTTTGGTAGGGGAAATCATTGAACTGTGGTGATTAATGCTATAATGTTTTCTGTGATCCTGTGCACTGTTTAGTTCACAACCTATTTTTATTTCTTTAAGCCTGAGTAGACTCTTCTGCAGTTTAAAGAAACGTATGAAGTCATTTTGGAGTATTTTTGTTCATCTTGTAGCTAAATTTCACAATTTATTATTTATTTTTTGCTTCCTAAGCTTCTTATTTCCTTTTTACTTTATTTACCAAAAATCCATTTTATCTTGCATTTTATTTGTCATAAGTTTAGGTGGAGATATATATAGGTGGAGACAGTGTGTGCGTGATATAGATATGCCACAGCTCTTCTTTGTTGTTTGTTCTGTCTAAAATGTTTCTGATGACTGTTTTAATTAGTAAAGCAACTTGAACGTTCCAAAGTAATTCCAGTGTTATTTAATTAAACAACGCTGTTACAGATTTTACTGACTTACTGTTGGGTGCCCTCTCTTCTTCCTCACACCTGCTGGCCTAGCGGGGGAGAATACAGCCAGTGCAAGACACTGTGTTATCAAGTTCAACATGCAGCAGCTAGAGGGCTCCATAATCCCTAGTGCACAAATGAAAAAAGTCATATTCTGGGTCACGGGATTGGGGGGTCTTGTTCAGGAGTGATCCACAGATTGAATGTAAGCAGCAGCAACAGGCTAGAGGCAGCACCCCAGGTACTGGCTATGGAAGGAAACCCAGGTAAGAGGCAACCTGAGAACAGGGTTAAAATCTGGTACTAGTTAATAGAAATAGTTTGGTGCTAGCGGTAATTCTTTAAGGAGGATACAGAACAGTGCCTATGTGCAGGACGGTGAAGGCCATCTGCATATGTGCTGCAGGAAGATGGTGATCCCAGAGTGAGTCTTAACCTTGTACAGCAGCACTAGATGGTCCCTAAAGGGGCCAGGTTTAGGAGCTGATATTTGTCTGTTTGTCTTGTGACCAAAGGTCATGGTAGGTAATGGAACCATTAATGTTTGCTGTTTGGAGCAACTATAACACTTGTGCTCATGGCACAATAAGAATGTAGCAGACACTTAGGATTAGTATTTCACAGTCCTCAGAGCAACTTCCTTCAGTGGGTTAGTATTTAGCACTTAATACATTATTATGCAAATTTTGACATCTGTTTTAAATTATGCTCTGTGAGTATTTGCATTAAATTCAATGGGATTACTTACGTTGTGTGAATTTATCATGTATGTAACCCCCTGCAGGATCCAGGCCTTGTAGAGCATGTTCCATCTTTATAGCATCTCGCAGGTGCCAGGTGATCATTACAAATTTCTTGTGTGGTAGGAATTAGTAGTAGTGTTCTCCATTGTAGAGCCTGCCTATTTAACAAATGTATTTAAAATAATATCATAATATATGTAGTGTAGGACTTTTCATTAGTCTCAAAGAGTTTACTAAGGAAGGTAAATACTTTGTTTCCACTTTGCAAATGCAGAAGGTGAGGCCTGGGGAAATGTGACTTCATCAAAGTTACATACCAAGTCAGCAGGAAGTTGGGAATAGAATCCAGGTGTCTTGAGTCCCTGTCCAATGCTCTGGATTCTGGTGCTGTTTCGCAGGCCTATTTTTCCTTCCAGCAATACTGTAACTTTGTAAATTCAGTTTTTGAACAAATGCACTAGAATTAATTGCCTGATTTTTGAAGGCTTTTGAGAACAAAGTTCTCTTTGTAGTTTTCAAAGCGTGTGTGGCAAGTTTACAGGATCAACCCTGGTATGTTAAAAATGTTAAAAGAAAGGTATGGGTCAAAACCTAAATGCATACTTTGCCTCATTTTTCAGTCAGGATAATGATGTTGAACATGGGGCCCTGTATGGTTAGCAGGAATGAGGGTTTGGAAATCACATTTGAAGTGGAAGCAATATTCAGAGAATTTAATGCACTCAGGGATGATTTGGTCCCCATGACTTATTTCAGAATTCTGAAAGAACTGACGTGGCAGGTCTGGTAAACAAGGGTTGCTAATAATCCGCCAAGTTAGGGTGATAACATTTGACTAGAGAATGGGAAGCATAGTACCTATATGAAAGGAAGGGAAGTGTTAATTTGGGGAACTACAACCCTGAGAGATCTGTCTCAATATTATACAAGGCATTGAAATGCATTTTTGAAGGAAACAGTACAGGTTTCCCTCAATCTGTGTGGGTTCTATTTATGCAGATTTGCTCTTATGCAATGACGCTTTCTATACCCAAAATTCGTTATATGTGAGATTAATTCACCCTTATGCGATCAGCATAGGCGCGCTGGTATCCCAAGCAGGTAACTCTGTGAGCAGAGGGGACAGGGTTGTGAGTGCAGGGGGAGGGTGAGGGGAGGGGAAAGGGTCATCTGGCTGGGGCCCCACTCACCCCAGCCCCTGCTGCAGCGGCCCTGGGAGCTGTGCCTGTGCCCTGAACCCCCCTGGGCTGCACTGTGCCCTGAACCCCCCTGGGGCACCATGCCCTGAGCCCCCTGGGGGGGTCTGCTTCCCCCAGGGCACCATGCCCTGAACCCTCCGGTGCAGCACACCCCAGCAGCTGCAAGCAGGCAGCATCTGCTGTTCCCGGGGCTGCAAAAGGGGTGGGTGGCAGCTTGCAGCAGGACAAGAGCAGGCTGGGGCACCGGTGGCTGCTGCAGACTGGGGCTGGAAGCAGCACCAGGTTCTTCCCGGCACTCGGGTTGGGCTGCGACAATGGGAAGGGGAGCTGCTGCCACTCCAAAATTCGCCATAGCACCCCCCAGCACAGCCAGTGAATGCTGGAAAGAGCCCCAGCCTGCAGCGGCTGCTGGACCCAGCCTGTTCTTGTCCCACTGCAGGCTGCCACCTGCCCCTGCTGCAGCTCCAGGAGTGGTGGATGCCCCTGGCATGCAGCCACTGGGCTGCGCCATGCCAGGGAGTTTGGGGCATGGTGCTGTGGAGGAAGTGGGGGTTTATTAAGAGTTGCCCTAAATATTGGATGGTTGTCTTTAATCCCTCCTCCCTCACCACAATGCTACAGCAGGGCAGGGTTGGATGACAGGGAGGAGGGGAAGGTGGCCTCCTTGCCCTTGCCCCCCACACTTCTTCCCCTTGCAGCATCCTGCATCTCCTACGCCAGCTCCCCACAGCCTCTGGCTCTTCCTTTCCAACTCGCTAGTCTCTGTCTTCCCAGTCTCTGCCTCTTCCCCCATGCTCCCCCAGCCTCTACCTCTTCCCCGCTCTGTCCCAGAGCACAGCACATGGAAGTTCAGCCCTTGCCTGGCCACGCAGCAGTACGAGTGCTGGCCAGAGGAAGAGTTCACCTGTATTTTCTGCTCAGGAGAGACCCCAGCCTGATTTGCATCTGGGCCTGACCGTAAGGGGGAGGGAAGGAGGTGTCGGGGGGCAAAAGCTGTGCAGAAGAAGCAGGGGGCAGGGACGGGAGGCTGTTATGGGTCTGTCTCTGGCCTTGACCCGGGGCTCAGTGCCAGAGTCGGACCCACTGCAGCCGCCTGCTCCCCCCTCTGCTTTGTATGTGGATATAAGACAGTGGACTTTTTCTCCTGAGCTGATTGTCTTACATTCAAGTAAATACAGTATATGTAGACTTTTGTGGCTTGATATTTTTTTTTTCCTTTTTCATATAGTATAGTATAGTTTTCTCCATTTACAAGCATGAATCAAACAGATTAATGTGATACTGTTTTGTATAGTATTGAAGCAAAATATGTACACTTACATCCCTTATCCCTAATTTCTTGTTTTGTTAGTCTGAATGTTGTGGCTATTTCTCCCAAGCACCAGTAAACAGCATACATCAGGGCTGTCCAATTTCTAAGCAGCTTCAGGCTACACAAACCTTCAGCTGCAGGCCCCTAGGGTCACATGCTCATGTCTCCTCTGCTGCACCACACACCCTGTGCATCCTTCACCTTTGCACCATTCAGCCTTCCTCACAGTTGCCTCCTCAGCCACAGGCTCCTCCATTGCACAATTCCACTCCGAGGCCTCGGGCCATGGACTCCCTGGCACTGCAGGCTGTGCTGCTTTGCTCCCTGCAGTGTGAGCTGGAAGAGGAAGCCAGAAAAAAAAGATGCAAATCTCTTCATAATAGAAGATTTACGTTAAACAGAAGTATCCATTAATGAAGTAAAGTTGCCTGTTAACAGCGTCTACACCACCTGTTTGTTGGCAATAAAGAAATGACTGGAAGAAAGAGGTAGTAGATAGGGTACCTCATGCCCATAAAGTTAACGCCACTGAAAACTTAAGGATCAGAAGGAAAGTGGCGTAAAACAAGCAACCTTCCCCCTTCATATTTTACATTTGGTTTCTTTAACATTTTTGTTGCCCCTTCACATTTTCAGTTAGTTGCCAAAAAATAGGTGGCTTCTTTTTGGGGAAAAAAGATCAAGGGCAGATCCAGGGTTGGGTGAACTGGTACTCTTGCACCCAATTTTGATTCCTGCTCTACCCAAAGTTTTAAATCAACTGCATGGCAGTGGCAGCAGCATTTTTCATCAGGTAGTATGAGAGTGCCAGTTGGCTTCGTGGCTGAGTCATTATAATCTACCTTATCCCTTCTAAACTCTTCATTCCACAGGTATTAATGACTTTCTCTCCTTCTTAATAGTCTTGATGTTCCATCAATCAACATAGCCTTTCCTTTGCAGTTCTTCTGTTTGTTAGCTGCTCCTGTTAATAAAGTTCCTGTTTCACAGTTTGCAGATTTTTTAAAATTAATTCCAATTAAGTTATTTGTTTTTGCTTCAAACTTAAACTGAAAAATATATCTCTGCATCCCTAGCATATCCGTGAAGATTCTAGTTTATTTTTAACTGGAGAAAAATATGTTTAATTTCATATGTAATGCACCCCTATTTTCAAAATTCTAGATTCACCCATGAAAAGGACAGGATATTTAAGTAAGGATGCGAAATGAAGGCCTGGAGTGTGTGGACTTAGACTGTAGTCAGATCTTATTGCCAAATTATTTCTTTTAAATATAACAAAAGTATTCTATTAGAGCAGTAGCACACTAAATTGAAACTAACACAGTTCCTTGCTGGTTATATTTTGTGTAATTGTACACTCAATGTTTTAAAAATTTACATGCATCACACTGTAGTAAAAATAGCATGCTGTTCATTTGTTTTTCCAGTCATTTTAGCATCTTTATTACATTCTGGTAGAGCAAACAATCATTTTATATGTGTATATAACTCTTCATTGCAACATGTGAATTACTCTCCTGTTACCAAAAATCTTCTGCAGGAAGATAATTCACACTCCTCTTAAAGTCAAGTCTAAGAAAATGTCTGTAAATTAGTGTTAATGGTCAGTGTGGCTGAAAGAGAGCATGTGTATTTGGAATCAACTGCAGGAGTGAACTTATGCCAATTTATTACAAAGTCAATATACAGCTTAAAAATTAAAAAGGTTAGTAATTATTAGGTTTTCAGAGGAAAGTACTGGTGTTATGACCTGCTTAACATCATGCAGTTACAAAAATGCTATAAAATGATATTTTAAACTTATATTTATAGTCAGTAGATGGCTTATTCCCTCATCTCACTACTTATGCATCCATGAACTGTTAATTAATACTTTTGCAGTAATTATAGAATACTTTAAATATACATTATTCTTCTGAATTTTAAAAGATCAGGATTTTTTTATTAATTTAAAAGGATAATAGTACTGACCCATACTTTCATCAATTCTTTAATAAAAAGGGTTTGTGTTCTTTTTTTTTTCTTTAGATCATTTAATTTTTTACATTTTGATTGCATGGAATACGACGAACGTTATGGCATTTTTGTGCTTTTCCATTTGCCCTTTTAAGCCTGGGTCACAGTTGTACCAATTGGGGTCATTGTTCTCTGTAAAGAGGTGAATGAATGCCCTTGAGGACTGATACAACAGAAGCTTACATCCTACCTGTCTTGACTCTTGGCACTTTTTTTCTTTTTACTAAGCACTGAGATTTGTGAGACACAAACCTGATTTCATTTACTTATTTTTCTTTTCTGTATCATCATATTTGAGGGAATATGATCAAAAAGTAAGATCATTTTGCTGTATGCCTTCTCCCAGACTCTCCTGGTTATCTTGCAGTTTTTGGGGCATATCCTGGGGGACAAAAGAAACTAGAGTAGTGATTATCTGTGACTAGCACAATGCTATCAAGATGCATAGACTCATTCTACTATGTGCATGATTTTGATAGTTCTCAATGAAGATTGAAGTTCAATGAGAAAATTAGATAGTAGATTGCTAAAGAGAGGTCCAGAATTTGAAATAGGATGAAGAAAATACTAGCCTAGTAAATATTATTAAATTGGGTAATCCATAAATATGGATATAGAAAATGTTTAAACATCTGATATATACAGGCAACACATTAAATGTCTATTTTAATCTTTGCCTTTTTTATAACACAGATCAATTTTCCTGTAGGCAGAAATATATCTTTATGTACACTATTCACTGAATCAGTCTTGCTGTGTAAAATTAATTGAGTTTCTTGAACTTAATTGAGTTAATGATTTAGTTTGTGTTTATTCTTTAACTTACTTGAAATTGGGGGAGAAAATTCTTTTGTTGGGTTGAAAACAGTTTGAGGAACACAAACTTTGAGAGATCAAGCAAATATTGGAAAAGGTTGGTTTTCTTCACATTTTGTACTGCCCCTTACTGAATCTACAAAAAATTGTAATGCGTGCATTGGTGCTTCTTAGAAAAGGGTACTAGGTTCTTTTTCAGTTTAAGAGGAATATCAGAGCTGAGTGAAAAACTTCTAAGAAAATATTTTACCATTTTTACCTAGTCGCTTACATGTTACAGTAGCTCACTCAGCAATCTCTGTCTAGTCAATTGCACATTGCCACACATTATCACATAATGTGATGTTCATCATAAAGCAGAAAATTCTTCATCAGCCACATTGTGAAGGGGCACAAGCTGGTCTCCCCACCTATCTATAGGGCAGTCTGCTGAGTCTTATCTGCCATGACTTTGCTATTACAATAACTGCTGGTAAAATGTGGGAAGCTGCCCATTCCATGCCCTGAAGCCAGGGGGTGTTATCCATGGCTCCATACCTACCCTACACCGTGGCCCATGCCTCACAGATGTCATCATAAGTTCTAAGTGGCTCTGGATCAAGGCCAGGCCAAACTCGGCCATAGTTAGGTCAATTATATACTGCCCAGTTCTGGGCCACATACAGATGCTCCCCTGCTCCACACGCTTTACCGTCGCTCCCTGAGTGACCCCTTGGGGCCATCAAGCTTAATTCCCTTCACTCTTTGGCCAGCAGGCACACAGCCTTTTGGGCCTCTCTTATGCCCTCATCTTAAAGGCTGCCAGACAGTTTGTCATACTGAGGCTGACTTTGCTCTACGCCCATCTCTAGGCCACTTCTCTGCCCCTCTTTCTCTGGGGCTTCACACCGTTCCTCACAGGGGCTCCACACTGCCCCCACTGGGGCCGAGGCTTTCTGGGATCCTGCATCCCCACTGCCCCTTAGGCTCAGGTGCCTGTCTAGACATGCCTGGCCCACAAGTTCTAACTAAAAACCCACTGGATGGGGGAGGCTTGGGTTTAGGAGCCCTTCCCTGCCTTTCACTGGGGAGGCAACTAGCCTGGTGTTTCTTGGGGACTCCTATGCCACCAGGAGCCCCACCAGGTCATGCTTCCCCAGCAGGGTGCAGTTTTAGGTTGTACCCAGTACCACTGAGGCCTCCTCCTCCCCCATGGCCTCCTTTTTTACCTCCGAGCTCTCCCTGGAGCAGAAATTCTGCAGGGAGATGTTTTCCCCCTGCTGGCTGATTGCGAACTGCTCCCCTCAGTCCAGAGAGCTCGGCTTTAAATGGCCACCCTAATAAGGCACCTGCCCTCTCCCTGGCCTAGTCCAAAGGTTCTGTGCTGCCCTGGGAAGGCACCTGCTGCCCATCTATCAGCAGTCATAGAATCATAGAAGTCAGGTCGGAAGGGACCTTGTAGATCTTCAAGTCCGACCCCCTGCCAGGGCAGGAGAAAAAACTGGGCTCAAATGATCCCAGCTAGGTAGGCATCAAGCCTCCTCTTAAAGACCCTCGGGGTAGGAGCCAGCACCACTTCCCTTGGAAGTTGGTTCCAGATCCTAGCCACCCTAACTGTGAAGT
>NW_017728886.1:167833288-167847315 GCF_001723895.1 Crocodylus porosus | reverse complement strand
TGGAGACTGTTTGGACCCCTGTTTTTTACCTGTGCACTCCTAGCATTTGTTACCTGTCTTGCTCGGGTGGTGTCTCCTCGTCTTCCTGCGGCCCTCTCCCCCAGCGATGCTAGTTTAAAGCTCACCGTACAAGCAGTGAGGGCCACAATCCCGTGCTGCTACCCTTGCTGCTGCTGGGTGGGCAGGGGGCACTTTACCAGGCCAGCGTGGGGCTCCAGGTGGTGGCGTTGACCTTACCTGCCCAGCCCTGCTCTGTCCTGTCAGGCCAGTTCTCACCCAGTGTGCTGAAGAGGCCCCTGGGGGGAGGGCAGCAGGGTGGGGAGCCTGAACCCGCAGTGGACAGCCCGCACCCGCCCCTGCCATGTGCTCTGATGCACTGCAGCCCTGCCTCCCAGAGGGGAGGGGGAGTTGGGCTCTGTGCTTTGCTCCATCGTAGAAACCACTGCCCCCCCCATGGGCCGGAGTGGAGGTACTGCTGGCAGGGGTTACAGACCCGGTCCCTGATACCATAGCTCTGGTGATGGGGGGCTCCCTCCAGCAGGGTGGAATGAGGGGTACCAGCAGGGGTGGGAGGGCTGTAGATGGGGAGTGAAGGATATCACTAGGACTGGGTGGCTGTGGCTTGGGAGTGAGGGGCAATGGCATGGGAAGGGCACCAGTATATCAGGGCTGCTCAGTGCCACAAAGCAGCTGGGGGGGGCAGCCACAGCTGCTTTGTGGTGCTGAGCAGGGTCACCTGCCTTCCAGTAGATGTGCTGGGTATTTTTGTGTCTTAAGTGAAGCACTCTGCACTTGTCCTTGTTGTGTACTGCATCCTGTTGTGTACTGTCCACTTTTCCAACCTGTTCAGGTCTGCCTGCAATCTTTTCCTACCCTCTGGAGTATGCACTTCACCCCACAATTTAGTATCATCCACAGACTTGGACTGAATACACTTCACATCCATATCCAAGTCACTGATGAAGATATTGAGGAGTACAGGTCCAAGGACTGAGCCCTGCGGGACCCCACTACCCACATCCTTCCAAGTCGATACCAATCCATCTACTACCACTCTCTGAGTGTGACTGCTAAGCCAATTTGCCACTCATTGGACCATGTAAACATCTATGTCAGCCTTCTTAATTTATTTATGAGAATAGCATGAGATACCGTATTGAAGGCCTTGGCAAGTTCCAAGGAAACGACATCTACCTCTACTCCAGCATCTAAACATTTTGTGACCCTGTCATAAAACAAAACCAGATTGGTCAGGCATGATCTACCTGCTACGAGTCCATGCTGGTTTCCGTGTTGCATTATTTTTCCCTCTGGACTCCCATAAATATGATCCTTCATAATCTTTTCAAAGACCTTTCCAAGAGTGGAGGTGAAACTGACTGGCCTATAATTATTCTCATCCTCCTTCTGCCCCTTCTTGAAAATAGGGACCACATTGCCCCTTTTCCAGTCCTCAGGGACCTGACCTGAGCACCTCAAACACTCAAACAGCCGTGCCAGTGGTTCTGCTGACACCGGTCAATTCCTTCAGTACCCTTGGATGTAGCTCATCTGGGCTTGCTGACTTGAATACATCCAGTCCATCTGAGTGACTCTGCACCAAGTCACCATTGACAGTTGGTAGGCTGGTGACCCTCTGCCCATCTAAGAACCCATTTGGAGACTTATCTTGAGCCCTGTTCATTGAATAGCTCATTGAATAGTTCAGCCTTGTCCCCCTTCTCTATCATTAATTGCTCCTCCTTGTTCACTAGGGGTCCTATGCTGCCCTGCACCTTCTTTTTACTTCCTACATACCTAAAAAAAAAAAAGACTTTGTTGTCTTTAATTTGTGTTGCCAGCCTCAGCTCTGTAGTTGCTTTGGTCTTTCTAACTGCCTCCCTGCAAGTGTGGGCCAAGTAGGTATACTTCTCCTCCTTGGTAGCTTCCACCGCCTATATGCCATCTTTTTTGCCCTTAGACTCCCCTGGATTTCCCTGTTTAGCCAAGGAAGATTTTTGGCTCCTTTCCCTCTTTTCCCTTGTACTGGCATAGTCTCTCTCTCTCTCTGCCGGAAGGATCACTTCCTTTAGGAATGACCACCCTTCCTGGACTCCAGTCTTGCCAGTACTCTTTCTTGCTGTGAACTGTTGACTAGACTCCTAAGCACGCTGAAGTTAGCCTCCTTAAAGTCAAGCACTTCCACCCTACTAGTTATCTTGCCCACCCTACGCTGTATGATGAATTCAGTTGATTGGTGGTCCTTGTCCCCAAGATGACCATGAATCTGCTGCTTCCCTACCAGGTCCTCCCCTGTAGCTAACACCAAGTCCAGTGAGGCATTCCCCCTAGCGCGACAATATACCTCCTGCATTAGGTGAAGGTCCTGCATGCAGGTTAAAAACCTGTGTAACTGGTTGGATTTGGCTTACTGCTCCTCCCAGGTGGGCAGCATATAACAGAGTTGGTCCTTTTATCATTTGCTTTTCAGGCTATGTTATTGGTTACCTAACTTTTCAAATAAAATTCTTTTGACTCTCTGACTTGATCACCCACAAAGAACTTCCAGGGCAGAAAACACTTGTGTCTTGAATATTTGTGTGAATATAATATTCAAAGCTATAGTAGCAACAGATAATTCATGAACAGTCCATAGGCTGAAATATGTTCTCTGAATCCATTAATCAAAAAATGTAGAATGCCAAATAAATTTATAAGAATTTGAGTCTGAATAATTCACACATAGTAAAAGAGATGAGATTTGTTGAATAAATTGTTTCCTGCTAGTAAACAGTCCAATAAGTGAGCTCCTGACCATAACTATACATCTTTATACACATATTCACAACACTACCTTCTGTAGTCATTGAGAATAAACATTTGTTTCTGTGACTAGTTGTAGAAAGAAAGTAAAAGGAATGTTGAATATGGTCAAAATACATTTTGGTTTTATTTGAATGAATAATTATTAGCTATAATAGTTGTTGTTTATGTGAGTAACAGTAAAATTAAAGGGTCATATTTGGGGCCCCATTGTGCTTTGGCACTGAAATATTCTGCAAAATGCGGTTCCTGCCTTAAGGGACCTCTCAAGACAATCTAATGTAAAACTGAACAACAAATGAATAGAAAGAATAATAGCAAGGGAGTGGGAAGATGGGCAAGTGAAATGGGATACTCTTAGTATAAGCAGGTAGTGCATTTCTGGAGTGCCTTCAATCCTTTTAATTACTGGTTTAATGGGGAAGTATTTGGAATATAAGCAATCTGACTCTCCCTTTTTATTCTTGCATACTCAGTTGCAGATATTTGTCTAACTTTACTCAGAAGGCTCAGTTGCTTCCAAGTTGCTTTGCTTCCCTTGGAAGGAAGTTCTCAGCAAGTATCATTCTTTTTATGGTGTAAGTCTTGAAACCCCCTTTTTAAGCATATTAGCATTTTGGCTTAGAGTGACTGTTTTCAAATATCCGTTTTGTCCATGCTGCATGATATTTGGGTAGAAAACACAGTCTTTGACGAGAAGCTACAGTGTGAATACTCAGTGCCCGCCAGTGCTTTTATGTATTTATTTTAATAACTTAGGTTCTGAATTTTGCTTCTGAAAAAAAGTGCATATGACAGAAGATGTTTCCTATGTCCCTAAACAAAAAAAAAGCATCTTAAAAATCGCGTCATGCTACAGTAGTGAAACCCTGAATACAGAGCCAGTTGCACATAGATTTAACTTACTTTTTAGTTAGGAAAAGGAACTGAGCCTGGAATCTTTATCATGAGAGCAGGTATGATTTTAGTGCTAGATACATTCAATATATTTATGTAACACTTTATTTTAGAAAGCTTTTATACTATAAATTTACTTACAGCTTTCTGTTCCATATTGTGTAGTTGTCGGATTATGTAGTTCTGATCAGAGTTTCTTGTTTTACAAAGGCTTTTCATATTGGCTAATGCAGGAAGGATACTGTAGTTGTAAAATTTTTTGAACCTTAATTGTCAGTGAGTAGCATCCCTATAATTCCAGATTTATTATTCAAGACTTACTTTTCATTTTCTGTTGCACAGTTTTAGATTGTTAGCGAGAGATGGACTGAATAATTTAAGTGCGATTCAACAGGCATAAAATGTAATATTTGTGCCAATATATAAGCTGTCATGCAGACTGGTTTCAAGAAGGCATATAGACAAGTAAGCAAAATTGAGGATGAACTATGGCAGAATGATTTTACTCACCTGTTGATGAACAGACAGCTTGGTCAACAGCACATTACGATCCTTCTCATGTGATCTAAAACATTTTTGAAGTATAAAAGAACCTAGTCAGGAAATAACTGACTCAGTATGGGGATACTGATATTTATGTAAATAGTTGTTTTAGAAGGGTTATAGCACTTCATAGAGAGACATATATTTGTTATGTCTTTTAAAGAACAAATGCTTTTAACTTACTTTCTCTATAGGGAAAATGGTACTTAAATTGGAACAAAAATAGACTGTGTTGTCATTTCTGCTGCATACATCCAAACTGCATAGAGGACTTGTCAAAGAACTGGTTCTTGCCCCTGCTCCAGAGCAGTCTAGAGGATTGTTTCAAGCTGTGCATATGCCAGCTAGGGATTGTTGCAGTGCTAAGTATTTTTGTTTCCTACCTCTGCTTCTGACAACATTACCTGTATTTGGCATTGCAGGAAGGGATGTCCAGGAATCAGTTTCATTATATCCATGCCTTCTGGGAAGCTCCAACATCATAAATCATTGAGTTTGTATTTCCTTACGTAACATGTTAATAATCTGGCCCATAAGTAAGACACAATAATGGTTCTTTAAAATTGCATTAAAAAGTCTGTGCACAAATACACAATGACATTTCATGCTCAAAAAACAAATTGTTGAAAGAAAGAGCACTACTGGATGGTGAAGATAATTTTTGTAAATATAAGCAAAAGGTGGAGCAGTATGGTACGTGAAGTCCGTGGTGGATATTATATTTACCATGTGACTAACTCGTTAATCATGTGGTTAATGTTCAATGTGGCAACAGTGCAAGAGATTCATGGTCCAGTGAAATGCCAAACCAGCTACAGAGATGTTCCTCATTTAATATGGCCCATGCATTTAATATGGAATATCTTTGTGACCGGTTAGCATCACACTGGTGGGCCCCCCGGTGTTGGGTTCTTGGTACCTTGGGGCCTTTACAATTTGCATATACAGTCCCACAAGGGAGGGCTGCTGGGTGTGTGTGTCTGCAAATGCCAGGCTGGGGGTTTGATTGGCTTTTCCTGGTTGGTAGCTATGGCTACCAGGTGTATGGCTTTGAACTTGGTCATCAGGAGAGCCTGTTGACTCTTTCCACCCGGCACTGGCAGATCTATGGCTTTACTTTGCTAGTGTGTGTAGAGTTTGGGACTGTCATCCTCAGCTCCACGTATTCTAAATTGAAAGGGTGCTGTGAGAAGCACAGCATCAAGGATTGGTCCCCCGTGCTAGGTTCCATGCATGAGCATGATTGGGATCTAATCCCTGATCCCAAAAATAGTGCATCCTGCCAAGTATCTATGGTGGGGAAGGATGTGCAAACATTAGGATCTGGTTCAGAAAGTCATGAGCTTTCATTGGTGACAGCCTACCTCATTAGTTGGTATGAAAACTAACTACCCTTCTGATATACATATAGTGATTGTAGCAGGGCACTAAGATGTGCCTGCTTCTTAAGGCTGAAGAAGCCTGGCCAAGGAGCTTGGCAAGCTAAGCAGAGCTCCCCAGCTGCAGGTTGCTGGGGTAACAGCCCAAGGGAGTAATTGCCCACGCCTGCTGATTATTGCCTGACCAGCAGGAGGCAGAGTGCTGGGATATATAAGCCCAGGCTGTAGCTAGCAGAAACACACTCTTTCCCTGGCAACTGATGGGGAAGGAGCTCCCGCCTGCTGAACCTACTTGAGATCTGGTGCTGCCTGCCTAGCTGTCTCCTTAGCTCTCCCCGCTACTGCCTGCTTTGCTATCTAGGTGCTACTTGCTCCTATCTAGGTACCTGGCAGACTCCCTGTAGGCATGTTACTCTGGGTGGAAGTTTGTTCCCTTAAAGGAGCATAGCACTGTTGCTATTGTTAGTATTTAAGTTATAGCCTAGGGGCTTGTGTTTGTGTTCATGTTTACCCAAGAGTATTGGGATGCAGCTAAAAGGGGAGATTTGGAGGTCTCATTAGTGCCTGGAGAGAGAGTACATACGATTTGGTAGAGCCCAGTGACAGGCACAATGAGCATAGTGCTACAGAGGCGCAGCCAGGAGGTTGTAGTTACAGGGGTACAGTGAGCCCAGAGCGTAAGGAGGGCACTGCTAGAAGGACTCAGCAAGCCCAGTGCCAGAGGCGTGCAGGCACTGGGTTGGGTGAGCCTATAGCGCTAGAGAGGTGCAGCCAGAGGGGCACAGCACCCAATAATGCCAGAGGGGCACAGCTAAGGGGGCGCAGAGTCAGGCACCCAAGAGAGAGGCACAGAACCAGGCATCTGAGAGAAAGGTGCAGAAAGCCAGTCACTCGAGAACTCGGTGCTTCAGGGTTGAAGAGAGACAGGAGCCAGAGGACTCAATGCCAGGGGCATGTGGAGTTGATGATGGGAGGCATAGGAGAAATGTAGGGAAGGTCGGAGCGTGTATGCACTGCCCGGTATAGCTGGGCACACAGAGGGCAGCCTCTTGCCTAATGGACAACTTAATTATTTACTGACAAGGTGTGGCAGGTGAGATAGGTGGGCGGACTGCTCAAAACAGGTGGGTAGGCTGATGCAGAGGTCTGCCTCAGGGCAGCCTCTGTCACAGTGATCTATTTGGTTTCAAAAGGTTTTAAAATACATATTTTAATTCTGTGATGCCCTAACTTCCAGCCCCTCAGGACGGATAAGTGGAACTGAGTTGACCTGTGGGCTGGATCCTGTGTGTGACTAGTGCATGGGTGAGTCCCAAGTACCTAGATCTGACTGTGTCCTGGTCTGATCTGGCGCTGCTCTAGCCCAATCACGTTGTGCAGCATCCTGATCCATCGTTTTGTCATCTTTGTTGTTTTTGTCAGTGTTAATTGTATATGGGTAATCCAGGTATACTTACCTATGCTGAGATCACTCTTTCATTTTGCTATGAACGAATTGAGACATTGTGCAGTAAATAACATTAGCTGTGCCTGATGTGGAAGAGTCTCTCAGTAACACAGTCAGACATGAAGGAAGAATGGCCCAGAGGTACAAATGCTAGCCAGGAATATGGAAGACCTGACTTCAATTCTCTGCCCTGTCACAGATGTCCTGTGTAACCCTGAGCAAGTAAGAAGTCAGCTTGTCACAGGTTCCACCAGACTGCTTGACATCCAATGTTACATTAGTATGATGAACATGAAGTGAATGAATGAACACAGTCAGAATTGGAAAGAAGTTCTTGTCACTGCCATGTGGCTTCTTTCTGCCACTGTTGCAACTGGTTTTCAGTGCAACTGTTTTCCAGTGCAGTTTATGCGGTGCTGGGTTGCAGGGCCAACATATATAGCATAAGATATATTAAAAGATTTGGTAAGTGTGTGCATTTCAGATTTTTAATTCAGTGCTTAATAGATGTATTCATTTGGTGGAAACAAACATAGACCGTCAAAGTTTTTCTGTATTGTGGCATTAGAGAGTTATCCTGGCTGCAAACTTTCAAATCCTGTGATTAAAACTCTGATATTACTAAACAAGGCTCTGCAGCAGAAGAACAGCTCAGACCAAATCAGCATATTGAACATTCTGCTGCTCCATGCTTGGAGACATTCAGTATTGGCTAACCAAGTTTTCTTAAAATTAGCTTAGAGACTACTGATCTCATAGTCAACACATAGATCTAAGCAGTAAAAATGCCTTAGTTATAATCCCAGCTCTTATGCTGAGTCCCATTTGGGTCCTATGTGCTCTCTTCTTGTACAGCCTTACATTTTCTAATAAGTTCTTTAAACAGAACAAGTGGGGGGTGGAGGGGGTTATCTTTAAAAGGTGATTCACATTTAACTGATTGATTTGATTTTTATGCAGTGCTTTGTAAAAAAGGCACAGGTCATTCCAGATACTTGCTTTGTTTCTGGCCTCCCAAGTATCAGTCACCTTTAGGATGCAAGTTTTCAGCCTTGTATTTATGTTTTAGGGACATATTTGGTGCAAGTGTCCTGAAATTGTCCTTTTTAAAATAAACTGAGGCCCCTGCCACATGTTACACTTAAGACCAGTTTTTAACCAGATTAACCAGTGAATCATGCTTAAATTGTGATCTGGCCATATGTTCAATCTATTAAGGGTATGTTAAAATAAGCAATAAGCTCCCAGATTTATTCCACAAAAAATATGTAATAACTTTATGGCTCGTTCCTCTCACACCATTACTTTAATGTGTGGCCAGGTGCTCCCTGTCAGCTGATGTGGCTCAGTCTGGAAAGCATCCAATAGGGTTTTGTGGCTGGGAGTCCCACAGCTTGGACCTCACTGCTCCAGGAGTTCCCCAAGTGATTCTGAAGCTTCGAGCTCTGTCAGCTGTGGGAGTATATGGGGCAATCCTGGAGCTGTGAGCCCCAAGCAGCAGGACTCCTAGTCATGGGAGCTTGTGTGGTATTCCCATATCTGTGGGGCCCTGTTGGCTGTGGGAGCTTCCTTCTTGCTAGTGCAGGGGGACATGAAGTTGGTGAACCTAGGCTACCCCTGCACCAGCAATAAGGCTTAATTGGATCTGATGCTAGACTGCACAATCACACCTTCTGCTATGCATGTGTAGCATGGCAGGAAGTGCAATTGTGTGGATTGCTCATCAGATCCTATTACATTTTTACCTGACCATCTGGCAGGGGTCTGAGTAATCTGCAATGCTGTTTTTAAAACTAACAAATTTGGCTGCAGATGACTATATATACACACTGGACATTTACACTACACTATATATACACTACATGGGCTATTAAGGCAAAGCAATAAACTCTGTGCTGGAGTTTATTGCTCCCAGATGCCCCATTTACACGTGTACCCAGGATTGCAGCATATTGAGCCAGGGCAGAGCAGCCACAGCTAGCAGGAGGCCTGGAGGCCTGTCAGTTTGGGGCTTGTCCAACCCAGCTCCATGTACCGTGGAGGTGCTAGCTGGGGCATGAGGTTGGGGCTAGCTGGCAGGCAGCCCTGCATGCTGAAGCACCCCTGTGCCCCAGGCAGCCCTGTCAGCATCTACACATGCAGTGTTGCAGAGTACAAGAACTGCAGTAGAATCGTACTTGTACTTACAAGTACTACCTTGCTGCAGAGTAAATTAATTTTTTGTGGTCTAATGAGGCTTCACGTGTAGACACAAGGCATTTACTGTGGAGCTAATCACTTTACTGTGCAGTAAAGTGGCTTGTTCTAACCATGGTACACTTTGTTCATCTTAGCCAACTGTACCACCATCAGATTACTGGTCCAGAATGATCCCCCTGTATTTCTTGGTTTGTTCTTAATAGCAAATAAATACCAGAATCAATCTGAAAAATTTGGAATAATTTTTATCCCTGTTTTCTGGAGACTTCAGCCACAGTGAGATGTGTGCAAACTCTGAAACTTCTCTTCCATCCCCATCCCTGTGATACTTTTATATAGTTGAAGGTTAGATGAGAAATTCTGTCATGGCATTTTTTAAAATTGTTTAAACATCATATTGTTATCTGATAAAATTACTAAGTCAAACACCATGAATGATTATTAAAAATAATTGTTTGTTTACATAAATATGACAACAAAATAGGTTACTCGTACAGACCTACTGACCCAATTAGTCAGGTTTCAAAGTGCAGAAAACTTAGATATTGTATTGTACATAAAAAAGAGGGAACCTTCACTCTCTTTTGAATTTCTAAATACAGTATCTTTTTGTGCCTTCCACTTTTTTCCCCTTCCTGATTTGACTTTCCTTTACACAACAGTTGATAACTGTCTCCTAATTGACTGAAATTTTTAACCAGATATTTGTCTCTGGAATAAGAACTCCCATTGAAAGGATCACCTGTGAGTGATCATTTCAGATGGATAATAGTGGTTTACCCAAATTTGTCTGTCAAAAAGTTTAATCTGATGCCACTGAATGTCTTTCTGTTCTTTTTTTCCATACTCCTAATTGTTCCCTCCTCTTTACTTTGAGACTAGAGTTGCAGATTTTCATTAGACGTTTTCCAGCCCATCTGGTAACCTTGGTTGCAAAATTCTCTTTGAAAGAATAATCTTAAGGGGTTATTGCTAGATAGCTTCAAAGGCCCAGTTAGTCTTTCTGAATTATTTGGAAATACTCAAATTGAGCTAGCCCAGCAGAGATGCAACTATAGCTCCCCATAAAATTATTTTGGCCAACTATTGAGATGATGTGCAGGAAATATGATCATTTTGTTCAAAAATGGACTTTAATAGCACTTCTGTCTTTTCAGTAGCTTATTGCCTAATAAATAAGTAATTCTCAACCAGGGTTTTCAAGTGTGCTGTGGAAGTACAGGTTAGCACTCTTAAATGTACAATCATGATTCACAAGATAAACCTGGAGATTTTGAACAGGAATCCATAGTATTAAAAACATTATGACCTGGTATGTGGTCTTTTTATATATCTGCAACAGAAGAATTGTTCTATTTCTTTTTTTGTCAAAAAACAAGTGAAAACTAAGAGCTGGTATTTTCTAATGGGTATCTTGAGTCTAATGTGGTTGAAAACCACTGATGTGGGTATATTTGAATAGGTCAGTCCATTCTAGTAGTAAGATGGCTTGAGCAGCTTGGCCTATTTCTGTCTTACTGCAGCTGGACCACATTCAGCTCTTGTCATGTATAACCCAACTTTGTGTTTCTCTTCCAGTAGGGGCAGTACTCTACGTCTTCTATGACCTTTTAAGGTTCCTAGCTTCATTTATCTCAAAAGCAGAATGTCGTGAAGGTCATTTTTATGGTTCAAATGCAGTGAATCCCAATATCAAAGGAAAAGCAAACTTTTGTAGGATTTCCAAGAAAGCTTTGGATTCTTTTCTGTTTCCCAAAATGATGTAAAAAAAGGGTGAGGAAGACAGCAGACCAGAAATGTCCTAACAAAATGGATTTTCATAAAAATTCTGATTCAGCAAAACTGAAATGTTTAGCATACTTGGATGATGCCAATTTGTGGTTGGTGGAAAGATGGAAAGCCATGATTTTCAGGGTCTGCGGTTCTACTGCAGTTGGGTAGGCCAACTGCTCTTGGTCCATGCTCAGAAATCTCAAGGTTTAGACTCCTTGTACCACAGCAGGGAGTCTAGAAGCCCTGAGAGCCCAGTTCATAATGGAGCCTTTTGGGCTTCTAGGTTCTTCATTTTGTGTTCTAAGCTGCTGCCTCCATGGCAGAAGACTTCCTGAGCTACCACTGACTGTCTTACCTGAGGAGTCCCTTGAAGTTAGGGCAGCTAGCTGCTTTGTTTGTTTTGAAAAAAAAAAGTAACTTTTTTTTTTAAAGTAACTCCTCCAGAATTCCCTCCTAAGGAATTTCTAATTTTCATTTTGGATTCAGACCTTTTTTGAAGTCCTAGAATTTTTCGGGAAAGGAAATTCCAATTTTTGACAAGTTCCAATACTTTCCATTTTGAAATAAATGAATATTTTCATCCAAGTACAGTTACTCATCTGTATAGATTTCTGCAGGATTAGATCCATCACAGATCATTCTTCCATTGCAAGACTGGTGAATGGAACATGTCATTTTGCCTCCTTGGGTGCATCCCAACATGCAGGGATGTGCAGTTGTGGCAGCAAAAATAGCAGTGGCACAAATTTGTGCCACTGCTTTTTGCTGTTGTGCACAATGCTGCATGCGGGCTTTTTGTGGGGCATATTGTTTCAGGTGGGGTAGAGGAGGGCTTTCCTGTGGGCCTCCCCGGGCAGCAGCAGTGTTGATTTGGCACTTGGAGCCTGGCTAGCAGCCAGAGTATGGTTCTAGGCTTAGGTTTCTGGCAGCACACACTGCTGCCATGTGCACTAAAATGCTTTTTTAGAAACACGTTTTTTGGCACCCAGGATCTTCTGGTGTCAGGAAACCTGGTGAATGTGTGCATGTGCATCGTGTGGTTTGTGGTGCCTCAGACAGGTTTGAGGTGCTGCAGACTGCACATGTATGCTCATGGGGATGCACCCTCTGTGTATAGCACCTCTGTGTATAGCCTTAGATATATGTAAGTATGTGCTTCCATTCAGCTGATATAAATCAGCACTGGTCCATTGACTACAGTAGAATTGCACTGATTTACAATGGGTGAAGGTCTAGTCCAGTCTTTTAAAATGGGTTTGAACATTTCAGCTGGAAGTAATGCAAAATATTATCATTTAGAGACTTCTGAGGCATTGTGGCAATTGTGATATGTTCATCTTGTGCAAAATAATGACAGTAGTACTTACCCAGCCACCTTTAAATAATGCTAACAAAGCACTGTAAAGATGAAAAGAGCTAGATAGTATAAGTAGTTTAGCAAAATGTTCTAACTACCTTATACCAACTTAAGCTTAGTCTAGAATTGAGGTTTAGGTTCTTTGAACATGAATGAAGGATATTTTAATAAGTTGTAATATTTATGCAACATGCATCATTTTCCCTCTCCAAAGCGTTCAGTTTTTCTCCTGACTGTGTCTGTACACATTCTACTTTATATTTCCTTAGAAGGATCAGAGATGTTTTAGTGATCCCTGTATGGATTTCTTGTTTAAAGTTATATTGTTTATCATATTTGAGTTGTTAAGTTAACTTGCATCTGTGCATTGGGCTACCCACAGTGCATTTTGGGGACAGCTGCAGACTGATTTGGCAGTCTTTGCAATCTCTCTGGATAGATGTGTTTAAATGTTAGGAGGAGCGGAGTAAAGTGTTAACAGTATGGTGTAAAGGTTTTGCGTGTACATACAAATTGTATTGCTTTAACTGACTCCTTCAATTGGATAGTTATACCTTCATGAAGATGTTTCCTTTTGGTATAGCTGTTCACCCAGGGGGAAGGGAATACTATATTTTCTCACATACAGCATGTCCTGGAACAAGACACATACCTTGTTTTTGAAATGCAGAATGAAGAAAAGAAGATTTTTGCTTGTAGTAAGCAATTCAGTTGCAGCAGCTAGGGAGCTGAGCCTGCTCATTGTCCTGCATCCTGTACAGACTTCTGATTTTGCCCAATAAGAAGGAGAAACTACTCTTACTGTATTTCACGTATAATGGTGCCTCCATTTTCCAGCACCTGGATTTCTTTCTTTCCATCTGTCTGCCTGTCTGTGTCTTTCTCTCTCATTCTCCATTGCTCACTCTTGTTTGCTCACTTTCTCTTGCTCACTCTCTCTGTCTTTCAGTAAGCTGCATTGTATAAGAGAAAATATGGTCTGTGGTTAAAAGTTTTCCAGGATGTCTTAATTTAAACCCTCTACTGGTGACCGACATTAAAAATAGATTGGTGTTGTACTTCTACTTATTTCTTTTTTTTTTTGTATTAAGAAAATGTGTCTGGTAACTTTAGTTGCCCCTCCTCCCTCCAGCCACAGTTCTTTTTTATTATTAGACATTTCAGAAATAGGTGGGTCTGGTCTTCTCTTGTTTTCCTGGAGGACACGTGAGGTTGAGAAAAATTGGGAGCTTTCTTAGTAGTTAATTGAAGGGATTTGCAAGAGAGATTTTCTTACTCAAATAAATGTCAACAATCCCAAGTCATCAAACATTTAATCAGGTTTAAATTTCACAGGGTTCGTAGTCTGAATTTTCAAGCCTCTTATAAGAATCTACTTTTTTGGGGGAGGGGAGGGAGGAGTGGGGGATGAAAACATTCAGACTTTATTCATCATTAAAATAAAAGGTGTGTTATGGGAGAGAGACTCAAGCCCTGTTTTTATCCTTCACAATTTTTTTTTGCACCACACTTGTTCTTTCATAGTTTCATAGTTTCTAGGGTTGGAAGGGACCTGAGTAGATCATTGAGTCTGACCCCCTGCCATGGCAGGAAAGAGTACTGGGGTCAAACAACCCCAGCAAGGTGTACA
>NW_017728886.1:167803293-167832938 GCF_001723895.1 Crocodylus porosus | reverse complement strand
AGATGCATCTGTGGATGCATGACAGGGTACTGTTGGCCTTCCTAACTGCATCCCCACATTGCCGGCCCATGTTCATCTTGGCATCAATGATGACGCCAAGATCCTTTCTGCCTCTGTACTGACAAGAGGGGAGTTCCCCAACCTGTAGGTATGGTGCTGGTTGTTCCTTCGCAGGTGCATCACTTTGCACTTGTTGGGTCGAATCCCATCCTATTCTCATCCACCCACCCCTGTAACCTGTCTAGGTCCGATTGCAGCCTATTCCTCCCTTCTAGCGTGCCCACATCTTAGTGTAATCAGCAGATTTGAACAGGGTGCTTTTTACCCCTTGTCCAAGTCACTGATGAAGATGTTGAACAGTGTGGGCCTGAGGACCGAGCCCTTTTATGCATGAGAAGAAAGCTCACCCTCAGCCTCCCGTCTTCCCTTTTGACCTCTTTGTTGTATGTATCTAGAGTAGGTCTGCTAACTTGGACCAGAAAAGAGTTAGTGTGTTTTTGACCCAGAAACCTGCAGAATTTGCCAGCAAAATATGACAGAATTCTGTGTAAAGGTAGTGGGTTTTTTTCTATTAAAGAATCAGGCCCTTTATTTTCACACGTTGTCAACAAGATTTAATTATTTAAACTTTATATCTCAATTACTATTAGTTTCTCAGAGTCTAAACTAAAACGGTTGCCCTAATTTTTGACATCATGGAGAAATTGCAGAAACTGCACCACTATGTTCCTGCCACAGTTTGTATACATAGCATGCTTAGCGGCTAACTAAAATATAAGCAGAAAGCTCATCTTGAAAAAGGCTACTTAATTAAAAATTAAACGAATTAAAACTTAAATTATGCAAAACTAATGTACGTTTCCAAAACGAACAGTACAGTACAATATATGTGAGCAAATGGTAACATTTTTACTTTTTTTTATTTTATGTTTCGATTGTAGTCTGCATTGTATGCTGTTTTGGAATTCTTCATCTCTAAGTGCTCAGGAGATCTAAATTAAGATATAAATTAGTGACTTCAGGTTTGTAAGGTTTAGAAAACTCATCAGAGATTAAAACCGTGATAATTTAAAGGAATCTGTCTTTAAGAGGGAAAAAATTCAATTATTTTGCAATTAATGCAACATTGCATCTCATGTATATGATTCAAATCAGTGCATCACATCACCTAGTACAAATCAGTAGAGTGAAAATGGACTCATTGACAAAATTTAGTTTAACCTATTGCTCTAATTTCTTTGAACAAAAGATTTTTATGCTCACTGAAATAGCCTCCAACTAATTGCAGATACTGAGATTCTGCGCGCTGTATTTGTATGGTTGTGTTTATAGGGATCAAAATAAGTGCAACTTTAAATTATGTCTTTACTCTAGCAGTGTCGAAGCAGGTGTTCCTTATGTCAAAGCCATACTAAAATGCTGCCTTGGTGTATTGTGTGCCTACACGTCCAAGATATCAGAATGGCAAAACACCAGATGTATCTTGTAATTATTCAGTGCTAATGAAGAATGCACATTTCACTGAGATACCTAGTAAAACTTTGAAGTAGGAATAAGGTGAGACATTAAGTCAGAGAGTCATTTTCAGTTTTTATAATTCTTCTTTTCTAGCTGAGCTGAGCTTAAGAAGTTGAAGTTGGAAGAGGCAAAAAAACAGAATATTGGAACTAATCAAAAGTAAAGAAGTATCTGGAAAGACATGTCCACATTTAATTCAGATTTCAGTTTAAACCAAAGACATAGGTAGCTAGAATAGGAAAGGTTGACATGGGCATGGAACATGGGATAAAGAGTGGGTATTTCAAATCACTTATCATCATCAAGGAATCGCCATTAGTACTGAGAATACCTTAGTGGCAAAATGCTAATAATTTGCTTGTTTATTTTTAATAAGTTATTTTGATGCAGTAAGTGTGACATTAGCATAAGATAAATTATTAATTCAGTGTGTTGGAAGGTGTAACTTAGTTTTTCTCTACTTCAGTATTACATAAAATGGTTTTAACTGAAACAATTTTTATCAAACTAATGTGCAGAATTTGCTAGTATTTAGCATTTAGCTCTGTTTTCTTCCAGTTTTTCCTACCTTGATTTTGTCTTTAACTTTTTTTCTCTTGAGCTATCGTTTTATAACATAGGCTAAAAAAGTAAATAGTGAGAGTGATCAGGTACAAAAAGGCACAGCTAAAACATTTCATAATACCCAATTGGTAATCTAGGGCAGTGATTCTCAACTAGGCTATTGTGGTACCATGGGATGTCCTGAGATCCTATCAAGGGTACTGCAAAGTGCAAATACACCTAGGTGTGCAAACATGATTCACACGCTAAACCCAGAGATTTTTAATAGGATTTTATAGTGTTAATAACATTCTGATCTGCTCTGGTCTTTATGAGTTCTCTGCAACAGAAGAATTGCTCTAGAATTATTAGTAGTCAAAAACAAGTGAAAATTAAGATCTAGCAAATTATGATCTTTGTGTGCCCAGGGCTAGCTCTGTGTTGCAGTTGAGTATGACGAAATCAGCAGGGATTCAGGTTTTCTATTTCCCATGGAAAATCACAGATTTTCCCCTTTAAAGGAGAAAAATTTGGATTTTCCCCTTTGAAGTGGGAAACCACAGGTTTTCTCTTGCAGGCTGGCAGCGTTGGGGCTGCCAGCACCAATGAGGGCCAGGGTCCATATTCGCAGGGGCATGGTGCCTGGGAGATGCTGCTGGGGAAGAAGGGGGTAGCCAGGCCACCTAGCAGAGTGGAGGAGCTTGAGCGTGGGGCAGGGATTGCCACAGGCATCCTCTCCTCTTCCCTTCAGCCTGCACAAGGGCCAAACTCACCCCACTACCACCCACATGAGCCACAGCTGCTGTAACCACAGCTGCTGCAGGTGTGACGGACATCACCTGGAGCCCCTCACCCGTCTCCTGTTGCCCATAGCATGGCCTAGGCCAGAGCCACACTTGGCTTAATGCCACTGCTACTGTGGAGTGCAGGACTGATTCCTCCAGCTCCAGCCATGGGGCAGCGCTTCGTGTCACAGCTGCTGCCTGTGCTTCTGCACCACAGTGCTCTGCAAGCACCTCCTACTGGGGAAAATCCACACCGTGTTGCCACAGATCACCATCCTGTGAGTCCTTGAAGGACCAGGTGAGGTGGGGTAGGTGAGGGCCCCCTCCAGCAGGGCTGGGTGGGGGGAGAGGGCAAGAGGCTGCAGGCCAGGAGTGAGAGGCACCAGAAAAGCTGGGACTGGTGGGGGACTGCAGGTCAGGAGTGAGGGGCACCGGTGGGGACAGTGTGTTGTGGGTTGGGAGTAAAGGACGCTGGCAGGGCTAGGAGACTGCAGGTTGGGAGTGAGGGACACCAGTGAGGATGGTGGGGTGTGGGTTAGGAGTGAGGGGTGCTGGCATGACCGGAGGGGCAGGAGACTGGGTTGGGACTCAGGGGCACTGGCAAGGCTGGAGGGGCTATGGCTTGGGAGTGAGAGGCAACAGCATGTGCAGGGGCAGGGCACCGACATATCATGCTCAGCACCACAAAGCAACTCAGGGAAGGGGCGGGGAAGTCACAGCTGGACCCACATCTTTATGACTGAAGTGGACAGGAGGAGCTCTGATTTTTTCATGGTAAAAAATATGAAAATCAAATGCCAAAATATATATGTATTTAGAATGTATTTTATAATAGTGATTGAGGCATTGGTACGCTTCCACATTGCTTTAAAATATAACACTTTGTGTTCAACTGATTTTATCTATCTATCTATATATAGTGGTGTCTCATTTTAATAATGGAGAAACATGGATTTTGGGGCGTTTTAATCATAGAATTTGGGATTTTTTTAAATGGGGAAAACCAGGATTTGTGGTAATCACCTACCCCTGCTGTTGCAGCTATTTTTGCACCCCTTTCACTTCCCCCACAATAGCTTGGTGCTGCTGTCTCATTTACTCAGTTATACATACTACCATTAAAAATTTAGTAGTCTAGAGGTACAGATGCCAGAACTGTATTCTGCCCCATCAGCACCCAGGTAAACACAAGAGTTAAACGTTAGGATATTATACCACAGCTTATTGCTAGGGACAGACATTCAGAAAGCCTGAACCTGAATTGATTTAATCTTTGCAGGTTAGTCTAACCTGGGTAGGCTGAACCAGTTTGCAACCAGACAGACATTCTCTCTGGACTGAGGAAATTCAGGTACATGCCTTCAGTGGCTCAGGCTAGAAGCCGGGGGGCATTAGAACATCCCTCCCTTCCCTCATCCAGGCCTAAGCTGAGGCTGGGCATGACAGGTCCCAGTAAAACACTGTGATTAGACAGGTGTCAGGTAGTCACCCGGTATGGGTATGTGCCCTTACGTCCGGTTGACATTCACCGACCTTCTCCAGGGACCTTGCGACCCTCAGTCAGTAGAGGTGGGACTCTTACTCTCTCTCTTTCTTCCTGCCTCCCACAACTTTTGATGTTCTCTTTTTTGGTTGTTAACGAAAGGGGGATGTGGTGACTTACCCTGCTTCCACCCTGACTGACTGTTGGTTCGCACCCCAAGCTCCATGTCAATGAAATAAATGGAGGGAATGACAAAAGTACCACACGTAAAGGTTTTCTTCTTTTTCTCCTTTTTGTTTATTGTAAGGCAAGTTGAATCTTCTCTTCAGAGGGCCGGGTCCTGGACGACCCCTAAACTTGGCTAGTCACCTTGCCAGCGTTGACTGTACACTTCTGCCAGCAGATGGGAAGCCCTTCTTTTCTCTTGTAATTAGCAGCCACACCCAGCTTAATTGGCAGCCCACAGCAGTTAATAAGACAAAAACAAATGAACAGAACTGGGAAGGTGAGAGGCGGGAGAGTGTCGGCTTCTTCTTTCTCCCTCTTCACTGGGTTTTGGCTTCTTATCTTCCCCTCCCGATGCCTGGCTTGTGATGCCCCTGGTGAACGGAGTTCTTTCCTTCCCAGCTTTGCTCTCTTCCCCTTCTCTTTTTTTCCTTATCGCGGCCATGCCTGCCTTAATTGGCGGCCCAGGTTGGATAATTAGCACCTCCCAAAGAATAAAAACAGCCAAGCAGCAAGAGGCATCCGCCCCTTCTTCCCTCTGTCTTTTCTTTCTTTTTATTTTTCCTCTTCCTCTCCTTTCTCCCTCTTAGTGTGGGCTCCTCTGAGCCTCCGAGGACTGATTGGGCTCTTATCCTACTCCCGGGGCATCAGTCTTGGTTCCTGGATCCCCAGTGTCCATCTTACTGGCTGTGGCAGGCTAGTAGGGGGCGCTCCTGCATGGAGCCCCCCACCTCCCTGTGCCTGGACACCTTCCAGGCTCCGAGTGCCTCTCTAGGGGTGCCGCACATCTGGCTGACCCCCTTCCTGGAGCACACACACTAGCCTGGGGGTAATGTAGCTGCCACCATCCTGAGAAAGG
Organism: Crocodylus porosus; assembly: GCF_001723895.1. Classification (NCBI taxonomy): domain Eukaryota; kingdom Metazoa; phylum Chordata; order Crocodylia; family Crocodylidae; genus Crocodylus; species Crocodylus porosus. Next base: position 167,827,525 of record NW_017728886.1, on the reverse strand, counting down.
ACTGTCTTGTGGCCCTGTGTCCTCGGGGAAACACAGGCCTAATGTCCAGTGGGTACTTGACCCAGTACAGGCATTTGGGGCACTTCTCCAAGTTGGGGAGCAAAAAGTAAAGTCTCCCTTAGTCTGCAGACCTAAGGGATCTCTTAGGTATAATTTAGACCCACCCCTCAATAAGTCTCCCACACTAGTAACAAAGGAGAAATTTATTGATCACAGGGGTAGGGTGAAAATAGGGTACAAGATTGAGCAATATCATAGAAATCCTAAAGAGCAAACAGTCTGGCTGGGGTAGCCTTTTGATCACGCATCTGAGTTACTCCCAGCTAGATATCTAATCAGATCTCGAATAGCTTATTCACATGCTTCATCCAGAGGCTGGTGAAATCCCCTCTGGAGGCGGGCAGTTCCTTGCTCATGAGTTATGAGGGAGAGAGACAGTTTCAGATGGTAAAGCTCCTCTCCGTGTCTGAGTCCCCCGCATGGCTGCAGCCCCCTCCTCCTAGGCAGTCTTAACTTATATAGCCCCTGTGTCCTCATTTATCTGGTCCAGTGGAGGCCAGCTCCGGTTGGCTTTCGGCCAACCAATTTGAAATACATCACTAGTTGCTGGGCAGGCTCTAGCCGCCTAGGTAGATGCCCCTCACCCAAGTAGCCGATACCAGTCATGTAGGCAGAGAGAGCAGGTTTCCCCCCTCCCTCAGGAATGTAGCCGGCTCAGGTTACCTAAAGAGATAGGGTAAAGGTGTGTCTCCTCTGCTGGGCCCATCCTAATCACATTGTCACAGGGCAGAGATTTTGGGGAGAAACAAAGGTGGGTTCCTGCCACATGGGCCGTCTTCCCACTTCACTTTCCTCAAAGCTTCCCCCTGTTCCGCGCTTGGTCCCAGATATTGCAAATCTCAGCACAGTTGTGCTGTGGAGCAGGGAGCCCTGCCCAGCCAAGAGAGCAAGCTGGGATGTTGGGGGAATCTGATTTAACTTAAACCAGCAAAAGGCCTGGGACAGACATTGTATAAACTGGTATGAGCCAAATCAGTTAAATCTGATACTACATTCAACCAGGTTTATCTCAATCCTGTTTCAGCCATTTTCAAACTGGTGTATGTGCACTGAACATCTCTTCTGTTAGAGGTTTGAACCAGTTTCTGATCACTTAAACTGGTTTACATGTAATGTCTGTCCTTAGCCACAGTCATCCCCTCTGGACTGAAGTAATGCAGTCATATGCCTGCTCAAGCTAGAAGCCAGGAGGGGGAAGAGCAGCTCTCCCTTCCCTTCTACAGTGCTGACCTCAGTGGGGGCATGGCCAAGGCCCAGCAGGATGCTCCAATTAGGGAGCTTCCCCGGTCACTGCTCCTGCCTAACCCAGGAGGGAGTTGATAACACAGCATTTATCCCCCCGCTTAAGTGAACAAAAGTCTCTCTCATTACTTCAAGCTGTTCTTCAACAGCTTTTTCCAAGGAAGGAACAGAGGGGCATTACCAGCTGACCTGTTGATTAGCTCCAAAAAGCCCCAAGTTGACAGTGTCCTGTCTGCCTTTGTCCTGTCTGCCTTACACAGGCACCTTTCAGCATTAGCTAGCATACCATGTGCTGGCTACGGCCTGTGCTCTGGGAGAGGAGGGGGGAATCCCTGCTTAAGCAGGGAGTGGTGGTGGTGGTGGGGGGAGGCACGGGGAAGCCATGCAGACTCTTTGCCTGCTGTGTTTGCCGGTGCTCCTGCCAGGGAGTAGAGGGGAGGTGCCAGCCCAGCTCCCTGGAGCAGAGCTCCAAGGCTGCAAAGCATCTGGGATGCAGGGTACTCTGGTTTAAGTTAAATCAGGAAGGGGTCTGGGATAGACATTGCATTAACTGTTTTGATCCAAATTAGTTAAGTCTGATACATTCAATCAGGTTTATCTCAAAGTGCCTACAGCCATTTTCAGACTGGTTTATGTGCACTGAATGTCTTTTCTGTTACAAGTTTAAATCAGTTTCTGATCACTTAAATCAGTTTATGTGTAATGAAGCATATGAGTTTGCAGCTTTCATTCAGTCTTTTCAACTATTTCTCTTGCCCACCATGTACAGCCTGAGCAGTGGAAATCAGCTGACTATGGCAAAAGTATGGTTCAATATATAACCAAAAAGATCATCTTACCTTTTAAATGATAGATGTTTTATCCAAGTCCACAAAAGCCTGAGTATAATTTTGACTACTCTTTATGGATTGCTAAAATTAACTGAAACCTTAAATAATTTTCTCTTTGAAGCCTCTTTCTCTTAACTTTGTTCATAGTTATCTTGAGAGAGCAGTGGTATATCCCTATAACTGTTGTTTCAGAATCATAGGATACACCGACTGGGAGTTATTCCCTTTATAGCACATTAAGTATTTCATCATGGTGTTTACCTCTCCCTATGCTTATGTTCATGTATCTGGATGGTACCAAGTCAGCTGGTCAGGAGGTATTCCAGGTTTCCGAAAGGTAAGCATTTGTGATAGATTGTGCTAGTCAGGAGTTCTGCACAGCATTTCAAAGCCTTCAGTTGTCTCTCCAGGAGGTGGCAGTTGTAGAGGCTTAATGGATTTCAGCACGTCAGCTGTCAGTTCCTTTTTTCCTGTCTGTCATGACTATTTACTTCTGATCATACCAGTTGACATTTATGTGTCACAATAGAAAGCTGAACCAGTGCAGGAGTAAAAACGACATTGGGTTCAGGGTTACTTGTTGTATCATAACAGGCAGCTGGCAACTCATTAACACCATGTGGGGTGTCAAAAGTACAGTATGTTAAATAAAATTAGCGCCTAAAGGAGAAGTCATAGCAGATAATGACATCACATAAATGCCTGACTCAAAAAAGAGCAAAGGTGACAGATAAAAATATGTTCTTCTTTGGAAAGGAATATCGAGTCCAAGATTCAGTCGCATCCAGTCCTGTGACTGACATTCAGTATGATTTTCACATGTAGCATCCAAAAAAAGATGCTTGGCATAGGAGAATTCTGCAGGAGATTCTGTGACTTTCCAGTGTTTGATGATGTGGTGGGGAAAGCAGTGTTAAGACCTTGGAAGATAATCAACTGTCCCTTAGCTGTTGCTGAGCAATGAACTGAAATATAATGGAAAAAATGTGCTGCAGCTACTATGTTCCGGAGTATGAACATTACTTTTAAGTGGAAGTGTAAGAGTTGTGAAACAATTTTTTTCCCATGGGCAATCTGATAATTTGGCTTTAGATATCTAGCAGTCTTTAACTAATGTATGTTATGGGAACGTCACTTTTCTTTTGCACTTTGCAAAACATCAGGTTGGGTTGTTTTGCAGTTGTAGAAGGGGCTCTTTTTTTCTTTCTGTCTCAGCTTAGTGAATAGTTTAGCCAAGCCATCTATGCTGATCTCTGCAAGTGAAAAGAAATTGCTTCATGTGAGAGAGGCTTACCACTTACAGTCGTTCATATCTTATGCATTTCACTTAGTTACACTTCTTGACATGCATGTTTCATTTCAGATAATCCTAAAGTAATTTTTAAGAAGGCAAACTTAATTTTTTTACAATAGGCTTTGGAGATATTAGAAATACCTGAAATGTTGGGGAATCTTGATGGGAGAAACTTCAAAATTCATATGGTTTTTCAGGTGTTTAGAGTTCAGAAAATTAGGTTTTCTTATACATACATATCTATCTGTTCACTCATATGGGTTAATATGCTTCAGCTAACTTATATAACACAGAATTCTGGGACAAGTAGTGAAGAAAACTATATCCAGTGGAAGTGGTAGGGAGCATTTGAGTACACAAATGTTATGTGGATTGCAGAAAGGTAGACCCAACAAACTTTGGATGTTTTCCATATGGTTTTGCATGCAAGTATTGACTAGGTTTGATTTTTGTGCTATTTGATGAGATCTTAGTCTGAGATTGTATGGCAGTGTTATGTCTGCTAATAGTTGATGTGAGTATATAGGTCCAATAGACAACATTTTGTGGTTCCCACCAGTGTGCTTTTAAAATAATTGCAACATACATAAGCATGAGGTAAAACTAGACACTTTTTCGGTCAATTAACAAAATGCTTGCAGTTTTCTTTTTGAGTAATGTGAAGTATTTAGTAAAAAATACTGAGTAAAATATTAATATCTGTCCGTTTTCATAATTAAAATGTTACCAAAATTTAGTGCAGGACTATTGGCTCATCTCAATTATATTTATACTACTGTGGCTGCTTTGTTTCTGCCTTCGGCAGTTTACCCTATATAGTTAATGTGCACAATGTAAAGAAATTTCACCTAAATTCCTTCCCTTTTGTATTGCCCTGACCTTTCTAAACTTAAGATGAAGCTTCCTTGCTGTTGCATTTGACACTAGTTCAAATAGCTTTCTACAAGCTGTCCTTTCAATTACCTTCATAATTTTATGTACTGCAGTGAGGTTTCTTTCTAATCTCTTCTTTTCCAAGAAACGTAGACCCACCATAGTTTCTTTAACCTTTTGGGCTAAGTAAGTTCTCAGAGGCCTCTTTCATTCTAGAAGTTCTGTGATGTTCCTTCTCTACCTCTTGTAATATAGTTTTTGTAATAAGGTGGCTAGAACTGTATTTCAAATGAGGGTCTTGCTAGTCCCATATATACTGCTAGAATAATCTCCTTTGATTTATATGCGACAGGCAGGTTAGACTTTCAAAGGCTTCAGGGCAATTATGTTGACCCTTGTGTTGTATTGAGCTGTTTGGCTTGCTTCAGTTGGAACTGTTGAAGTGACATGAAAATGACATTGGGGCAGTGATAATAAAAATTCTATTTTCTACTTTTTCTGATATTGCTATTGAATTTTTGGGCCTGATGATGATGTCATAAGTATTTTGTCTTTCTTACACTACTAACACAGGGTGGAATAGCCATCTATGTAACTTAGTGAAATTGTTGAATCTTAGCATTAAGGCCTGTTCAAGACTCTTTTTGTACAGTTTTTATATACTTTTTATATTTAGAAGATAAGGAGGCTAAGCCACTTCGGTTCAAATGCAGTAGCAACACTGTAGAATTTTGAATGTTTTGTCTGCCCATAGAGTAAACAAATAAATGTGCACTTTGACAGTACGGAAATTAAAAGACATAAGAAGATTTATATGATCAGATCTAGCATCTGTTACTCTATTTGCTCTGTTTAATAGATAAGCGATGCAGGTACTAAGGCTTAAACAGTGCATAACTATATAAGATTCAACTATTCTACTGCATTCTTTTATTTTATGGAAATATAATAAGGGAAACATATTTTGAATCTATCAGCCTTTGGCCCCAAATTTTGCAGCCACATCAGAAAAGAAAGAAAACAGAATTACTATATGTCTCTTGAATGATAATCTGCATAGAGTTGCCTAGGATCCAGAAGTGGGTACAGAGAAACAAAAGAATCTGGCTTTTTCCTTTGTCCACCCATTAAAGCAGACTTACCTGCTTTAGCTTCTATTGGATGAGCTGTTGTTGCAGCTGCGCTGTCAAATGCCAAACTCTCTAGTGACAGGGTGTTCATCTGGTAATTGTTTATGAACCTGTAACTGGCTGCTTTCTTGATTTAGGGAAAGATCTGATCATGTCTGTGGCTCATAACTGATTAGCTTTTTTTGGGCTCTATTTACATCAATTCTTAGCTCACTTAACCACTCTCTCTTCTGCATGTACTGAAGAAGAACATGCATAATGGCAGTTTCTCATTTATCTTTTTGTGCCTTTTCCCAGTGCTTTCTTCAGTAATACCGGCACATCATTCAACTCATGCTGCAAAGAAATGCTCTTAATTGACCTTGGCTTGAATGCATTTTGTAATTAAATTGCCTCTGTGAAGCAGCAGTGGTTTGTGTGAACTGTCTGCAGAAGCTGTGTGCTGTTTTGTTCTGTTTGCATATCTGTAACTTTACCAAGCTATTGACAATGTCTGTTGAGTTGGTTGGGATAGATCCTGTAGGGTAGGACTCATTCCATTAGCCAACTCTTCAAATATTATGTGGATAATAATATTTGACATATTATCATGTTCATATCCCTGAAATATTTATATTTTATAAATATTTATATTTTATTATGTTTCATATCCTCCTGCGATCAGGAGGCCCAGCTTTATTCAGTAGAAGCCACTGGCCCTTGGTTCTTTAGAGGGAGCTGCTACCCTGTGCTCAACAGAGCATTCAGTTATTAACAAATTAATGTTTAGACTCGCCCCTGAATCTGAATTGGTCTTATTGGTAATTCCAAGCCAATCGCCTAACATAGACTTCAGTCTGTGCTTCCTCAGTGTGCTTTACAGTCCCTATGCCAGTGATTCTTAAACTTTTTGGGTCACATACTTCTTTTTAAGCTTGTTAAGCTGCTGCATAACGTCATGCTTCTGGGTTTCATTTAGTAAAGAAATAGCACTTTAATGTCACTAAAAGAACATGATGTTTCTGACAAGCTAAGAAGTATTGGAGTGTTTCTTCATTTTCTTTCCTTTTCTTCCCTTCCTTCCCTTGTGTTTTCCATTTCCACTCTTCTTCTTTCCTATTCCTTTTGCATATGCCCTCTTTCAGGGGCATAGGTTGTAGCTGTATTGTTTCAAAGACATAGGCAGACAAGGTTCTTTGGGTAAATCCAATATCTTTTATTAGACCAACTCAAATTTTAATAAAAGATATTGGATTTACCCAAACCCCCTGTCTGCATATGCCCTCTAGAATTTCAGTGAATACCTCAAGTTTGAGAAATACAGTCCTACTCCTTTCTCCGTTTCTGCCATTCCTGTCGAGAGCCATTTCTTTTTCCTTATAGCCAGGATGGAATTACAATCACACCTGCTACAGTGAGTCAGCAAAACCGTGGCAGCTTTATGAGAGGTCTTATACCCGCTAACAGAACTGGCCAGTGAACTAGTTCTGCCATTTTGCTGCTTGTCTTTTGATATCATTAGAAAAAGTTGAGGAAAAAGAAATGTCTTAGCTTGTGTGATTGACCATACCTGGCTGAGAGAGTGGCCTAGTGCATTGTTTTGTTTGGAACTTGTTCCTTTTAGTAGGGACCAGCTCATTTTTTTTCATATATTTATATTGCAGTATTGTGGTATTGCTAACTTTTGTGATATTATTGCAAGTGTCATCATGCTTGATGCCTCTCCCCCTCCCCCCGCCAGGTTGTTTCCTAAAGTCATAGAATCAGGAAAAAAGTTGTATGATTACATAAGACTCTAAAGTTTCTACTTTAAGGAAAAAAAGGGTCTCTGACCTCCACGGCTATGGACTAAAACTTGAAAATGTGCCTCAAATTACGATAAAGAACCATGTTGACTCCCTGGTCCGTGGAGTTTTAAAAAAAAACCCCAACTCCCCCCCCCCCCCCCCCCCCCCCCCCCCCCCAGACTCAGGAGCAATAAGGAAAATTAAGAAAATTCAGGTGAATTAGTGCATTAATGTTTTAAAGAGAATCCTCATGAAGTTTGAATGATGGAGTTTGGCAAGATTGAAAGAATCCATGAGTCCAGAATTCTCTTCATGTGTTGGAAATGAGGCCTGTTTTGTGTGAATTCCTGGCAGAAGCCTGTACATTTGCTCCTGTAATTCCCAGAATGGTAAAGGATAGATGCATTATTATTTTATGTTTTGGCTTGCATCTGAATGAGATCCCTCTTTTATAAAGAGAATATTATTTTATCACTTCTCGTTGATTATAGACCTGTTATGCCAGAGATGAACCAAAGGCTAGATCAAGATATTAGTACATAGCGATAAGGTTGTTAGACCCAAATCTAGGCTGTGACATTTGAACAGCACAAAAACAGATTTAGTTGATAGGTGTTTCAGTCTTAAGGTGCTTCAGAGAGATCGGAATGATGTTTGTGCAAATACACGTTTAGCAATTTATTTTGAAGTAAACTTGGAAAGTCACAGTTTAGTTCTATTGGTTTATCGTATTGCTATAGACACCCCAGCATACTCTTCAGATTTGTTTCTTTTATGAATTCTAATATAATAAAGGGCTTAGTTTATCTGTCCGTAATGCTTTTGGCCAGCTGTGCATGCACTATTGAGAAGGTGGGCGGCGATTGGCTGCATGGGCCCAAGTTTGAGCTGCTGCCAGGGAAGTTTGTGGTGGTTGCGAACATGCCCTTGCTGCCCAAACAGTGGGGCTTCCCCATGCGTCCCTGCCTGAGGGTGAAGGCAGGGTCACAGTTGCAGCGCCTCCCTGCTGCCCATCCCTGCCACCCGCCAGAACAGCTGGCAGGAAGGGAGAGGCAGCGGGCAGACAGGGAGGGGAGCAGGGTGGGTAGAGGCAAAAGGGGAGGTCACAGTGGCTATTGTCAGGGCTAGGCAGTGGGGAGGGAAGGAGGGAAGGGAACAGGAAGGGGGTCCCAACAACAGCCAGCAGACAGGGAGGTAGTGAAGAAGGACGGAAGCTGTGCAGACCTGGTTGGGCACCAGGCGGGTGGAGGTGAAGGGTGTGGGTCATGATGGCGCCTGTTGTCGGAGCTGGGTGGTGGGGGGAGGGGTCATGGTGGCAGAACCCCCCTGCCACCTGGCTCCAAAAACAGCTGTCGGGGAGGGAGGTAGGGGAGCAGGGATGGGAGGGGAAGTGGTGGGGGAAGCCCTGGTGCAAGGCTGAGGTGGGCAAGGGGAGGGAGCCCCCACATCAGAGGCTGGAGTAGGCAGTGGTGATAGCGGAGGGAGTCTTTACATGGTTGGCCCCAAAGGGCGACTGGGGGGCCAGAGGGGCCATGTAAACACTCCCGGAAATCCATCATTCTTGATGGGCAATTAGCTAGTCAAGTAATAAAATTCATGGGATGATTTTTCCTGAGGAAAATGATACATTCAGTTTGTTGTAAATATAAGGTATTTTTGCTAAACCGGAAGAAAATCCTAATTCTAACCTTCTAACTGCCTTTATTAAAATTAAGAGCGAATCCTTGCTTTACTTGCAGAAGTAGTACTTATGAAGGCAAAAGCTCATTTAAATGTTAAGTATGAACAAGAATTTAATGAAAAAAATCTATCTTTGGGGTGTGCAAATTTCACCAATATTTTTGTTTTTATTTTTGGTACTTGCATAGTATTTCAAAAATATATACTGTAAATTTCAGTCTTTCTGTGGTCAAGATAATCCTACGCTACTTCTGCTTTCTCATAAAAATCTATATTAAAAATAAAGCTTTGAATTTACTCTTGAAAAGATATCTGTTTTTATACCTTATTTCTTCTCATCAATCTAGATAGAAACTATCACTTCCCAATTTTCTCTGCCTGTCCTCTGTTTTTGTTGATATATAGTCTTATAAAACTAATTTAATTTATTAGTATTTTATCCAAAAATTCTTTGAAAAATGAACTGATGCCAAGCCACTGAAAGCTAATTGCTTCATTAATTTGTATAATACAACAAATCAGTTTATAAACGTGTTTACTTGCATGTAAATGAAGATTAATGGGAACACAAGTGCAAAAATCGTGAGATTTATTTAGTGAATATGTCTCTCTCCTTTTCACTAATAGAAATGACGAATAAGACTTACTAAACCATGGTTGTAAAATGGAGGGCTTTTAAAAGTAATATATATGTGTGTGTGGAAAGTATGATTTAAGCAGAGTTTTGCTCTGAAAAGAAGCTGCAGTGTTTTTATTTACTTTGTTTGCCTTAAATAGTTACTTACACTTACTCTCAAACAGGTGACAGATAACTTTATACATTGAAAGGACAATTATTTTAAATACAACATTTTATAGTGTTTTAGTTCTTAGGATGATAAAATATAAGAAATTAGAGTTATGAGTGTTAGACATTTCAGGATATGTGGTATTATATGCAGTTTGGTATTAAAGAACTGTGTTAGTAGAAACTGTCGCTTTGCAGGTATTTGTTGTTCATTTTAATATAAGAGAGTTAGCATGGGGTTGCTTTGTAAAGAAAGTAAAAAGATGTTGACATCTGGCAGATAATTTCCTAGTAATATACCAAGGTATAGAATATTGAGGTGGACAGCACTTCTTTAAGTTAACATGCCTTCCATGCTGTGAAGCATGTTTGAGAGCTAAGCCTGACTTTTGCTTGAGACAACTATTGCGCTGTAAGCTATAAGAGAAGCATGTCGCTTCAGGTGTACTCCCAAAGCTTGCAAAGAATTAAAGCATCTTGGCCAATCAGCAGCCTGCCTGATGACCTTTTTCTTCTCTAGCTCAGTGATGGGTTTTGAAGGGGAGAGCTGGTTACAGTCAGGACTAGGGGGACCTGCAGTGGTGTGACGGCAGGTTCAAATCAAACCCAATAGTTGCTTCTTGTACTTTCTTCACATGTCCTGCCAGCTTGCTGTATGGCTGCCACAATGGTAACCCTGCGAGTGGCTTGATTGGTGAGGATTTACATGTGTGCTAATTAGAGTGGAATAAATGATTGGCTGTTTGCTGCATCGCCATAAAGGGTGCCCAGATGTACACACTACGTGAACATAATGTGCACGGGCATGGCGCATCAAAGTTTGTCAGCTGCATTACCTCAGCAGGCTTAGGGCCTGTCGGAGAGAATTTGCTGATAATCGTCCCCTATGATTTAGTGTCTGACTTGGTGAAAGTGAAGGACCTCAAAATACTGCCTTGGCAACAGAATTTTTGATTGTTTTACAAAAGTAATAAATGAGCTAAAATACAGCTAACAGCCAGGAAAAAACAGCTCCTAAGGCTTAAATTGAAAAACATAATCTTAAAAGAAGAATGCTGTGTATGCTGAACTATTTGGAAATGTGATGCAACCTAAGCCTCAAGTTAACCGGTGCAATTAACAATAGACACTGAACAGAGTGTTTAATTAAGCTTAATTTGTTGTGATACAGCACAAGTCTTCAGTTATGAAAATCCCCCTGATACCCTTATGCCCCTTGCACAGTTAAAAACTACAAAACTTTGCACGCTCGGTTAAATTAGCAAAGCAAGAAAATTTTCGCAGTATTTCTATTTTAAACATAAGTTTTGGGTGAGGGTAAAAATATGTTTAGAAGCGCTCACTCACTTCAATATCTTCCCTTTAAAAAAATCTATAATTTATGTTCTTTGGTGTGAATGTATAATTAAGACAAAATCCCACATGTATCGTATTTATGCACAAAAATCGGTAATATCTGATTACTTTGACAAGTAATTTTGTACTTACATGTTCACAATATTGATAATGTATTAATGTACAATGATTAAATGGTTAAGCTGCCATATTAAAGTTATGAGCTGGAACATTTATCCAGCATAGCTAAAGCAGGAACAAAGACTGTCCATTTACAGATGGCATTATTCAATCTCTGAACTGCTTTAAGATGTTAGCATTACAGCATTGATTCTGAGCTTTGATACTGTGCCTCACTTGAATGACCCAATACAGTTAAGTGATAAGGTTAAGTTAATTACTGTATCTGTGCTATACAGCTTCCACATGATTACTGCTGAGAAAGATAGTGATGCTTTTTGCTTTAATTAAGCAAAAGAGAATGAAAAGATATAATTGGTTTTTATAATAATCCTGTCTTATATCACTATCAACAAGCATCATGTGTTTTTCTTCAACTTTGTTGCACATTTTCCTAGCAGGAAAATCTGAACAGTAGAATATATAAATAGGTTATTTAAATCCATTTCCTGGAACTGTGTCTCAACTGAAGAACTAAATAGTTACTAGCTGTACAGATATTTTTGAAGTACCTTAGGGCTTGTTGTGTTCAGTTGTGAACAAGATCTAAAAAATCCATGCTTGACTTTAAATTTTAAACAGTTATGTTTTTCTATGTTTTTAATGTTTGTACTACATGTTGAAATGCCAGATGCACAAATTGAGTTGCTGCAGACTTTTGTCTTTCCATTTTAAATAAAGTTTGAATGCTCTAAGTCGTAAAGTGGAACAATTCTGACAGGGCTGGTGTGTTAAAACTAGCAGGGCACCAGTCTTTCAAGATTCCTATTTCAGTGGCAAAAGAGAGTTTAGTACTTTTAGTCTTGCTAATGGGTATAATTTTAAACACAGCTGGACAAACGGTATGCAACTAAGGTTCTTCCTTGAATGTAGAAATCTCTCACCAGATTAATCAGTATTAGGAATACACTCTTTGCTAAGTACTCCAGTAGTATTTAAATATTACACATTAATTTGGAACAGTAAAGTTTTACTTCTCTAGTAAGAGTGTAGGTTGTAGCCATGTTGGTCTAAGGACATAACCTTGTCTACCTTGCTAGCAATGAATTGCTTGCAAATGGGAGGCACTGGGATAAATTGTAGGGTTGGAGATAAAGGTGTTTAGTTCCTTGTCTGCATATAGACAGCTTCTTCTTAAATGGCTTGCAGTATGTTTGTGGTTGCATAGAATGAATGGGATACTGCATTTCATTTACACAGTAGACTGATACATAATTGAAGCTATTCTTTTTTTCTTGAAAATATTTTGACAGTGTTTAAATATTTTGATTTTTTTTCTGACAAAAAGCACTTCCTTTTTTAGGCCAAAGTTGTTAAAATGCAAAGCAACATACAGTATATGCATTTCCTTCTGTAGAGTGCTTATAGCCAAAGATTGCTGTGGACTTGCAGAGCAGATATGTGAGCAGAGGAAAGTGGGAACATAAGTGGGCTCCCTACTTGGAAAGTTATTCAACAAAGGGAGTGAGGAGCTGACTACATGTATAAAAGTCTTACGTTCCTGGACTTTTTCAGCATAAGAAATTTCCTGCCTGGAAAAACAAAATGGGTTCGTACAGAAGTATAATACTATTTAATGTAAGGGGATAGTGTTAGAAGAGGTCACTGATTTTCAGTTAGATCTCAGACAGTAAGAGGCTCGTTTTACTGCTAACACTCTGGCTTGCATGAAATGATTCAGTGATGCCAGTCAAGGTTCTTAGTGGATAGTTGTTCCCATTATCAGCCAACTGAACCCATTCCAGGAAAGAAAACAAAAGCAACAAATCATCTTCAGTATGGTATAAGGGATAAAATTAATCTATTTCCTAGTACTAGAGAGGCTTGCATGGACTTGCACCATAACTTTTTACTTTTAGGGATTGTCCTGTCAGTGCATGAGGGAAAACTGCATATTCTTTATTTGTTGAGAAGGTAAACAGAGGACTTCAGTCTCCAGAACTGCCAGACCGACCCCTTTCACAAGCTTCAAAATCAGCTTAGAGAGTGTATTTGGGATTTGCTTTAGTTTCTACCAAGTAAGCATAACACATGCTCCTTAAACATTCTTTTCTACATTGTTTTGGAAGAATGGGTATAGTCTTATCTGTAGTGAGGAAGTAGAATCCCTTTCCTGCACAATCCGTCTTTTAGGTTGTGTTTGGTAAAGGGGTAGGAGCATACACAAATAGAAAGGTGAAGCAGCTGTGCAGACAGTGAATAGGGCTTCAGTCAGAGAATACTTTTGAAACTCACTAGGTTTTCAGAGTACAGTAAATATTTTTAAATTTAAAAAATTGCATAACTTTGAGATTTGAATGTTTTATCTCATATGTCATGCAGAAGTATAGAAAACATACAGCACATGTTGCATAATGATATGTGCTGTCATGATGTTTAATTTCACAGGGGATTTGACAGTGGTGGACACTGATGGTGTTTTAAATTTTTGAACATTTTATGTCTCGTGGGTAGATGAATGAACAGGGGAGAGTTCCAGTCTTTGTGACAGCTGAGCCACCTTATCTCTTTAATACTTTACATTTAGTATAATATAGCAGAACTAATAGCTGAGAGTGAGATATTAGCCATAGTGCAAGGACCTTCCCCATCCCCCTCTTAGGCATATGATGGGTTGGCATTGTGTAATAATCACGATATATACTGTAGTTCTGTACTTTTTAATCTATCAAGATGTTTATATATTTCAGCTGAGGTGGTGCTTATTTCATTAGGTCATTGGAGGAAAAACAGCTTGAAAAGTTGCTTTCATATGTCAGAGTAATAAAAAATGATTTTGAGGGCTTTATGATCAAGACTATTTTCCCCTCTTTCTTAATGATATAGAATAGTAATGACCTGCAGTTTCATTTATTCTTGGAAAAAGTGTAATTGCAAAAATTAACTTGTCATACACCACAGCTCAGCAAAGTAACTTTCCTATAAGTCCATGGTCACAGTATGTTTTTTTGCAATTCAGCATCTGGCTCTGTGGGGTACTGATGGCTTCTATGAAGAAAAGTACCAGGGTGAGCAATTAAATGTAAAATGACAGCATAAAATATGATCATTACGGTTATACAAAAGACACATTTATGAATTTTGCAGATAACTGTCATTTTTTTCTACTCGTATTTGCTCTTTCTTTGTTAGCTTAATATTTCTTGTGCAATTCATTTTTCCATCTAAAAAGTGAACAATGCCTTTTTAATTATCCTGACACTTGTTTATGTCTTTCTTATTTGTCAGATTTGAAGACTAATGATACCTCTTTCACTTTGTTCTGACACAATACTTTCAACTTGATTTCAAAATCAAGGACTCTTTTTTTTTTTTTTTTTTTTTTTTTAAATTTACACAAAGGTTGCATGATGAAGCTAGAATTTCTCATGGAAATTGGTTTGTGTTGTGTTGATTGAATAATGTGCAGCACCTGGAAGGATTGCCTGTATTCAATTCTTTTGGGCTATCAAATACTGTTTTGAAGTGTCTTTTTTGAGTTGAGCTCATGTTTTGGCATTGAAGAGAGAGGATTTGTCTTGATCTAAGTTATTTTAACTGGATGGGATACAAAAATATTGCATAGGCTCTTTCAGTATGTGCTTCTTTGCAGATGACTACTTAAACATAACAGGATGATGATTCTGTTCTTTCTGCAGCTGCTTATATTGCTGTTATGTGCAAAAGGTGATTTTTACCTCATGCAATATATGTGTTATTGTGTAGAACTAGCAGTAGTAACTATACTTCTATATAGCATCTGTTGCATTTCTAATATAAAGGAAAAGGGTCGGGAAATCCTGATGTCAAAAACAACGTTGGATCATAGGCTGCAGAAGGCCAGGGCTAATGGGGCTTAGCTGCCCCAAACTAATTTTGTGGCGGCCAGCAACAGCAGCAGCACCATGGCACCACTGTCCCGCAGTGCCCGGCGCCACTGGGTGTGCAGCCAGGTCAGCACCCCATGTGTGCTTAGCTGTATGTGGCTCCACTGCTTGAGCACCACCACTGTGCTGTGCTGCCACAGTGCTGCACCCAGCATCCATGCTCCTCTGCCGCCACATACAGAACCAGCACCTGCCAGCCTACAGTGGCCCTGCAGGAGGGAGGGGTGGGGGTTAGCCCCCCCCCCCAATAATATTTCCTCTACCTATCCGTTGGATGTGTGGATTCAAATATCCTTAAGGTGATTGGAGTCTCTCAAGTCCTGGATAAGTGCTTCACACACTAGGCTGGTGGGTAAAACTCCCATCATCACTAGCATTTTTGCCCTTTGTTCAGTGCTGTCAGTGCGATTTAGTCATCATTGTTTTGCTTGCATATTGAGATGTCTCTCGTCAAAATTTAAGTAAAGCTTTGATCCCTCCCTGCGTCAGATGTGTAATATATTTTTAGGGTTTTTTTGGTACAAGGCTAATTTGAACCTGGTCATAGAAGATGGGGACATTCGTTTTCAGTTTGTGTTACCAGGGCACCACTTGATCCTTGAATAGCTAAGTGATTTGAAATGTACTGTTCAAGAAGTCTCATGGGTGGAGCTCTAGAGGCTTCAATACGACTATTATACAGATTTTATCCAGTCACTGGTTGCTCGTTATGGTGATTTGCTGAAGTCTGTTCCAAATACTTTGAAAAGGTCTGAGCTTCTGTTAAAAAAAAAAAAGATTGAAGACAACTCTCCAAATATTGATGGTATGTGAACTGATACCATACTGTCTTTCTAAGACCTCACACAGGCACACCAGTGCCTTTGCTGCTCATAATGTTCCCAGACTATTATAAAATAACAACTTTTATCACTTCTTTTTATTACTATTACTCAGAGCTTTGTAAGTAACAAAAATGTCTAGGGAAGTTGTATCAGTTTCAGTGTGTTGCTGCTTGCTAAAGCTGTATGCAACAGTAGACCATGGACACTAAAGGTTGTTCATGGAGCAGGAGAACCAAAAACAAGATGGGACGGGTTAGGAATGGTAAAATAATGGGAACTTGCCTCCTCTTCCCTTTGAGTGGCCAGGAGATTGTATGATGGGACAAGTAGAAGAGACTTCCAAATGTCATGCAGGTACAGGTGAGGAGCAGGGGGTCAAGCAATGCTCTGTATAGTGCCAGAGGCATTTAGAAAGGTTTTCAGTTTGATTTAATTCCTGTTATCTTGAGCAAAGTCTAGAATAGCTCTCAACCTTCTTAGGCTCAGAGAGCCCCCAGAAAATGTCAGGTCCACATCTGGCCCATGCTGCTTCTCACTACCACTGTTCCACCTTCACTAAATTTCCATGCCTGTGGGTGACACGGTTCTGTAGGCTCAATCTAGGTGCCACTGGACTAGCAGATATAGATCTGACAGTTATCCAAGCACATTCTTTCACAGACTTTTTGCTGTGGACAAAAATACACTATTTGTATTTTTGCCACTATTGATCCCCACTTTGCTAGGCTCTCAGCTTGACATAATGAATGTCCATTGCATGGTTACAGGTTTACAATGGTGTAAAGGAGAAGTGACTGGAGTAACTCCACCTATACTGATGCAGCTAAACACAAAAAAGCAGAAAGACTCTTAAGGGTTTTAAAATTCACCACAAGCAAATACTTTAAAATATGCAATAAAGCTAAATTTTCAGACATCTTCAAGAAAGAGAAGGTCTGTGTTTTCACACTATCTTAAAGTGGCAGACCTACAGAACAGTTGGCTCCAGTTAATATTCACATTTAAATAATCATCTCTGGGTATCTGATGTAACAGAGATGGACAGAACAATTTCCAACTCCCGAACCTACTATTACAGACCAAAATAGACATCTCTGCATGAGTTATACTTGGCTAATACTTCTAAAGTTTTCTGACCAGCCACAACAGCTGGGAGGAAAAACCTGCAGTGTGCTTATAGGTTCGGCAGTGCTATGCTGGTTAGCGCTACAGTTGAAAGGGACTTGGGGGTCATGATTAACCACAAGATGAACGTGAGCCTTCAATGTGATGCTGCAGCTAGTAAAGCAAGCAAAACGCTGGCTTGCATCCATAGATGCTTCTCAAGCAAATCCCGGGGCATCATTCTCCCATTGTACTTGACCTTGGTGAGACCGCAGCTGGAGTACCGCATCCAGTTTTGAGCTCCACAATTCAAAAATGGTGTGGAGAAGCTTGAGAGAGTCCAGAGGAGAGCCACGCGCATGATCAGAGGTCAGGAAAACAGACCTTATGATGAGAGCCATGGGGCTCTTCAGCTTGGAAAAGCACAGGCTCAGGGGTGATTTGATGGCCACCTATAAGTTTATCAAGGGTGCTCATCAGGATCTGGGGAAGGTCTGTTCACCAGAGCACCCCAAGGGATGACATGTTTGAACGGTCACAAACTCTGCTGCAACCGATTCAGACTGGACTTAAAGAAGAACTTCTTTACTGTCTGAGTCCCCAAGGTTTGAAATAGACTGCTGCCGGAGGTGGTTCAAGTACCCACTTTGAACGCCTTCAAGACTCATTTGGATGTTTATCTTGCTAGGATCCTATGATCTGTGCTGACTTCCTGCTCCTAGGGCAGGGGGCTGGACTTGATGGTCCTTCAGGGTCCCTTCCAGCCTGAATGTCTATGAAATCTATGAACAGCTAAAAGTACACTTTTATTTAAAAAGGAAACCCGGTCTGAGGAACCAGACAATAGCTTGAGAAGGGTACCAAGAACCAATACAATCTGACCTCTGAAGTCTATTCCTGCCCTACATTTATAAAAACTCATTTAGCCCTGTTGTTTGTTTCCCAAAGAATAATTCAGGAATATGGGAAAATTTTGACCAGAGGGCTTGCAATTTATTCAACTGTTGTAAAACTGCTGATATTTTCTGTAAGATTTTGAGCCACCACTAGGGAATGGGAAAGCATCTCTTTTGCATTGGCAACTTCTGTTCTTTGTCTTTCTCCTCTGCCTTTAACCTGGGTGTGTGCGTGATAAAAAACAATACCATCACCTTGCCAGTCACATAGACATTACCATTATAGTTAAAATGTTCAAATGTACCCAGATGCCATGGATGTCCCCTGTTCAAAATATATTTTGAAAATATCTTTGCTTTCAGAAGCTGCTATACAGCAACAGTGAGTAAACTGTAACTTTTTAAATAGTGACCAATGTAAGTGGTACTTTAGGCAGTAGCTAACCAGCAATTTGGAGACTGGAAAATAACCTTCCCCTGCAGCTGCTGGCTATGTGGGTCTATTGATCCTCACCCAAACATACAGAGGCTATTGCATGATTGTATGTTGTCTAGCTAGCTCACAAGCATACCAAAACATCTGCAGCTTAGTAATTAGGCACAGTATCCATTTTATTGTAGTAAAAAGTGCAGTCCTTTGTACAGAAACAGTTGAGTAACTTAGAGATGTGATCTAGTTAAATGAATGATGCTAACAAATAACTCAAAGCAGAGACAGTTCTGGCACGCTGAATATCAAGGGAGCTCTGGGCAAGTAGTTGTTTCACAATTGCTTCCATGCTCACTCTTTATGCTGAACTGGAGAGGAAGCTGACCGTCCCTACCATGGATTTTCACAAGGTCAGGAACATCCAACAAAAGGTCCTGAGCTGTATCCTCGAGCAAGAGGATGCCCAAGCACTTCTGAAATGAAACCAAACAATATTGGACTTCTGCCTGCCTGAAAGTATTACCCTAGAGCCATCCCTAGTCTTCTCATTTCTGCCATCCCTCAGCACAGACAGTGGGCAATGCAGTGTGGCCTCCAGTTGAATCACTTGCCTCCTTTTCCATACAAGACAGAGATCTTGTATATAGAGGGCCCACTTTTTCAGGAGTTTAGGGGCATAATCTGGCCATAGAATACTAATCTTTTCTAATAGCACTGCCATGTTTATGCCATTCCTCACTTTTCTTGGCATTCTTAATTCAAACAACAACGGAGAAGTTAAATTCCTTTCTCCACTTTTCTCGGTTAAATTTGACTTTTCACTTGTTTGTCATTTCACATTTCTAGACATATAAAATCACACACAATTAACTCTTATTTGTAACTAGTATCATTCCAAGTTGGGGGCGTTATATGGTCCTGATATTTACTTGGATGATATTAAATCTTCCTGAAACATTATCCCCTACCAATATTATCACTTTTAATTTTCAATCTCTTTTTATCACAAGTCACTCTCCTTTCTATGGAGCTGTGCAGACTATAAAAGAGGTGCTTTTCAAGAACCTTTAGTTTATAAACTCTATGTCAATCATTTCAGAGCATTTTAAACCAAATAACATTAAGGGTTTTTACAGTTATATGGTGTTAGTGAACTCAGCTATTGCTAGTTTGGGGTATTTGGCCTTTTAAGTTCTGTATGCAGATTTTTTTTAAATGTCTCATGCTGACTAAGAGAATTGTACTCTATTCTCTTTTCAATTTTAGCCACAATCTTAAGTGTGGGTCTCCCCATTAATACCTAGGAGTCATTGCTAAATTATTCTGTCATCAATTTAATTGAGGAAAGGTCTGCTTAAAACATATTACATTTAGCACTGAATGTAATGAGATTGACTCACCCTGACCTGTAGTGGTAGGGAGTTCCACAATTGAGGACTTTCCATAGAGCAAATCCAACCAGAGCTCCCAAGAGTTTTGATCCAAATCAATAAGTATAATAAGGATTTATATCAGTTATCATGGATGCAATAGATGGTCAAGGAGAGAGAGGTGTCCTCTGAGATAAATGGGGCCTTCCCCATTTAAAGACTTGAAAATTTTACCAGATACTCATTGCCAAGAAGTTAAACAGACCAGCCAGAAGTTGCTGTCAAACATAGAGGTATCCCACTGCCCCCAGAAACCAGCTGGATGAGCAGCTCAGAATTCCCTCATACTAGGGCAGGGACAATGCAAGGGAAGAATGAGTGTCTAGATTCCCAGCGATCATCTAGACCAATAATTCTCAACCAGGGTGCTGTGGCACATTAACATGCTTTGAAATCCCTTCAAGGGTGCCATACAGTGTTAGCACTGTTAGGTGTAAAAACATGATTCACAAGATAAATCCAGAGATTTCAGAAAGGAATCCTTAAGGTAATAAATATAAATAAATGGTGCCTCCAACAAGCAATTGTTTCAGCTAGGAGAACTTTCTTAGTCACTGGTCTAGCTATTCAAGTGACATGATCAGGTATAAAATCTGAAACACCGTTTCATTTTATTTTATGGTGATCATAAAAACACAGACTCAAAAGCAAATTAGGAAAAAAGGAGCCTTTCCTGAAAGACTTTGTAATCATTAAAACATAGTTATCTAGTGTTTTATTGTTTAATTAATTTTTAAATATTAAGTTAGGTATGCTTATATGCAGTATATGTGACCAGCAACTTGTTTCTTACTTTTTTGGCTAATTTCAGGGAGGAAAACCTAAAGCTGCTTTATCTTTTTAAAGACATATGTGTTAGCCAGCAGGGACTGCAGGGTAATGTAGACATGCCTGAGGTAGCTTTTAAGCTAGTTAGCTCAGGTGCCAGTAGTTTAACTATATAGTGGCAGGAGCCCCAGCAGAATACTCTTCCTCCGCCCACGTAATATTAGTCGATGAATTACTCCATACTGCTGGGGCTAGATGTCTGCTGGTGTTCAGCTAGCTACTTAAAAGTTGTCTAGTTTAAATGTAGCTTGAGTATTCCCGTATTGCATTGCAGCTATTGACAAGGGTGGAGAAAACTGTTTTTGCTCTGATGTCAGGGCAGAACAAGTGTCTGGTAAAATTTTCAAGCCTTTAAATGGGTCATTTATCTCAGAGGATCCTTCTCTCTCTTTGACAGTCTGTTGCATCCATGATAACCAATATAAATCCTTATTTATACTTATTGATTTGGATCAAAGCTCCTGGGGGCCAGGGGAAGCCAGCATTTTATTTTTAGTAAGTTATATTTTTTCCCCAGTGATCCTGCACAAAATTGTGCTGAATGCTAGGTTTTGAGGTGATTGTGGAAACCGCCTTTTTTGTGGTTTCTACAAAATCGCAAAATTGAAAATTGAATAGATCCCTTTATATGGGAAAAGCCTGGTAGATTCAGTCAAGAAATGTGTTTATTGTGCTGGTGCTCTACAATACGGTGATAGGCAAGATCCCGGGCTCAAAGCATTTACTTTCAAAGAAGAAATAGAACTGCTTACTCTCTAAATTATTGGATTGCTACTTTCTTGGTACCTCAAACTAGACTTTCCCTGCAACTACAGTTCCTGGTTGTTCTAAACCAGGACAGATCTGGGCACCTGAATTGAGAGGAAACCTGTTTCTCCTGTGCTTCTAGTGATCTTCTGCTGAGCCTAAGCAGTATGAGGTTGAGGAGCTACTGTTGGACAACTGGAACTATCTGGCCAAAGAGAGAGGGGCTGAGAACCACGTTGAAAGAAGAAAGAGATAGCTGGCCAGAAGCTAACATATATCTGATCAGAATCTGGGGACAAACCTAGTACTTGGTATGTGGGACTAAAAGGGGGCTCTTGTAGCATTGACTGCAGTTCTCTGCATTCACAAGCAAGTATTTAATTGAAGAGTGTGACTGCTGGGCTTTGAATAGTCGTTCTCGTGCGACATTTGCTCTGGTGGTAAATGTAAGGCATCTTACGGACTCATGTCGTTGACCGAGCAGGTATCTCCCCTTTGAGTCACCTCCCCCATTCTTGCCTGCCATGGCTTGTTGTTCCTCAGTAGATGGGATTGGTCGTCAGATGTACTTGGTGGCCCGTGGTTCATCCAGTGGTCATTCACGGGACCCCATCACCCCTACACCCTGGCCTCATGCCCCCTCAGGTGAGTTGTCCCTCCGTCAGCCTTGTCCCCTCTGGTGGGATCGCTGGCTTGACATCTGGATGCTTGTTGCCTATGGCCAAGTTCACCCATGTGGGCTGGCCCCCTCAGCCTTCCTTGCCTCCACCCCTTCTTTCGGGGAAACACAAAAAAACTTCCAAGACTGCTCCTCGGCCCTGTTCCTCGGGGATACCCCCGCACTTTCCACTCTCCTCCTTTGCACGGGGTAACCAAACAAAACGCGTTAAGAAAACACAAAAATGATGAGCCACCTCCTGACATGACTATGCCCTGTCCCCTTACTATCCCTCCCCTTGCTCTAGCTTGGGGAATGCTTTACTCCTTGCCCGTTGCCTTCGGGATTCACTTCTGTTCTCCCGTTGGCCTGGCTGGGACCAGCGGCAATATCTGCCCCGACTGTAACCCCTCAGGGCTCTCCCAGGGTCTCCTCCCTCTGGTGTGGCTTCCTCCTTGCCCCAGTCATCCCAATACTCCCACCTGGGGTCTACTTGGGCTCCGGGTGCAGCTCTGGCTCCGTCTCTGAGTCCAGAGTGCCTGTTGCTCCCTCGCCGTCCTATGCGTGCCCCTGACAGGGCGCTCTGCTTCGCACTGCCAATGTCTGCCTCCGGCTCGTCGGGCTCTGCGGGTCCTGTAGGGAAGTTCCTCTCTTCTCCCTGAGGCAGCTGTAGCTCCCCTCTCTTGCTGCTCTCCTTTCCCCTCTCCACGGCATTGGCCGCCATTTTTATTTCTGCCAGCCGGCATTTGAGGCTGACGTTACCGGCTGGCCTTAATTGAATAAAGAGGCAGCTAATGAGCCATGCGGGCTCTTCCTTCTGCCCCTGCTGTGCTGCGTCTCCTGCTGCTGGTAAGTATCCCTTGTTACTTCTTTCTCTGGGACAAAGAGTCCTTAAACTTGTCCATTCCAACCCTTTTCACACACCATAGCCACAAAGCACCATATGAAAACAGAACAAAGAATACATTTTAGAAGAGCCATGGGTGAAATGTACAGTAGACAGTGGTGTTGCGATTGCTCTGGAGGGACTGTTACATTAACATAGGCTGAGGAAAGGGACTGGGATCCTGATGAGAAGCCTGAGAAGTGAGTGGAGAATGGTGTCCATAGGTGATGAAAGTGCAGGAAGTGAGGAGGAAATGAGTAAAAAAAGAGACATGTCTGGGACAGGGTCAAACTTGAGGGAATTGGGTAGAGCAGAAGGTGTCAAGTATGGGCTGCAGAGTCTGTGCCAAGTAAGTAACACTCCTGAAATGGAACCACAAATTCCTTGGTCTTACTAGTCCTCTGCTGTCAGCAGATGTCTGTGAAACTCACTGACCAAGTCTTCCATCCTCCTCTAGTGCCATTGGGGTGACAGTCTGCAAGTGCTTGTATAGTGCACTTGTGTGTGCTCACAGAGAAGTCTGTGTGGTGGATCTAAAGATTCTACTTCTGCTAATGACCCCTGAGAATGTCAGTGTGATGCTACACAATGGAATTTCTAATTTTTTTTCTTTTAGTTTTTAAAAACCTAGAAAACTGCATGCAAGAAATAATAAGAACATTATTAAGATTGAAACTGAGCCCTAAAAAGTTTGCCTATGGTAGAAATAAGTTTGCCTCTGCTCCCTTATGTTACTACCTTATGGTATAGTTTTACCTATAGAGTTGTTGGTTGTAGCCATGTTGATCTAAGCTGGGGTGGGCAAAATTTGGCCCCCGGGCTAGATTTGGCCAGCAAGGCCTTTCTATCTGGCCTGCAAGGCCCCCCAAAAATTTAGAAAATGACAAGAACCAAGGGCAGTGGGACCCAGGGGAAGCCCTGGTGGGCTCCCACAAAAACAGGACCCGCCCAGCCCTTCCCCATCAGTCAGAAGCCCCAGTAGGGGCTTCTGGCCTGGGACCATGAGGCTGCTTTGCAACAGAACCACAGGTAAGGGGGGGGGAAGGGCATGGAAGGATGCCGGGGAAAAGCTGAGGGGGCAGGAAGTGGCTCTGCCCTGTGTTTTGGCGCCCCATGCTGCAGTCGCTTACAGCTGACCTGGGGCTGCCTGTGCCTGCTCTGGACAGCCCTGCATGGGCTGTGAGCGGCTGCAGCAGGAAGCACCAGCTACGGAGCGGGGGAAGGGCTGCTTTTCCTCCCCCGCACTCAACTTTTCCCTGGGCTTCTTCCCCGCTCCTTCCTGGTGCAGAGGAAAGCTGTCCTTCCCTGCCCCATGGCCGGCACTCCCTGCTGCAGCCACTTGCAGCCCACACGGGGCTGTCCAGAGCAGGCACAGACAGCCCCAGG
>NW_017728886.1:167796481-167802898 GCF_001723895.1 Crocodylus porosus | reverse complement strand
TGATTCTGCCTTTGTCCCATCTGCCACAGCAGGGACCATAGCCAGCATGTGATCTGAACAGGGAAGGGAGTGGGGGAAGCAGGGGGAAGCCAGGTAGATGCCTGCAGTCTCTTCTAGGCTCCAGCCAGGGAGCAGAGGGGAGGGGCCAGCCCTGCTATGCAGCAGAGGGCCCTGCCTAGCCCAGAGAGGATGCTGGGGGAGTGTGGTTTAACTTAAACCAACAAGGAGTCTGGGGCAGGCAGTCTGATACTGCTTTCAACCAGGTTGATCTTAAACCGGTTTCAGCCATTTTCAAAATAGTTTATGTGCACTGAACATCTGTTCTGTTACAAGTTTAAGCCAGTTTCTGATCACTGAAACTGTTTTATGTGTAATGTCTGTCCCTAGCCTTAGTGCACTGGATGAGGTATATTACATTTCTGGAGATGTGGGTGTAAGATCCAGGTATGGTGATGGTTCTGCTGTGGGGTGTAGTTATTGTGTGGGTGGTGGAGATGTGTTGGCAGGTTTTACATTTCTTGTCCTGGCGTGGTCTGGATCCATTCGGTGTGCTTTGTGTCATAGGAAGTTTGCATCTGGTGATGAGGTTGGTGAGGTTTGGTGCTTGTTTAAAGGCTAAGATGGGTGGTTCTGAAAAGATGTCTTTAAGAATTAGTCTTCTTCTAGTATGGGTTGCAGTTATTTGAGAATGTTCCATATAGGTTCCAGAGAAGGATGGTATGTCATAAATAATGGTGTATGATTTGTGGGGAATTTCTTTTTGTACTGAAGCAATTCTTCATATGGTATCCAGGTGGCTCTTTCAGAAGTATGTTCTGTCTCCCTGGAGGAGTATTCTTGTTGAGTGAAAGCCCTTCTGAGATTAGTGAGGGTACGATTGCAGGCATTCTCCTCAGTGGAAATTTGGTGGTATCGGGGATATATTGCAGCTTTCTTGGTATGTTTAGGATGATAGCTGGTTCTATGTAGATATGTGTGTTGGTCTGTGAGTTTCTTGTATATGGTGGTTTGTATTTTACCATTCTGGATATTGATCAGAGTGCCTAAAAAATGTAACCTATATAATACCAGTTTTACCTATATAATCATAACCTATGTTTTCTGTAGGATCCTGGTTTCATTCATTGTGCTGGGTGGCTCTTCCCTGTGAAATTAATCAGGGTGAAGGAGACTTGTCTGTAGGAGCTGTGTTTCATTTGTTGTAGTAATTAGGTGTGTGAGAAACAGCTGCAGGAAGAAAAAGAGCTATCTTACCATTAAGGCAGCTGAATGTAGCTTCCCTATAGAACTGGATTGTATCTCTGCCTGTACCAGAAACAGCAGTTCTTGTGCCCGGCAGGGCCTGCTAATCCTGTACCCCTTCTGAGTTAGCACCCAGGGTTGGTGCTTCTCACTCCCACCCTTAATTATGCTACTACTTGCTACTACAGTGATGTTACAGTAAAATCTCTGTTATCTGGCATTTGTTTGAGTACCTGGAAATTCTGGCCGGCTGGCTGGCTGGCTGGAAGCGGGGGTGGGGCGGGCTGGAGCTTGCATGTGACTGCAGCCACCCACCACTCTGCAGTGCAGCCTCTCCACGTGTGGCCGCTGCCTCAGGTAACCGGCATTTTTAGATACCTGGCACTCCCCATTCTTGCCAGATGGTGGGGATTTTACTGTAGTTAGATCACTTAAACCGAATTTTTATTTTAAATAGGGATCATGAATTGAACATTCCTTATTTTCTTGAGACATTTGTATCTAATTTTCAGAACTGCTAAGCAATTACAGCTGAAATACAGGCAATGGGAACTTTACTTTAAACATGTATGGAATTCACCCTGCTTTCCAGAGCCATCTCAAATCTCACCATACAAAATATTCTTGTACAGAATGGGTACAGTCTTCTCCCATTTTCCTGACATGGCTGGTCCATCCTTTTCTTATTGATAGTGGTTTCTAAGTATGTTCGTCCTGTGCACTCCTGTATCTCTGTGTTTTGGTATTCTGTTTTACCACCACCATTATTTTCAGGATCTTACACAGACATTTCATGTAGAAGCTGTTCAGTCTCTTGATGTGCCTAGCATACATTGTCCACATTTATGAACCATAAAGCTGTAGTCTCCCAGCCATGGGGTTCTGTGAGGTGCCACCTCATTTGGGAGATGAGCTGTGGTCTTCCAGCTGCAGAGGTGCATGTGGGCCCCTAATCTGGGAGCTCCAATTAACTGATGAGCTCTGAATGATGGCCCTGCCCACACATTCAATTAATGGTGTGATAGGAAGCAGCTACAAAGTCATTATACATACTTTGTGTAATACTTTTTATAGGTTATGCCTCTTCTGATCATGTCATTAATTGATTGACTGTGTGGCCAGGTGACTACTTAAGGTTTCATTAACTGGTTACAATTTAAGTTTGGGGCCAACTTGGGTACTATAATCTCTATATTTCTCAAAAAATCGGGAATAGTAATATCTCCTCATCTTGCAGGATTGTTTTGAAAGTATATGAATATTTGTGAAGCAGTTAGATACTACAGTAGCTATGGAAAAGTTCATGAAGAATTCTATCTTTAGAGACTGTTTTGAATAATAAAATAAATAAAGCTTGGAGCCACATACTGTATAATGAGAGCAAAATAAAACATGAAATACATATTCATTTAAGGGAGCATCATCCGTCCTCTGGACTGAAGGGCTAAAATGCTTTTGTATGTGATATAGAATGAATGACTGTATCATAATGCATATTCACAAGTAACAAAAACATGGTTATGTTTGCAACTTTAATTTGGGCATTTCCCAACTATTGACTATTTTTACAGCCTTAATGAATTTTTGCAGTTTTTCATGTGTAACTATGTAGATTACACACAGATTGTTGGCTAATATCGTGTCTTAGATGAAGACTGCTAATGCTATTGGCAGTTTTTTCATCTATGCACATGTAGACATCATAGTCAAAAGTCAGTACTTAAGAATAATTTGCAGTCCTACAACTATGTGGTAATGTGGTTATGGTGTATAGGTACATGCACAAGTTCCTGTTTGTCTTCTAATTCTAGTATACCATATAAAATGTTAGCATTAACATTTTCTTGATAGAATATTTAAATATGCCACAAGACAATATGAATTCTAATGGCAGCTAACTGATTTGTTTCAGCTTTGGCTACATCAGACTTTACTAGTATCCTTCTATTACTATTAGCTTAGTTGCCAATAGACTTATAAAGTGCTCCCCATCAAAAACGTTTAATTTAGGACATGGTTGAGTTTGAGGGTAAACCTATGCTTGCAGTTTTGATAAGAACTCTGGTATAACTATAATAAGGTATTAGGGCTGGCGTACTGTGGCCTACTTGTACAGCTGAGACCGGAACATAAGCCTTTCCTGATACAATGAACAAGGTTGGTGATGTAGCCATAGTTATTGTACTTTGTGGACTATTGTCAGAGTGTTCTCATGCAGGGAAGGTCTTAGCATGATCCTGGTAGCTGTTCATGAGGTATGTCATGCTTAGGAGGTGTGCATTGTAATTTAAACCCATATATTCATATGCAGATTCATGTCTGGTTGGGGTACTTTAGCTGTACGTACAGTTTCAGCATCTAAAAACATTCAGCCTATTGGATGGATCCAGAAATTTGTGTTTAATATGGTGGGTGAGCATTCTTTTCATGCCATAGCAGAACATATGGAGAGAGGTATTTATATTCAGCAGAAGTTGGTCCCGATCCAAAATGCCTCTAAGAGGAAGCACATTGTATGGAAGAAAGGAAGGGGCAGCCCCTTGGACACCCAGGAATGGGAATAGTCAGAGGTTTGCAATGAAGCAGCTCCTGGTTTCTGGCCTCTTTTAGGGATGGGTCACCAGGCAACTGGCCATCCAGTTGAAAGGCATTATAAATTAAAGCTATGTTTTGCCAACTTTTAATTTATGCTGTTTCTATGGCTTAAATGGTTTTCTTACTTATACCAAATAAAAACATCTTGCTTTCTACCAACATAACACTAGTACTGTACCATTACTTACCTTACACTGGATAAAACAAACCCTCCACAATTAAAAAATAAACCTAAAAATCAATTAATTAAACCCCCCCACAAGTGACGATTAAAAATGTATGCACTAAGTATCCAAATTAGAATTACACTTCCGTTTCAAAGATTGAAATGCAGCCCTATGAATAAATTATATTATGGAGCCTCTGTAACATTTAAACTACAGTCCTAATATTTCTTGTACAGTGTATTACAGGTACTGAGGTTGTGGGACATTCAGAAAGATCACAGTCATAGGAAAGAGAGAAAAGATGACTCTAAGTTTTAAGAGGGAAAGGGGATTGAATGTGTGGCATCTATAATTCTTTCTCATCCGCTAGTGGCTTTGTTGTGTCAAATTAATTATTTTAGAAAGTTGGCTTAGAATCACTATCATGGTAGGCAGATTTGGTAAGAAGAGAAATAATTTGAGAAACACATCTGTGGGAGCCAAAGATGGTGTAGAAGGAATACAATGTTTTTTACATATATTCCAGAAAATAATACATACCTTGTTTTTGAAAGATGGGATAAAGAAAAAAGATCTTATAGTCAGTCCAGCTTCAGAGCAGCCAGGGGTCAAATGCTGCATTGGTTGCAGATCCTGAGCCTGATGCTGGGGGCTGTATGCCACGGGCTGCATGAGAAACACCCTTGCCACCCTGCTACTGCCATGCAAACTGCACAAGACCTCCTGTTGCTGCCACTGAACGGGGAAATCAGTCCTCCTTGCTGGAGCTGCTGCTCAAGCAGCACAAATCCAGCCATGGCTGTCACCACATAGGTAAGCCCCCTTTCTCTCCCCACCCCCCTCCCGTTGTGAATCTTCCCTCTCCCTCTCTCTCTCCACTATGCTAGAGACTGGCTGCTGCTCTGGCAGCAGGAACACTGTGGGGAGTGGTGGGCCAGCTTGAAACTACCCTTTAACCTCTTGTGGGCCAGGTGCAACTTGTGGACTATCAGTTGGACAGCCCCATAGTAAACAGCTATGGAGCCAAACTGGCTCATTGATCTGCTCCCTTTGGATTCCTGTAGAGTTTACTTTTGGTTTCACCCAGCAAGAGGCAGAATCTGTTTATACTATATTTATTGCATATACTGCACACTAATGTTCAGCAGCTGGTTTTTGGAAAAAGGTATGTGTTATATATGACAAAATACAGTATGTGGAAATGATCTTAAGAAGCTCATATTGTGCGGGTTAATTTAATTGTTTACCACAGACTTAAAGCACTGACATTTATGGAGTATGAAAGCTCCTCTAGAGACAGCTAGTGAAGATTCTCCTTTAGCTGAAGTTACAATGGAAAATGATGAATGTCCTGTATTTTGATTTGGAGATCAGCTCTGGGTACCATCTTCACCTGTGGCATTGATTTGTGGTTTAACAGATAAACTAGATGTCATATATAGACATACTTATGACATCTAGTTTATAGATGTATGATAATTCACTTTGACCAACTTGGGTTCTGCCATATGGAATTGAGTTTTCTCTTTATTATACTATCAGTGTTCTAGTACTCATGGTGATGGTGGTGATGATGATGATGAGAAACAGTGGGTGCTGTTTTCACTCTTTCTACTCAAGTTTTTTTTTTTTTCCAATGGTTCTGTCTTACAAGAATTGTGCATCATGATCAAAGCCTATATTTTGTTTTTCCCTTGGCATGGTCCAGCAGCACAAAGTTGTTCATTAGGCATTTTTAGGTTTTAAGCAGCAATGGGTATAGTTTAAAATGTTTTCAGCACTGTGTTTCTTTCCAATGGCTATCCAAATCTAAATTTTTCATGAAACAAAGATAGCGTTACTTTACAAATCAATATTAAAATATCTAACTTGCCCATCCCTTTTGTAGTCTGAATGCCATGGTAAATAGTTTAGCCCACATCTTCTGGTGTTAGCAGGCTGCATTTTTCCTTTATCTGGGAACAAGAGGGGAGTTATTACCTTGAGCTCCCAGTTCAGAAAATATTGCTTTAAATTCATAATAATTTTGCATTTGATTTTGTTAGATGCTATGTGCTTTTGTCTAGGTACTGAGCACATGCAGGATTTCTTCAGGATTAAATGCCTTATTTGCCATCTTTTTGCTTCTACTTCTTAATTTTGTCATGGATAACTGTTTCTTTGCCTTGCACATTAATAACATATATGCGTAGCATTGATTACATGAAAGTTTTAAGTCAGAGGCCATTGCAGAACTATTTGTAGTCCATGAAGGCTTTGTAAGTAGGTTCCTTTTCCTACTTCTTGTTTGAGACCATTCTTTAGGGTTCTTTAGGGTTCTAAAAACAAGGATGTATGATTAGATTAGATATTAGGAGGCGCTACTTCACAGTCAGGGCGGCTAGGGCCTGGAACCAGCTTCCAGGGGAAGTGG
>NW_017728886.1:167794775-167796387 GCF_001723895.1 Crocodylus porosus | reverse complement strand
AAAAGAATTTATTTTTTAACTTCTTCGTGTCAGATTTTTATATTTATAGTCTGTAATAATATAGTTCTCTTTGAACTGAAAACAACATTTTGTGCAAAATAAATGTGTTTGAAAATATCTTCAATAGAGGTTTGAGAAAAGCACGTAAATATTTTATGTTTTCATTATAGCAGTTACCAGATAGTTCAGAATGCAATCTAGTGCCAGGTGCTGCATAAACAGAAGAGTCGAGGCTTTCCATGTGAAAATAACCGCGATAAATGTATTAGTTTAAGCTATCTTTTTGTCAAGATTTAGTAAACTTTACTGTGTAATCTGCTATCTAAAAATAATGTCTGAACTCAATATGGATGTGCATTTAAAAGAAAGCTATATATTTTTAAATGATGTACTCTGTAAAGCTATAGGTGAATAATATTGGTTATTTTAGAGCAAAATGATTTGATGTAGAAATCTATACCAGTTGTTGTCACGTTGTAGAAAAAGTGTAAAGTTCTTCTTTGGAGGTAGGTAGTTAAAAATTTTCCATAATGGAAAAAATAGCATAGAATTATAATTTTTTCTGTAATTAGCATTTAATATAATTATATAATCTTATGTAATTAAACTTGTGCCATCTCCACTACTCAACAGTGTAATTCTTCATTCTTGTCTGTGCTTGTACTGATGGTCTTTTTCTTACTGGTTCCTTCTTGTCTCAAAAAATAAAATAAAATATCTATAGCTATAGTTATAGCTATATCTAACTATGTAAATCAGAACCTTATTTTATATATTTTTTTAAAGCTATAATTTCCCGTGTATGGTTCTATATTATTTTTAGGTCGCATTTCTAATTTTGGGGGCCTTACAGTTTAACATTTTCAATATGTTCAATATTTAAAGTAAGTAATTTTGAAATCCATTGAATAATTAAACTGTTTCAATTTTTAATCAATTCAATTTAAGGCCTTTTTATATTTAGGTCAATCTAAACATTGAACCATTACAAAAATTAAACAAGATTAACTGCTCACTTGACCCAAAATTATGATTATTGAACAGGATTAAGGATTTATTTTGTTCATTATGTTTCTTTTCAGTGCTTAGATTTAAAAAGTTTAACTGTTAAAATTATCAATTAAAATATTAGTTTTGGACTCTACTATTTTTAATAAGATGTAATGGGAAAGATAATTTAAAATCACTTAATGCAATTTTAAATTACTACAATGGAAAGGTGCTTTGTGCCCTTCATTAGCTTATAAAAAATTGGAATGGTACAATCATTGTAAATTACAATATGCAATACATGCTTGAATCTCTCTTTTTCAATAAGCACACTCAAAAATTTGAAACCCCATAGCAATATTAAATCATACTGCTTTGCACATGACTAGAAATCTAATGTTGGTTATTTTTTTTCAAGCTGGATGTTTTTACTTTAATCTGAACCTCAGTTTATTAATCATTTTTGTTGGAGCAGAGCAGGCTTTCAACCTAGAGTGTTAGCTGTCATGATTTCCCATTACTGGCCCCTTGTGAATGCTTGTTACGGTTTTGCAAATGGCCAAAACCAGAAAGTTCCAACATCCTGGCACTTCCAGAGTTAAAACAAAATGGAGAAGAGAGA
>NW_017728886.1:167747066-167794530 GCF_001723895.1 Crocodylus porosus | reverse complement strand
ATGAGAACTCTTGGGTTATATAAAGCCCTTATTAGTTTAGGATGATACTTAAAGAAATTATCCATATATATTTTTTTTTTCTTTTTTTGACAAAGAGCCACGACTCTAGGTTTTATGTTCCTTTTTATAGTGTGCAAGTCATGTCAGGCATTTTCAGAGATTTTTGATGCGTGGATGTCTTCTGTCATCTACAATCATGTTTGTACTCTTGAGCCAGGCCTATCGAAACTGAACTCTGCTGCTTTGCTGCAGGTCAGCTTTCATGGACAATTAGTGTTGTAACAGCACTTTGGTCACAAGTTGTCGTGTATGCTTATCGTAAAGGCATCATCCTGTAGTAGATCAGCAATGATCAGTTAGTCTTCTGTTTTCTGAAGCATTTCATGTTAGCCTTTTCTTTGATATGAGTCAGGCGACTGTTCCATAAGGCCTTGTCTGTTGCTTCTTTGTGGTTATCTGTGAGAAGCCTTAGGCTTTTCAAGTGTACTGTATTTTTTTCCCTCTGCTCATCTTGTTCAATGTTGTCCCCTCTCAGTAACTGTCAGATGCCCCCATCAGTGCACGGTCTGACAAGAATGAAAAGAGCTATCTTCCTGCTGTTTGGCTCCGTGTCAGTATCGACAACTTGTACGTGTTTGACGCTGCATGAGGTGACTGGTTCCAGCAGTATGCAGAAGTAAACCAATAAATCTTCAATGTCACTCTACTTATTGCTAGTTGATTGCTCTTTCCCCCTGAAAATCACCATGGAAACAAATACTTTAAAAAGGTTTTTTTTTGTTGTTGTTGTTCAGAAGTCTACATGTCTGTCAGTGCTTTTAAAGATGTATCCTTGTATCTGAATTGTCCCATATAATTATGGGGGCTTGACATTTCAATTGGCTTATTAAACAGTATTTTCAAATAAGTTGTGCTTTCCAGTTCCTTCCAGTACTGTTAAACAGTATTCCCGTTTTACAGCAGCATAAACTGTAAACCATAAAGGAGGTTAATGACTCAACCCAGTTCTTTTGAAGTGAGTAGGACTTTTCCTTTTGACTTCAGTGGAATTGATGTTGAGCTGTAAAGGTATATCTAGACAAGTAATTCCCATCTAGGGTGCCACAACATCCTTCAAAGGGTTCCATGAGGTACATGTACGTGTGCAAACACGATTCACAAGATAAACCCGGAGACTTTTAAATAGACACCCATACTGTTAAAAACCTTCTCACCTGCTGTGGTTTTTCTTGTTCTTTGCAACAGAGTAGTTGATCTGTTATTCTTCTGAAGTTAAAAAGCTATCATTTTCTGAGGGGTGCTACTGCAGGGTTCCTTGACTCTAAAAAGGATGAAAATCTCATGGTTTAGCCTACATCCCATGCATTCCGTGTGCTATCAGGCAGTGACGTTCCTAAGAACACCCTGTCTGTTCCTGCTTATGCAAGCCATATCTGGAAACATGATGATGAAGACATTCTTGGAGTGTCCTTAATGGGTACTCTTAAGCATGCTGGCAATGAAGGTCTCAAGAGCAGCTTATCTGAGTCTGGTGCACATTTGTGAGGCTAAGTACAGAGAGTTAAAAAGCCCGAGGCTGAATTAATTCAGTCTTTGCAGATTAGTTTAAGCTGCAGAGATTAAACTGAAAAGCAAATGAACAGACATTCACTTTTGATTCAAGAAATGCAGCCACGTGGCTGCAGTGGCTCAGGCCAGAAGGCGAGGCATGCTACAGCACACCTCTCAGCCTGCCAGCCACTGCCAAAGGGAAGGAAAGAGAGAAGCCATCTAAGATTTTCCTCTGCTCGAGTGGACAGGGTCTAGCTAGGCCTCAGCCCGTAGTTACCAGAGCTGAGGCCAGGGGGACAAGTAATTTAAACCCCCCAGTTGCATGAGACCCCAGCCCGGGCCCCAAAGCATCAGTTGTGAAGGCACTATATGCCCCCTCCTTCCACACTCCACCACCTTTGTTCTCCCACTTTCTCTCCCAAGTGAATGACTGCTACTAGCCACTGCTATGCTAAATTTTGCACCCAAACTCTCTGGTGACCTTTCGGCTGAAGGGGGAAGTGTGAAGAAGTTCATTTTCAGTCTGCCCTCGGTTCCCTGAGTCACCTGGGCTTGACCTTTGTCCCATCAGTAATGCGTTACCAGTTTTGTCTAGGCCTAGGTAGGCTTGAGGCTGACAAAGATGAGAGAAGAGGGGTGTGCAGACCTGCTGCAGGGGCAGCCAGCAAAGCTGGAGTTGCAAACCTCCCAGGGAAGAGGGCAGGCAGCTGCTCAGACAGCTTTACTTTCTCCTTTGAAGTGAAGCATTGGGTGGGTGGGGAAAGCAGAAAGGAGACGGGGTGAGATGGACTGTGGGAAATGCCCAGCCTGCATGTGATTTCTTAGGTTGGAGGGATGTGGGGAATATGTGTGTGTGAGGGGGAGGGTGTGTATTGGGGGGAGTATAGGGGGTGCCTGTGTGTGTGTGTGTGGGGGGTGTTTGTGTGTGTGTGTGTGTGTGTGTATGTGCATGTGTGGGAGGGAATTTGTGTATGTGTCCACACATGGGTGTGAAGGGGGGTCTGTGTGTGCATGTGTTCAAGCATGGATCTGGAGGGAGGGTGTCTGCAGGTGTGTGTGTGTGTGCATGCTAATCTGTAGCCTGTAGTGGTGAGAAAAAAAAATCTCTAGCCACTGCTGAAAAAATGGCCTGTGATAAGTTTTCCTGCAAGTTGCTTTCATTAGAAAGGAATTTACTATGAAGAAGATTGGGAAAGGTAGGGTTAGATTCTCCAGCCAGCTTTCACGGCTCTGGCTAGGGAGCAGAGAGGTGGGGCCAACCCTGCTCTCTGGAGCAGACAGCACAGCCTAGTGGCTGCAAAGCATGCTGGGATGCTGGGGGACTATGCATCCCAGCATGGTTTAACGCAGGGGTGGGCAATTATTTTGGGTGGAGGGCCGCTTACTGAGTTTTGGCAAGCCATTGAGGGCCACGTGACAGGCAGCCAAGGGAAGATAAATATTAATTTTCTACGTTTTTAGGGGCCCCACAGGATGGATAGAATGGCCTGGCAGGCTGCGTTTTCCCCACCACTGGTTTAACGTGAACTGAGAATGGGTCTGGTACAGAAGTTTTATAAACCGGTTTGACTTAAATCAGATAAATATGATACGATGTTCAACTAGGTTTATCTTAAACCAGTTTCAGCCATTTTGAAACTGGTTTATGTGCACTGAATTTCTGTTCTGCTAAAAGTTTAAACCAGTTTCTGATCAATTAAACTGGTTTATGTATAATGTCTGTCCCTAGCCTGAGAGTGTTCAGTATGCAGCATAGAGTTATTGTTAGAATGACTTGCCCAAAGTCATGCAGGAAGCTGATGAGAGAGATGGTAAGGGAAGGTTACCTTCAAGCTTTTGCTTTGACTATAAGATCAAGATCCCACTTAAAACCTTCTTATTTGTGTTTATTTCAGTTCAGGTGCCATTTTTAAATGAAAAACAAATTTAAATATTCTCAGCACACTGAAACAATCACACTTTCCATGATAAAAGAGTAAATTTCAACATACTGAATTTCCACTTAAACTACATGTTTGTATAAAGTGGTTTTTTTTTTCCTGAAAAGGGGGTAAAAGGTAAGCTTTGGTTCTTGTTTTTATATACTTTAGAAATCTATTATAGGCTGCTTTAAAATGGATCCTTATATTATACTGTATGGAAACCCTCTTGTCACAGATCCATGTGCACGTAACTATATGCAAAGGAGTAGTACCTCTATATTTAAAACAATCTTTAATATGAACTTATCTTCCTGTATGCCTTTAGTATGAACTTATTTATTTTTCAGTATTCACTATGTTTTGTAAAGTACTACTAAATTTACTTCTACTTTCTTGCTCTGCTTTTCTTTAGTTGTATGTATTATTTTCTTATGCATTTGTTATGCAAAGGTCTTTCATAAACAGTCGCATCTGTGATGTTTTAGCTCCTTGAAAATCAGTCACTGTGCGCATGGCATCTACTTTGGTGCCAAAGATTTTATTAAGCAGAAGTACTTGTGTCCCTCCAGAATTGCATAGAAGTGTGGTGAAAAAGAGCATCAAAGTAGTCTAAATACTTGTCTACCCCAGCGTGAA
The DNA here is from genome assembly GCF_001723895.1 of Crocodylus porosus. NCBI lineage: Eukaryota > Metazoa > Chordata > Crocodylia > Crocodylidae > Crocodylus > Crocodylus porosus. The sequence goes on along the minus strand of NW_017728886.1, from coordinate 167,790,421 downwards.
AAATAAACATAGTTTTCTTGTCTCTATGGCATATGTATATAAAGCTTGCTGTTCTCTTGATTGCTGTGGTGCCAGAAAAAAACAATTGTTGATATTGATCACCATGCTACTGAAATAACAAAACAATACCCAAGGTGGGGTATAGCTAACATTTATATTTAATTTTAGCAAAAATCGTAATTTAGTTTACCTTTTTCAGCACAGAAACACCAATAAATGAACCTATGACCATGGAGAATGGTTTCCACAACAACTCAAACCTCTATTTTATTTTTTATTTAATGTTTAACATCCAGTCCTTGCCCCTACAATGTATAGAATTGCTCTTGCTTGCCTGAACTCAGGAAAACCCTTTGATTACAAGATAATTTTGGTATGCAAGAAATTTAGAATGGGGACTGAAATGTCCCTTGCTGCAAAAACACATTTTTACACCTATTTTCTCAGATGCAGTATAGACAGAATTTTTAATACCTATTATGTTTTTGCTTTATGAAATTAAAATCAGCAAGTGGCCCTCATTCCGCTTTAGTAAATATTACTATCATAAAATAGATATGTGCTAAATAAGAAGATAATTCATTTCAGTCATTGGGGACTGTAAGCCATGATAAATGATTTTCCTGAACAAAATTCCCCATCTCTGAGACAGTATTAGTTTTTACTTTAATTACCAGCTCCAGTAATGTTTCCTATCCATAACTGTCTACAAAATAGACTGTTGCTGAACATAGGGTATGGCCTGTTTACTCATCCATTGAAAAGAGTGTCCAAGTTCTACCAAGTCTTACTCACTTGCTCTGAACTGCCTCACAGGAATGTGTCCTTCATTTAAATATTTAAATATTAATGTTTAATGTTACAGGCAGAAAACTTCAATGTCAATTTAAGGGTACGTAACTTTTACTGAGGACTCTTTACCCATTAGAAACTGTAGAATTTTGTGTTTGTGCTGCCTTCCATCACAAATATGCCATCATTCTTCCATCTTGAAAAGTTTGACTTGCATCTTTTTTTCTTGTTGCAAAACAACAGCAAAAAGAAACTGTCAAGGGTGGTTCTCTCAAGAATGGTTTAGCTGACATTAGCTGCAAATGAGCGGAGCGACACTAACTACTAATTGATTACAGTAATTACGCAGTCTTTGGCTAGTTTGTATTGGCAAACTATATATACTCCTCGCATAAATGTGAACTTGCAGAATGCACAGAAAAGGTCACTCTCATTTGCATGATAGGCTTCATTAGAATATGCTAAGGACAAGACCTAGTGTTTTATGACTTCAGGTGATGAATAGCTACCATATTACTCTGCTAGCTGAAAGCATGTTTCAGTCACCTTAATTTACATGCTGGGTTTTTTTTTTAATGCTTAGAAAAATCTTGGCTCTTAGGGAACTGGCAACAGATAAGTTTAATTTTATTATGGTTTGCATTTAGTTCTTTTCTTTGTTGTGAAGAGGTAGCAGAGTTACTTCTCAGCTCTTTGGTTCAAGAGAGAAATTCTTCCTGTTGTGTTTATATTTTTAACAGTAATGGTTATTTTTAACACAAAACTAAGAGAGCGCTTTTGTCAACAATAGTTCATTCTGCCATTTATACAGAAATTTTTTTTTGCTTGAAATGGGGGGAGGGAGAGCAGCATAGGGTAAAAAGGGTAAATTCATTGAGTCTTGAAGACGTGCTGTCTGCTTTAGATGAGAGGTACTTCAGTGAGAAGGGGGAATTATGTATATTTTACTGCATTTTTTTCATGAACCTGGACCTTACACCAGTAATTCAGAAATCTGTTTAGATAAAAATATTTTTGTGTGGAGCATAGTGTGCATTTCCTTACTTTCCATTATGAAAATGTTCCACTACCTTGGTTTCCTATCACACAGTGATTGTTCCTTTTAACTGTCTTTATCTTACAAATCTCATTATAACAGAGAAAAAAAAACTTTGCTCATAAAACCATTCTTCTAATGTGTATCAGCTACTAATTAACAATGAATGTAACTTGTTGGAACTCAGGGTTAACATTTTTTAGATATGTTGTTATAAAGTTTCTCACTCTCTTAAAAGCTGCTCCAGCGAGTAAAACTGTAGAGAATAAAAAAGTGGACAGTTTTGTTATAAATTGCAGTTTTGTAATAAAATTGTACAATGAGCTTGCACAAGCTTTTTAAAATATCATTGCTGCCACTGAACAGGTCTGTAATTTATTTATTCGGGAATGTTAGAGGCATTTTTGATTTATTTGTTTTTAGAGAAGTTTTGTTAAGCAAGATAATGAGCAGAGCTGGTGTTAATCATTTACTATGCAGCTCTGAAAAATGAAAATTTTGCATATCTTTAGCACTGTTGGGGGAAATAAATTCACTCATAATGCTAATGGTCTATTGGTATAATTTAAAAAAATATCTGTTACACAGGAGAAATTCAATACATTCATATGTTATGCTAAAAGCTAAACTAATCAATATATAATTATACATCCATATGTACATATGTATTGAGTAATCATAAGTATTTGTTATCTGTAAAGGTGAAAAATGAATTTGTTGGTGGTCACTGCCATAGGTGATTACATATTTGTTTATGGATAGCCCTTCAGGTGAACTTATTCCTTATGTATGCTCAATACCAAGTTGACTTTCTACAGTGGCTCTCAAGAATACTGAATAAACTTGGACTCTTTGGTTCAAGTGTCTAAAAACAAGGAGAGGGTTTCTGTGAAACTTACAGGCAGTAATAAATTATTTTAAGGGTACCACTATTTGAGTGGACTGAAATTGTGCATACTCTTTAACATATCCCGGTGTATGCAGCTCCAAACTGCAGTTTTCACTGCTGCTTGGCATAGAATTTATTGTATACTCTTTCCACCAGGTTGCGCCGTTATGTTTTCTCCTCAACATTTGCCACAGGAACCTGCCATGTGAGAGCCATGTGCATTTGTTTGTTTTCAGTGGAATGACTGATACATAAAAGGGAGTAGTGGCAGACTGAAAAAGCCAGCCTAGTGTGTCTCCAGAGGTGTATTTTGGTCTCATTTCAAATATATGTCAAAAACTGGCCCAGTTGATTCTGCTGTAAAAGGGTAACTTCCTGGTTATTTAGGCTGCGGACTTCAAGGTGGCCAGACATGGTGCTTCAGAATTTTTGCCTTAACCAGTCGTTGGTTAAAATGCATGAACACGCTTGGAGCAAAGAACGAAGTCTCCCCCCAACCTAGATGAACTTTCTAACCACTCATCACTAGTCATCTGTTCTCTTTCTCTCATTGCTCTCCCCCTGCTCTTCCAGTTCACTTGTAGTATATGAAGAGACAACCTTCCCCATCACTGAGCAGTTAACATACTTCCCCAGAAAAGTGGGAAATGCGGGTTTGAATCCCATCAGCTTGTTGAAGATGGTGAACTCAAATCCCCTACATCTTTGGCGACTCTCTTCTAACCATTTAACTTGTATAAAGGGGGATGACGGTTACCACTGCCACCATTCACTTGTCCTCAGCTTACCTTTTAAAAGAAGGGATGAGGACTACCACATTTTATTTAAACTGACAATCAGGCATACGCTGACAAGAGTGTAGGTATAAGGACTGTAAAGACTTACAGTGCCTGTTAAGACTAAGGGGCTTCTGTACATGCATTGAGGGAACTTTATGTGTAAAATACTAATGTGCCAAGGACTTCAAGATGCCTTCAAAATGGGGGCTATCAAAATCACAATTTTGGAAGTAGATACATAAATTCTGCTTAAGTACCAAGTTAGGTACCTAAGTTCTTTTAATGGATCTGGTTCTTAGTAAATTGGGATCATTTCCTGTAAGTATGACCTGGGAGTTGCTGAGACTATTGTGTTCTCTACAGATCGAAAAGGAGATAGCAAAAACTGAAAACATGAACATGTAGAGCGGTTAAAATAAACAAGAGATATGGAAAAATGAACAGAAGGGCCTGTTTTGTTTAGAAAGGAAAGAAATGGGGAAACATGGTGGGAGCATATAAAACAATACGGGGCACAAAAGTTTAGTCAGGAGCGTCTGTTCACTTCATTTAAAAATGGGGAGAGGAATCCACACTGAAATAAAAGCAACAATGATAAAACTGATAAGAGAAAATGTTTTTTATACACTGTGCAATTAACCTGTGGAACTTACTGCCATATGATATTGCTCAGGCTAAGAACTTAATAGGGTTTGAAGTATTAAACATTGAAATTAATAATACTATCTGCAGTTACATTACAGAACATAAAAGTTTATAGGTATATAAATCCTCATGTTTCAAGAAATAAGGCAACTCCTTACTGCCTGGGAATAAGATGAAACTTCCCTGCAATTGTTATTGTATAATTATCCATTTTAAACATTTCTGCTGAAGCATCTGCTAATGGGAGAGGATTCTAGATCAACGGGTATATTGCTGTGAGTTGGCATGACAATTTCTGTTTCCCTAATCCCACAATTCCACTTTTACTCAGTTATTTTTAATAGAACCTTATTTTAAGGTAGGTCTCTCTCCTCACTGTTTTTTTGCCTGCCTTCTTTTTTTTCTTCTCAGCACAGCCACTGCATTCTCACTTGCTAACCATATGTTTTTGTGAATATTTCCATACTTTTGTCACAGTATCAGACTGCCCTTGGCACCTCTGAAGGTATAGTTAAAATATGTCTAAATTGGGGGAAGGAGGCTTTTTTTTTTTTTAGGGCTAGCAGTTTGTTTAATTTGTTTTGGGATTTTTTTATGCTTGGTAATTTATTGCATTCAAATACCATATCAAGCCCTCTAGAATTCATATGCCTGCCTTTCCAATTCCCACCTTTCAGACCTTGAGGAAATTTTGCAATTGGCAGTATTCAAAGATGGCAGGCATTGTAGTCATAATCTGGCACTAAGGCTTGTATTTCTTTTGGATATTATTGGAGCTACCTGCTTTTCACCATCTACCACTGAATGATTGATGAGGGGGAAATAAAAGAAAATTCACCTGATTTCAAAGGAGGGAACCTAACTGAGAAAAAAAAAATGTTTGTTCTTTAGTGGCTCTGGGTTTTTTTTCTGTGGAAGGGATGTTGACTGAAGAGAGGAAGCTGGGTATTAGTTAATCGGTTTTGCACATTTTCTCTTTATTACCAAGGGTTTGGACCTCCCTCTTTCAGAAGAGCAGCAGAGTAATCAAGACACTACAGTTTCTATAACTTGGATAGATGGATAGACAGACAGACAGATTGATTTTGCAACAGTGAGATGTGGCAACCAAGATATGGGAGGAGAGAGTTTTCATTTTTGTCACTTGTAAATGTAGTAAAAAGTGACACACCTCTGGATATAACCAAACATAAGAACATGTATTATAAGAAAAATGTGTGCATAGAAATATAACAAAATGCCTTTATATGAGAGAGGTTGCAAAATAACTGCTTAAGGTTTATAGGAAAACTACTGGATAGATTATTGTATCTAAACTAGCTAGATTTTGCTAGTGAACTCAGGTTGTACATCACCCTTCTTACACTATGGCAGGAAGCAGGTGAAGACTGGGTGCAAAGCATCACAAGTTTCTTCTGTGCTGGAGGTTCTATTCTGGGAGAGGGAAGAGAGAACTTTTGTAATTCTCCAGCAGCTTCTGCTAGTAAAGCTCCCATGGAGGCCCAAAGCTACTTCTTAAAGCTTCCCTGAGGAATTCCACCTTAGGAGGGCAGATATTCCTTACACTCCTGTTGCAGTCAGACTCCACCTCTAGCACAGCTGCCATGTGGTTAGTGGGGATATGATTTGCAACACTGCCTGCAAGATGGTATTGGACCTTTAGTTTCTAATTGTATGATATCACACCATCCTAGCCTCTGGCTAAAGCTATGTTGGGTATTTGTTCAACTAAATCTAGGGGTTAAATATGTAATAGCAATAGGTCTTATTCTATCCCATATAGGGTTTAGGTCACAAGTGAAAATGTAATGGGTCTCCATACAGCTCAGCATAATTAATGTTTGCTTAAATAAGACTGGAAATACAAGGGACTTACTAGCTATGAATTTTGAGGTTTTTTGACAGAGCTATAATGGGTAACTAGCACAGCACCTATCTTCACAACACTTGACTGAAGACAGTGATATTGGTCCCTTATTTACATGACATGAGCCATAAGTATACTTGGAAATTAATAACATCTGTAAATTCTAACAGGTCTGTTTAAAGACAATGCTTGAAATATAATATACATTTTTAGCAAAGGTGATGGTAAATTCTTAATGAGTTGTCAGTGTTTGCAAGATCTATGAAGTTCTTTAATTGGTGTAGATGCAGGTAGTTCCAGTGACAACAATGCCTGTATTCTGAAATGTTGCAAAAGGAATTTTATACTACTTCTGTCTACACCTGGATTTTTTTCACTCTATACTTAATTGTATACTTGTACAGTAGCAACATCACTCTCATTCATCCTAGACCCTCAGTTTACTGGCCACCTCCAAGGGGTACTCATAACATCCTGGATTTTGTTTTTGAATTTTGCCTTTTAATGGCTTCTGCAACACTACATAGATGGAAGAGGCCATATAATGAACTTGAAAGGGTCATTACATAGGTCATTTCAGATCCAGTTACATAGAAACATAAAAAATTAGGGTTTGGAAGGGACCTCAGGAGGTCATCTAGTTCAACCGCCTGCTCAAAGCAGGACCATCCCCAACTAGATCATCCCAGCCAAAGCTTTGTGTAGCCAGGTCTTAAAAGCCTCCAAAGATAGAGTCCAAAGCCTCTCTGGGTAAATCTGTTCCAGTGCTTTACTACCCCCTTGGTAAGGGTTTTTCCTAAAATTTAACCTAAACTTCCCTTGCTGCTGCAACTTGTTACTATTGCTTTTTGTTCTGTCATCTGCCACCACTGAAAACAGTCTACTTCCATCCTCTTTAAAACCACCCTTCACGTAATTAAAGGCTGATATCAAATCCACCCCTCAGTCTTCTTTTCTCCAAGCTAAATAATCCCAGTTCCCTCAGGCTCTCCTCATAAATCCATGTGCCTCAGTCCCAGAACCATTTTTGCTGCCCTTCACTGTACTTTCTCCAGTTTGTCCACATCCTTTCTGTAGTGGGGGGTGTAAAACTGGACACAGTACTCCAGATGTGGCCTCACCAGTGCCAAATAGAGAGACAATCACTTCCCTCAATCTGTTGGCAACACTTCTATTAATACAGTATGCCATTAATCTTCTTCGTAACCAGCTTATTGCCCACTGTAACTCCCAGGTCCTTTTCTGCAGAGCTGCTGCTTAGTCAGTTGATACCCAGCATATCCAAGTGCATGGGATTGCACCATCCTAAGTGCAGGTCTTTGCAGTTCTTATTGAACCTCATAAGATTTCTATTGGTCCAATCCTACAATTTGTCACGGTCTCTCTGAATACTAGCTCAACTCTCCAGTGTATTTACTACCCTACCCAGCTTGGTATAATCTGCAGACTTGCTGAGGGTGCACTCCATCCTGTCTTTCAGGTTGTTGATGAAATCACTGAATAAAACCAGACCCAGGATCAACCTCTGGGACACTGTGCTTGATACCAGATGCCAAGTAGACATTGACCCACTGATTACTACACAGTGAGCCCAACAATCCTGCCAGTTTACTATCCACCTAACAGTCCATTCATCCAGCCCATACTTCATTAGGTTGCTTATAAGAATGTTGAAGGAAACCATATCAGAAGCCTTGCTAAAGTCAAGGTATATCATGTCCACTCCACAGAACCAGTCATCTCATCATAGAAGGCAATAGGTTGGTCAGCCATAACTTGCCCTTGGTGAATCCATGCTGATTGTTTATAATCACCTTCTCCAAGTGCCTAGAAATGCATTCTTAGGGGAACAGCTACATGATCTTTCCAGGGACTCAGGTGAGGCTGACCACTCTGTAGCTCCCCAGATTCTCCTTCTTCCCTTTCTTAAAGATGGCACTCTATGTGCTCCTTTCCAATCATCTAAGACCTCTGCCAGTTGCTACAAATTTTCAAAGATAATGGCCTGTGGCTCTGCAGTCACATCTGCAAACTCCCTCAGCATCCTCAGGTGCATTGCATCCAACCCCATTAATTTGTAAATGTTCAGCTTTTCTAAATAGTTCCTAACCTGTTCCTTCTCCACTGTTGGCTACTTGGAGTCTTCCCAAACGGTGTTGCCAAGTTCAGTGGTCTGGAAGCTGATCTTGCCTGTGAAGACTGAGATCAAAAAGGCATCAAGTACTTCAGCCTTTTCTTCCTCATGTCACTAGGTTGCCTCCCTCATTCAGTAAGTGCCCATACTTTCCTTGATCTTCCTGTGGTTGCTGATATACTTGCAGAAACCCTTCTTGTTACCCTTCACACCCCTTGCTAGCTGCAACTCTGGTTGCACTCTGGCCTTCTTGATTTCATCCCTGCATGCCCAAGCAGTACTCTTATACTCCTCTCTAGTTGTTTTTCCAAGCTTCTGCTTCTTGTAAGCTTCCTTTTTGTGTTTTAGTTCACTGAAGAGTTCCCTGGAAAGCTAAGCTGGTCTTCTGTCATACTTGCTAGTCTTCCTACACATCAGGATGGTTTGTTCCTGTACCCTCAGTTAAGGTTTCTTTAAAATAGAACCAGCTTTCCCCCCGCAGACTGACCTTCCAGGGGATCCTGCCCAGCAGTTCCCTGCTTTTCAGAAGTTCAGGGCCCTTACTCTGCTGCTATCCTTCCTTCCTTTTCTCAGGATCCTGAACTCAATTATCTCTTGGTTACTGCTGTCCAAGTTGCCATTCACTTATACATCCACTTCCCCACTGGTTTTTCCTGTTTGTTAGCAGCAGGTCAAGAAGAGCATAGCCCCTAGTTTGCCTCTCCAGCACTCACACCAGGAAGTTGTCCCCTTCACTCTCCAAAAGCTTCCTGGATTTCCTATCTCCAATTTCATACTGGATCTCTCAGCAGTCACACAGCTGTTTGACATAAAATGCAACTCCTCCACCTTTTCTCCCCTGCCTGTCCCTCCTGAACAGTTTATACCCATCCATGACAGTTCTCCAGTCATGCGAGCTATACCACCAAGTTTCTGTCATAGTTGCTTGACTGTGCAAGGACTTCCAAGTCTTTCTGCTCATTTCCCAGGCTCACTATATTCATGTACAAACACCTGAGGTAACCAGCTGATTGCTTTTTCTCAGGAAGAATGAGAAGACCAGCCCTGTTGCCCCCTCCAGTTTGTGCTTCCTCCAAGTCACCTACTTTCCCACTTCCGTCTGTTTCTTATGGCTAGAGACAGACATTATTCATAAACTGGTTTAATTGATCAGAAACTGGTTTAAACCTGTAACAGAACAGATGTTCAGTGCACATAAACCGGTTTGAAAATGGTTAAAACCAATTTGAGATAAACCTGCTTGAATGTAGTATCAGACTTAAGTGATTTGGGTCAAACTGGTTTATGCAATGTCTGTCCCAGAACCCTTGCTGGTTTAAGTTAAACCAGACTTCCTCAGCATCTCGACATGCTCTCTGGGCAGGGCTCTGCACCATAGCAGGACTGGCTCCTCCCCTCTGCTCTTTGGCAGCATCTCTGGCAGTTTCTGCCTGGCTTTGGCGCTCTCTCCTCCTCTCCCACTCTCTGCTAAGCAGGCATTCCCCTGTACCTCAGAGACACTTCCCAGCATTAGCTAGTAGACCACATGCTGGCTACCTCCAGGCAAAGACAGAATCAAGAGATAGCTAGTAATGTTGCTGGTTTTTTTTTTTTTTAAATGAGCTGATAAACACTGAGTTAGTGGTGATAAACATTCCCGTCTGGTCTGGATGGGGGGAGGAACCCCTCCCTAATCATAGCTACCGGGGTCTGGCCACGCCCCCCACACCTCAGCTCTGTGCAAGGGAAAGGAGGGCTGCTCTAGCTCCCCCCAGATTCTAGCCTAAGCCACTGCAGGCATGTGCCTGTATTTCTGGGATGTCCATCTGGTTACAAAACTGATTTAGCCCAGCCAGGTTATACTAACCTGCAAAGTTTGAATAAATTTAGGCTCAGGTTTTTTGAATGTTTATCCCTAGCCTATGAACACAAGTGTACTGACATGATCAGCAGTCATTTCAGAGGAATGTTCAAGTTCCAAGAGGCAAAAAAGTATCATGAGAGAATGCGGCACTGAATTCTGAATTGTGATGCACAAACACAAATACACACCAGTTCAGAGAGACACAAATATTCTTCTACAGAAAGAGAACAGCTCCTTAACAGGTGGCTCACACTTAAGTGGCTAATTGGCGAAATGGACATTGACCTTGGTAGCATTGCAAAGATAATATTTTTTTAAAGAATGAACTATCCCTGGAGCAGTTTCTCTACCATGTAAGATATGAACATCCTTTTCTTTAACAGTGATCATATGAGTCTACTTTATTTTTTTTTTAATGACGCACATTTATGGCTAATACAAATTAAAATTTCACTTTACATGTACCTTAAAAAGTTCCTCTCTTGCCGTGAATGAAGTACAGCAGATAGAGTACTGTTGTAAGCCCAGATAGCTTTACAGACCTGTTTTTGTAAGCTCTCTGTTGGATGTCCCTGTGCTGTAGATCAGATGACTGAGCTCATGGGATTTCTGATATGACTTTCTTTTTTTTGCAAATTCAAATGGAAAATGTATGATGACTTCCTCGTCTTGTCACTGAAATACTGTAGTGGGTGAAGCATGAAAGGAACAGCATTAAGGTTTTTTTTGTTTGTTTGTGTGTTTATTTTTTATTTCAGGGGTCAGAATGGCTCACCAGGTGAGAAAGTGGATACAGGTTCTATCACCTATAGTCTGCCAGTTCAATTTCAGCTCTTCTTACTATTGACCAAACGTTGTACCATCTGGTGGCTTGTCTGTAAACAGTTTTTTGTTCTTATCCTGGAGTCTCTCCATAATTCAGAAATGACCAGAACAACCGGCACTGTTTGCAGCAGCATAAGAAAGATTTAAGAGGGCATGCAAAATAAATTTTAGAACAATAATAATAAACCTGATGGAGGATATGGTAATACTGGGACTCTCAGACCAGTGAGCCCCAATTAAGTACCATGTAAATCGTTTGATCTTATCATTAAAAATAGAACTGTGAAACACACAGATAATTTTTATAAACCATCATGACTTCTGCAGAAGAAAAAATGTACCTTTGAAAAAGTTTTCAGTGTTTGACTTTGCAAACAGAAATGCTGCATGGAGATGAATGAATGAATATGATATGTTTGGACTTCCAAGTAACTTTTGACAATATCCCTGAGAGGGTTGAGAGGTGTACTGAGTTCAGTTCAGGGCCTAGGGCCCAGCCGGACCCAACTGGATGATCAGGACAAGTGCTTGCTACCTTTAGGAAGCCCAGATCAGTGCCCTCAGCCTAGCCGGTCCTGGTTGGCCAATTGGTTGGCCAGTCAGGGCAACCAGTTCCCTGAGGCTACAAGCAACGGGCTTCACTCGCTGCAAGCTTTGAAAGCTAGGTCCAGCCTTTAGTACTCTGTTCAGGCAAGTAATCGGGTATTTGCCCCACACCCCTCTGTGCTTCCCTGATTCACCGCCAAAACTCTGGCTCTGATTCCTGGCTCATCCTGACTTCGACACCAAATTCTGGTTCACGCTGACTGTGGTTCTGAGTTCTGGCTCCCTATGAACTTGCTGTCTGGACTTTGTGTGCATATCAGTTGACTTTCCCTGACTGTCCATGCCCCTAGTCCCTAATAATAGGTAGACGACTTCGGTAAATTAGAAACTGAGTAAAAGACGAAGTAATAGGTAACTTTAACAAAAGGATAACTGTGGGGCATCTCATGGCCTTCATTAGGCCTCATGTTGTAAATTTACCATTGTTCATATTAAGAAAAAAATTCTCAGTTTCTTTTTAAAGTAGTGTCAGCATCAGTGTGAGACCACAGTGAGCCTGTTGAGCATGATGCTGAGGCAGTTTGTCCATATTATACTATGGAAACAGTTTCTTAGTATCCACCATGCACTGAGAGAGCTGTATCTTTGCTGGCAAGGTACGAAGTAGGCCATCCACACTATGCATTTGATGGTTTCTTCTAGTCAAAAGAAGGGAATTCCTTCTTCCTATATTAGCAGTTTTCTCTTGGTTACTGTTGATCATACCCTGTGCAGATGCTGGCAGGCAACTGTGTATATTGGAGCTTCCTTAGGATGAACAGCTTGTAACAGAGATGTCCATCTGACTACATAGACAAATTGTCGAGGAAATGAAAGTATGTGTGAAACAGTGATGACTAAACCCATATTTGACTAGAATGCTGAGTTTGTTTAATTTAAATTCCTTTCGCATTAGGTGTGAAATGCAAAATAGAGCATCCATATTGGGAGTAAAGTGTTATGTCATGGACTGAATATTTTGTCTGTGTTTGCCAAAAGAGATTCTGCTAAACACTGTGTATTGTTTAGGCACTTTTCTTGCCAGTTGGCAAAAACTCTATTTGACGTCAGTGGGAGCAGCCTTGTCCCATATGTGAGAGTGTGTGAATACAAGGCATAATTAATGCTAACAGACCAAATAGATGTCCAAAAAGAGAGGCAGTCAGAATAATATAGAAGAAACAAAAACTGTGAAGGTCACCTTACATGCAACTAGTTTGTATCTAAATGTAATTAAGATAAGCATATACGCTGGGTATCTTAGTGTTCAAGTTAATAGGACTTCTAATCTTGCTGTATTTTTATCCTCATTTAAAAAAAGTCACCTGGGTTTTATTTAAAATAAATCTGATATGAGTCTTCCCTGTAGTTAAATAATTTAGTGGTTTTTCTGTTGTTTGTTATACAAAGAAAAATGCATTTTCGGCCCCAGTGCTGCGAAGTGCTGTGTGTCTTCTGTTTTTTTTGAAGGGACTTCAGTATCAATGTAAAGAGATTCAGTGTTTTACAGGGTTGAGTCATTGTTACTACTGCTTTAAAATGTATTTTTGTGGACATTGGAAACATGCTTCTCAAGGTTTTCTGAAAGATTTCCAGAAATGTATTGTTTAGCATACACATTGCTCCGTACAACTTTAATCTTTATGCTGAACATAATTTCTAAGGCTCAAATCATCTTAAGACCTTTCTTTGTAAACTATAGAGTGTCCTCAGCTCCATTTGCCTTCAGTTCCCTACAACTCTGAAGGTGTCCAGCTCTTGGCTTGCTCAGTGCTCTCATTAGCAATATTTTGAAAATTTCAATTAAGGGAAATTTCAAAATGGAGCTCAACAAAATACAACACTATTCCTTCTTGGTGGGTTTGGGGTGGGGGAGATGGTATTATAGGGAATTGTAATGCCGATACAAAGAAAGACACTTGCATTTTTAGGTGGAATTTCTGAGTGAAACTAAATGAAGTTTAATGGCTTATAACGTTGCATGAATTTGTCAAAACTGATCAGCTGGATTGCTACACAATGAATACTGAAAATGTTCTGGTTTTTAGGCTTATAATAGCCTACAGGCACTCAAAAATCAAAATGTTATTCAATGATTTCAGAATGTTAATGAAATTATTATTAATAGCACATATATTAATCTTAATGATATATGTAAATATGGGCAAAAGTGAAGCTATGTTGACACCAAAAAGATTATTCTCCTGCTGAAAGGAAATGTTGGGTTAATCTTCAGTGATCAAGCATAAAACACTGTTTGTTATAAATGCCTTAAAAATGAGAACTTTCCTGATGGAAATTTTAAAAATGGGATATGGGCACAGAAACCCAAGAACTGCTTTTTGCTAGTGCAAGATTTTATAATGATAATAATGTATTTGTTTTAAATTGTCAGGTAGTAGATAGTCAGCAACTATTACCTTAGAATAAAAGGAAGCGAGCAAAGATTATGCCTTTTTTTTGTGATTTTATTTATTATTATTTAATATTTGTAAGTGTGGTAGCTTTTGAACATATTTTATTTCCCACTGTGAATTTACTTGGATAGTAGCTGGATTTAACTGGTTTTTGTGTGTGTGTGTGTGTTTTCCTTTAATGCTTGCCACTACTGTTTATATTTAAAACAGAACTCAAGCCCTATAAAATACAGGTTGTAATTATTTTTAATCCTAAGTGTAGCTGCTAATCAATTTTCTAACATTGCTTTCATGGTTGTTTTTTCACTAGCAGGATATTTCCTGGTAAGGCAGCGGATTTGTATGTAGAGAGTATAGGAATTTGTTATTCTGTAGTTGTAATCATAAACAGTACATTAGGATTTTTATAGTAACATCTACCATTTAAAAAGCTTCATTTTGCCGGTATGATATTATCTTTACATTGCAATGAGAGAGCAAGAGAACATTATTATATATGAGAATTTCATGGCATTTTACCTGTTGAGGGCCCTGTAGAGTCAAAAGTGTAGTGCAGTGACTTCTTGACTAAGTGACAGAAAGTAGCAGCCTTAGTGTCACTGTGTATTATCACCTCATGCTAGCTAGAAGCACTCCCTGAAGCCGATCTAGGTTGCATAGTCCTAGATGAGGTCTTCATGGGTGCTGACCATAAAAAGTTCATCAAAGTAATGAGGCGAGGAGAGAGCTTGGCGCTCATGGGCAGAGCTCAGCACCAAGGAGTGTGAACTGGCTCCAGCTGTGACAATAAAACAGCAGGTGGCTGCTGTCATTAGGGGTGGCAGATGAGGCAGGGGACTAACATTCAGCCCGCAAAACTCTCATTTGTTAGCCATCGCCACTGTACCATGCAAAATAGCTTCCATCTCAGTCAATTTTACTTTGCAAAATATTACACAGTAGCCATAAGAAAATTAGAGCCTTGGGTTTACAGGTTCCTTTGATCTTATTATCACAGAACTCTGCACTGTCAGGTTATGAGGAGAATTGGGCTTTTTTTTCCTTCTGCTGAATAGTTTCGGGATTTTTTACAATGATTTTATAATATGGCATTCTCATTCAGATGTGTATTTATTGCTTAATATTTTGAACAATTTTCTTTGCAACTATTTATAAAATCAACTTCTTCCCTTCATCCATTCTACTATTTATTGTACACAAATATCGCCTACTAGCCTGTGCTGTAAAAAATTGCATGGTCACCATGCTGTTTTCTGCCACCAGTTGCATCATGGGAAGAGTGAATAAAAATCTAGGAATTTGATAATATCAGTCATGGGTTCTGGTGTCTTTGACATCGGGCATGAAGTTGATATTGACAATTCAGGTTTATATTTGCTTTATTTCTTTCTGACAATGACATAAAAAGTTGTTATGCACGGAATCTTTTTAGGGAATAGATTAACTTGCTTCAAATTCGAGACCCGCCTAGATTGAATACCATCTGGACCTGAGACAGCTCAACCTTTCACAGGTTTCATTATGTGTTGTTCCACTGTGTCTGTTTTGCAGATGAGATCTTAGCACAGAGATCCTTTTTGTTCACCATGGCAACTTTTTTCCCCAGTTGCATCAAAGACAGAGGCCATCATAACAATTACAGTATTGCTGTATATGGTTTGCTGTTGTTCCTTTTGTTAATTCTTTTTGTTTTTGCTTGTTGATTAAAAAGTAGAAGTTTGAAAAAAGTTAGCATTACTATCCAAGAGGAGAATTTTGTTTTAAGAGAGCAGCTTCTGTATAACTTAAGAGAAAGCTGAAAAACTGCCTTAAAGGAGGGAAGACAAATGATGAGAAGCTGAGGAACAATCTGCATCTGTTGCCAGCTTCTAAAGTGTCCGAATGAGGAGGAAATATAGATAGCATTCTTCAAATTGTCCTCTATCAGTTTATACCTTTGAAAAATGTCATTTTCCCTGACTTGCTTAAGCTGAAAAAGCCGGATTCTAGTCTGCCTCCTGGGAGTAAGTGGATTTGGGTACTTAAGTGAAGTTCTGTTCCTCTATGCTCAAGTCTCTGAAAAACAGCTAATGCAAAGATGGGTGGGTTCTCCTTGCTGGTTTTGTCTCAGTCATAATGGTAAGATAATAGTATATTACAAAAGTAGATGCATTAATGGACTTGAACAGGGTGGAATAGAATATCACTTAAATACTTAACTCCATCTAGGTGCCTGATTAGTAGAATAACATCTGGCTCATTATATTCTTTAAAATGTGTGTGTGAATGGGAGTGGAAATGGCTGTTGATTAAGTTGGATCATCATACAGAACAAATACCTGGCTGTGAATAGTCATCTCCAAATAGGTCTACCGCTTGGCTTAAGAGCCATATCTTTATTGTGCCATGTAAAGGTATGGTGTGCCAACAGGTGTGTCATGTGCCAGCTTCTAATGCTACCAAACTAAAGTTGTGGTGCATAGCAGGTGAACATTTGAGAGAGCATGGGGGTGACAGAATATGGGTTAATTCATATATAACTGCAGATGCTGTTGCCTTTAAAGATGGCTATGAAAGAGATAATTTTGATGAAGAGCAAATTACACTGCAATACCAACCCTGATGGAACAGCTCTATGTGTGGTAGCATAGATCCAAACCTCACTGTTTGTTGTATTTTCCCTTCATCAGTGTTTTATAATATGTTGGATTTCCAAAATTGTGGGACATCCACGATCCCTTTTTTAGTGCCCCTGGTTAGTGTTCTGTATTATGAGACCTTTTTTTTGGTGATGCTGGAATGCTTGGTCTACTTCCTACATGAATGCCTGATTAAAAGCAAATTCATGATCAAATCCTGATAAAAAGTTAACAAATCCAGGTTTGGAAAATAGTTCTATTTTTTCAAGACAAAGGTACTGAGAGTCAGAATAGTATCACAAAGTAAGGCACAAAGGAAAGAAACACTAATCTGTTTTAGGTAGACCCCAGAGAATCATGCAATCATACACCTGTGCAGTTTTGCGGATAAAAGACATGACTGCACATAATTACATAATTTTGCATCTTTTAACCCTAGCGGGCTCTGTTGCCACCACCTTTGTGGAGCTCCTGGGATTCCACTTAGAAGCCCCATTTGGAGACACTAAGTGTGGTAGTGTGTGACTGGACAGGTGATAAGTGGGGAGGGGAGCTCCTGCTTTCAGGAGGTCGGGGTGGAGATGTGTGGGGTAGGTATGGGCCATGTGCCATTGGACTGGGCTGGCCAGCTCTGTGCCTCCACGTGGGGCTTCCAGCACTCCAGCAGAAAGCCGGATCTGGAGGCATGGAGCCAGCCCAGCCTGATGGTGTGCGACTCTGTGCCTATATGTGTGGCTTCCTTTTGGAGTACTGGAAGGCCTACATGGAGGTACAGAGCTGGTCCAGCCCAATGGTACGTGGCTCTCGCTTTCAGTGCTGTGAGCCCCACATGCTGGTACAGAGCCAGTACAGTCTGATCTGAAGGCATGTGCCACTGGGCTCAGCTGGTTCTGCCCTGTGTCACCACATGTAGCCCCTGGGACTCATCTGGAGCTGTGCTCCAGTAGGGGTCTGTCTGCTGCAGTGTTGAGCACCCTGAGGGCCCTCTGCCTGCTGCTGCTGAGTTGCCTGTGGCAGGGGCTGTGCACCATATATGCAGGGGGGGTGGGATGTGTGGCAGGGGGCCCACACTCACCCGCAAACCCCACACCCACAAACCCCACATACTCCTGTACCCACATCCCCCACAAACCTCACATGTCCTACACCTGCCCACAGAATGCACATACTCCCATACTTGCCACACCCCTTCACAATCTTCCCACAAACCCTGTACACATTCACACTCCCAAGCACTCTCTCACACACCCTCCACACTCGCACCCAACCATACAAAGTGCCTACATATATTTCTAAATATGTGCTATATTTAGTGTTATATTTCGTTTAATTTCAAAAAATGTATAAGTAATTATTTTTGCATAATATTGAATGTTTCTGATTGAATTTTTTCTGCACATAATTTTGAATTTTTCTGTGCATAATTCCCTGATGTGTATTCAGTTGAAAACCTTAATGATGTTAATTGTGTAACTCTAATTTATTCCAAAAGGACCAAGACTACATTCAAAGTGTTTTACTAATACTATTCTCTTACAGTAATGGTGCTCTGTATCTTTGTGAGTGAAGGAGTGAAGTGTGTAAATTAATTCCATCATATTAGTAACATGTACTGTAGTTGGACAATTCTTTTTGTCTGTATGGCAACATAAACACAGGATAGTTGTCTTCTACAGAATCATAGAAAAGTAGGACTGGAAGGGACATCCAGAGGTCATCTAGTTCAGTCCCCTTCCTGAGGTATCTGTATTCAAAGTATCCTATACAAATCAATTGTCTAGGCTACTAGCAAAACCACATAGTCAACACTGATGCAACCACGAGGCATAACTAGGGAACTACCTAAGTTGTGGCAAGACAGCAGGTTTTCTGTGACCCAATTACAGCTTCCAGAGTTGATTTGGGGACATTTTGTGGTGGCTCCGCCCCTCATAGTTGATTGGCAGAGTGGTCTCAGTGGCTCTGCCCTTCACTGTTGATTAGCAGAGATTACCTTTATTTAGCCTATGCCCCCGCCCCCACCCTTTTTTTGGTTGATTTTTGCAGGAAATCATGGTCATTGCTAGATTTCCTGGTGATCACTGACTACACTCTTTTTTGCAGTTTCTGCAAAATTCATGAAACTGTGGTTTAGGTTGATCCCTAGGCACAACACCAAGCCTGCCACAGGTAAAATGGGGATCATAGAGGACATTCCTTTGCTGCGGTAGAGGTTAAAATGTGCTCAAGAGACTCCAGGTAGGGAGTGTGAGGCACAGCCTCACTACAGAGGAAAGCAAGGATCTGCACAATCCATACCGATATGACCATGGGGTAAAATTCCTTCCTGACCCCAACAGTAATTGTTCTGACTCTGAGGGGAGGGGTAAGACACTCTATCCAGGAAACTCCATGTTTCCATCCCAGCAGGAGCACTGGCATAGCCCAGCGAAAATCCCCAGCTGTGGTTGCATCCAACAGCTAGTGCTTCTGAAAGCAGACCAAAACAACCCTGAACAAAACCCTAATACGTGTAAACACAGAAGAGAAAAAATAATTTCTTCCCAGCCCCATGTGGCAGCTAGCAAAACCCAGAAGCATGGGGAAATCCAGAGTAGAAGATGGCTACAGCTATGCCTAGATCATCTCTGACCAGTGCTTATCTAACCTCTTTTTGAGCACCTCCAATGATGGAGGTTCCACAGCTTTCCTAGGAAGGGCATGCAACAAAGGCTGTAGACAGGTATTATGTCTGTGCCAGGAGAAAGACCCAAAAAAGATCATACAGTTGTTTAAGGTGTTTTTTGCAGAAGAGAACTGACTTCTGCAAAAAAAAAGAGAGCACTTCCAACAAGGAAGATCTCTCTTTTCCTGTGTCGTCCTCCCACTCTACTTGGCTTTGGTGAGACCACACCCGGAGTACTGCATCCAATTCTGGGTGCCGCACTTCAGGAAGGATGTGGAGAAGCTTAAGAGAGTCCAAAGCCATGCTCATGATTAGAGGTCTAGAGAGCAGGTATGAGGGGAGGTTGAAAGACATGGGATTCTTCAGCCTGGAGAAGAGAAGACTTACAGGGGACTTGGTGGCAGCCTATAAGTATATTATGGGTGTACATCAGGGCCTGGAGGAAGGCCCCCAGGGGAAGACAAAAAACCCAGGGGAAGACAAGAAGCAATGGGCACAAACTGATTGGAGATTACTTCAGATTGGATGTAAGGAAAAACTTCTTTACAGTTCGAATGCTGAGGGTCTGGATCAGACTCCCTCCAGAGGTGATAGAGTCACCTACCCTGGCAATTTTCAAAAAACATCTTGACGCCCACCTTGCTGGCGTCATCTGACCCCAGCAGTCTTTCTTGCCCAACTGCAGGGGTGCTGGACCTGATGATCTTTTAAGGTCCCTTCCAGCTCCTAGCATCTATGAATCTGGAATGTCTCTACACTTCTCTTGGTAGTGGGATGTCCCCAGTATCCCACAGTTCTCTGCTTTTCCTCCTTCCTTACAAGTTACCCCACCGAGGGTTAGCTTTTAGGGAGCCCTGTGTGGACTCTGCTGCCATGGAACACCCAAAACCCTGGGTCTGTGTAATGGGTGGAGGCGCATTCTGTGGCTCCTTGGGCCAAGCTGTATGGGAGTGCTCCATCCTGCTTAGTCGGATGGGAGCAGAGCACAGCTTCCCACAGCTATACCCATCCTGTGACTCTAGAACAGTTCCAGTGATTGAGGAGTTTGCCTCGTGCCCTATGCATGGTTCAGTGGGTAGGGGAGATTCTCCTACAGTTGGACCCCTCCCAGAGCTGAATGGGTCCAGTTGCCCATCTCCTGCTCTGTCCATCTCAGTCGTCCTAGACTTGTGCCTAGTGTGTGTGTATGTGTTTTGGTGGGGGGAGGAGGCAGGGGGAAGATTCTTTTGTGGCTAGAGCAGTCGTGCAACCACAGGACCGTTTCAGCTGTGGATCCATCTCCCTGCCACCTGATGCATAGCTCCTTGTGACTCTAAATCCTGACTGGGACCAGTTCAGCTATGCTGCCTCTTGCTTTGTGCACAGCATGGAGGTGACCCATACCTGCGCACATGGGGGCATTCCCCTGCAGTGGACACATCCTGTTCTGGGATGGGTCCAGCTGCACTGCCTCTGCATCCTACCCCATGTATAAATGGGGTGGCTCTAGCTTGTGCCAGGAGCAGGATGTAGTCAATACAGCTGCATCCAGCTAATGCCCACAATAAAGCTTTTGGGTCATAATGCCTGGCTACACTCCTGACCTTTTGTTGTCATCTTTTTTGCCCTCTACTTGTTGGCAGCTACGGTAGTCGAATGACAGGTGCATGAGGTTGCAGAAGTATTAGTTGTATGTTTTTGTGTGTTGTGAGACGGAGAAGACCAGAGAGCTTCTGGGTTATAGGATGATCCCTGCAAATCTCACTCATACTCTTACTTAGCATAATTTACAAAGAAACATTCTCAGATATTGTGTAGGAGTTTGAATGTTGATGATGATCTGTTTTCAGGGCATCCTGTACACACTAAGCCTAAGGTAGCACAGCTTATGAAAAAGGGGTCTGTGTTATGGTGGATGGGGAGGGTGATAGCATTCATATAGGAAGGTGTGTGTGTGTGTGTGAAGTATTTTGTGCATCTGTTAGATTACTAAACACCTGGGTTAAAAGTGACAGTATGCAGATGTTTGACAGCCAATGAAAATTAATATAATATGTGATTCTTTTTAGCTTATAAGTGATTCGGTAAGGTTTGTTTGGAATGTAATTACATAGCTGTGCTGTCTACCATTATCACTTAACATTCATTACCTCTTCTGAATATTGAAATAAACATATCTTGTAATAGTACTAATTTTGTCAAGGTGTTTTTTTTGACAGAGTGAACACCTTCTGACTAAAGTTTTGTCACTATTCAGTTCTTAATATACTTGTTAGAAGAAAGCAAAATAAGTGGGGAGAGATGGCTGTTTACTTAAAATAAGCAGTTTAATAGTACAGTGTAAATCGGTTCATGTTTCCAGTCAAATAATTAGATGGATCCTGTACCTAATGGGGTTCAAATCACCTTATGGAGATATTTTTAAAACAAAAATAAAATAAAATAGTATATTTTCATTTTGCTATTGAAGGAATACCCACTGAGATCAGCATCTTGTTGAAGTAGATTGCTGTTTTTAGTAATGATGCATGAATACATTTAGTATCATTTCTAAACAGCTGTTTGTGAAGAATTAAAAGGCACGTGTTTCCTAAAATGAATTGTATTGTATTTGTTTTTGCCTGACCTTTTTCACGGGTCATTAATTTTTAGCTAGCCTATTCATCACTGATATCTTCCTGATCTCAGTGATATTCTGAGGGCACATCCTCTTCTCCTTGAAATTCTGTATCATTCAGTTGAAAAGCTGTAGCTACTGTAAAATATCTAAATTATTTAATCTGGCTAATATGTTGTGGTAACATGGCTAATGCTTTGGGCCTTGTTCTTTTATTTCTGTGTAAGTACATCTCAAAGTTTACTGGGGGTGTCTTATGTGACTCTGTTTCTTATTCATGGTATGTTGCTTTGCCCTTGATCATCTTTTTTCCCCCCCACATACTAGGGTTTTATTGTACTGCCTGTTCTGTGTACTGTGAACTTTGGGGTAGTGCTTCACACATTTAGGCATCTTAGTCCCATTTTCAAAAGTAACCTCGTACACACAAGTAGCTGGATATTTACTTACATTATGGTACAATTTGGGGGGATATGAAGTAGCTTTGACTTCAGTTGCATGTTATGATGTATCTTCTAATAGACAAACAAGAATGGTGCAGTTGTCAAGGTTGAAAAATACTGGGTTTGTCTATAGTGCTATTGCGGTGGGACCCAACAAGGATAGGGCTGAGCATGTCCCATGCAGGTACCCTTCAGACCAGGGGTGGGCAATTATTTTGGGCAGAGGGGTGCTTACTGAGTTTTGGCAAGCCATGGAGGGCTGCATAACAGGCAGCCAAGGGCAGATAAGTATTAATGTTCTAAATTTTTTAGAGGCCCCACGGGCCAGATAGAATGGCCTGATGGGTGGCATTCAGCCCGAAGGCCACATTTTGCCCACCCCTGCTCCAGACCCATAAGTTTGCTAGACTCAGAAGCTGGGGACAAGCTCAGGTCTTGGAGTATTACTGCAAGCCTGGGTGGGCAAGGTGTGAATGGAACATGCTCAGCCTTTCTCTTGCTGAAACCTGCCTCTGCAGTGGTGTAGACACAAGCTCATTGTGAGCATCTGTTCATGTTTTTTTCCTCTTCCTCTGGGTTGTACTTCTGAAGTTTTTTCCTGACCATTTTAGAAGGATCGGTATCTCTGAATATGAAATGGAACAGGATAGGCATATTTCTGTCTTGAACAGCTTCAGGGTTTACAGAGAGAGGTAGTTAGCCATGTTAATCTGAAGTTTACCCTGTTTTCTGTACTATTTATTTTCATGTATGACAGGATAGGAAAAGATGCAACAGCTTGTGATGGAAAGATCTCTTCAGCCCACTTGATGTTCAGTTGTTGAAATAAGTTTGTTACCAATTTTCTCTTTCACTCCCTCTGCCCAAGACTTTTATGCCAGAAGATGTAGAAAGAGAATTCTGCCTATCACTACCTCTTCATGGGTACTGTCACTGTAATAATTTATAATTTACATCTTGCACTACACGGATTGATGACAGAAAGACAGCAGTGGAAACATGTTGAGAGACAATTCTCCTTCTGCTTGATGATAGATGCAGGAATATTCAGGAACAACAGAGCTGATTGATTGATAGTGTGCACCTCATCCATAATGATCTGTCTGATATAGACAGTAAATTATTCTCTAGATTGATGCAGGTCATTGAACAACACATTGACAATCCTGTTGTCCATCATCCTGTTCAGAAGGAGTCAAGAACAATGACGGATATGCTAGTGAGGTCTACTTAGGGCAAGAGAGGCACAGAGAAGTATTTCTATAATATTGGTGCATTTAAAAAAAAAAAGTCTTCATCTCACCATTTCATTCAATAACCTCAGTTTAATTAGTAGAATTTTACAAAGAAAACACTAAAAATAGGATGAATTTCCTGGAAAATAGGATGGTTGCTTCAACTGATGATTTTGTATTCATTTGCATTTTATCTCCTAAAATTCTAGATTTTAGACTTAGTTCAACAATAAAACATTTTGTAGGAGTAACAGTTCAATGACTGAGTTGCATTAGGAGTACATACTCTTAGGTGAGATCCAAATTCATTTTCTGGTCAGTGTTCTAGTCTTAATATTAAAGACTGAAGGGAGAAGAGAGGTGAACTGCAGATGGAAGGGAATGTTTGTCACAGGAGCAAAGAACCTCTCTTTTATCCTGCTTTATCCCTCTAGGCTTCTCATAGTCTTATTAGATCTCACCCTCATGTTTCCTTCCTGCATATCTAGTTATTTCCAAAACTTTCATTTGTTTATCAGTAATTCAGTTTTGTTGACTTTCCCTTGAAGTATTAGAACTAAACAGCTGGTATACTAATCTTCTTGCTGTTGTCTACCACCTTTCCTACAACTTTAATATATCTATAGCATTCCTTTCCTATGGCTGGAAGGTACTACGCCTTCAATCTGGTAACTTCCACCACTTGTTTGTCTGTTTGTCTTTGGGCATTTTTACATGTGGCTTGGGGGCGGGTGGGGGTGCTTTAATTAGAGTGGCTCTGAAAGTTGTTCTAATTAAAGTGCCTGGAGCGTCACATATCAGCATCCCCATGCTGAAAAATGGTGGTGGATGCACTTTAACTAAACATTGTTGAACAAGCTTTAAAACACCCTTGCTGCTCACTTGATACACGTGACATTGGAATCTGTTGGAGCATGGTAATTACCACACTGCCGCAGACTCAATCGAGTCTGCTCCAACACACAGTAATTACAGAATGTTGGAGCAGCCTCGCTGCAGGTGCCCGTTCTGTTTAAACCATGGATCCCTAGAAACTTGTATATCAGAATATACTCAAACATACCATTGCCTGTTACAGATTACATTTCCTTAACACAAAAAGGAGCCATTCCCTTCAACATGGAAACAGTGAGAACAGATTAATCTGCCACATTGCTCTCAACAGATGGCATACTGTAGAATTGTCCAAGACTTGCCAGCCTACTAGAATTTACTGCATTTACCCAAGTCCAATATGACCCTGAATTTAAGACTACCCTCCCCCCCCATTAGATTCTGTACATGGACATTTCTTATAATTTTCCATGTATAGAATTCATGTTTAGAGGACCATCTTAAGATTTGTTCCCTCCCCTGCTGCTGTAGTAGAGAAAGCAGTGGTGCTGGGGCAGGCAATAGGGAGGAAGGTGGTAGGGGCAGATGGAGAGGGACAGGAGGTAGGCAGGTGGTGGTGGTGGGGCAAGCAGCTTGCCCTCTGTTGCCTTCCTGTCCCCAACTTGCCCTCCTGCTGCCTCCCCTCCTTGGGCCTGCTGCCCCACAGCCTCCTTTCCCTCCCCATCCTACCACTCACCCTTGTAGCATTAGCAAACTACAAGCACCAGCCAGGGGCACAGACCATGGCCCCAGCCCAGCCAAATGTTGGTGGTGTGGTAGCTCCTGGGGGGCAGCAGGCAAGGGTGTAGGGGGCTATGGGTGAGATGGGGAGAGGAGGGCTGGGGGTCCTAAGGCTGCTTAGGGGAGAGATGGACTCTCTCTTTTTATTTGAACATAATAACCATAGCAGTAGAGTTTATGAGATACACCTAGTTTTGCTGCCTAAGTCAGCAGAAGAGCCCTGCTTTTCTACCTAGGGTTCTAGAACTTGGCGTCCTGTCACAGAAGGCATGAAGCCTTTCAGATCATGGGATATTTTCTACACCAGACTTAGCCCTGCCAGATATTTACTTGAGCCTGACATTCTGTCACGAAGGGCATGAAGCCTTTCAGATTTCTGAATATCTTCAACACCAATCTCATCCCTGCCAGATATTTACTTCTAAATTAAGTCCCTTGTGAACAATCATGCTAGAGAGTTATCAGCACCCCAGCTTGGACCTTTCAGATCAGCAAACAGCCATGAATGATGGATTTAAAGAATTTCCCAGGAATTTAGACTTGTGCTGCCTGGAAAAAGAGACCTTATTTGTATAAAAACTTTGCCTCTCAATCAGTCTTTCAATTTTTAACACTTTTGTGTGTCTTAAATTGGACAGCTGAGTAGAACCTCCTGCCATAGAAACAAAACATGAGAACTCAGCTTAAATAAATGAAGAGCCCACCAACAGGTTTTTAAGCTCCACACCTAAATCAGTAGCATCTTTCTTCTTTTAACATTAAACATGACATCAACATTTCGTGTAAAAATCCATTCGTATTTGGTTGTAACAGAAAACCCTGAAGTATCTGAAATTATAAAAATTAAGTAGGTGACAGTACATTTCATAACTTTCTAACAACATATAGTACCTAGCAGTCAAATTACGTCATTGATATCACTTTTTTAAAATTTAAATTACTCCTTAAATAGAATAATGGATCACGACTCCTTTTCTGACAGTCTTTAATACTTTCTATTTATGTGTTAATTTTAATGATCCAAGCTTTAGTATATGAATGATCTTTGTCAGTCTTTAATGCACTTCACTTCTTTGTGACATATACATCAAAAACTCAGGATTTATTTTTTGAATATGTAACATTTGCGTTGCTTGTAACAGACATTATCCATGCTAGGTCTGTAGTGTCATCATTTTAATGGTATACTGCATCTGAGAGAGATCATACACTATTGCACTAATGCCTCATTAAATTAATTTCCCTATAATGATTTTTTCTGTAGGGTCAGGCAACCCTACAGATTTTTTTGGCTAGGCCTGCAAAGCACTTTGGTCCCTCATAATGGGAAAGAGACCCAGGATTTCTTCTGTGAGTATTACAATGAATTCCTTGCTCTCAGTCTCTTGTTGCTTTTCAAAAGAGTTTGTTTGGACAGCTGGCTGGGAGAACCTAGACCATTATGGTCTAATGGAAGCATTAAAAACATGGGTACCATCCTTCCAAAAATGAGGCTTTAAAATTTAGATTTGGAAGTTATCTTATTTGCTTCTGGATTTTTTTAGACTATATCATATTTTCAATCTTCTCTTCACAGCCATGAGGACTAGAAATGTAATTTTAAAAAATCTAAGATTTATGAATAATCTCCTGATCCAATAGTGGAGCTTGAAGAGACTTCATAGACATTAGGAGCTGGAAGATCGAGTCCAGCCCCCCTGCCGTAGGCAGGAAGTCTGCTGGGGTCAAATGATTCCATCAAGATAAACATCCAAATGCCCTTTGAATGAGTCCAGAGTAGTTGCTTGCATCACCTCTGGGGGGGAGTCTGTTCCAGACCCTGGACACTCAGACTATAAAGAAGTTTTTCTTTATTTCCAGTCTAAATCAGCCTTCCAGGAGTTTGTGGCTATTAGATCTTGTTATCCCTTGGTGGAGCCTGGTGAACAACTGCTCTCTCAGGTCCTGATGTACCCTCCTTATATACTTACAGGCTGCCACAAAGTTCCCCCTAAGCCTTCTCTTCTCCGGGTTGAAGAGTTCCATGTCCCTCAGCCTCTCCTCATAAGGCTTTCTCTCTTGGCCTTTGATCATACAGGTGGCTCTCCTCTGAACTCTCAAACTTATCCACATCCCTCCTGTAGTGAGGGGCTTAAAACTGGATGCAGTACTCCAGCTGCAGCCTCACTAAGGTCAAGTAGAGTGGGAGGGCGACATCCCTGGTTTTGCTTGAGATGCATCGGTGTAAGCATGTCAATGTTTAGTTTGCTTTGCTGGCCGTGGCATTGCATTGGTGGCTCATGTTCATCTTGTGGTCGATCAGGACCCCCGAGTCCCTTCCAGTCATGGTGCCAGTGAGCATAGCAGTGTTGAGTCTAAGTATGATGTTGGTTTTTCCTCCCAAGTTGCAGCACCCTGCCCTTCTCTATATTGAATCCATCAGGTTTTGGTCCGCCCACCTTGCAAGCATACCCACGTTGGTCTGTCTCCCCAGCCTGTCCTCCAGTGTGACTGCCTTCCCCCATAGTTTAGTGTTGTCTGCAAACTTTGCTAGTCTGCATCTGACTCCCAAATCTAGACCATTAATAAAGATGTTGAAGAATGCTGGCCTGAGTACTGAGCCCTGAGGGGCTCCACTGCTCATGTCATGCCAAGTTGATTTGCTCCCATCAACTGGTACTCTTTGGGTCTGACCCTGGAGCCAGGTCCCCAGCCATCAGATTGTGAGATGGTCGAGGCTGCGGTTCCCCACCTTAACCATGAAGACAAAATGGGAGTCAAAGGCTTTCTTGAAATCCAGATATATGACATCAACCTCGTCTCCCTTGTCTAGGCAATGCATCACCTGGTCATAAAAGGAGACATGGTTGGTCAGGCAAGAGCTTTCAGCAACAAAGCCATGTTGGCTGCCATTCAGAAAGTTATCTTCCATTAGCCTGTTGCTGATAGATCCCTTGATGATTTTCTCCAAGATCTCTTCAGGGATGGACTTCAGACTGATTGTCCTATTATTCCCTGGATCTTCCCACCTTCCTTTCTTGAAGATTGGGACTACATTGGCTCTTTTCCAGTCATCCAGTACCTCACCTGAGCGCCACAGATTCTCAAATCTCTTTGCCATGGGGCATGCTCTGATGTCCACCAGCTCCTTCAAGGGTCTTGGGTGCATTCCATCCAGGCCTGCAGACTTATGGATGTCTAGCCTCTCAAAGTGTTCTCTCACTTGATCTGTGTCAATTGTGGGCCCATCTCCCACTCTCTGTCTGATAGTGTGACCCTCTTGGGCAGATGGAAAACTGATGCAAAGTTCTCATTTAGGAGATTGGCTTTTCCTTGGGCGTCAGATGTCAGCTGCCCCATTTGGTCTCTCAGGGGTCCAACGATGCCTTTGATCTTTCTCTGGCTTCTCACATATCTGAAGAAGGACTTTTTTTATCCTTCATTCTGGTGGCTAGTCTGAGTTTGGTTTTTGCCTGGCTTTTCTGGACCGGTCTTCACAGGTGCGGGCAACTGCTGAGTAGTCCTCCCTGGTGATGATTCCTGCTTTTCATCTGGTGTAGGCTTCTCTTACGTTTCAGGAGGCCCAAAAGTTCCCTGTTTAGCCAAGGGAGCTTCCCTGCCTGCTGACTGCATTTCCTGTGGGACTGGATGGCCTTCCCTTGCATTTGAGGATTGTGTTCTTAAGAAATAACCATTCCTCATGGATTCCCCTTTCTGGGGGGCCATGGTCTCTTAATGCCTGACTGACCAGTCTCCTGAGTTTGTGAAAGTCAGCCTTTCCAAACTTAAAGATTTCTGTTTTACTGAGGGATTTACCTGCCCTGCGTTAGACAGAGGAAGTGATCAGTTCATGGTCATTGTCACCTAGCTTCCCCTCAATCCTCAGATCGCTCACCAGATCATCCCCTCAGAAATAGATGATGTCATGATACACTCAACACTGTAAAATTCAGTAACATTGCACAGTGGGGTACCAATGGGAACCTGTCTCCTACTGTTCAACATTACAGTAGTCTAGGTGACACTGCCTCCTCTGCACCCCCATGTGAACTTGATCTAGGGTCTTCAAAATGTAAACAGAGGAACACTCTATAAGGAGGTTAAAACTTATCTGTGGAAGAGGCAAAGGTTTCTCATAGATAGATTCATAGATATAGGGTCGGAAGGGACCTTGCAGATCTTCTAGTCTGGCCCCCTGCCCTGGGCAGAAGAGAAAACTGGGCTCAAATGACCCCAGCTAGGTAATCATCAAGCCTCCTCTTAAAGACCCCCAAGGTAGGAGCCAGCACTGCTTCCCTTGGAAGTTGGTTCCAGATCCTACCCATCCTGACTGTGCAGTAGTGCCTCCTGATGTCTAGTCTGAACCTACTGTCTAACAACTTATGGCCATTATTCCTTGTTACTCAGGGGAACAAGGTCTCTCCCATTCCCTGCTGGTCTCCCCTAGTAAGTTTATAGATGGCCAGCAGGTCCCCTCTCACCCTTCTCTTGTGAAGGCTGGACAGGTTCAGGTCCCATAGCCTCTCCATATAGGGTCTGCCCTGCTATCCCAAGATCATATGAGTGGCCCTCCTTTGGGCCCTCTCCATGTTGTCCACATCCCCCCTAAAGTAAAGCACCCAGAACTGGATGCAGTACTCCAACTGCAGCCTGACCAGTGTTGCATACTTGGGGAGGATCACCTCCTTGGCCCTGCTTGTGATGCATCTGTGGATGCACGACAAGGTGCGGTTAGCCCTACTGACTGTGTCCTTGCACTGGCGGCCCATGTTCAGCTTGGAATTGATAATGACTCCAAGATCTCTTTCTGCCACTGTGCTTTCAAGAAGAGAGTTCCCCAGCCTATAGGTTTTCTGCTGGTTCTTACTGCCCAAGTGCAGCACCCTACACTTGTCAGTATTGAATCCCATCCTATTCTGAATTGCCCATCCCTGTAACATGTCCAGATCCAGCTGTATCCTGTCCCTCCCTTCTAGCATGCCTGCCTCACCCCAAATCTTGGTGTCGTCTGCGAATTGGAACAGGGGTGCTTTTCACCCCCTCGTCCAAGTTGCTAATAAAGAAATTGAACAGTGCAGGCCCAAGGACCTGGTCCTTGGGGACTCCACTGCTCACATTCCCTCCAGGTCGAATAGGACCTGTCCATCAGAGTGAGTCCAAAACTGAAGTGAGCTCCCTTAGGAACTCATGATCATCACAAGTGTCACTGCCTTCTGCTCCAAATCCAAGGTCCTCTAGCAACATGTTAATTTATTAAAAAAATAACCATTCCAACCACCAGAAACAAAAATACCTTAAAATCTTCCCAAGCATAATGCTCTATTAGTGTGTACTTTCTGCCGTGAGGAGAGAATGAGAGAACAGACTCTTGTCGGCTCTCTATCCTGACCTGGATCTCAAGTACTGGAAATGACAAAAGATATATCTGGTGTAAATCACATTGCTTAATGCACTACTGACAATTGTTCAAAAACATTGAATGAGTGAATACACTGAATGTGGAGAGGTATCAAAGATAATGACTGTTGAGTGGATTGGACAAGCATGATTTCAGAATGAAGTTTATCAGATTTGACTTGCTGTGCATGAGCTAGGCCATGATTGTTCCCCCTCACATGGACTGAGAGCGGGTAGACAAGGATGAAAGTCCATAAAATGTGTTCACGCTTCCATCGTGACCTGGATCTTCAGTACTGGGAGAAACAAACAGTCTTCCGACAGGTGGTAGGTAGCCCCAAATCCTTTTACTGTGATGCTGTTACACAATATAAGGTGCAGTAACACATAAAAAAGACAGGCGGGGATTCATTCTCTAAGCCAGGAGCTGTCAACCAGGGGTATGTTTGCAAGGTCTTAGTGGGTATGTGGGGACAGGCTGGGATGCAGCACCACCACCCTGTGCTACTGTCTCAGAGGAGCAGTGCTGGACCAGGACAGCAGCAGGGCCACACGGACACTCTGCTGTGCTGCTCGTCACCCTCCACCCCATTTGGCATCCAGCTGCTTGCCATCCTCCCTGGGGGTACACTTACTAAAAAGGGGGCCACCGGGGATGCACATTAAACCAGGTTGAAAACCCCCACTTTAAGAGCTTAATGAGTATTATACTGGAGATCTTTTTAATGGATATAGACTCCAGTAAACATTGAATATACCAAAATGAATAACTTCTCAATAGCTGAAAGCATTAAGAGTATGACCCAACATCTAGCAAAGCTTATAGATGGTTTACTTTTGATTTCATAGTTTCATAGTTGGTAGGGTCGGAAAGGACCTGAGCAAGTCATCAAGTCTGACCCCCTGCCATGGGCAGGAAAGAATGCTGGGGTCAAATGACCCTGGCTAAGTGTCTATCTAGCCTCCTTTTGAAGAGCACCACTTCCCTTGGAAGTTGGTTCCAGATCCTAGCCATCCTGACTGTGAAGTAGTGCCTCCTGATGTCTAGTCTGAATCTACTCTCCATCAACTTATGGCTGTTATTCCTCATTACTCCTGGTAGTGCTTGGGGGAACAGGGACTCTCCCATTGCCTGCTGGTTCCCCTTGGTCAGTTTGTAGATGGCCACCAGATCCCCTCTCAACCTTCTCTTGTGAAGGCTGAACAGGTTCAGGTCCTGTAACCTCCCCTCGTAGGGCTTGCCCTGCTGCCCTGTGATCATGTGACTGGCCCTCCTCTGGACCCTTTCCATGTTGTCCACATCCCTCCTGAAGTGCAGCACCCACAACTGGATGCAGTACTCCAACTGTGGCCTGACCAGTGTCCTATAGAGGGGTAGGATCACCTCCTTGGACCTGCTCGTGATGGATGCATAACAAGGTGTGGTTAGCTTTCCTGACCGCATCCCCACATTGGCGGCCTATATTCATCATTGGAGTCTTTAATGACTCCAAGATCCTTTTCTGCCTCTGCTGATGAGAAGGGAGTTCCCCAGCCTGTAGGTATGCTACTGGTTCTTTCTCCCCAGGTGCAGTACCTTGCACCTTGTCAGTATTGAAGCCCATTCTGTTCTCATCCGTCCACCCTGTAACCTGTCCAGATCTGATTGCAGCCTGTCCCTTTCCTCTAGTGTGCCCACTTCTCCCCACATGTTAGTGTCATCTGCGAATTTGAACAAGGTGCTTTTCACCCCCTCGTCCAAGGTGCTGATAAAGATGTTGAGCAGTGTGGGCCCGAGGACCGAGCCATGGGGAACCCCACTACCCACATCCCTCCAGGTCAAAAATGACCCATCCACCACCACTCTTTGGGTGCGGTCTTCCAGCCAATTTGCGACCCATCTGACTAGGCATCGATACCACAGTCGCCTAATTTTTTAATGAGAATGGAGTGAGAGACAGTGTTGAAGGCCCTCCTAAAGTCCAGAAAGACTACATCCACCGCGATACCTGTGTCCAGGGCTTTTGTGACCTGGTTGTAGAAGGCCACCAGGTTGGTCTGACAGGACCTGCCTGTAATGAACCCGTGTTGGTTGCACCTAAGCATAATCTCCCCTGCTGGTCCCTTGCAGATGTGCACCTGGATAATTTTCTCAAAGATCTTCCCCAGGACCAAGGTAAGACTAATGGGCCCATAGTGTCATGGGTCCTCCTTCCTCCGTTTTTTGAAAATGGCCCACATTGGCCCTTTTCCAGTCCTCTGGCACCTTGCCAGAGCACGATGAGTGCTTGTAAATCCATGCCAGGGGCCCTGCAATGACCTCTGCTAATTCCTTCAGCACTCTGGGGTGAAGATCATCAGGACCTGCTGGTTTGAACACGTCTAGTCCCTCCAGAAGTTCCGTGACTAGGTTCTCACTGACCCTGCGCCTGACTGCGCTTCCCTGGGTCCATCTGGGATCCCAGGGAGGGAGTGTAAAAGCAACCATACTCTTTTAATGATGGATCTTTTAATGATGGACTTTAATGGATCCCATTGATGTCAGTCAGGATTACTGAAGATTTTTTTAAAAATACCACGGCCAAGTTACGTTATTTATCCCGTCCTCACTCATTCTCAAGACTAAATATTCAAAAACAATGGCTATTGGGGCAAATTGCTGGCAGGGTGAAAATAATATTTTGCTACAACCATAATGCTTGCTAATCCCTCATTTACAGGTGTTTGAGATGGCTGGTAACACACACACACACACGTGTACGCACACAAAATCCAGTATTTGATAAATAAAGGAAAACACATACCTTCTTTTTAAAAAGAGTTATGATCAAATTTAGTATCCAAGCCAAGAAATTGAGGCTTTGCCTGAGTTCTAGAAAAACAATCCTTTTCCCAAAGTAAGTGCTGTCTATGTTTATCATGTACTGTAATGTGTTTTGTGCCATATATTACATTTCTTATGAAAATGGCAACATTCTCATTTAAGGCCTGATTCTGCAAAATGCTGACTACTTCCTGAAAGACTATCAGAGTACTTTTAGCTTCCACTAAGACACTTCAATCTCTCAGGAAGCACTCAGTGTACTTCAGTATCAGCCCCTTAATGCATTACATTTAAAAGTTACATGAAGGTGGGTCCTTAACCTTTATACACTATGTTGTAGCAGATTTCATCTTTGTTGCACCATTTTGTTTATGCTGTGGAAAAGCAGCAAAATGGTTACTCATACCTGAGGGTACTGCAGACATTCAGCTGTTAACTTGAGATCAGTTATTATACAGTGTTACATAGTGCCTTTTCTTCTTCTTCCTTGCCTGTTTGCTTCTCACATTCAGCAGTTTCCCTATTGTGTCCATTGTAGAAATACGTAAATGAATAACTTTGTTATCCACAAGGCCATTTAACGTACCCTGACTCTGAAAAAAGTTTCCTACGAAATACTGAATAACTGATTGAGATTTTTGCATTCAGTATTCTGTGATACTTTGCCACTGAAATAATAAGCTGTGCCTCTGAAAGTTTGCTTATTCTGTAGCTCTTCATATTAGGTTCTTAGATTATATTTTTATTTCAGAAAAGGGGAGAATGGAGTATTATCAGAGTATTATTAATTTAAAATGTATTATGTACACTTACAGCACTGTAGAAATGTCTCTGTTTTCTGCCCAAAAGCAACATCAGTAAATTTGGAATGCCTTGTACTGTTATTAGAACATAGAATATTGTCATTACAATTATTTTTCTTACGTACAGTGATTCTGATCATATTTTCACAGCAATGATGATAGGGTGATAGATTATTCAAGGTTCTAAAGATTGTGGGGCCACACTTATTAATCCCATATGAAGAAAAAGAAAATCAAAGGTATTTTAATGTCTTTTTATAAAAATAATGAAATCACTATCAGTTTAAAAAGACAGAATTATATTCTTACACCCTGAAGGCTGCACAAAAGAGAGCTTCTCTCTAATAATATGAAAGTGCCCAAAGTAGATCAGACATGGAGAAGATGCATTAACATATTTGTAAAGGAAAAGTACTCTTTCTTGGCTTTTGTGGCTCATATATGCCATAATGCTACAGTGTTTTACAGTCATTGCATTGTCCATTAGTGCAAACATGTCCAGATGAATTCAGCGTTTAATGTTAAAAATCTTATAACATGCCAGTTTGATTTGTAGCCCTTCATATCATAGAATGCTAATTAAAATCATATTTTTGCATATGTCATGCCTTTCATGTACATATGCAAATAGATTCTATTGCCTTTCAGCTATTAGTAATTAACTTTATGAAGGACAGCTGTAATACATAATTAACAAAAATGTTTGCAAGCCCTTTTCACACTGAAAGTTACAGCAGTAAAATTTTTGCTTATCAAGAGAACCATTTTAGTTTGAAGCTTGAGTCTGATATCTAAATTGTTTGAAGCAGTCACATGATATAATTAAATTGATGTTACGGTGTTATCAGTGGAGGAATGGTACTCGATAGGCTTCTATCTATTTCATTATATATGTCATCAAAATTAAATTAAATGAACTGTTTTTTGTTTTGAATGAGGCATAATGCCAGGTAATATATTTTGTTGTTGTTGTTATTGATGCCTTGGTGCCAGTTTGAACCAAATTCCTGTTTACAATATAATCACAAACATCTGCTCCATGTTCTGGTCCCCCTCCCCACCCCCATTCACAAAAAGATATTGTAGCACTACAAGGTTTCTTAATTTTGCCTGTGAAGCTTTTTAAATAATTAATACATTAAAGATTGACCAGACACAAATACTGATTAGAAGGGCATGATCCCATTGTACTTGTTCATGCTGCATTTTTATTGAAGTCAGTGGCACTGCTCATGTGAAAAAGGCGTGTAGGATGGGGCTCTTTAAAATTAAATAATTGAAGATGGAACTGTAATTAGCCCAACAAAATAAAATTTAGTTTTCAGGACAGTACAGAATGTTTTAAATAGCTGATTTTTTTTCTGATTATTTTAATCTGTTTCTATCC
This sequence comes from Crocodylus porosus, assembly GCF_001723895.1. Lineage (NCBI taxonomy): Eukaryota > Metazoa > Chordata > Crocodylia > Crocodylidae > Crocodylus > Crocodylus porosus. The sequence continues at coordinate 167,755,069 of NW_017728886.1, read as the reverse complement.
AAGAAAACCCCCAAGTTTCTGTAAGTCAGTATCTGTCATCACGTGATACACCATCACATTCAAAGGAGGTTATCTAAACTTAAGGTTACCTTTGTTGAATTTGTGTTGCAATAAAATGCGCTGAAAGTGCATGCTTAAGGAAAGAAAAACACCCATTTTGTTTTGGTAAAAGCCCATCAAAATTCAACTTTTTTTTTTTTTTTTAGGGTGGCATTTGTGATGAAGAAACACCTAAATACTCACTTACTGGGCAAGCATGGCCTTGGTACACCAAAAGAAAGGTAAAATACAATTTATTTCTATTTTATAAAATAAGTCGGTAAATACGAAAATATTTTTAAAATGTATTTTTGAATTTGAATTGTAGTAGCACTAACGCACATGGACACAAACTCACAACATGCCTATAGAAGAACTGACCATGATTTCCTGGCCCACCCATACTACCCACTGAAAATTACAAGGACTTCTGCATGTTTAAAGAATATAGACTTGGGCTGTCTGACCCATATTTTAGTAAAGCAGTTAAGTGACTGCTTAACCTTAGAGGTTATTAAGTCTTACTGACTTCAGTGAGAGCAGACATACTTAACTGCTTTACTTTATGGCCTTATTAAATTGGCATTGGCTACGATTGGGTGAGATGTTCCAATTACATTTATAATGATATTAGAGCTAGGCCCAGGCAATCCAAGACTGAAACAAAACATCCTGGGTTTTGCTTCTGGATTTGGTGCTCTTACATTGCTGAAATATTTTACATTGTAAACCAAAAACCTGTTTTTTCATTTCCTAATGTCAAAACCACGAGATGACTGTTGATCTAAACTGCAGATCTCCTTGATTTCCTCAGAATGCTGAAGAGGCGAGAAGAGGAATTTAGTCCATGTGTTCTTTTTGGATGGTCTATTTAAGTTGGGTTTTTTTTAAAACAAATGTATTTTCTCTGTTTTAACTGTCATACAGTGCTTTATTTTTTAAAATATAGCCAGGACTATACTGCATTAGCGGGTCATCGCATGAAGGATTTGCTACATATTTATAAACCTGTTTTGCATCATAGCTAATCCCACTTGTGAATCTCAGTAGCTTTTTAAGTAACAAGGAAGTTTACTTCTGAAATCATCCAGTTAAATAACTTCTAATATTTACCAGCTTGGATCCAGAATACAAATAGTTGTCATCAATGTAATATTTCAGTTACGAGGCTTTTTGCATTCTAGATATTTCATGTATTTATGGCGTGACATGAAAAAGTTAGTTTTGACACCACAGTGGTAAATCATAAACAGACTAGAGAAATCTTAGAGAGGTACAGCTGGAAACGACCTGCATAGGTCATCTAGTCCAATCCCCTGCCTGAGGCAGGACTATCCCTCTCCAAACCAGCCTATACAAATCCATTGTCTAACCTCTTCATGAAATTACCATCTACCCTGACACAGCACAAGACACAACTTTGAGGCAGGAAGTCATATAGGTACTTTTCTTAAACAGTGAACATACCAAACAATATTTTAGTTGTTATTCCAAGTTTTAGTGGATGATAAATTCTTAATAGTATTTGAATATTATTATTGTTTTAATAGTATTTACAGCTATGTAATACAAATGTATTTATTTTTAAAGCCAGAAAGAAAAAATATACTCTGTGAATAGATATAAATTTTGGAAGGATCATAGAAGAAACTTGGTCAATGATGAGATGCCTAGAACAGCAAAATTCAGGAAATCTTTGCCTTTGATAATACCCTAGGTATCTGGTTTTTGTTATGAAGTTTATGCTGTGACATATTTTAATTAAGGAATGGTGTCATCTTTAACACAGGCCTTGCAGTTGCCATTTTGATTTATTTCTACTGTAGATAGTCTCCCATGTCTGTTTTTCTAAACCACTAAAAAAACCTCATTTTCTTACTAGAATATTGAACTTGTTAATATTTGTAGGGGTTGCAGAACTTATGCCAAGCTCTTTCTTAAGGCATTACTTGTGTATGTTGTTCTTTTGATCATGAGCATTTTAAAACAAAAAGCAGTCAAACCTTTAAGATACAAGTAGAAGATTTCCTCTTCAAAAGGAGCAAAATAAAAGGTAGCTATAAATTTCCTAGGTCAGTACAAAATTTCACACGTCAGTGTTTTGTTCAAATCCCGCTTTATAACTTCAGAAATGGAAGTGGATCAGGTCTTTTTTTTTTCTTTTTTCCCATGAGTTCACCACACTTTACTTTTCAGGTAACCTTACTGTAGAGTACAAAATTAACAGATTATTTTTTTAGCATGCACATGTGTTGTATGAATAAAAATATACATATTTTATGGTTTTGTCCCTTTAGGTATTTAAGCCTTTTACAAAGTTTCCTGCACTAATTAGTTAAACAGAAATTAGTTACAGTGCAATTACTTCAAGAATGTTCAGAGTTCCTGTTTTATCTGGAATTTAAAAAAAAACAAAGGATAAAACCATTGCAGGTACATTTTATATATAAACAACCAATATAAACAGTATGTTCATGAACATGCACACATATGTATATACATACACATAAATGTATGCATGTATGTTTCAGGAATATATGTATATAATGTTGAAAAGTGCTTTGTTTTCATGGTTTATGGTTTCAACAAAATCACTCTTTACAAATAGGTCCTTCTTTAAGGTGCACTTACTGTATAATCATTATAAATACTCTATAGAAAGAACTTACTTTACCCTTATGTTCAGTAAAGTATCCACATAACAGATACCAAATATACTATTTGAGCCTGAGAGGCATATTTTAGTGATCACCATCTCAAATGAATTCTTAAAGCAAATAGCTGCTATAATCTCAACCAGTGTCTGTCTTTTTTTTCTCCTGAAGTCCTCCTAGATGCTTCTGTTCCTTGCTGCCTTTACCACCCCCACCCCCCCAATCTCTTCCTGCATTCCTCAAAGGCTTTTTGAATCATCAGCCAGTTCAGGGTTGTAAGAGAATGATGTGATGTGTTCCCACCCGTCACAGGCTTAGCGAGCTGCTTTCACAGCACTCCAAGCCCTTGCTGCCCTGAGAGCAAAGAACCAAGCTCAGGACAGTAACCCCTATGTCCCAGCTGGTAGCGTACTATGCTGCAGCTATAACCCCCAGGCCAGAATAAACAAGTGATTTTTGAGTGACTTATCTTCTCTTCTTTGGCAATCCCTTATTCTGTCTTTGAATATTTCTTGTCCGCAATACCTTTTTTATCTGGCACTTCCTCTTAATCTACAGCAACATTGAGTAGTAGTGGCAGGACCACAACAGCAATATAATTTCCCAGTAGCAGTCCCTTGCTGGTGATGGCTAAGATTTAAGCACTGTAATCTAGTACAATAAATGCCGAAACATTGCTCTTTTTTTCTTTTGACTTTTTTGGTTCTTTTCAGGGGGAGCTTGATGTCTTTTAATGGCTTTAGGAACCAAATAAATACTTCATCAGCATGTTGAACCATCACTTTGTGCATAACTGTACTCTAAATTAAGTTACATAGTTTTCTTACCTATTTAAAACATTAATGCCTTGACTATAATTTTGCAAGCTTGCTACATTTTAATTTCTCTAGGACAATATAATCAGTTTATTCTTTATGTTTTGAATTTGATTCTGCCCTCTGATGCTCTGCATATTATAGCAAATACTAATAGAAGTTAGCTAAATAGGCTGTGACAATTAAATTAATAATGCATTTTGTTTGCAAGTGTTTAGTCTTTGTGGTTTGACTGATATATGCAAAGATGGTAATTTATTAAAAGTAAATTCATGTAATTGTACTACAGAGTTTGATGGACCAAAAAAAGTTGTCAGCATAGCTATCATCAAAAACAGAAAACTGAAATAAGTTCAAAAGGGTACATTGAAAAAAATGCTAAAATATTGCGCACCCTAGGAAGTTGGTGGTCTTTTTACAAACTTCTTAACAAAGTGTTTTTATGGCAGTGTGACAGCTCTGAGACAAAGAAAAGCTTTCACAAACTATTGAAGCATTTCTGACCTATTGCAACTTAATCTCTGCTGCGTCACATTCTCCATAAGTATTATTCTCCTATAGGATGCAAGAAATGAAGATGCCTTGGAGGCTTTGTACAGTATATGCTTATGCAAATTTGGGAAGTAATCATAATCCATAATAAAACTGTTACTAAAGTATTGTAATGTGGATGGTATTTGAAGATACAATCTATTTAATAGAAAAAAACAAAAAAATTACCATGGTTAGAACAGAAGTTAGAAATGATGCATCTTACACCATAATGCTTGTGCATTTCAACAGAAATACTGTCTAGTTTGTTACGGACATTATCAGAGAATAAATCAGAAACAGAACTTACTTTTGCACAAAATGTCCTTTAAGGTATTTTTTTTTCATGTTGTAGAACTGTGATAGTGATTTATTGTCAGCTTGAATGCGTCTCAGAACTGACACGTTATACACTAAGTTCAAGGCCACTGCATATGTGGTAGTTCAGCATTCTCTGTCTTCATGGGACTATAACTATATCTTATTGACAAGAAAAAATATTTCGCTACACTTTGACTGTATTTAGGAGACAGTGGGTATGTCTACACGTTTATTAATGTTCTGTAGCTACAGCGCATTAAGTTTAGTACTTGGTTAACCAAGTATTAAATCAATGTGCAGTAGCTTGTGCTACTCCGCAGTAGTGGCAGTACACAGGTTTTTAGTGACGCTTATTACACGGTAGCCTAATATTACTGTGCAGTTGTAGTTTTTGCCTGGCATGTTACTGTGCAGTGTTATTTGGCTACTGCGCAGTTAGTGTATTTTGTAAATGTACCTAGTGTAGTGTAATGAAAAGGGAAGATCCAGTACAATGATGGTGTTGGGTTAAATTTTTTTTTAACCCAACTTCTAATATCATACTAAAATCTCTGTCCTAGTAGCACCTAATTGAAAATGTCTGTTTCACTTACCTGAATATGTATATGTGTACATTCGCATGTGCACACATGCGTACCTACATGCGTGCACATGTGCACACACACACACACACACTCTCCTCCCCACTCTGTGAAAGAGAGAAGCAGTTAGTACATAACATGCTTGTATGTGTATTGGCTCTTGCAATCATAAAATCGCCTTGTGAATTTTAAAGAATGAGTTGCTTTATGAGTAGTTTACTGGCTTAATGGAACGGTTCACATACAAAATGGTTGTATAACTAGAGCCTGTATTTCTAAGAATCTTTTGTAGGCACCATTGAAAAGATGTATATTTTGTTTGGTTGTTCTTGGATTCCAAATATTAGGATACAATGGAAATATTTGTAAGAGGGTTGGGTGTTATTAAAAGTTAATCTTCACCCCAAATTACTGAAGTATTTGCAACAACTAAGTTATTTGAACTTTGAAGTTCAAGGAAATACTGCAGTACTCCTCTTTGATTTACTGGGGGGAATTTTGTCTAGAAAATGTCTATATGTTCTGTTTACTGACCCTATGCCCAATCTGTAAAATAGAAAGATGTCATTACAGTTGAACTATTACAATCACTGTCATCACTGGTAGCCTTAGATATTAAGATCGCAGTAGGTTGTTAATAAAATGTGTAGGAATCTGGCAGTTCCAAAAAGAAATGTATCCTTCAGGATATTTAAAATTGTATGCCTTGGCATAATTGTTATGGCTAGCAACATCTATGGGTTTCAAATTATCTACAATTGAACTGAAAGACTGTATCATGTTTTCAATATGCAAGCACCTTTTAATAAACATCCTATAAATAAATGTTCATTACTGTCTTATCTGCAGTCTAAATATCCTGACATATTTTTGCAGTAATGGTGCAAGGTAATATACTTTAAAATTCAGGAGTTTATTTGTTTTGCATTGATGCTCTTGTTTTTAACTTAGGATAATCTCAGTCCTGCCATCGTTAACTGCCTGAGTCATGGTACATTTTGGAGAATGAGCTACTATTATGTATGTTCAATATCAGATATCCTAAAATATGCAAGAATATTTGCGACGTATTGGAGGGTATGATTAAGATCTAAGAGATAAAAGCTTTCAAAATGATGAATGTGGTTTTGGTGAAACAAACTAAATGTTAAGGGAGGAGTCCAGCTGAAATTTCATGCATGCTTGGAAAAATTCACTCCTCGCTATTTTATAATTAAATATCAATGACCCGGGTGTTTCCATTTTGAATATAAAAGAAGAATTGAATGAAGTACTTCAGCCCAAGTCTTCTAATTCATTGAAACAGTTACTCATCCTCTGAACCACTCCTCCTCCTTTGGAGACATCAAATCTGGCAATAACAATGTGATGCAACCTTATGCACCACTTTCTATACTTCATAACTTGACTACATAATCCTTTAATATCTGATCAGCAGATCATCTAGTCCAACATGCTGTCTTCTCCATGACAGCATGCTGTTTTCTCAGTGACCAATAGTGAAACAGTATCATACATTACACCTTGGAGGGAGTTATACCTCCTCATGTCAGACATACGTATCTGTACTGGGGGGGCTATGCATGAAAAAAAGTGTTGTTCCTTATGGCTTCCATTGATAACATTATGCCATCCTTAAGCGCAAATGTTTGATTGCAGTGGGCAATCAAATTATGGTAGATTGCATTATAGCCCATGTTAATGCTCATGGAGATGCACATTCCTGTTTAAAAAGCCAACAACAGTATCTCAATAATCTGAAGCAGTGAATTCCAAAGATTTCTGTGGAAAGAGTTCTGCTGACCACTTTCTGCTGATCACTGGCCTCGCCTCATATTACAGGGGTGGCCAAAATACAGCCTGCAGGCTGGATCCAGCCTGCAGACTAATTTTATCCAGCCCATGGCTGCCCCAGTGGCACTCTGCATGGGGCCAAGCCCTGCCTTCACTGGCTCTGCACCCACTGACAGCACTGCCCTGCCAGCACACACAGCTTCCTGATGACTGCCCAGATATTGCTCAGCTCCTCCCACCTCCAACAGCTCTTCCTCTTGCCCCAGCTGTACTGCTTGGGGGAAGTGGTGGTGGCTGCATGCATCAGATGACCAGCCAGGTGTGGTGGGGTGGCGGGGGAGCTGCAGCTGGCTGGTCTTGGCCCAGCGCATGGGTCTTCAGATCCCAATTGCCTTCTACTCACTCCACCCACCTAGCATCATGAGCAGTCACCTGCCAATGCCCAAGTGGGTGGAAGGTGGCCAACAGCTGGAGGTGGAGTCCCACATGCTGGGGACCTGCTGTCCAGCTGCAGCTTCCCCTTCCCACCTGGCTGGGCATGTGGTGCCTGGCACACATCCCCATGGCTGCCACCGCTTCTCAGGGGCAGGAGAAAGGAGGCACTGGAGGTGGAGAGAACTGACCAGTACCTGGGCTTTGAAAATGTATGCTAGAAGTGACTTTCTGTTGGCTGGAGGAGAGAGAACTGAGTTTGTGAGCATCAATTCAAAATTCAAAATGTGCATGAAGTTTTATATAAATATGAAATTTGGAGTAACTATCTAAACAAAATACACCAAATTTGGCAAATAATTCCTTCTCAGAATAATTATCTAGAATAGTTATAATTAGGCTTTTTTGGCCTGTACTCTGTTAAGCTGAATGGAGTTTGCCTACATTGCTTCAGTCTGTCTTCTGTAAAGGAAGAAAATACTGTGCAGGGTGTTTGTTTACATTTCAAATGTTTTGTTCAGAGAGGGAAAAAAATCAACATTTTGTCTAAATGTAAGAAGAATTTAGATTTGTAGAGAAAAAAATGTCTAAAAAGCAAGCAATTTTTCTCTTGCTTCCAGTTATTTGTTCCTCCCATAAATATGGCAAGCAACTTGTAAAGATGATATGGTTTGGGGAAAAAATCTAAAATGAGTCTGTTTGAGCTGTAAGGTTGCTATTCAGACATGTTAGATGTTTTGGAAATTCCTGTGTCTAGCTGCCTGTCTTCCTTTTGGGAAGAACTGAGCTATATTCATTATGGAGAGAGAGAAAACTTGATGCGTACTGGCCCTAAT
>NW_017728886.1:167737066-167742066 GCF_001723895.1 Crocodylus porosus | reverse complement strand
GTTGACTAAATTGTAAATTGTTTAAACTGTTCAAACAAATTACTTAGCAATTAAACCTTCAGCAAAATTGTAATTCATTTTAAATTTAGCACAGAGGTTTGATGCTCTTTATTGAGGAAAATAACTGAACAAAATAGTGAAATATGTAAATTTTGAATCCTGCGTGAACAGTCCCCCATAGGACAAAAACATTCCCAACACTGTGGGTGTAGGAAAGCCTTCCAGTAATGTGAATTAATTTTGCAGTAAAGGGTAGCTTGAGGAAATTCCTGCTGTTGACTATCATCCAGATTTTATGCATTCCAACATTTTTTTTCCCCCAACAGGGTGTTTTGTGCCTAATTTCTAGTGCCTGAAGTCTTATTATTTGAACACAAAAGCAAGCAACTTAGGTGCCCAGTTCTGCTATATACCTGTGCATGTTACCAAAACACCTGCACATGGAGAAAATAAAACAGCTCAAAAAAGATAAAGGCACCCAAGCAGATTTTATTTTTATTTTACTTTTGTCTACAAATCTGTAGGGGGTGCTGTAAGAGACTGTGCTTCCTGTGCTATTTTGTAATGACTAAAGGTCTGCTTAATATCTGTTTCTTATTTCTGATTAAGACTTGCAAGATAACCATACCTTTCAATCTTCGGTGTGTTACTTTTTGTGGCACTTTAGGTCCTTTCATATAGAAGTGATGTTTAGCATCACTACCCCTAAAACTGCAACCTAAAAAACTTAAATACAAACAGATGCATGATTGTACTATAAAAATGCCTTATTTCCTGTTATCACATTTGAACTGCTTGCATTTGCACACCTACGGTTCATTGGCAGTGCACTTAATAAAATGCATTCCAGTTTTCATGTTTATGTTGTGCCATAGAAGTGCATGGTGCTTTTGCAGCCAAAATAATTATGCATTCCTTCCCTGAGGAGCTTACAGTCAATGTATCAGTTTCTGATACCTTCAGTTACATTGTAGAACATGTTGCATCACAAATAGTCCAACTAAAGCCAGCATGAGAAGAGGACTTAGTCTGGAGTCTTGTGTAACAAACTGGTAAAAAACGATTTTTGCTATCTCTAAATGACAGGTTTTATTTTAAGATAATTTACTAATGTAAATGGCCATTCAGACCACTACACTGAAAAGTGCTATAGTGTATAACATAGAAGTTCTGTATCAGACACAATAAATCAGGTTCTTTTCTACTATTAACAAAAAGGGAAAATAGTTTTTCTTATTGTTAAACCAGTGTTACCCACTTCTGACTGTTTCATCTATTACTCATGGGCCTACTCATGTAAGTAAATCAAATATCTGTCATCAGAGTCTTTTTGTTTCTTAAATTGTAAACACCGTGCAAATACACATATGTTAATACTCGAAAAAGCTGAAATAATTTCACAGTCCACTGAGATCTATCTATGTTTACTTGTTTGGACTCTTGTTTGCTGTTCCTCAGATCTTCATTAGTATTAACCTCAAATGCATAGGACAGAACTCAGTGGATCCCTTGCCTAAATTTTCTCACATGTGATTAATAACTGTTATGCTTTACAGTATATGTAAGTATGTGGGCACAGTATTGTATTAGCATATGCAAGTACCTACCAAGTAAAAGAAGAGCATTAAAATGTTGGTTATCATCTTGAATCTCTGAAATGTCTGATAGTTCGTATTTCATATAGTCTCACATCTCTGAGAAGTTAGCTTTTGCAAAACAAGCTCTCTGATTATCTGATATCCTCCGGAAGGTTAGGAGAGTTGTTTCCTATATTACTTAGGAAAAAATTTCTTTTTACAATTGAAAATGTCAGCATCAATTTAAAGTAACACTAAGCATGTGCTTGCTTTCTGAATATTATCCTCTTCCACCTCCCTTCCAACCACCCTGCTGAGGATCTGAGTGTGACAGTTTGATTAGATCATCAATCCTTACTGTTAACAGCACTTTTCCTGAACACCTGGGTTGCTAGGTCACATCTGAGTTTAGCTACCGTTGTTTTAGTGACCTAACATGCATTCACCATAGCAATTTACATTTGGTCCTCAAATTAAAAGTTACCTTATAACAACAGTTTGCTTCAAAATGACCTTTGTTCTCATGTTAAAGTTATGCTAGATGATGTGATATGAACTATAAAAGATGAAGCAGATTCTTTATTTTAGGCTGATTCACCTGCCTAGATACAATTCTCACATAAGTCTGTTTTGCCAAACCCTTGAAAACATATCTGAATAATGAAAATATCTTTAACTTTATGTAATGTTTTGAATGTATGGAAGACTTGTTCCTTGATTTCTGTTTTTCAGTTTTGATTACATTTTATGTCTAAACCAAATAAACAGCCAAATTTGTCGTAAAGTTACAGAATTTTTGCATTTTGTGGCTCCTAAAATCTCCTTTTGGTGTATTAATAGAGTCTGATTTATATTTTCCTATTTATAGGTATACTGATGGAGATAAATACCTAGCTACAATTTCAATGCAAATTGTTTAGCAGCAGACTGCAACATAAGCGAACTACTAAATCTAGCCTTATTGGATTTTTTGATGTTACAATAATCCTTTGTTCCCCCCTCAACTTTTCTTTGCTGTAATGAGGGAGGCAGAAGATACACAAACTTTACCAGAATGGAATTTGTGAAGCAATTAACTCCAGAGCAGTTGTTGATATTTTTTTCTATTTTTGAGGGACTGAGTACACTGAAATAAATTATCTTACATCATTCAAGTTTAACAATATCAAGTAATTTACTGCAAAGTGAAAATAGAAACATTAATGAAAAATTATTTTCCTTAAAAATACATCAGGTTGACAAACTCTTAAATTTATTTTTAGATCAAGTGTAAAGATTGCTCCCTATTTATCTTTATAAAATTATTTTATGAATAGAAAAAAACCCAGCTACAGCACATCTTGTTACTATACTTTCATGGAATTCTGTGTTATGTGATTCTTATTAAAAATTTGGCCAAACTATAAAGCTTGTATGTAATCAGAAATTTGCAAGGTTTAGTTTTTTTGGATCAGATTCATCTTTAATTCTTGTTACAGCATTTTGTCCTTCTGTAAGAAAAAAGAGCATCTTTAAAAAACAGCATTTGTACAGTTGCATCCTGTTCCACTGCCCAACAAAATCAATGGGAAAACTTACAGAGATTGGGGTCTTTGTCAATAAAATATTGTTTGGTCTTTTTCATCAAAATTCAAAGACAATATGTTTTTAAAACTGTGTTGTGTACAGGCTATTGTTTTGAAGAACAAAATCTACTATGTCCTCTGAAATGTGGATCTCAGAAACACAGCTGCTTGCTCCTGTTAATCCAGGATCAAAGCATACAACACAGTGATTTGTGAGAATTCAGAATAAGAATAATATACAAGACATGATTAAATACTTGCATTGCTAAGGATTCTGTAATACAACCTGCATGTTATGTTTAATGCTGTATCACAGCCTACAATAAAAACCTTAAGGATCTTATAGAGTATATACCGTGAATACTGAAAATGGTACTCAAATGACATAATATTGGGTCAATGATACATTTATAGAAAAAAGTTACCAGAAAACAGAGAGCAGAAAAGGCCAACTCATTCCAAGAAAGCTACTTAATCACTGAAATCATACAAATAGAAAACACTGGAATTTGATAAAATTGTATTTGATATGTTGAAGTTATTCTGAGGGGGAAAAAATACTTTGTGGGATCTGAGTAACTAATGTCACATTTAGATATCTATTATAGTAGTTTTAAAGTAGTATCAATTATAATTGTCTGGATCCATGCAGTCATAATTTTCTGAGTTTGAAAACTCTTTGGGCTGATCTTTTCCATGCCTAGTCCCTGCTAAAAGTAACTTTAAAAAAAATTTTTGAGGACAATTCCTTCAACCATTTTGCATTTGAGGAGAAGGAAAGGCACTTTTTATATCGTCACACAATTTTATAATTGTATTATGAGATCAAAGGCAAAAATTGCTAAAGTTTGAAATATGAAACTTGGTGGTTATGGTGCTCTGCCTACTAGTACCTGTGATTTGGAAAACAATCTAATGTTCTTGCTACAAGTGAATGACAAATTACTCATCTGTTGTGCATTCAGAATACATATTCTTCAGCTTTCAGTTGCACACTTTAAATGTATGTATTTGATGGAATCTTGGCTTCATTTAAATCAATGGGACGTTTGCCACTGAATTCAAAAGAACCAAGAATTTCATCCACTGGGTGCCCAACTAGGTAAATTAAAGGTGCTTATATATTGGGTGAAAAGATTTCCATGTTCTGCTAGAGAGAAATAAATGCTAAGGAATAGTAAGCAGTTCTATCTTTGTGATACTGACTTAGTCAAAAAAGTGGACACTGGAAAGAAAGAGTTATTGAAATGTACAAAAGTTGGATGTTCTCTGGGCTGGAATCTAAGATGTAAAAGATACCAAAAATGGAAGAGAAAAGAAGCAATACTGAGAAACCCTTGGGGACTCTGTGGAGTAGGTATCTAAACAGGGGCAGAACAGGACAGGATGGGACAGCTAGTGTCCAGTTGAATGTGACCATGTGGTGTGTGGTACCACAGATATGTTTGTGGCACCACATTCTGCACATTCAGGTGTTCTCTGCACTGCAAGGGAGCAGCAAAGGGAGGTTTTTTGATGTCTGGATATCTAGGGGTCAAAAAAAACCCTGTGGGCGGAAAAAAAAGCGGAGCAGTGCATGTGGGGGCACACTGCTCAAAACCAGAGCTGGGCTGTCCAGAGTTGTGCACTGGCTGCTGGCCAGGCATCAGGATTACCGCTGCTGCAGCCCCGGGAGGACCCCAAGTAAGGCTGCTGGAGCCATCCCAGTGCTGGCCCCAGCCACCCCAAATCCACTGGGGTAACTTGCTCCCCTGCTGTATCTTGCTGCATGCCACAATGCACATGGCACAGGAGTTCCCTAGGGACAGCCAGTGGTGGCACAAGGTGCACCAGTGCTAGTTTCATAGTTGGTAGGGTC
>NW_017728886.1:167720948-167736381 GCF_001723895.1 Crocodylus porosus | reverse complement strand
CCTTTTCTGCCTCTGCACTGACAAGAAGGGAGTTCCCCAGCCTGTAGATATGTTGCTGGTTCTTCCTCCCCAGGTGTAATACCTTGCACTTGTCCATATTGAATCCCATCCTATTCTTATCCGCCTACCTCTGTAACCTACCTCTGTAGATCTAGTTGTATCCTGTCCCTCTCTTCTAGCGTGCTCACTTCTCCTCAGATCTTAGTGTCATCTGCGAACTTGAACAAGGTGCTTTTCACCCCCTCATCCAAATTGCTGATGAAGATATTGAACAGTGTGGGCCCGAGGACCAAGCCCTGGGGGAACCCACTGCCCATGCCCCACCAGGACAAAAACGACCTGTCCACCACCACTTTCTGGGTGCGCCCTCCAGCCAATTAGTGACCCATCTGTCTGTAGGTGTCAACACCACAGTTGCTTAATTTTTTAATGAGAATGGGGTGATAGACAGTGTCAAAGGCCTTCCTAAAGTCCAGATAGACTACATCCATCATGACACCTGTGTCCAAGGCTTTTGTGACCTGTTTGTAGAAGACCACCAAGTTGGTCTGACAGGACCTGCCTCTAATGAACCCATGTTGATTGCCCCTAAGCATAATCTCCCCTGCTGGTCGCTTGCTGATTTGCTCCTGGATAATTTACAAAGAGCTTCCCCAGGACCGCGGTAAGACTAATGGGCCTATAGTGTCATGGATCCTCTTTCCTCTCTTTTTTGAAAATAGGGACCACATTGGCCCTTTTCCAGTCCTCTGGCACCTCACCAGAGCACCACGAGTGCTCATAAATCTGTGCCGGGGTCCCGCAATGACCTCTGCCAATTCCCTCAGCCCTCTGGGGTGGAGATCATCAGGACCTGCTGATTTGATCATGACTACTCCCTCCAGAAGTTCCCTAACTAGGTCCTCACTGACCCTGGACCTGGTTGCACCTCGCCTGGGTCCGTCCATATTCCCAGTGGGGGGGATGTGCGTGTCCCTACTCAGAAAAATGGAAGAAAAGAATCTGTTAAAGAGATTAGCTTTGTCATCCAGTGCTGCAACCAGATTACCAAGCATGTCTTGCAGAGGCCCCATGTTGCTTGGTACTTCTTTTTACCCCCTATGTATTTAAAAAAGGACTTCTAATTATCTTTCATCTGGGTTGCTAGTCCCAGTTCCATCTCTACCTTAGCCTTCCTAACAGCCCCCCTACAATCAAGTAGTAGAAGTATAATCCTCTGTGGTGATGGCCCCTCCTTTCCATTGGGTATACGACCACACTTCTTGATTTCCCAACTCCTCTCCCCTCTGGGACCTCAGTGCCTCCCCAACTAGTCTCCTTAGCTCATTAAAATCTGTCTTCCTGAAGTCTAGGGCTGCTGCCTTGCTGCAGGTCTTTGACACCCTGTGCTGGATGGTGAATTCCAGTAGGCAATGATTACTATCACCTAGGTGGTTAAGCACCCGCAGTCCCCACATGAGGTCATTGCCTGTGGCCATGACTAGGTCCAACAAGGCATTTCCTCTGGTGGGACTGTGTGCCTGCTGGGTTAGATGGAGGTCCTCGGCTAGGAATTTACGTGTGGTCAGACCTGACTGCTCTTTCCATCAGATGTCCGGATAGTTTAGGTCATCCATGATGACCACATCCCTTAACTTGACTGACTGCATGAGCTGACCTGAGAATTCCTGGTCTAGCTCTTCCCCCTAGTTTGGTGGCCTGTAGTAGCCCCCCACCGTTAGGTCCCTTTCCCCTCGACCCCCTTACATTCTGACCTAGAGCACCTCAGTCTGCCCTACGTCAGACCCAGTGCTGTTTACTGAGGATGTGTATTGCTCTTTGATGTAGAACACCACACCTCCACCTTTCCTCCCTGTTCTGTCCCTCCTCCTATAGCCCTTGATGTTCACTGCCCAGTCATGCATTGGCTCCCACCAAGTTTCAGTGAGCCCCACTTTGTCTGGGTTTGTGTTGGCTAGCAGGAGGTCAAGTTCCTCCTGCTTGTTCCCCATACTATGAGCGTTAGTGTAGAGGCATTTAAAGGCTCTTGAGGCTGTATGCACTCCCTCCCCTCCCCTCCAATCCCAGGACTATCCAGGCCCCTGTCTCTTACCTGGATATTTCTTGCGCTTGTCACCTGTCTTGGCTGGGCTGTTCTTGTGGGTGTCTCTTGGTTCGGTGCTCTGTAGTTGTCCCTGGGGAACCAAACATGGACGCAGCCCTGTTGGGGAAAGAAACTGTTTAGCTGGTAAAAGCAGACTATAAAATGAAGGCATTAGGAATGTCAATGCATCCTGTGAGAGTGAGGTGGCACACAGCATTTAAAGGCCACACTGAAGAGAGTGTGAATGAAGAAAGAGCAGTTATATTAGAAAAAAAAAACACCCTTCAAAAACAGAAGCTGGGAACTAAATAGGGGAGAGGGGTGTTTCTGAAACCCCAAAGCTGAAAAGAAATAAAAAACGCTGTTTGAAAGTTGGTGGGAAAAAGGAATGTAAATTTTCTCATGCATTGAGAGATCCCGGAGTCTGACAATGCAAAGAAAGGTTATAGATGTGGCAGTATGTTTTGTTTTATTTTGTTTTGTTTTGTTCGTCGTTTTTACAGAGTCCTAGAAAAAAGTAGGCAATGGAGCATTTTGGACAGCTATGGAAAGAAATAGTGGCAGAGAGGATCACTGGAAATAAGGTAGGGAGTAACAGTGTAGGGAAAGGGCCAAATGATAGGCCTGTCTGTATGATGGGCTGTCCTGGAACCATGGACCTTCCCCCCACTCCCAACAGAGACCCTGTGGTGAGACCAAAGCAGGCAGAAATCAAAGCCATTCATGCCAATTCTTATGCAGCATGGGCAATTATTCTCTTCCCTTTGTGTTTGTGCACAGGGATCAAAATAGACCAGAGAATTTGACCCGTTGGTGTCATGGTTTGGGCAAATTTAGATGAGGGTTGAATTTTGCCAGGGACACTAGGGGCTACTACAGATGTGCTGGGAGCCTGCTCTGAGGCACTGGAAATCCAGTGCTCTGGCAGCCTTTTGTGTCATATGCATCCCTGCGCTGAAAAAATGTTGCTGAGGCTCTTTGAAATAAAACATGTTTGGTGAACTTCAGTGCAAAGCAGCCCACTGCCATTTCTTCAGTTTAGGGATACATGTGAAGTGTGGGTGGTTTCAGTTAGCATGGCTCGCTAATTAAAGCACCTGGTGGCACATTCCAGTGCACGTGTAAAAAAGCCCTAGGATTGTATCTTCACTGCCACAAAATGGGTTTCTTTACGTCAAGGTACCCGATCCAAATGCACAATCTTGCTGTAAAATTCGAATGTACTTAAGTAGTTTTTACAATGATGTAGCTGTGAAAGGTCAGCATATAAAACCTTTACCAGAGGTTGCCCTCGCCTGGCTGCTTAGAGTTAAAAACTGCAAAGCTTTCTCTTTGCTTGGATTTTGCAGTGAAACAAATAACTCATGCTAGTAATTCTACTGCTAAAAAAGCCTTTTTGGCACTGAAAACTTGGCCGAGCCAATAAGGAAAAGCTGAATAGTTGCTGGAGCTTTCATAGTGGCGAAGAGTGAGCAATGTTTGCTAGTGCTTCTGGAAATGATAGAGAGTTTAAAAAAAAAAAAAAAGGAAGAATATTAGAAAATATCTGAAGTGACAAATTCCACCAAGGGATAAAAAAAAATCCTCAGTACTTCCCCGAGATTCCCTGAGGAGATGCTAGTTTCTGGTAGTTCAAGCAAGAAACTGAGTCAGGACTCTGCCTGAGTTTTTGTCTGATCTCTGGAACTCTTTCTCAGCATGAGTTTGGAGCAGTCATAACCTCTCTGTTTAATTTTTCTACTATAAAACCAGTATAGTAAAACTTGCCTCTCACAAGCTGGTTCAAGCTGGTAAAGCACTCTAAGAGCTGTAAATGCATGGTTTTATTTTTATTTTCTTTGAACAGCAATAGAAAACTCATAAAAATCCGGGTCACTGCTGTATGGTAGAGAGAATAACTGAGCAGTTATCTCAAGTTCATCAGTAGAGAGATGTAGTTAGCCATGTTAATCTGTGCAGTGCCTCACCCAGGACAGAAACAACAGCAAGATTGGTTTATGTTTGCTGTAGCTGCTGAGAAAAGCTAGTAATCTGAAGATCCTGAGGTTAGAGGCTAAGTGAGTAACCTGGGTATGAGCTAGTACATCACACCTTGGGGTGTTTCTCAGCTCCTCAAGATTCCTTTTGTGGGCGGCTTCTGTAGAGGGAGAAATAGGCCAAAAAGCAGTAAACATCAACAGGAATTTAGGAAACTGAGACAAGTTGGAAAAAGGTACTTCTGAGCAGACAAATGTGACAGATGGTCCAGGATCTCTGAATAATTTGTTTTATAGTGAGAGAAATTAATAAATAAAACTTTAAAAGATCATATGCCAGCTATTTCTGTGTGGAGCAGAAATGAATACTAAGCGCATGCAGCATATGCTAACTCCTCAAAAAAGGAACAAGGCTATGAAATAAAAAGTTGATCATTCACCATAATTTGAAGAAGTAAAAATCTCTGAATTTTTGACACACTAGCCTTGTAGCAGAGAGGCTGGAGGAAAAATTATGTAGTCTTCCTCCAAATTGGACATCTTGAGTAAGTCTGTGTATACATAAGCCTTGATGAATTGGCACACCTTTCCAAAATAGACAGGAATGACTGTGCAGTGGGCTTGTCAGTTTGCAAGCTGACCCATTCCAGAAAAATTAAGAAAGAGAGTTCTGAATTTATCAAGATGGTTGGTATCTGGACAAAAACTATGAAAGACTAACCAAATAACTATAACCAAATTATAATCATAATAATAATTGAAGAGACTTGCTTGTGTGAGATGCGACACTTCTTTTTTCTCCTGTACTAAACTAAAAATGCTTTCTCTATCTGAGATTAGATTATGGGGAGTGTAAAACCTAGATATTTTAAGCAAATGGGTTATTTCCTTTTAATTAAGTTTTCTCTCTGATCTTAATAAATCTTGGTTTTGGTTATACAAAATTCATACCAACTGCCCTAACAAACCCTGTAACCTCTAAATGCAAGCTCTGGAGGTAAAGAGGTTGTGGAAACTATATCCTGCCCAGTCTTAATCAAGGGGTTTGGATAGAGATATCCACTCCTAGTGATGTGGACTGTAATCAGGCTGTTGCAGGTCAGTGCAAGGGTGAAAACCAGTGGACTGAGCAGGAGTTTGACTATTAGTGGGAACATGCATCACAAAAGGTAAGACACTGAATCTTAAGGAATTATACAGGGCTACTATCCCTGGGTGTTGATGCCATTGAGGGAGGTATATCTGTGGGGTTCCTTTATTTTCTCTCCTGCTCTTGTAAGTTCTAGCTCTGACCCTGCATAAAATTATTCCTTTAGAGCACTAATGAATCCTTTACATTGGTTGATGAGCATATTAAGATTTACAGTAGGATCCTTTGTAGAAGAGATCCTGGTGCATTAGCTGTTCAGTCTGAGATAAGGGCTGTTTCGTTGCACCTTGAAATTTTTGTCAAAATGAAGTTTTTATATAGTTTACAAGTTTATTTGTAGAGGGAATACCTTGAATAGATGTTTGCATTGATTTATTAAATATCTTCAGGTCAAATTTTCAGTTGTGAATTTGCAGCTATGCTTGGTTTAAAAAATCGTTTCTAATTTGAATGGTCACTATAAGGAATCAAATCCTGTTTGTACAGAATTTCAATCCCTTATTGGGGGTTGGATAATTAAATTGGATAATTTACATTTATAAGGACCTTAAAGAGTACTATGTACTGGACAACAAAAAGCTAACCTCTTTGGGTGCATTTTCCTCTGCAAATCCATCCTCTCTTGAGTCTAACACAGTGCTACATTTGTCTCTGTGACGTATGGAGTTGTCAGGGTTACCCTTCAAAGTCTGCAAAAGAGGAAGAGCCCACAAACAAAAACATTTTGCTTCAGTCTATATGTTTGTGAGGAACCTCTTAAGAGGCGCACACAGTAGACAGCAGAGGGGGCCAGGCTCTCCTACATCACAATTCTGGTTGTTGTCAGTTTGTCACGGTGATTTGTTCTGTGGGCAGAAAGTGTTCTTGTTACTCCACTTACCTATAAGAATTTTTTATCACATTTTGTGGGGAAAACCATAGAAATTGAAGGCTGAGGAATTACTTGATTTATTAGTTTTTTTGAGTCTTTTCTATTGTTTTGTACAAAAATATTTAACAGAGAAGTTGATTGAAGAAATGGCAGGTGAATTAATATAATTGTTCTTATTAATATAATTGTTCTTTAACAACTGGAGGTAAATCTTTCATAACTTTATAAACCTTATACACTTGCATCACTGAACCCTTTTCTCCCTGGTGGTTATGCACCTGACAATCCTAACTCATTGCCTGTAACCTCTTGTTTCTTTTTTAAAAAAAAAAAATTTAAGTAAAGTCTGAGGGTCATTTTAATAAAGAATATTTTGTACACATCATTTTAGATACCAAAATGGACCAGGCTTATCAAAAGAGATACACCTAACACAGCTCCAATATCTGCTCTGTAATTGTGTACGTATGACTGACATATGGCATACCATGATGTTATCTTTCTTTGCCCTGATGGGTAGGGACAGATGTCCAAAAAACCTGAGCCTGAATTGATTCAACTTTTGCAGGTTAGTCTAACCTGGCTAGGCTGAACCAGTTTCCAATCATACAGACAATCCATCTGGACTGAGCAAATTCAGACACATTCCAGCAGTGGCTCAGGCTAGATGCCAGGGGGTGCTAGAGCAGCCCTCCCTTCCATTGCATAACTGAGCTGAACTGGGTGTGACCAGGTCCCAGTAGGACCCTGTGATTAGGGAGGGGTGTAAACCCCTAGCCTGCCTGCAGTCCAAGGTTTTTCCTGGCTTACTGCTCAAGGGTCAGGAGTGTTGCCTGCTCCCAGCCCCCAGCTAGCAGTGAAGCAAAGGGTGTATGTGCACTGCATGCATCTGTTGATAATGCAGAGCATTTCAGTCTCCCTCCCTGCTTTTGCAGCAAATTGACAGGCAAGCAAGCCAGGGGTAGAAGGCCTGATAAGTGCCACTGCTTTCTCAGTGTTTATCGCCCCATTAAGAAAACAGAGAGGCATTACCACCTACCTGTTGATTCAGCATGGATCCAGCATATGGCCTGCTAGCTAATATACAGATACCTTCTTTGCAAGGCAGAGGGGAGGAGGGAAGTCCTGCTTAGCAGGGAGTGGTGATGGGGAGGAGGGAGCAAACAGCTCTTAAACAGCTTTTCCAAGGAAGGACATTAATCTACCTGCTGAATAGCTGCAAAAAGCCTGTCTGTCTCTGAGGGATGGGGGAATGCCCTCTTAGCAGAGTGGGGAGGGGAGCAGGAAAGCAGAAACCAGGCAGATGTCTTCAGAGACTGCCAAGCTCCAGCAAGGCAGCATAGGGGAGAGGCCAGCTCTGCTGTGGAGCAGAGAACCCCGCCCAGCCAGAGAGTATGGCGGGATACTGGGAGACTCTAATTTAACTTAAATCAGAAAGGGGTCTAGGGCAGACATTGAATAGACTGATTTGAGCCAAATCAGTTAAGTCTGATACTATATTCAACCAAGTTTATTTCAAACCAGTTTCAGCCATTTTCAAACTCGTTTATGTGCACTGAACATCTGCTCTGTTACAGGATTAAACCAGTTTCTGATCACTTAAACTGGTTTATGTGTAATGTCTGTCCCTAGCTCATGTGACTATTAGTATTAGAAACGGAAGATGTTTTATATATGCTTTGGGGTGGGGGAGGGGGGCACTTTAATGAGAGTAGCTCTCTGCAGCATCTCATGTATTCAGTGTTCTGAGCTTCAATATGGCGGTGGGAGCACTTTTAACGCTCGTTCAGTGAGCTTTAGTTAATGTGCCCCAGTTGCCATTTTGAAGCATGGGGATGCTGAATACACATGATGCTGAGGTTGCTGGAGCTTGCTAATTAGCATGATTGATCAAGACTGCTCCATCATGTTCTAATTACAATGCATCAGAGTATGCGTTGGGCACAGGTATAAGTGCCTTTAGTTTTTAACTGTGAATTTCTTTTTGGGCCAGCCAGGTTTATCAAACACTAGAACCTAAATATTTCATGTACTCTTGTTGATTTTTAGTGCATTGAGAACATTTTATCAGACTGTGCAATATTGCACTTACTCAAATGAAAGATGAGGTCACCCATCACCATGGGGGGAACACCCCCCACCCTTATTTTGTATTAGCATACAAGGAAACCACATTAAATACATTGTCTGTCTTTGAACTGTTGCTAAAAACAGCATGTGATCAGTAATGAAAACCAGGTATGAAGTTGATTAAATGCAGCCAACACTAAGAATGACTATAAAGTGCATGGTCCACACAGGGATCCTACCACAAGGATAAATTAGTGCAACTCATCTGAATAAGATGCACTGTAATGCCCAATGAGTGGAGTTCCTCTAAGTGCCACCTCTTTTTCTTGTTATGGTGAAGCACTACAAAGTATATTTTTCTACTTGCTCTTCACTCCCACAGATGAGCTACCCCTTTCTTTCCCAATTCCAATGAGTCCTGTTTCTTCACCAGCTTGAAATGTCTGGCAAACATCACCAAATGGGACCCCAAATAGTTCCCCCATAATCCCTCTGCTAGCCTCATGCATATGATTGGTGTGGGCCGTGCCCTCCATGAGGTAAAGCCTAACCAGGGTGCCCTATGTCAGGGGTAGGCAATTATTTCAGGTGGAGGGCTGTTTACCCAGTTTTGGCAAGCTGTTGAGGACTGCATGAGTAGCCATGCCCCTTGACAGTTGCCCCACCCCTTGGTCACCGTCTTGGGACCAGTGTCTTAGGGCCAGCACTGGTGGGGCCAAGAATGAGGCACAGGCTGGCAGGGGTCTGTGGAGCTGGGCTGGGCTACACCAGCAAGGAGAGGGGGGAGATGCCTTGGCTCCATAGAGCCCCTGCCAGCCAGGACCCTGTACTCCTGCTGCTCTGCTCTAGGCCCCACCGGTGCTGGCCCTGGGACACCGGTGTGGGCCCCATGCACCCGCTCACTCCCAGTATCCCGCAGCCCCACAGTACAGGTAGGGGGCAACGTGCAGCCTCGACCCCCTGCTCGCTGGCAGGGAACGAGCTGGTGCTGAGCCTGGGGGAAAAGTGGCCTCTCCTTTGCCCCATAGCCAGTACTCCCTGCTGCAGCTGCTTGCAGCCTGCGCAGGGCTGTCCTGAGCAGGCACAGGCAGCCCCACGCGGGCTGCAAGCGGCTACAGTGTGGGGTGCCAGACATGGGGTGGACGAGGGGCCACTTTTCTCCACACTCAGCACCAGCTTGTAACCTGCCCCTGCAGCCAGTCTGGGCCCCACGCCAGCTGCAGGCTTACCTGTCGGGGCTGCACCGCGGTGGCAGCAGCTGCAGCCTCCCCGCTTGCCATGCCAGGCAGTGTTTGCTACCGCCACTTCTGGGCTGCCCAGGGCACGAGCTCTGGGTGGCAGCAGCAGCAAACACTGCCCAGCGCAACAAGCAGGGGGACTGCACCTGCTGCTGCCATGCGCAGCCCAACCGGTGAGCCCAGAGCTGGCGCGGGGCCCAGGCTGGAAGCGGGGGGTGGGTTACAAGCTGGTGCTGAGCGTGGGGAAAAGTGGCCCCTTTCCTGCCCCATAGCCATTGCCCCTCACTGCAGGCACTTGCAGCTCGTATGGGCCTGCCTCTGCCTGCTCAGGACATCCCCACGTGGGCTGCAAGTAGCTGCAGCAGGGACTGCTAGCCACAGGGCATGGGAAGGGCCACTTTTCCCCAGGCTCAGCTTTTTCCTGGGCTGCTTTCCCCCAGGCTCCTTCCCTGTCCGGGGTCCTCCCCTGTCCTTTCCCCCTCCCCTTACTTGAGTTTTCTGCACCGGTGCAGTCATCAGGAGCTACATGGTCCCAGGCCAGAAGCCCCTACTGTGGTTTCCAACTGGGGGGGTGAGGCCAGGCGGGGAGCCCACCAGGCTTCCCCTGGGTCCTGTCATTTTTTACAAGAACCAAAGACAAATAAATACTAATTTTCTAAAATTTTTAGGGGCCCAGCAGACCAGATTGAATGGTCTGGCAGGCTGGATCTGGCCTGTGGGCTATATTTAGCCCGCCCCTGCCCTACGCACACATAATGAGCAGTGGTGAGCTGTGGGGTCACCATAGCTTTGAAATGCTGTTGACCCTCATGGGGCCCAGCCCAATAAACTGTTTGGTAAATTACAAATCTTTTGGCTTTGGAGTAATATCATGCATTGTGGGTGTGTCTACATGTGCTTTTACGTGTCCTTAAACTTAATGTGCATTTGCCTAATGCTCATTAAGGTGATTTAGGTGCACATCTACATGTGCATACACTAAGGCGCCTGAATGCAGTGTGTGGACTGACTTGCAATTAGTCAGTTGACATACACAGTGTTAATGCACCTTAGCGCATCTACACATGTGTTAAGGCGCTTTAGCTAAATAACCTAAAATCACTATTTTAAAGGCGCAGTAAGGTCACACACATGTTGATGCACACACTTAATGTGCCTTAAATCTGGCTAAAGTGCCTTAAATCAGTACGTGTAGGCATGTCCTGTTTGTACTAGATAGAAATAGGTGCCAAATAGCTACTCATGTGTTTATGGAGCACCAGTGCTAAAACTTGCATTGGTTTCAAAAAAGGTAACCTGCATCAAATCTGGGTAAACTAAATCTATGGGTACCATGTATGCACATTACTACCATATGCACATTACTACAGCTATGTTTATTTCAAGGCCATTTTTTTTTTCAATTTTGTCCCTCACTTCCATGTACTCAGGGAGAGCAGGGTCTGACAGTAAGGAGGGAGGGAAGGGTTTGCAAGAGGAAGCAGGGCACAGAGTAAAGGGACTACTGAAGCCCCAGTTTCATTTTCTTGGCTGTAGCAGTGGGAGGGGGACAGGTTCTAAACAAACCTTCAATAATTAGATTCTATACCTGGAAAAATTGTATCAAATGGATAAATTTTCTATATATCATATCTAATTGTAAGGAGGGTGTCTTATAATCAGGGTCATCTTATATTCAAGTAAATACAGTATATGCCAAGACTCCAGACTGGCTTCAGCACAAAATGTAATGGTGGATTCTGCCATTGTTCTCAGTTACCGTGCTTTATTTGGGTTTTGTTCTATGTTGTAATCCTCTGGAAACAACTAGAAAGTCACGTTCTACAAAATACCGCAGAGTAGTGGAAAGTCATGTTCTACAAAATACCGCAGAGTATTGTTCTCATGCCAATGCAAGAAAACAGTAACCTGTTCTTTCAGGGATATGTCCAGACATCACTTAACAGCTGAATTCTGAATTGTGAACTGAGAGCAGAAATTTTGGATGGCAGTAATCGTTGATGAGGAGATTGATTTAGTCAAGATGTGACCCCTTAAAAACTGCCATATGCCTGCTTTCTTTGAGAAGCTTTTAAAGAACACAGAGAGGACAGCTGCACTTCTGATACAAGGAGGCAAAATTACCCTCACCAGGAAAAAAATGAAAGGTTCTATAAAGACCTGTTTGTGATGTGGGAGGATATTGGTCCTCTACATCTTATTGAGCTGCACACTTTTGGATCTTTTTAGGTACAAGAAAGAGGGTACCAATGGACCTTCTCACATGCTTGGAAGAGGGAGTTCCATTAAATGTTAATCATATAGATCCATATTACAGAAGTGACCACTGAGTGCTGATAACTAGTTCAGCCAGTTTAGTTTTCTTTCACATCAAAATATTGAGTGAAACACTTTTTTTCTTAATTTTCTGGGTTTGCTTTGATTTTTATATTAAAATATAAACATCATTCTCCTTACAAATTAAATATTAGCAAATGTCAGAATCGCTATAGACACAACCTTAACTGCTCTCTTAAGTGTCTTTAATAATACAATTGCCTGTCAGTTTTCAAATAGTACAATAAAATGTCTTTGAATGCTCCCCCCCCCGTTTATATGGAAAGGTACAATATGGAGAGGATTAAAAGTTGGTGTTTTTTCCTGCTAAATTTATGAACATTTTGGAGAGTGTTATATAACAATGAATGTCTGTTTGTGTATGAATGGACTTTTAACATTAACTAGAAGTAGTATTCTATATATAATCCATTCCATTTATGTGGGTTACACTGGGCATCTCAAGCTTTTGTCATCGGTATGCTGTTGGTGAAAAAGCAATAAGAGTGCAATTCTCATCAACTGTTGACAATCTCTGTTATGTTTTTTCTCAAATGTAGACAGCAACATCCAAAAATATTTATGAGTTTTCACTCTGTGTGCTTGATATTCTCCAGGATATGATCTCTTTATTGGATTAAAGACACCAGTCCTTGCCTCCCTTCTCTCTCTCTCTCTCTCTCTCTCGCTCTTCCTTTTTTTTTTTTTTTTAAGTCGAATACTTTTGTGCGTAGATCTCTCTTACACAATGCTGTCTGTCATACTGGTCACCCTCCATACATTTTATGTTTCCTACAAAACAGTTACCAGAATTCACAAAACAGGTTCCTTAATGATTTTGTTTAAAAGCTTGTGTATTCTTAGAAATCTATTCATATCAAAACCAACTTTCTGTTGTATGTGGGTATGTGGTACGTGCACTCACATGCACAAAAAAACACAGTTTTCCTTATGTTGACTTAAAGAATTGTTTTCTTTTGGACTCTTGTATCTATAGAGCTTACTGTATTCCCATTGTACAGTTTACTTGCCATGTTGCCTGATCCATCAGTAATCTAATTGGAAGGTAGTATCATAATTCATGGAGTAATAGATCTGCCATTACTATTTTCTAAAAGAAACTTATTAAAGATAAATATGTCACGTGGCAGTTGCCCTTTCAGCAGTTTAAGTTTTTGATTCTTGCTGTCCATCTTAAATGTATACTGATTATACCTTGGCACTTCTGCTGTTACACATTCATTTTCCTGTGGTCTTTCTGACAGACTGTTTGACACCAAACTGGATGCTTGCAATTTTTGCCATTGCTTTCAAAATGTCCAATCTGTCTAGCATGTTTTATTTCCTTTGGAGATAAGTTACATTACTAGTTATTTCACCACCTGTGAATAATCTTTTCAATCTTTCTTCTGATGTTTTTTGGGTTTTTGTGTGTGTGTGTGGGGGGGGGGGTTGCTCAATTTTCCATAAAATTTGAACTTCCGGTATTTACTTCACTCTGCGGAATCTGGAACAGTAATATTTTAGTGCTTGGGTTTCTGTCATGGCTACTTCTACCTCAGATCGGTGGCATTAGAATTTTTATATTCTGTTGTTCAAGTAGCAAGGCATTGCTATGGAGATAGAATTTCAAAATACTTTTATGGAACTTGTCCCAGGGGGATGAACCAAGCCCCAGTGTGTCACGGTGGGCCGGGGTGGCAATTAAACACGAAAACAGGCCAGGTTTTAGGCGAGGAGAACTGAGGCACAGAAGTGTAGTGGTTTCTTGAACAAGGTGAAATTTATTTAACTTACGCTTAGGTGCGCAGGAAATGATGTATTCAGTTACAGTAACAACGAATATAACAGAGGGGTCTGTTGGCCCACGAGGTTCACAGTGGGCCCTTGCTTTCTACCCGCAGGGGATAGGTGCGGCTGCCCACTGCTAGTCCCAGGGCTGGTCAACAGCTCATGAATTGGGAAACAAACGAACAAAGCTGTAACACGTAGAACGATGTGATGTGACGCCAGTCTGAGATGATGGACAATCGGGTAGTCGGAGAAAATGCCAAGGTCAGGATGCCGAGATGATGAGGTGAAGTCGTAGTGGGATGATTCAAATCATAATCGGTAATTGGTGAAAATCAGTCGGAGACCAGGAAATCAGAACCGCAATCAAATCTATTAGCACAAAGTGCCAACTGGGGGAGGAGATCAATAGGCCCTAAAGCCTGACTGAGAGACAGTCCCTGAACCACCAGCCTCTGCCTCCAGTTAGCGCGATCTCCCCCCAGAAGGAGGGGTTCATTAGCTTTAAATATGAATTTATCAGCCAATCAAATCAATCCTCAAACAGAATGTTCTAGCCAGTTTACCTCATGTTACAGAAAGACTGAGCATGCATCAGATCAGGGCTTGGTTGTTACTGCGCATGAGCAACACAGAAAACTGGGTCATTGTTGATTGACAAGCCCAAAGGTCATAGAAAGGGCAGTTCTGATCCTGTATGGAGTTTTCCACTCTCAGTCAAACTAAGTTCAGGCATTGGCAGCACCCATATTCAAAATTATGCTTCAACAGAACTCAAATGATGCATTTTGGTTTTTGAGCTATTTTATGTACACAAAGATTTTTTTTAAATTGTTGCTGTTGCAGGACGGTTTTTCTTTCTGTCAGTTAATGGGGTGTTCTTTGTGGTTATAGTAAATTATAGGACATTGGCCTTTAAGATGCGTAGAGGCCTTACAGGCAGAGACCTATAAAATATAGTCTTTTGTTATTTAAAATATTTTTGGGAAGGAAATTATAATGAGCAGGACCAGAAAATAGTTAACGGCTATCGAATTTTACATAGTTGTAGAGTAGAAAAATAGGACTGGAAGAGTTCTTAGAATGTCATCTAATCCAACCTTCAAGATAGGAGCATCCCTGATTAAACCATTCTAGAGAAGTGTTTGTCTAATCCAGCAGCTGGCAACCTATGACCTGCAAAGACATTGGAGGAAACAGCACCCATCCCCTCCACAGTACTCCCTGCTGCTCTCTTGTGCAGTGAGGACAAGAACAGGCACTGGTGTCGGGTATTGGCAGCAAGGGTAGGTACAGGTGGCTTAAGCTCTTCAGAAGACAGAGATCTGCAGCCCAGCTAGATCACAAGCAGTGGTATAATGTTTCCAACCCCTGGTCTAACCTGTTCTTAAAAAACTTCTGAGGGTAGAGATTCCATAACTTTTCTGGGTAGCTTGTTCCAATGCTTAGCCACTTCATAGTGGAAAGTCTTATTAACATCCAACCTAAATTTCCCATGTTGCAATTTTAAGATTGTTGTTTCTTGTCCTTTCCCCTGCAGCCAGAGAATTCCACATTACCACTTTTTTATAAATAACCTTCAGGTTTTTGAAGATTATTTTCAGGTTTCCCCATCAGCCTTTGCAGCTCTAGTCTAAATAATCCCAGTTCACTCAGTCTGTCTTCATAAATCATATTTCCCAGGTATCTAATAATTTATTATAGTATTAATGGAAGGCAGCTATGACCCATTAAAATAAATGGAGACTAAGATCCAGATCCAGGTTAGTATCAGAGGCGCCTACTTTTAGGCCTCCCTGTTTCTAAGTCCTAAATTCCTCAGGCCAGGAACCAATGATTTAGGTGCTTAGAAGACCAGTACCATAACTGGGGAGACACGGATACATAGATTTTCATAGATTTCATAGACATTAGGGCTGGAAGGGACCTCGGGAGATC
>NW_017728886.1:167687623-167720198 GCF_001723895.1 Crocodylus porosus | reverse complement strand
ACCCCATCTGCAGTTAGTGCTATAACTACTAGGCTTCTAAGGCATGTTTCCTCTTGTTTGCTCTCCTGTCTACATGACACAGGTACTCCTGGCTACCCAGTGGCCAGGATTCAGCTTCAACAGGAGGGAGGTTCTTATCCAGCTTATTTTGTAGTGTGCAGGTTAGGGCACTCTTCTGGGCATAGAGAGATGTGCGTCTGAATCCCCTTTGAGCTTAGGAAGGTCTGGAATTCAGGTGTTCCACTTTCTAGGTGAACACTTTCTAGGCTATTAGGTATAAGATGAGTGGCAACCACCATCACAGTGTTCCAGCTGGTTTCAGTGCTATTAATGCAAAGCCGCAGGCATGCCTAACATTCCCCAGCATTAAATTAGTACAGTGGAGCCTACCTGGGAGTTAGGTACCTTTAAAGCCCAAGTATAGGCACAAGGGGAACTTTTCAGTCAAAAATAGAGGCACCACCTGAATTTAGGCACCTGCTAAGTTTTGTGGCCTGTGGAGGAGGGACAGACTATTTGGAACTTGGGGCTCATATACATTTGCAGGGAGCTGGCTCCAATGTGATGGAAATCCAGCACATCGGAGTGGACTTGATTGATCAAGTCTGCTGGAGCATGGCTCTGTCACATGTATTAGTGTCCCTGCATCAAAAATTTGTGGCAAGGTGCTTTGAACTAAAGTTCATTTGATGAGCTTTAGTTCAAAGAACCCCATCACCACTTTTCAATGCCAGGGATGTTGATACATGTGATGCTCAGGTGCTTTCAATTAAACGCACTCGCTAATTAAAACTCCTTCCCTCTCTCCTCCCCCCCTCCCATACCTCCCGGAGAACATGTCAAAATGCCCTTGAATTCTTCTATGTCTGACTTAGGCACCTCTGAGACAATAGAGGATGAGGCCCTAAAGCCTACTGTAATATGAAAAGAGCTTAGCATTGATAAGGACTAGCTTAAGCATCCAGCCCTAATGTCTATGAAATCTATGAAATCATGGAGGTTATATTTCTTTGGACTGAGCTTATGTGGTTTCATTTATACAGAAAAAACCCAAGAGGATCTCTCCTGTTCTTCATATCTTAGGTTACTAACAATAGGCATTACTTATGATGCTGTCTGTAGATCACTTCCATTATAAGATCTTTCAGTTGCATATATCTTTGCTGAATTTTAACCATTCAGGTTGAAATTCTCCATGTCCCAAACTAAACATTTTGCAAAGTCTCAGGAAACCTGGTTTACATGCATTCAAAAGTAAGCTAGAGAAACTACTTTTTTTAGATTGCTTAAAGAATTATTATAATTTCATTGAGAACTCATGTCATCTCTGACTACTTACATGGTTAAGGAGAGACTTAAAATGTGTCCAGTAAAAGGAAGTAATCTTGGTGTCAGGTGGTGATGGTAACATTTTGCTGTTCCATTTAAATTAGGCTAATACCTGGCTGAATTATAAGCCTATGTAAATTACAGTTCACACATGCACAGATTTGTTAGAGGATGACAGCAATAGTCTTCAAAGAGTCTGTCTGGACTGAGCATGCTCTATCCCCACCTAGTAGCCTTTTTTGATGGATAGGGTAGGTCTACCACCCTGTATTAGTACACCATTCCTGCTAAAAAAGGTACATAGCAAGTGTATAGGAAGGCGATCATGTATATATACACTATGTAAAGTAACTATTGATAAAACAAGGACAGAGAATACTCTGCAGATGCCTACTGCCTACCTTTCCCCATGGCCTTAAAGAGGGAAAACTGTAGCTAAGAAGCAGCTGAAGATTAGCAGGCTAGTGAAGCTGCATAATCAGCCAAAAGAAGGACCTTTGGACATTCAGGAAATGTTCTGCAATTTTAACATCCTTCCTCTTTCCCAGACTCCCCAACTCCCAAAACCCATGGAAATGACATACTGTTTGTTGCCATCACATTCTAACTCTCTCTAAATTGTAAGGTTCCCAGGAATAGGGGCTTTGTGCTACTCTATGTATAGTGCATAGCACAGTGGGGCCTCATTCTTGTTAGTCCCTAGGTGGTACCTTAATAAACGTGACTTGGATCAGCTGGCTGAATATGGTAGACAAAAATCAACTTGCTATTAAGCATAAAACACATGTATAATAATTAAATTTATATTGATAAATGGATAATGAACTATTCTTGAAAAGTCAAGTAAAAAGGAGGTTACCTGAGGACTGATGGAAATAAATGCATGGACAGTCTTAAAAAGGGAGGGAGGAAAACAAACAAACAACAGCAAAACCCCCAAGTCTAACGATTGTTATCATGTCTAATTTTAGCTCCTGGTGCAGTAAAAGAAATGCAACAAGCATTAAAATACTAAAATATAAGTCTTAAGTTATAAGAGCCATGAGCAATAAGCAGCAGAGTTTTACATCATGTCATGACAAGTTTGGCCTCTTTTCTTTATTCAGTTATATTCTGTATAGAGTATCCTTTACCTAATATTATCTAGACTTTGTGAGAGCAGCTACTACAGTGTTTCATGAAGTTTGAAGAAAAAAACAGCTGAAGTTGGCTTAAATGTAATCATTGACATATGTATTGAAACCAAATCACAGGACAGTAACCAAAGGCTAAAGATAAATAGCAATAGATTGAGTTTGAGGAAGGCAACTGCCAAGTTGCATCTGGGATCAACATTAGGTTTGGGTTTATTTAACACATTTGCTGATCATCTAGAAGAAGGGTTAAACACTACATTAATTGCATTCACAGATGGTACTAAATTAGACTGTGTTGTAAATACCGAGGAGGATATAATACAAAAGGACATAGAGAGGTTAGAAATATGGGCAGGAAACAAAACGAGTCACCCTGGAAATATGTAAACTAAAACATCTGAAAAAATATATAAAACATGAATATTCATTGGCAGCAAGATGCTTAGAAAGAAATAGTATAAAAATATTAATCATGATGATGGAGAATAAATTGGATTGTGGGTTGTAAGGCAATATGTCTTCTGAAAAGTGAATGAAATACTTGGGCAAGCATAATGTGGCATCATGTTGCAAACCAAAGCAGTAGGTATACCTCTCTAATTCAGATATTATGGTACCTTATTAGATGTCTTATATTGGGGCTTTCCAACTTCTAAGCAGCTGGGGAACAAATGCCCCATCAGCTGCACCAGTGGGGGCTGCAAGCCCTCAGGCCACACCAAGGTAAGCCACAGGCTCCAGCCAACTTTCATTTGGATCTGATTGATATTTTTACCAATGCCCCAGTAATCCCTATCCATCCTTTTTCTTTGTGTGTGCGCATAATGACATAATATTTACTTGCACAGCATGCTGTTTTTCTAAAGGACCCTGATTCATTCAGTTCTTAGGAGGAACACATCTGGGGCAAAATAAAAGTATCATGAACAGTTAGAAATCTTATATTTCCTAAGTTTTGAGTACTGGACTTTGCAACATAAATAACATTCTTTAACAAGTCCTTTTGTACATCGTTTTATGAAAAACATTATCTGAATTCTGTAAACACCAAATAATTTACGTTAGTTAATGGGATGAAATTAAAGGAAAATATAGGATGAATATATTATTACCATTTCTTAATACTAATGCCAACATTTAGACATTTTAGAAGATCTACTTGTACTTGTAGACATTATGCAGTGCTCCCATGAAAAGTGATTGAAACACTTTTTAAAAAAAGGATTTTAAAAACTACTTTGGACAGAACTCTAAAGTATATGTGAATTCTAGTTTCTTGGTTTTAAGGGTATCTTGTGACTCTGGAACTAACTTTAACCTCCAGTTTAGCTTCTAAATTTAAAAGGTTTTACAGGAGTTTCCCATTTGTTGGAAATTGGCTGAGTTACAAACTTCAGCACATCTACAGATGCATTTTGTGAGCCTTTTATGTGTTGGAATATTGTCAGAACAGTTACATGAGTCACTTTTCAGTTGTTGTTATATGTGAGAATATTGAGACCTACTGCAGTCTAAGCTGTTCTACCCATTTTCTTCTTCGGTTTATTAGGAGCTCCAGGTACATTGTAAAGACGAGGTTCTTTGGGTGCTACACCCAGGTACATGCAAATACATTTGGTGTAGAGTGATAGACAGTTCTTTTGTCATACCTTTGGCAGAAAAGATTTCAAAATGGAAAATAAAATTCAGTACCATCTTATGGAGGCACACCATTGCATCTGCTGTCCCAGGCAATATTATGTTCTGTTCAATGGTGATTCAATAAGATCAACTTGATAGTAGTTAAATGAAATGCATCTCTTAATTGGCTTGGCTGACCTTGTTAGATACACATGGTTTTTATATGTTTGTATATGTAGCCATGGTTTGTAGAAGTTGAAAAATTTGCCAAATCTATGTCAGTCTGTGCCCCCATCTCCTTCCTGCATTTTGACTTGATTTATCTCCTAATGAGAATTTTACTGAATAAGCACACCCTGATGAAAATTATGTTTAAAGATCTAGGGCTGACTCTTGGTTTAATTTTCCTTTGGGCCATTTTTAATATCCAAATGCCTTTTTACTTGCTGAATAGAGATCAGTCTTTGAAAATCCTACTTGCTTTTGGAAACAAACTGATCCATGGAGAAGGTAGACAAAATCACAGGTTCCATGTCTCAGCGTTATTTAGGAAGGATCTATTCTGACAAAGACTCTTATTAGAGCCCTTCCTGCTTTGATGTTAAATGGTGTCTCCTGGAGACGGAGGCGCACAGGGCAGGTAAAGCTATTCTGCTTGCCTCTGTTTTTGGGTGGAGTGTGGGGTTGGACCGGAAAAAGTTAAGGTAGTGATTCTGCCCTTTCCCCCTTCCTCTGCCGGGACACTCTGAGGTCCTTCAAGGTTCTTTGAAGTTTGCTGCAAGTGTGAGGAGATAAGCAGACTCGATGATCTCCCGAGGTCCCTTCCAGCCCTAATGTCTATGAAATCTATGAAGATAAGGGGAGACTTTTACCTGCCTGGCTGACCCCATGGCCCCAGTGTCTGTAATAAATAAATTAGCTCTTGAAATGGGGTGCCATTCAATTTACAAAAGTTACAGGCTAGCGACAGACTTTGCAAATATATCAGTTTATGTGATCAGAAACTGGTTTAAATCTGTAACAGAACAGACACTCAGTGCACATAAATCAGTCTGAAAATGGCAGAAACTGGTTTGAAATAAATCTGGTTAAATGTAGTATCAGACGTAAATGATTTGCCTTAAACAAGTTTATGCAATGTCTGTCCCAGACCCCTTGCTGGTTTAAGCTAAATCAGAGTCCCCCAGCATCCTGGCATGCTCTCTGGGCTGGGCAGGGCTCTCTGCTCCACAGCAGGGCTGACCCCTCCCTTCTGCTCCCTGGCTGCAGCTCTGGCAGAGACTTGAAGGCACACTAGGGTCTGCTGGCTTTCCTGTGCACCCCTTCCCCACCCTCGCTGCTTAAACAGAGATCCCTTCCTCCTCTCTCCTACAGCATTGGACTGTAGCCAGCGTGTGTTATGCTAGCTCATAAGTAGGCAACTTTTTTGGCCAGAGTGCTGAAAAACACCACAATGCCTACCTTGGAAGATGCCGGAGTGCCGGCATGCTAGGAAAACAAAATGAGGGCAGGATGGCCTGCTTGTGCCCCTTGCCGTCCAGCTCTGCTGCCCCTTGCCCCCCACCCAAAGCCCCTGCCCCCCAGCCTAGGCTCTGGTTTCAGCAGCTACCCCAGCTCTGGGTAGCTGCTAGAGCCCGGGCTGCTCCCAGTGGGGCTTGCTGTATCCCAGCTGCCTGCTGGGAGCAGCCCAGGCTCCCACCTAGCAGCAACTACCCAGAGCTGGAGCCAGGAGCAGCCAGGAGGCTGCAAACAGCTGTGCTGGGCTCTGGAGCCCTGGCATCAGCTCTGTACCTGTGCATGCATGCAGGCCTTGGAGTGGGCAGTGGAGGAGGGGCCTGAGGCAACACAACCCTGATCTCTCCCCCACTCCCAGCACAGCTCTAGTGACCGGGCTCCAGAGCCCAGTGCAGCTGTTTGTAGCCAGCCTGGACTCTGGGCAGCTGCAGCAAGCAGTGGGCAGGCTGCAAACAGCTGCACCGGGCTCCACAGCTCCAGCATCAGCTCCATGCTGGCAGTGACCGTACCTTCCCCCAAAAAGCAACAAAAAAACACCCATAGTAGGTGTCTGTGAAACAATCCTCACACACAAATCTCCCCTGGATTTGAGGCATGGTGGTTGGAGTGGGTGGGTGAGGAGTAGAGGATGAGGTAGGGAAAAGGCTTCTTGTAACTGAATGTGGGTGATATTTGAGAGGTATGGTTAGGATTGCTGGGAGGGATTGAATAGAAAGGTAGTGGTTGGGGAGAGTTAGAGTTTTTGTGTTTTGGGTGTTGTTTGGAGAATCTTCTCTGTGGCCACCCTGAGCCTTTTGGATAGAGCAGAATATAAATCCAACAACATAAATATAAATGTCTAATCCT
Organism: Crocodylus porosus; assembly: GCF_001723895.1. Classification (NCBI taxonomy): domain Eukaryota; kingdom Metazoa; phylum Chordata; order Crocodylia; family Crocodylidae; genus Crocodylus; species Crocodylus porosus. Next base: position 167,713,752 of record NW_017728886.1, on the reverse strand, counting down.
AAATTGAATAAAGAACCTTTCTTACACTGTAGCTCACATCAGGCTCCTCTAATGTATAATATGGTCACTGTCTCCTCTTTAGAGATGGCCTGAGCATACTGCTCTGGTTTAAGAGAAATAAAGGACTCTTCTGTTTTATACACTGACTTCAGTTCTTTAAGGAAGTAATCTACAGTTGTATGTGTGTGTTAAACTGATTTTGATTTAATCTTAGAGAAGGCAAGATCCATCCTTCTGTTTTGTTTCTTCCATACAGTTGTCCCTGAAGAATGGGATTTTAAAGGAGAGAGTTCACTGTCATCTTTAGAAACTTCAATCACATTTTGTTAGTTATGTAGATGCCTTGTCATGTGCAGATAGCAGGAGACACAACAATGTTTACATTTTTGCTTAGGCTGCAATTTAAGCATGTCACTCATGCTGCTGACAGACGTGGGGTGGGGAGGAAGCACTTTACTGGAAGAAGAGTCGTGTCAGTTTGACACGGCTCCCCAGTAACAGTATAGGCCGCACGCTTCAGCAGGGCTTTTTGGTGTTTTTATCTAATAGTTGATTAAATCAGCTGTTAGATAAAAGTGCCTAAAAGCTCCGCTGAAGTGCATGAGCTATATAGATGCTGGACAAAATGGGTCAAACCGATGTGCTTTCTTTTCTGGGCATGTGCTGCACTCAGTGTGGGGGTACACCAAGCTGAAAGTAAAGCACTGTTTTTTTTGTTGTTGTTTTTTTCCCCCGTGTCTGTGAATAGCCTCAGTGCACCACAGTTCTTCCACTTCCTTGTTATGCATACTGTGATCTACTGTATTTGATATGGAATACCGTTCAGTTAATTTGGAAAATCAATCCATAATAATAAGAATGTGATGAAAAATCAGTTCATGTTGATAAGATGATGATTTATTCATCATTTATGTTTGTTAAACAGATCTTATTATGGAAGTTGTAACCAAGTGTCTTGTGATTTACTTCCACTATAATATAGTTGGAGATATCCTCACTTCTGGTCTAATATCTTCCTTTGACATTACACTATCACCTGGGCTAGGAACAGACATTCAAACAGCCTGAGCCTGAATTGAGTCAATTTTTGCAGGTTAGCCTAACCTGTAAAGCTTGAACTGATTTGGACGTGGATAAATATTCCCTTTTCATTCCAGAAATGCAGGCACATGCCTGCAGTGGCTCAGGCTATAAGCTGGGGGGCACTAGAGCAGCCCTCCCTTCCCCTGTACAGTGCTGAGCTGATGGGGTGTGTGGCTAGACCCTGCAGAACACTTTGATTATGGAGGGGTTTTAAATCCCCACTCTGGCCTGTACCATCTCAGGCTTTTCCCCTGCTTACTGCTCAAGGGGTGGGAGTGTTGCCAGACCCTAGCACTCTGAGGAAAAGGGCAGGTGTGGAATGCATGCATCTGTTGATAATACTGAGCTTTTCAGTCTCCCACTCCCTGCCTGACAACCTGTCTACAAACCTGACAGGGCTGCAAACCAGCAGGGGGCTGATCAAACCAGTGTTTATCAGCCTATCAGCAAAACAGAAGCCTCTCTCCTTAGTTCAAGCTCTTCTTAAACAGCTTTTTCTAAGGAAGGAACAGAAGGACATTACCAGCTGACCTGTAGATTAGCTCCAAAAAGCCCTAAGCAGACACTTGTTCTGTCTGCCTTTGCCCTGTCACAGTGAAATTAGAGACACACACACAGACACCTCTCAGCATTAGCTAGCATACCACATGCCTAGGGTCTGTGGGGCTGGGGTCTGTGCTGTGAGAGATGGGAGGGAGGGGGGAATCCCTGCTTGAACAGTGAAGGAAGCCAGGCAGACCCTATTGTACCGCAGTCTCTCCCGGAGCTCTGGCTAGGAAAGAAAGGGATGGGCCAGCCTGTTCTCTGGAGCAGAGAGCACAGCCTGGCCCAGCCCAGGGCTTCAAAGCATCTGGGATGCTGAGGGACTCTGGTTTAAGTTAAACCAGGAAGGGGTCTCAGACAGAAATTGTATAAATTGGTTTGACCCAAATCAGTCAAGTCTGATACCACATTCAACCAGTTTTATCTTAAACTTGTTTCTGCCATTTTGAAACTACTTTATGTGTACTGAATGTATGTTCTGTTACAGGTTTAAACCAGTTTCTGATCACTTAAACTGGTTTATGTTTAATGTCTGTCCCTAGCCCTGGGAAATCCATGAAGGGTTAACGTACGCTAAACTAACACAGTATGTAGGAACCAACGCCATTTGGGGATACATAGACATAGAACACCCCTATACATCCAGTTGGAGCTCCCAACTCCCCTTGAATCCGGGGTGAATTCATAGTCAGATCTACCATGAGCAGCAACTTAAGATAACAATCGGCTCAGGAACCTAGGCATTCACACATCTTTATCCCAATTGTCACTCAGATAGACACAGTCCAAAGATACTACTCACTTATGTTTGTTAACCAGAAATATGAGTTTATTCTTATGGAGCAGCTGTGCCATTGCAGCTAGTCTAACAGCTGGTGCTGTGTTAGATGTGTTCCCTTTTCCTTCCACACTGTGAGATTTTAGATGGAGAATTGGGACACAATAATGCCCCCACGCCACACTAAGGAAGCTGAATTTACAAGTAAACCTACAAAGACTGGCCTATTGCCAACCCTGGAAAATGTCTCAGTAGGAACTGTTTAAACACAATCGTTGCTATAGTAGCATTGCTATAATAACACCTTTTGGGTATGGTTGTGAATGGATTCCTTTTAAAAAAATCATGGTAAGCAGTCAGGACCATAGACTGTCCTGCTGTAGTAACCTGTAAGAGTTCTCTGGGGGGAAATTGCCTACCTACCTTGGAAGTAAAGCCATGGTAGAATTGTGTTAAAACACCTTTTTTAATACAGTTGTTGCTAGCAGGTACATACCAACGTAATTTGGACAGGGCCATTAAGAAAAAATTTCAAGTGTAACTCTAATGTTTTGCTGCTGCAAATTCATGCTAGTATACCTTCAGTAAGATGAATTTAAATCTTTCATTAAGCTTTATACAGCCTGCTAAGAGACTGAAAATGCTTTTTTACAGAAAATAAATAAAATATATCATTTTAAAATTGGGCAATAAATTTTGTACCCAAGAAAGTACTCAGTAGCTCAGTCTAAACTCATACAGACAAGTGCTTTGCAAGCTTACCTTCACGGTTCTGCCAGGACACTTTTGGGCCAATCTGCAGTATCACTACTTTTTTAGCAGTATTTTTCGTGAGTTGAGTCTGATGTTCTGATGCCAAAATATTTGTTATACATAAACTCATATGAGGAAATGAATCAAATTCCTTATCACATGCATAATTAATAGTAATAGTTTGATTTCCACAGGTGAAAGGATTTAAGGTACAACTTAAAGACAAATGTTCAGGCATATTTTGTCAGTGCCAAATCACCTATGCAGACTTCTGTAGCATTCTGTTTCAAATCTAGCTTCCTTGTTGATTAAATTACTCAGTGTGGAAACAGACCTCTTACTTACTTATAAATTAATATTGCACATCCAAAAATAAGAGTTTAAAAGCTAAGATGACACATTTAAAGGATGTATCCTTTAAATGCTAAAAGATGTATCCTTAGAAGGACAAATTACCCGTCTCTAAAATTGTAACATTTGCTTGACTACCATGGCAGAGAGTTCAGTATGATAAATATTTTCAAATTTCTAAATAGTAGGAAATGGCAAGTTGAAACACATAGGAAAGCATTCAGATTTTGGATTTTGTGTTTTTTTTGTTTTTTGAAGTGCCTAAAACTTCTTAGAAGTCTTTTGATTGGGAACATACTGCTAAGGGTTGTTCCAAAGGTAACATGATTAAAACTGTTTTTATTACTAAAATATATATATATTTCTGAATAAACTAGACATATTTAGCTACATCTCAAAGCAAATCTGTGTTGTAAAGTTTAAGACTTTATATATATTTTTAAATCTTTGCCAGGTATGCATAGGTGTAACTAACAGCAGGCCCTGGCCCATTGTGTCCTGATCCTGTTTTGTAATTTCCTGTCTGTCCCACCAATGACATTTGCTGTGCTTATGGGAAAGCAGATAAACATGGCCTTCTGCTATTTACTTTAAAAATAGGAATGCCTAAATGCTAGCTGTTGATGATATGATTGCTCCTGTGGGCACAAAAATGTTTTCTCAGGTTATGTTTGATTTGTGCACATTTTGCTTCCACTCTTGGTGTATCTTTTCTTGCATTTTCATTGGGGAAGATTATAACCTTTGGTAATGATGTTGTCATTCTTACTGAATATACCCCCTTAGCTAGACAGTGTTTATCAGTGAGTATTCTACTTCTATCCAGTGCTTCACACATTTTTATTTTTATCTCTGAAGTAAGTTGTTCTCAAAGGGAATCAGCTTTGATCTCAGATCTCCACATGAACAGCACCAAAAATCCATGAGCTATTAGGGATAGGAGAGCTGCATAAAAAGTTTGCCTGCTAGCATAACATTTTAGTTCACCTTGAGAAGCTAAATATTATGCGAGCAATATTTAGCTAATGACTGTTTTTAGTTCAGTGCCCACTGTAATTTCTTCCTTCCTGATTCACATAAAGGGACTAGAAGAAGAGGAAAAACTTTTGAGAGTCCCCAGACAGCCACTACTTAGGAGACAGAGAGCAAGCCTTGAACTATCTTGAGAGGGAGATCTCAGTGACCTTCTACTCCCTTTGCATAATCTTTGAGTCGGCCAGTTGATCCATTTCCTGCCCTGCCAGTATAGAATGCAGTTACTCATACTCCCATACATAATTAATTTCTTTTCATAGATTTCATAGACATTAGGGCTGGAAGGGACCTCGGAAGATCATCAAGTCCAGCCCCCTGCCCAAAGGGCAGGAAGTCAGCTGGGGTCATAGGATCCCAGCAAGATAAGCATCCAGTTTGCTTTTGAAGGTGTTCAATGTAGGTGCTTGAACCACCTCCGATGGCAGGCTGTTCCAGACCTTGGGGGCTCAGACAGTAAAGAAATTCTTCCTTATAACCAGCCTGAAACGGTCTTGTTATAGTTTTTGACCATTCAACCTCATCATCCCTTGGGGCGCCCTGGTGAACAAACGTTCCCCCAGATACTGGTTGTCACCCCGATAAACTTATAGGTGGCCATCAGATCACCCCTGAGCCTGCGCTTTCCCAGGCTAAAGAGCCCCATGTATCTCAGCCTATCATCATAAGATCTGTTTTCCTGACCTCTGATCATGCGCGTGGCTCTTCTCTGGACTCTGTCAAGCTTCTCCACGTCCTTTTTGAATTGCGGAGCCCAAAACTGAACTCACTACTCCAGCTGCGGCCTCACCAAGGCTGACTACAAGGGGAGAATGACATCCCGGGATTTGCTTGAGAAGCATCTATGGATGCAAGCCAGCTTTTTGGTTGCTTTTCTAGCTGCAGCATCACATTGCAGGCTCATGTTCATCTTGTGGTCAGTGATGACCCCCAAGTCTCTTTCTTCCATAGTGCTAGGCAGTGTAGCACTACTGAGCCTATAAGGATGCTGCAAGTTTTTCTTCCCAAGGTGGAGAACCTTGCATTTTTCGGTGTTAAACACCATCAGGTTCTCATTCATCCATTCGCTGAGCCTGTCCAGGTCAGCCTGGATCACCCACCTGTCTTCTGGTGTGGATGCTTTGCCCCAAAGTTTGGTGTCATTGGCAAACTTGGCCAGTCCGTTCCTGACTCCAATCATTAATGAAGATGTTGAACAATATGGGTCCAAGGACAGAGCCTTGGGAGATCCCACTGGTCACAGGACACCACGATGAGAGACTTCCATCAATTACTACCTTCTGGTTCTGACCACAGAGCCAGTTTTCCAGCCAGTGGATCGTGGCGGACCCAAGATTACAATTGTCCAGTTTCACCTAGAGGTGATCATGGGATACCAGATGTAAGGCTTTTTTGAAGTCAAGATATATGACATCAATCTCTTCTCCCTTGTCCAGGTGATAGGTCACCTGGTCGTAGAAGGAAATGAGATTGGTCAAGCAAGACCTACCCGCAACAAACCCATCCTGGCTATCCTTCAGGAAGTTGGGGTCGGCCAGTCCATTAAGGCACCCCGAGGTGCCTTATAATCTTAAGTGAGATATGCAACCTTTCTGGACCTGTGAACTATTCCAGAGATTGCTGGAGAACTTCACCCAGTACAGTGAGGCATCTGCCATTTTTAGTTTAATAGCCTGGGATAGCAGGTGTGTCTACACATTCATTAATGTGCTTTTGCTAATATGCATTAAATTTAGTGTCTCCATTGTGAGGTACTAGAAAAAGCCTATTTTCACATTAGTGAAAATATACATTTTTTTGTGGTGCTGTAATGCACATTAAAATAGGCTAATGCTCGTTAAAGTGCATGTGTAAATGTATCCAGTTGGGACTATAGGAAATTATGTAATCAACTCTTTCTGTTAAATGGGGTCATTTAGGATGTGCTACACTTCTCTTCCTCATGATGTCAGATATCTCGTAGTATCTGTGTGCCCTGGTCTCACTATAGGTCCTCCAAACACAAGGCTGAAAAGTTGCTAGAGGTTTTGGGGTTCCTAGAAACATCCACTTTATTTGGATGGGTTCTGTTGTACAGAACCCTGAAGTAGAATTTTAATTCTTTAAATTTGCTCTTCTCAGAATTCCTTAAGAAAATTCAAATTCAGTTTGATTTATATCATTTAGTGAGAAGCTGCAGTGAGATTTTCACAAATTCTGGTGTCCTGGTGCACATCATGAAGGGGAGTTCATAAGAGATTTATGGCCTGATTACAAGAGGGGTTGCAGAGTTTCATCCCCCACCTTTCCACAACTAAGAAAAAATCCAAAGATGTTCCTCTTCAGAGCATTGTTTGGGGTACCGAAGACAGATCTGCTTCTGCTTAACTACTCCTTGGGGTTGAATCAGATGCTAAATACTGACAGTGGCCTCTATAATGTGCTTGTCCTCTCCCAGGAAGCCTGTGAGAGATGAACTCAGCATCTTTACATCTGGACCAGTGTGTTCTTTCGTCTGTCCTCAATAAAACTCGGTGAGAAAGGGGCTATTCAGCTCTCTGTACTTTGCAGGTCTGTCAGCTCTTTCACCCTCTGCAAAGCTCAGTGGGATAGGAGAAGCCTAAAACTTCATTTAGCCAGCACTAGTTCTCTGAGTGTTTTTTACCTGCCTTTGCAGCATAGGGTATGAATCATTTCTGAAGACTTTTCTGAGCATATACTAACTAACAAATTCTTTGATGTTGCAGTGGCAGGGAATTGGCAGTATCCTTGTGTCCAGCTTGTACCTCTGGCATGTTATAGCGTGTTCTTGGTGGTTCACGTATTGTGCCTTCTAGTTGCCAGTGGGGGTTCAAAGAGGCCATTTTAAAGATTTCTTTGGTTAATTATAGCTTACAAATGCAGAGGACTGGACTTAATGTCCCAGGCAACTCTTACAGTCTTATGTTCCTTTTTATTGTGAACACAGTAGTGCTGTTGGGACTAAAAAGGTCTAACTGCATCTTTCTACAATAGCTTTAAGTTGAGATATTTTAATGGCTTATCTCAAACAAAGGGGCAAATAATCAAATTAGTACTCCCCTTTTCCATTTTCCAGGAAGACAGATGTGTCTGTGGCCCCACATACCACATGGCTGCGGTCATCTGAACGCGGCTGTAGTGTCCAACTGGCTTCAGATGAGACTTGACATAATTGGTCCAATAAAAGATATCGCTCACAAAAATCCTTGCCTCTTGCATATTTCCTAGATCATCACAGCATTTACATCACTCCATTTCAAGAATATATTTCACGAAGGCATTATAAAATTTGTTTAGAAAAAGCAACATCCCTGAGTCTCAGATGTATAGTCAGTAGGGAGTTGTCTGCTTACTGTAAGTTTACAAATTTTTTGGCTTACACAGAGGGACATCATGTGGAGTTTTGGCACTCTCAAGGGGACCAATAAGTGGATTGCACTCATTCATATGTAAGTATTTTTTTTTAGAGGCTGACATATAATTTGATAGAATTACTTGTCTACGTCTTACAATATTCTTTAACACTTTCAGAATATCACTGTTGAAAATAACTCTGATAAATGTTTGAGAGGATTAAACCATTTCCTGATATGTGGCACACCTATCAGTAAAGGAAAAAAGTATACCACACAACTGTCTTGCCTTTAAGTGAATTGTGACACACTTGGAAAACCAGCTTGTGACACATTTTTTGTTACAGAAAAGTTTGTCACATGCCAATAATTACTTTACAAACCTAAAGCCAAAATACAAGAGTATAATAATAATACTTAGCATTTATCTACAATACTTTTTATCTCTACATCTCTAAGTTTTTAGAAATCTGGTTAAATATCATCATCTCTAGCCACAAGAAAGTTATACGACTTGCTTTTGACTGCAAAATGTCACTGCAGTAGATTACATGCACAGTCCACTAACTACCAGTCTAGTGCCCTGGCCATAGGACCCTCATACTTTCCTGTAAGTGAATTAAATCAGTGGTTATCAACCTATTTGCTATAGAGGGCCTCACTTGTAGCTCTCAATGTGTTGTGCGCCACACCCACAGAACTTACTTACTGTGCATACATTTAAAAAATGTTTTAATAGGATGTCACATGGGCTGCAGCAGTGTGCTGATTGGGCTGCATGTGGCTTGCAGGCTATGGATTGAGAACCACTGACTTAGATGAACAGTATTGTTTGCCTGTGTAAAGTATCTTATTAGATTTGAGGAAGCAGACCAAATGCCATGTTTCTGGTTGACCACCCAGAAAGAGGTGACGGTGTTTTTATCAAAGAGCCCTCCCTGCCTGTGTGCTATCTCTTGTTTTGCCTTCCTTCAGCATCATCCTGTGTCTTCTTTCTCTGTGCACAGGTGTTTTGTAGCATTGGTTGTGCTGAAGAACAGTCAGTCTTGACATGGAAAGTTGTAATTCTCACTTCTTCACTGATTAATTTATGCTTTTTACTTTGAATAAACTAGAGTATTTTTTGGGTGATCCTTTCTGATGTGTTTTAGAAGATGCTGCAGGCTAGTTGTTAAGCTCAGTAGCTATTTTATTATATTAAGTTCTGTAAAGAAATGCTTATGTGGTGAACTGGCTATGCAGTCTAAAGACACCATTGATATTTGGTTTCTATTGTGTTGGGAAGCTTCAAAAGAGAGAGGCTCAGTTGTGGCTTTGCCTCAACTAAGCCCATTTGTTGCATTGTTCTTGAAACAGAGCTTGGGGTTGGTACAGACATTCAAAAAGCCCAAGGCTGAATCAATACAAGTTGCACAGTTTTCTGTAATTGTTGCAGTTTAGATGAGTAGTGAACTCCCCTTTGGGGGAGGAAGGAAAGGGGGCAACTCTTGGACTGGGTTTCATCATTTTTAAACCAGCCTACGTGTGCCAAACTTCTCTTCTGCTATAGGTATAGACCGGTTTCCAATCATTTATACCAGGAAAAGTGTAATGTCTATACCTAGCCCTGAATTTCCTTTTGTTTTGTGGAGGAAATTCACTGCATTGGGTTTGTAATCATTATAAAGTACTTTTCCTAGTGTGCTGTGGGAAGCACACTGTTGGGAGCAGAGTAAAGGTGTTATACAGTACTCAGCCCCATATTAGCTATTCTGTTGTGGCACAGAGGGAGAGAACAGATACAGCATTACCTGATGATGTTCTCATCTTCCTGCTGTGCTCTGGATTTAGCTAGTGCAAGGGGAGCTTAGTGACAACTTGTTGTATTACTGTGAAAACTGGGCCACCAAATGGCCCCAAAGATGAATATACAATCTAAAAAGACCAAAATGTGTGTTTTTTATGTGTGTGTTTTGCTTGTATATATCATTGCAAAATAATATATTTTTTTAGTGGGAAACCAGAAGACAAGTAGATACAGAGAGAGAGAAAACAAAAGAGAAAAAGAAACAAGTTGAGAAGAGCAGTGGGCAACAAGAGTGAGATTTGTGCAGCTGAAGGCTACAGTATTAGGAAATACATTGGGATAGCAGGACTCTACAACCAATGGTACAGAAGTGCAAGTGAAAAATCCATAGTTCATATTTAAGAATTTAGTGAACATAATGTCAGGAAACTTTGATGGTTCCTCCCTCAATTCTGTTGTTATATCATGTGGTGCAGGAAAATATTGGCCTCTTTTATAGAGAAAAAGTGGATGTGTAAGTGATAAACACAACGTTTTGACACAACAGACACTGGAGAGTATATAGAAGTTGAACTACTTTTGCAAAACTTTACAAAGGATTGAGAGAATTTATCTGTGGGTAAACCTAAGTGAATAAAATATCCTATTAAAAATTATCAGTATATTATTTTCCTATAGAGAGTTTGCAAAATGATGAGTAGAATTAATTTGTGTGTTGCATGCTAATGTTTTTCACTGATTATTTTCTTAGTTTTGTACATACATGATAATAGTGGTTTTAGTACCATTAAACAAGTGTAGTATTAGTCGTCCTCTTCGGAAAATGTTTTGTGCCTAAATATTTGGTTTATCTTAAGTTGTTTATTTTAATGGTTTTATTTTGTTTGTTTGCTTTAAACAGGCAGGTATATCTGATTTTTATATTTGTAAATTTCTTAACATACAACATTCAGTAAGAGGGGCTGTGGTAGTGGTGCTAGTCTGAAGGGGAAGAAAATGATATCACAAGAATGGAAACAAATGTGTTCTCTCACTCCAGTCATGAAGCATTTAATTCCACACTTGGGGAAATAGCAGGATTTACTGGGGTCAGTTGTACTCCACTGGGATATGTATTATTAAAGCGTGTATATACGTGTGTGTAAGTGTTGTGGGGAGGAGTGGAAGGTCAAAACATACTTTGCAGTTTTATTGCATTGCATCAGATTTACCTTTTAAAACTTATTTGTTGTCAGAATCGGATATAAAACAAACTCCCAACACATGTATTTACTCCATAAATATTTAAACAGTTGCATTTTAGCCTACAAGTACAGTATGTTATACTTATTATAGGCAGAAATAGTAAAATTGCCATATAACTATTTCCATTTAAAACTTCATTTTACTGTTTTTTGCCAAGCAGATTTTATGTACTTTAATTTTTACAATAAAGCAGCATTTTGAGTTCATTTTGGGTCATTTCTCTCACAAGTTGCTGTACAGATGCAATATGTTTATTTTACGTGTATCCTGTGCCTCAAATCTTCTCTCCTATTTTTTCCTTCTGCAAACCATAAAGAAATTGCCCTTTAAATTGTGTTTCTGATTGTCTTCAATGCAGCTGTTTTATGCTGCTGTGCCAAATCAACATGGGATTTAGGAGCAGTATGGTTTCTTATATTAGGATCATACTGATCTGACCAAGATAAAAGGGCATATCTGGGGTTATTCCTTTATGACATTTGAGGCTGTGTATAGCTACCAAATCCTAGAGAAAGGCTGTCCTCCTTTACACAAGGGGCCAGCCAAGGTCCTGGGACTCAGGGTGTATCTACCCACGCCCTTTAATGTGCATTAGCCTTTTTTAATGCTCATATAAAGTATCAGAAAAAACTGTGCTCTTTAGCTAATGTGCATTAAAATAGGCTAATGAGCATTTTTCTAGTACCTTGGGGCATTTTTACACTTGCAAGTGTTGCAGCACCGGATGCTTTCGAAAGCACCCGGCACTGCAGCACTTACAGTTGTATAAGCAGCAAAATGCACGTCAGTGCTGAGAAAATGGGGGTGGTGTATTTTTGATATAAAACGCATAGAAGGTACTTTAGTTCAAACGCGCATCACCACCATTTTCTGCACACTGACTTGCATTTTGCTGCTTATACAACTGTATGTGATGGAGCGCGCACTGCACGTCAATTCGCGTGTGCACTGGACTTGATTAATTCAGTCTGCTTCTCTGCAGATCTCTGGCACATTGCGGGACCAAAAAGTATGTGTATAAATGCCCTCACAGTGATGGCATTAGATTTAATGCGCATTACTTAAACAGAATTAATGAATGTGTAGACATGTCCAGAGAGCACCAAATTGATTTTAGAGCAGTCTTTGCAGGCTCACATTCTATTCCTGGGGTGCTCCAGAGTATATAGGCTCATGAATGATGTCTGTACTGTGTGGTAAAGTCGTTCAGTATTTAGAGTTTCTTCTGCGCATTTTAAACCTTTTATTCCTGATGTACAGTATTTTGTGATCTATTTTCAAACTTTGTATTCATGCTTTTAATAGTACATCAGAAGTAACTATAATGTAATACATAGCATCTGATGTTTCATTTATGTGCTTTTTAATTTAGAAAAGTACAGCGCAAACAGTTTTTCATGTAGTTATCTCTTAAATTAGAAATAGACAAAGATGAGATGCAATGCATTATGTGTTTTGCTAACATACAGTTTTCTAGGGCCATGTCTTGCATTTCTTATCCTGCCTGCAGGGTTTGATCCCCAAAAGGAAAATGTAATGAATGCTTAAAGTTGCAAGGTTTTATTCCACTCTTTTTACATCCTGGGTTGATCAGATTGTAGCTTGAAATTAACATTTCAGTTACTATGGCTCTGAGTAAAACAATTATTTTTTATTAAAAATGTCAATTCAAATGGTTGCATATTTCCTAATTTAAGGCCAGTTTCAATTAAAACAAACAAACAGTCCCCCTGCCCCACCCCCCATGCTTGGTTACCATGGTTTTGCATGGGATTCTTTCTTATGGTATCAGGACATAATTTTATTGAATTGACATGTTTTTAATTGGTATTAATGAAAATTACATGTGTGCGTGGAGGGATAGTATAAAGCTGTAAGGGCATGAAATCACCTTGATGCACATATGTAACTCCCATTACTGCTAATGGAAGTTACATTTATCCATAGAGGTGAGAATAAATTCCTTAGGCCTGGATTGTGACTGGCCCTGTGTAGATCAACTTCCAGGGGTTTTTTTGTATCCTAAGTGCAGGTATAGAGACAATCATGGGCAAGGCAGTGGCAATTCCTCTTCCTTCCCTGCCAGTTAAGTCTGGCACACAATGAACTGCTCTTACCCTGCTTTTAAGATGACACAGTTTCATCTCCCAAGGTCAGGGTGTCTCAAAGTATTTCAGCTCCATTTTACAGAACTCTTGCTGCCACATGACTTAAGTGCTGTATAACCCCCTTTGTAGTCCTTCAAGTATAAAACGTACAATTTCAGAATAAGTTGTATCATTTTTTGACCTTTTCTTTCTTAAGATTTTAAATATTTGAGCAGCAGCAAGAGCACTCCATTGTTACTTAATGACATAAATACAAGGCCTAAGAAACAAGTCACACAATATTTTTGTAGGTACTGGCAGCTCTTCATTTGGGTGAATCCATATTTGCCATAATTCAGCATTAATGGAGCGAGTACTTCAGCATTTCCTTTGTAAAGCCTTCATTTTGGAGAGTTGTAATTTGGCTGAAAAAATGTTGCTTCAGGCTCAAACTCCTGTGTGTCAGTCTAAGTCAAGAAGTGAAATAGGTATATCTGATGATGTCAAGGAAGCTGCAACCCTTAGTTCAGTGCAAGGAGAAGCAGCAGATTAAACAAAGAAACAATGAAGGAAACATGAGATCCCTAACTATGAATTTCCCTCAGGCATTCAAGTGTTGCTAGTAATTGTACCTTGTTTTGCTAAATCAATTGATTCATTTTATCTTTAGGTATAGTACCTAAAAATAAAGATAAAATTAAGTTAAAATGTGCTGAAGTAGTATTAGGGTTCAGACTTGAATTCAAAATAAGTTAGGCTAGACATTTCTAACTTCATCTTTAACTGACCATGTTGTGCTGAGTTCTGGTTGACTATACATTACTAGATTACTTGGTACTATTGAGTTTCGTCCCTAATATAAGTAGGACCTAACTTTTTCCCCAGAACTGCATTCCTTACCCTACCCGTCCCCCTTTTTCATTGTTTGCAAACATTGTCCATTACAGCTTTTTGCATGCAGCAATATCAGTATGTAGAGACAGTGAGATGAGTTGGAAGAACTTTTCTCTGATTTTTTTTTCTTTTGTTGGGTATGTAATAGAAATTAATATATATGCTTAGATCTCCAGTCATATAATCCATTGGCAGTCAATATATGGAGTTTTAAAGGAAGTTGGAGGGGAGAAGTATTATGCAGTTAGTTAATTATACCAGCTGTGTGGTAGGGGAGGTATTTCTTCTCCTTCTCAGCACAAATCATCTTGCACTATGAACCTCATCATAGTTTTAACAGTAATTGGTATTTAATGTCCTTTTCTATATATTAAAAATGTGTAAGAGGAAGGCATAAGAGAAAGTCACTTTGACAATGTAATGCTCAGTGGATCCTCTGACTCCATGCAGTTTAAAGGCTGAAGAAGGATTTTATCAACTGGATTTAAGACAGAGCTCTGCACTTGTGTCTTTTGCTCCATAGCACTATATTAAAATGTTTAACTGTCTTACGAGTAAGTGGTGAGGGCATTCTTTTACTGATGCATAATGAATACCAGTACTTTCAAGTGTCAAGTTTCCACCACCCCACTGAGAGCTGAGGAACATTGTGATGAACCAAAATTTATCATTCACTTTGCTTTCCTCATCATAACCAACATCAATGACTATTCCAACTGTGCAAAGCAGTCTTAGAGCCAATTTAACCAGCTACATGGGGATTCCCCTGGAGTCAAGGAATTCCCAGTGGTATAAGGCCAGAGCGGCCACTCTAACCTCCATCTACCTGTCATAGGAAGTGGTTGTGTTGAGTATATATATATGGCTGGTGTCGCTGAATCCAAACCACTGGAGAAAAGTAGTCTGGACTGTTACCTGGTCCTGATCCTTATCTTATTAGCATGCAGGTCTTTAGAACAAATTCTGAAGGAAAGAATAATGAAAGAGATGAGGGTAAATGGAAAATGGGATGAAGTGTAACATGGGTTCACTGAATGCAGATAATGCAAGGCTAACCTGATACCTTTCTTTGATGAGATAACTAATGTTCTAAACTAAGAAAATTCAATAGATTTCACCTACATGGACTCGTTTTCAAGAAAGGTCAATTTAAAGTAAAAGCAGTGCAGAGAAAGGATAGTAGAATGACCAGGGAAATGGAGAGTCTACCTTAGAAGAGGGGAGAGTAAAATATATGGGTCTGTTTAGCCTAGCAAGATGTGACAGCAAGTGATTGCTCTCTATAACTACATCATGGGAGGTAAACATAAGGGAAGAAGAGCTATAATAAGATATATATTAATAGAATTAGAAATAGGGTTCTAACAACCAGAGTAGAAGCATTCTGAAATAGTCTTCCATAGCCAAAGTCTTAAAGGCTGTGGTCTCATCACTGTAAGTCTCTGGTAGCTGAGGATGACAATGCTGTAGTTGGCCTGATTGAGTCAAGTGCAGTGGGTATGCAGATGACTCTACAGGCCTATGTACATCTTTTGACTTGTGATTTGTAATGCCATTCATTGTACAAGCCTATTTGCTGCTCAGCTGCCACACTGAAGGGCTTAACTCATTTGAAAATGTGGCATGGTTAGTTTGTACAAGACATCCTATGCTGTGTTGCTTGAATTAGCTGTATTGGTAAATGAAAGGTCCCTTTGAGTACTATGTTCCTGTTGTGGTACAATGCCCATGGATCCTGTTAATGATTGGAGGTAGGATGGCCTCCTGGAAGGTACTGCTGCCGAGTACCTATTTAGAGCATTTTTAAAACTGTTCTAAGACAAATCCATGGTCAGGTGGATGACAGTCACTCCTCCCACACCCTTAAAATATAATTAGTGATAATGCTTTGTGTTCTTTTCAGAATAATATTTTGTTAAATAAGCATGCCCAAATGATCTTCACCTTAAGTTGTTAAGAAAATTATCTAATAAACAAAATGAGTCATGAGAATACATTTGGGGAAGAGAGAAAAGTAGAACAGTGACACAAAATGAAAGAAAATTCCTGATGTGACAGCAGTTTTCAGAAGACGAAAGAATTATCCTGACTCTGACTGTTTGAGAAACTTAGAATCCCTAATACAATTATGGAACACATTTTATGAGAAAAATTTTAAGCATAGTATAACAGAATCCAAGAGTAATAAACAGAGAATAAGATCCAAAGAACTCTTTGTCCCAGACAAAGCTGATTGCTTGAGAAAAATTACAAAATCCATGAATGAAAGGAATGCAATAAATGTAATCTGCAGAATTTGATACAGCTTCTCATAAAGTGTTTCATGTGCTTTATATTGAAAAAGGAGTGGTATCTCTACAGTTGTACCACATGTTGTTAATAATTAGAAAAAGAGGATAAACAGAAAATTAAATTGTCTGATGCTGTTAAACTGGGAGATCTTCCAAAGATGAGTAAGGAAAAGAACAACAGAAATGACCCTGAAGGTACGAAATATAGGCAGGAGACAAAATGGGATTTTCTTAAAAGAGATGCAAGCTGATATCCCTGACAAAAAGTCATCTGTTAAGACAGATATGCAAGATAGTCAACAGGAGGGAGACACTTGAAACAAAATAATGTCAGAACGTTCTTGTAGTGCTAAGTTTTAAACATCATGTCACAGCCAAAATAAAGTAATTTTGAACTTCACCTTAAGAGGCATCCATTCATGTGTTTTCCAAACAAGAAACCACATACAGGGTACACTATTCCTTTTGGGTTCCCAAATCCCAGAATTGTATTAAAAACTAACAGAATTTAGTAAACAGAAATAACAATTATTAAAGTATAGTATTTAAAAGATTGATGAGGGAGAGAGTATATGTAAGAACAAATTTACACATTTCCAGACAATAATAATAGTTTATATGCATTTTAAACAATACGTGGAAAGATGCAGAGAATATTCAGGGGTTGTAAGCAGAAAAAATGGGATTATGCTTAAGAAATTAGAAAGAAGCTAAAGTTCAGATTTTTTTTTAAATGGTTAGTGAGCATTAGTTTGTGAGGGAAATGCTACAGTTAAGGTTGTAAAGTACTTTCAGTTGTGGCCTCCTGTCCTTCCTCATTCATAATGTTACAAAAATTCTCCTGTTGCTCTGAAACATTCTACACTTAGTTGCAGCTCACAGTATGGGTAAAATTGGTTCAGCCCGTTTTTGCATTCTGTTAAGTTGCGTGGAGGGAAAGTAACACTTCCATTTCAACAGGAAAACACATTCTCATTGATCCAGATCTTTTTCATTATTTTTCTTCCCCCCCCCGATTCAAATAAGTCTATCTTGGTCCAAAACCGGGGGGGGGGATGGAAACTGTCAGGAAGCAACATTGTAAGGAATTTAAAAATCACTTCTGAGCATGCTCAGAAATGTAGCCGTTGGGGAAGTCCTGCCCACTTTGCCCCTTTGAGACTTAACAGTGCCCATTTTCCTGCTCATCCTGACAAGCATCATAGCGTGCAGAAGAGAGAATTAAAAAGGGTTCTTGAAAGAAATGTGGCACCAAAATACAACCTACCCCTTTTATCAGCATCAGAAATAAATGATGGTTATGACAAAATAGAAGGTCCTGTGATTTTAATGTAATGTTTTTTCTTATATTGAGTAATACATTACTCTGAAAATACTAAGCTTTTCTAAAAATGTCTTTCTTCTTTGCTGAGGTACAGATGTTCTGTTCCCATTCACAAAAATCAGCCAGCTAAGCTTATATCATCAAGAGGAAAAATTTTGACCATTCATCACATTCCCTTGATGATGTATGTAATGCAGATCTTATGATCCCACAGGTATTTGCAGAATTAAAACAAGTGGAGAAATGTTAAGTTTCCAACAGCAACATTAACTCAGCTAAATTGCATATTGTTTTATGATGCACACTGAGCAACATAATCATGATTATGTCAGTTTAACAGAAAGTCAGAAACAGAAAGTGTTGCATATGTGCAATGTGGAGGAGTTAATGTTGCTGTTAAAAGCTCAACATCTGCATTCCCTACCTTTTAAAGCAAAAAATCAACCTGTGTGCTTTAATTGTCCACCACCATAGAGGTTTTACCTTATATTTATATAATCATTATTTGGGGATCATGTTATTTCTGGAAGTGGAGTTACACATCTAGAGGCCGCCTTCTTGGAAGATTCAGGAACCTAGCTTTCAAGGGAGTGAGTTTGTGGGACTGGCATTGTGTCCCCCTTACCACATAGGATTTTGAAGTGTTGACATACCCTTATTTCTCCTTTCTGATGGACATACTATTCTGCAGTGAGAAGTAGGCTTCCAGGATCAAGGGTTGGGACACTTTTGGGAAGCAAAAAAATTTGTTAGACAGAAAACATGCAATAGAATATCATCTAGGTGATGATCCATAGCAGCATATCAGTATACTAACACTGCAACTCTTGGCTGTATAGTATACTCAGAGGGAGTAAACATGTAAGAAATTCTCTTAGGGGAAGCCTAGAGACTTTCCCCTCCTGTCCAGACAAGGAGCCTCTGGAAGGGGATAATAGAAACTTCTGTGTCTGTTTTTTCCCCTTGGAATATTTAGCATTGTATTTTCTATTTCTAGAAACTTAGTGTAAAAACATTTTGTATATAATACTCACAAATTTGCTTTGTCACATCAGCTATAAATTGACATCAGACACGTTATTCTAAATCTACAACTATGTAAATGAAAGCAGAATTTAGTCTGTAATCTGGCAGAAACCCTCAGTGGTCTTAATAGTGAAGATCATGTTGTAGGTAAGGATGGTACAGCAAGACTTCAAATTTTACCAGTAATTGTCTATTATGTATTCTTTATCACATTAGTTAGAAACAAATTGCATCACTGCCAGGATATTTAGAGACCAATAGGAAGCAATTCCTGCAACAAGGCTGTTGTGTATTTATCAACTGCTGTATATTACATACTCCAAATTGCATGAAAAAATAGGGATATCCTATAACACACATCTTGAAGAGGGATTTACATTTAATAAATGTTTACAAGTATTTTCATAAACTCAGCTTATGACAGTGTTGGCTTCATATGATTGATTACTCAAATGTTGCCTTTCCTCAAATATAGATCGTACAGTTGTCTCTAGGAGTTATTTATATTTCATAGTATTTATGATCTGCAAGGCAGCTTAGTTATTAACATTAGTTATAGCTATTTCTGTAGATATTTATCTGAACCACAAGTTTTTGACACATTTCTTTTTCTTTAACAAGCAAAGCATATCTACAGCTATAAAAATGTTCTGTGATATAGAAAAATATATGTATGGCACAGCTATTACCCAGACATTCTCTAGTGAAGATGTAGTTTTGATTTCAGTAGGGAACTTTCTAGACATGCAAATAAAATGGCACTGAAATAACATTAAAGCGAAACCAATTCTGCATGTTCTCTTAATATTATTATAGACAATCTATGAAACCTGCATATTTGAACAGTACAGTATTCTAAAGAAACTGTAACTAGATGCATTTTTATTTTTCCCATTGATTGGAGCCTCAATCCATTAGCAAGCATTTTATTGAAAAAATGTTCTTAAATATTTTCATATATATTATCAAACATACCTAGTGGGAACCAAAACTGAATTAAACTCATGTCCTGCATATACCTACTGTGGATCTTATCTTAGATTAGTAAATTACAATAATAGTAATTAAAAATTACTAGTAAAAGTAAGGTATCACCTGAAAATGGCACAAGCACAAGGGCAACATGCTGTGATCAGGGTGTGGTGTTTGAAATTGGACCCGGTGACCAAGATTAATGAAACTCAGATGGGTTTTAATTAGTGCAGCTGCAGTCATCAATTATCTAGTGAACACAAATATTGTTATATTTTTGGAAATTCTTGATTTATTTTATTCCATTGGCCAGTAGATTTAGATGAATGAGTTCTCATCATAAACATTCTGAGAAAAAAGCGCCTGAGGCCGTGGTTTATTATTTAGGACACAATCAGTAAGAGTAAGCTCTACTGAACAAAATATTGTAAACTGGTCTCAGCATTAATTTGGAAAATTTGCTGAAATGTGTGGCCTTGTACAGGTCGTCAAAAACATTAGGGCATCTCATACAAAATACAGAACAATCTGTCAGGCAGGGAATGTGCAAGTATTATTGTCCAGCAGATGATCCATAACAGAATGTCAGTGCATGTACACTTAAAGCATGTATCAACAACATTTAATTTGACACATAATGTGGTCTTCTTTTATTATACTTTAAGTGCATGTCTTAGTAAACTGAAGAGTGGACAAGTAAGTATGGGGGGAAAAGCTGAAACATGACAACCCTTTGCAAGTATAAAAAAATTCACAATCTAGTGGTTTTCTGAAAGTATATGACTTTTTAAGGCAATCCTTTATCTATGTACAGGGGAAAAATAGAATGTAAGGGAGAAAAGAACCGGGTGAAATACATTTTAATAGATTTTTTCTGTATTAATATGGTCTAATTACTTAGAGAGAGAAAACAAAAGGATAAATATGTTCTATGAGGACAGTGTTAATATCTGGCATTTGTGTTAAGGAAAGGCTGAAACTGTAATTCTGTGAATTATTTTAAAATTATATTAAAAAGTAAAAAAAACCCTGTACTTTTTCATGAATGTGCTTTAGTACAAGTTGTATTTGAATACTGTACTTTATGATAAGCATTTTGGAGGCACCAGGAGTTTAACCGGGATTTGACATTGCTTTAATCTCTGCTTTCATTTTTCACATGTCTAAACTGCCAACCAGGATAGTGTTTAAGTGTGAGAAGGAAGCAAGATGAAATTTTCATTTACTTACTCACAATAGAAGAGTGGTGCAACAGGTTATTCTTAATTGGCCTGATCCAAAAGCTATTGAAGTGAATAGTAATCTTCCTTTTGAGGTCAGTGTGGTTTGAATCAGGAGAAATACAATGAATCAATCACAACTACTATTCATTAGATATTTCTCAGCCTCTTTAGGGAAATAGACTTTCAAATCAAGTTATACAAGGGTTTGTTACTTCTGGTTGGGCACAACAGCTATAACTAGCAGATGATAAACATTTATTCAAATTGTTATTATCTGTATGACCCATCTGTATAAGAAGTTGTGCTTAGGAAGGAAAAGTGTTTGCATAATACCAGCAGTTCAGAGAGCAGAGTGTTTTGTTACCCAGCCTGGATACTAAGGATCCCTCTATCCTCATTTCTCATGAGCAGCTGTCATTTTGACAATTGGAAAATGTTGTAATTTCCTTTAGTTTGCATTATTTTTATATCCCCTATTGTTTTTACACAACCTTTTCCTCTTCTTTGTCCAATTAGCTGGCTGAGAACCATTGTTCATTGAATGGAAGTGTTAAGGCCCAGGGGAATAGAATGTATTTCCTATATATGCTGTTGTGGGTGGTGATTCTTTATCTCTAAAGAAATAACCTTTCACTTTAACCTTACTTGATCAAACTAACCCCAGATATCAGTAAGTGAGGGTTAGAATTGCAGTCATCATGAGGATAGTTATCACACAACAGCTATAACTAGCAGATAATAGACGTTTATTCAAATTGGTACTATCTATATGGCCCTTTGAGAGAGAAAGGTTATAAAACACACATTGGTTAAATAATTTAATTAACCAATTACCCCTTCTTGGTCTCCACTGTTCTTTGGATCTGTGCTCCTGAAGTACAGCTTGGAGATTTATTATAAATTTATTATTTTTATTAACCAAATTAGTTTGAAAAGCAGATAAGTAATTACGAGAAGCAAAATAAAGATAGCTAATTGATAGTGTTCACAACAACAGAAACATTTAACTCAACATGCAACGTTACACTTTTTCAGAGATAATGAACTAGTTCTATTAATTCAGGTTCTTATCACAGATTTAGTACAGGGGCAATCTGTTGTTCTTGTTCTAAACTCATCTGGGCAGTTGATTTTGATATCACTGTGGAGCAATGGCTCCTTAAATACACATTTTTATCTACTTCAGATCAATCCTACACACACACACGGGACCGGCCAAACAAAAATAACAGAATATTTTGATATCCTTTAATTGTGGAAAAAATGTCAGTTTGGTTTCAAATGTTCTTTCGCAGAACATACTCATAGCTAAGCTATGACATTTGTGTACACTGAGACTATTATACATTAGGACAACACCCGTTCAAAATCATGAGCGTACAAGCATTTGTCAAGTTTCTTCTGCGGGAAGGATGCCTGATGTGGGGAAAAACCTTTGTCTTTCACTGAAGAAGATCTTGTGGACAGAAAAGAATGCCTGTATGCTTCCTCACTACTTGAGTCCTCCCAGGACAGTGGGGAGTTGGACAGTGGGGAAATGTTCCCCATGCCTGCCTGAGACTGGGGTCACCCCAGTCTTGGGAACCATGGTGAGCAACTGCTGCTTGCTGTCTCTTAGTCCTTGGAGGAATTGAGTTGGAGGGAAAGGCTCCCCTTGTCCTCCCCAGACTGGGTCCAGGGAGGTCATAGGGGGCAGGGGCAGTTCAGTTTTTAGTTTAAGGATTCATCAAGCAGCAGGGAAAGCCTTGCATGCCTTCCTCAGACTGGGGTCACCCCAGTCTCGAGATGGGCAGGGATTGCTGTTTCTGTTTCTCACATACACTGGCCTAGGATGTGGGGAGGGGAGAGAGTTTGCCCAAATGTTCCTTCTTCTCTACTCCCAGAGACTGGGAGCAGAGTGGACAAACAGCCTCTCCTTGCTCCCTGCCTGCTCTCCAGACCAGGCCTTGCCCCTCTGCTCCATTCCAGACCAGTCTAGGAGGGAAGTGAGGCATCTGCCACCGCTCTCCACTTCTTTCCCTGAATCAGGGACTGCCTGGTGTGGAGAACAGGCAGGCCAATGCTCCCCTCCTTCACCCTTAACTGGGGACCCAGTTTGGAGGACAGACTGGAGGCTTTTTTCTGCTGCTCCCTCCACTCTGCTTCTGGTCTGGGGATGACATAGGGAGTCTTTCCCTGCCCTTCCATTCCCCCAGGGACTGGAATGGGGGGAGTGGAGCAGCCACTGCTCCCCATACTTTCCTCACACTGGGATCACCTTGGGCTGGTGAAAGTGTGGAGAGCAGGGGAGAGGGGGCAGCTGAATACTGAATGCCTGTTTGTGGGCAGTTGTGTATAACTTGTCAGCAAAATGAGTATACATTAACCATTTTAGTCTGAGGGTTTTAACTTGGTACCGTTTTTGAGAAGCATTTAACTTACAAATGCAGGTGGTTGCTTGGATAAACAATGTGTATATCAAAGTCATTTTTCTGTTTATCAGTTTGAACTAGCATAAAGGTGGGCTCTCCAGCTCAGCTTTACAGTTGCAGCAACTGGTTTCTTGAGATAGAGAGGTTGTTCCAATGATTCACTTGTAATGTTATATGACAGCCCCATTCCATTCTCTTTCTGGATTTAGCCTAGATAGGACTTGAAGAGACAAAATTAATAGGGTGCTTGTTAGCAACAAGACTCAGTTATTCTGCAGGTAAGGGTGCTCAGGCTAGCCAGGCAATGACAACTGCACTCCTCCAGAGGTTCTCATTCTCAGAAATAACATGTTGAATGACAAAAGGCATTTTATGTTTTCTGCTGGACTCTACAGCCTGGTTCCTTTTCCTGACAAAGCTTTTGTGGGAGAATTAGTAGATGATTCATGTTTCTGGCAAAAAGTCTGAAGTGTCGGACTCGTATGTGATTTTTTTTTTTTCCCCTTTCTATCCAGTAAGGAAACAAGGTATCTTCTTTATAACATCCTGTATGTTGTCTTGAAAAATTCCCTTATTTTCATGTAAAACTTGTCTCATACCATTTTGAGCAAGGTGTGGGTGGCATTCTTGTAATTAATACCGTCCACATCTTCAGCCCTGTCACTAACAGCTTTTGTCAACTTAGTACCTGAGCACCAGTTAAGCATTTGGATGAGACATTAACAATAACTCTTTCTTGTAAATGAAAACAATAAATAGATCACTGCGTTTATAGGATTGTTGAAGTTATTGTTACTTTTATGTTGTGTATTTTTGTTTTGTCTCCATGTGAGAAGAAATGCTTGTAGAAGAGCTAATATGAAAATGTGATTTCTGAAAAAGGTGAGGTCTGCAGTCATTTGAAAGAGGACGTTCCATAGTCTGGGTGTAGGTCTTACGAGAAATTCTGCCTCCTGTACTTAGGTTCCCCTCCTTTTGCTTCTACAGTTTCTAAAACATAGTTGTCATAAGAGGTCCTCATTATGGAGAGGAAGGTGATCTTACGAGTGCTTCAAACCAGTCACATGGAAAGTTCTAACAACGAAGTCGAGATCTTGTACAGGAATCTGTACACAGTTGGAAAGTGTAGCTAAGGCATCTGAGCTGCAGCGTTTTATACCAGTGGGAGTTTGTTCACAATGTATGTCTTCATATATTGACAGAAGGCAGGGTAAATCTGCATCTTATAGATTAACCAAATCATATTTTGCATTATGAAGTACTTGGTAGAAATACTGTACCAGATCTTATTCTACCTATTAAGTATCCAAGTGGTACTTAATCATCAGAGTGCAATCATATTCTACCCTGCTTGAGCCTGAAAAACAACTGATACACTAATCCTCCTCCCTTCTGCTTTTGATGACTTAGTTTTAAGCTGAGAGGAAAGCACATTACAAATGTAGACATTAATAGGTTTTCAGATCTTGCACAGACTGAACTAGGATCCCACTGGGATATTTACAAACCAAGGTATCACTTGGATACTTAATAGTTTGAACAGGATCTGGTCTTTTATCTCAATTGCAGCTATGTCATCATGAGAGATGAACTCAAGAGGTCTTATAAACTAAGCAGGATCAAGCCAAATTAATGCATGTGTGTGGGATCTACAAGGAAAATGAAAACTGCTACAAACGGAAGAGATTACAAATTGGAACTTAACTTTCTGTCTCAAAAGACAGGGCTGGCATAGTATTTAGAATTACTGCTGATGTTGTTTCCAGATCTAATGTTTAGGTGTACGAGAACTCCCTTTAGTGCAACTGAGTATTGAGCAGAAACATACCAAGCAAGTTTTGCACCTTGGGTATTGGTAGTGACCTCCATTGTTGCATCTTGTACACTGGTGTCCCACTTGTCCACTTCTAGTTATGTTACTGGTGTGGACATGGGGTCCAGGTTTTATTCAACCACCTTTGCTTTTCCTCATCCAAGAAACCTTAAACCCATGTTATTGTTTTACACTAGCGTATAACAACCGTAAAGTGTTCTTATGATCATGAATTGGGCTGGAGCATAGGGTAGTCTGCAGCTTTGTCTCTGAAGCAGCCTTCATGCCAGAATAAAGCTGATGCTGGTAGAGAGGAGTCACAGGGTACATGCAGACATTATACTTGGATCAACCTAACTAGGTTAGGTCTGTTTAAGTGCCAGTCTGTACAGATGTTCAGGGAGGATGTAACAGAGCACCTCCTCACCTGAAGAGGTGAACTAAGTTAGACTGGTAACAGATTAGCTTGATTTGCCAAATGTCTGTACAGACATGGAGGCCTACATTCAGAGAACAGCCCTGGCACTAGGAAAGCCCAGCTGCTCACCACAGCCCTGGGGCTGTGTTCTTCCTATCCCCCAACAACCCTGACCACACTACTCTTAGCACCTCCCCTACCTCCAAATGGATGCCCTCTCTCTGCAGACCCACCAGCTCCCCGCTGATCCTGCCACCCCCGCCAGTCCCACCAACCCTTCCCCCAAATCCACCTTACTTAGATTGGGTTCCTGGCATTAGCCAATGTCTGCACAAGTGGGACCTAATCTACAATCACACAGTTTAAAGCAAGCCACGTAATTGTACATTGGGTCCCTTGAATGTACGTATGTATGTACAGTGTCCTTTGTAAGGGGGTACTTTCCAGTCAGCCTGAGGTAGCCTTCTAGTCTGTTTCCAGTATGAGAGTGACAAAAAGCAACTTGTGTAGGGTCTGAGGATCTGTTCCACCTTCCAGTTGGGGCCTCAGCGATTCAAAGGCAATTTTTATATGAATGTTACTCAAAGTAGGAACTATAATTATGTTAGTGTAAATATATTCTGCTTCCATCCAGTTTTTAATGACTTACATTAATCTAAAATAGCTGGAGTCCCATTCCATGATGAAGACTACTTTTTTCCTCTTGTCCATTGCTCATTGTGTCCAGTTAGCAACTGGAATTCAGA
>NW_017728886.1:167667623-167685123 GCF_001723895.1 Crocodylus porosus | reverse complement strand
TGGGAGCTTCATTTCCTTTCATTTAGATCAGAGTTTTATCAAGTGTAACATGACTTCTACCGTGTACAGTACATTTCAAATTTAATTTATACTGATGCATCAGTTTTCTGGAACTATTCTGTATTTGTGTCTATTTCTTGTCTTCCACGGGTCTTTTATATTTTGCTTCCCTTGAACAAGAGTAGTGTCTTCAAATGCAGCTTCATCTCTGTCTCCTCCTTCAGGCGTCCCATTTGTCTCCATTGTCCATAACCTTAACATCATCCTTGACCATGAACTCTCCTTCTTCCACGTCTTTACCATCTGCAGATCTCCCCGTTGCTGCTTCTGTAACAAAAACTGCCTACGTCTGCCTCTGTCTTCCCTTCATCTCTGACAAAATCCAGTTTTCTACCTTCATGTCCTCACATCTGTGTCCTGGCTAAGTTTTAGCACTGTAAATGTCACTGTGTGAAGAAGGCTGCTGTCTAATATGTATTGGAAGAATGACAGCATAACTACATTCTCCTACAACACCTTGCGTAGTCATTTTAGGGTCAAGTTCAAAACTGTTCTTGCTTTATTTTAATTCTTCCAGTGTCCCAGTGTACTCTAAGGGCCTTTTCTCTCCCTTTAATCTACTCCTTGCTCTCTCTCTTCATCCAGCAGTGATCTACTTTGTCTCATTACACAATCTGACTACTGCAGATACAAGACCTAGATAGCTTCTGCTATTTGAATTACCCTTATTGTACTTCTCCTGTTGTGTCCTCTCCATCTCTCTTCAAATATAGTCCTCAACCACATCTTTTTACTTAACCATGCCTCTTATTTTTTCTTTCCATCTTCCTTCTGCTATTTATGAACTAACAGTGTTAGAGCCTTGTTATCACTGTAAACTATTTTATAGAAATGCGCCTGAATAAAGATTGTGGACCAAAATGCTCCCTGGTTTGGGGAAATTGATATCCTGTTTTAGCATTAGGCTTTGTGGTTATTTTTAGTCTCTACAGTGGACTGAATGAAGATGTTGTATCCTCCAAGTCCAGCCTATCTAACTCTGACATTTGCTTTAGCAGAACAAATGTAAAAAGATTCCATATATAATACAGCACTGGTTAAGTGAAACCTCAAGAAGTAAGAGACAAGAATTATATGGATTTCTATAGAATTCCTTCTTTCCCCACTTTTGTTTTAGAGTCGCAACAAGATATGTTATTAATGGATCCTGAGTAGAGCAAGTTATTTGTTATGGTAACTTTTTGACCTATTTAATAAGTACTTAAAGCAGTGTAGTGCAGTTTTTATTGTACTCTGCAGTGTACAGTTATGAAGTGTGGTACATAATAAAATAAAAGCAATAATGTGGATATTTCAGAGGGATCCATCAGAGCAGACCTGAAGCAACATATTTCATCTGGTTTGTCTGGTTATGAAGCCTTACAAGTTATAGCTGAAATAAGTAGGAACAATATTGTGGTTATGACTTGTGATTGTTTACCATTGTAAGCAGTAGAGTTATTATGTGCTTACCCTTTTCAGTGCTCAGAACCATTTTTTAAATAACTTCATTAACACCTGGTTACAATGAGCTATGAAAAAATAAATGCCTTTTACAGGCTTGTACATGAAAAATATTCATCTGAGTCAACTACTAACAGTAAAACAGCTCATTTAAAGTATGGTTTTATGAAGATATGAATTGAAAAAAAAATAGAATTATTAAAACAGACTAATAGTTGTGTAATTAATAAAATAACATCCAGAAGGTTATTTAGGTCTTTATGTGACAGTTTTCAAGTTTAATTTGGTAAATGCAACTGCAAACTTGAGCAACAAAGCTACTGTATGAATTTATGAGGCTCCTACTTGAGAAAAACAAGTTTTCTTTTATAAGCTATGAAAGGAAATTAACCATTTCTGTTTTTTAACCATATCTGGTGGATGCATGGTTAAATTTAGCAGCCACCCAATATAGAGCTGGCTGCTGCAGTCCTTACCCCATCAAAGCTTCCAGGGAAGTCAGTGAGAGTTCTGCCTGCAGGAGAACAAAATTGCAACTTTGGGCCCATATTTTGCAATTTCTTAATGTAAATTTTTCCTTTTCTCTCTCTTGTGACCATAACATTTTATAACATCCTGGAAAAAAAACACAAAAAAAACCTGATTGGACCTCCAGGAAGTGCCCTGATGTTAATCAGCCTAGTGTGCAAGACAGGAAAGCTGATAGTCAGAAATTGCTCTTTAAACTAAGACAGACTGTCAGTCTTTAGGAATGGTGCGGAATGGCCTATTTATGTAATCAGATACTAAAGCTGGGAAGAAGCTGTCAGGCACATTCTTGTTGTGTAAGCAGCAGGCAAACTGTGCTTTATCTGACAGACAGTGTGTAAATCTGTCCATGCAAAAATCCAAATGTTTAGTTTGCTTCTAGTCACTGTAATAATCTGCTTATTTTCTTCTGCTGGAGCGATGACATCATTTAGCAGAATGCACCACAGACAGGAGTCCTAGATAAGGCTCTGTTACTGTCAATCATTCACTCCTTGATTGGCAAGGAGATAAATAGGAATTTACTAGTGGTTTGCTTCTAGCTAAAAGACCAGACAACACCTTAGGATAAGTATATGAAGAAAAAGAAGTGTATTTAGCATGCTCAATTTATAGCTTGGGAAAATGGATAGAACAGTTTATTTCAAATTTCTATGTTATAATTTTGTATCTTATTAACAACTACCAGTTAGATGTCTTAAGAGGAAAAGTACAAAGCTTAGTAGATAAAATAAGCATTTGCTGTATTATAATAATAATAGTAAATATAAGCTGTGCATTTTCGAAACCAGTTTTTGCAAATATGAGCAGTCATCCCCCTATCACCATAATTGAAATGCCTGCCTTCAAGTTAGTGAAGTCAAGTTGGTATTGGTGCTGCCATCTTTGAAATTGTGTCAGACTGGCCCTCCAACAGAAAAGTATCCTATTTTAGAGCTGAAATCAGTTTGACCACGCAGAACTTAAATCATGGTAATTGCTTCAAAAAAGATTTCAAGATGCTTCAAGAAAGATTCATCCCATGCATGTTGCAGATGTGTTTAATTTGTGGTCAGTAATTAGGCAGACTGTCACCTAACCTTGAAAAAATAAAAAGCTTTGATATGCTTATGCTGTAATATGGCTAAATTATTTTTGTAAATGTTTGTAGGCTACCTAGAATATGAGGTACTTAAAGGGAAAACTGCAACATGCTAAGAAAAAAACTCTAGTCTAATTGCATTGAGTGTTCTGGGTATTGTCATGGAATATAATTCCAAGGGAAAGTAAGCATTTTTTAATATTGGAACATGCCTAAAATATAATTTAAACAGAATAATCTGCCAAACTAAAACTCTGTCACTTGACAATCTGATAATATGGGGAGAAACACGGGAAATACAAGTTGTTATTTGAATAAAAGAAGAAAGATGCAGACTTTTAAAATTTGCTATAAATTGTTGCATGTGTTTTTCTGTGGGTTTTAGAGGTAACTATTTTTTTTAAATAATAATTAAATAATTAACACTTTGAAAGTCTCTGCCTAACTTTAGCATAAACTTGACCTATTGGGGAACATATTTGGCAGCAGGATATGTTTCTGTTTATCAAGATAATTGTTCTTGTTCCTATTGTTCCCAAAATGATGGGGACCATAAATGAACAGCTGTTAAAAACATAAGGTTTTGTACAGCAGTGTTATGATCTTTCCTTGTTATATTTAGATGGAAAACAGCATTTTTAAAATAGAAAGGTTGGCTCAAGAATCACAACTTAAAAATGATTGCATCTTAATTAAAAGGAGATGCATACCTCAATTTTGCTCTCCCCTTCTCATTAGAAGAGGAAAAGAACAATAATTGAATACTCTCCATATGCTGCATAACTAAAGGGTTTTTTTTTTAATTTCAAAGGGTTAATTTTCTGAGAAAAGAGCTGCTGCTAGCACCAGAGTGATAGATACTATATAAAAATCACAGTGATTGATGCTATATACAAACCCTAAATTAGACATTTTTTCTCTTTTGAATGCTATAGTATTTTGTACAATATGCTACTTCAGAGTGTTCTTAAAGAATCCCTTTCTTATCCATTTGTGTGTTATAATTTAAAATTTTCATTTTTATTTATTTTAAAATGTACCACTTTTACAATTGGCAAAATATATATGGCTTATACTTATTACAACATTTAAACATTCACTTGCATTTTAACCAGATTTGTGATTGGTATGAAAAAGTGCACATTTCTTACCAGATCGTATTGTAATTGCCTAATAATAGTAGTAGGTTAATATTTTACTATTTTAAATGCATAACACCTTACATATATTAGTACAGCTGCATCAGTCATACTTAAGCATCTCTTTGCTGTAGTGAGACTGCACCATTTTCACAAGTTGTAATATTAAAGCATCCTACTAAGAAGCCAACAGGCACCTTGCACCAACTGTATAATGTAGTATTTCATCAAAATCGCTCTGAAATTAAAGTGAAATTTTATCTATATTAAGTTTTAATGGAACCCTGATAGGTTGATTAGGTTGAAAATTCAAGTTTTAAAAAGGCATTATAAAACCTACAATTGTCTTTATCAGTGTTACCATTAGTTTGGGGAGCGGGGGCAGGGAGGAAACAAGTGTAGTTTTTATTTGAATGTGAACACCGAGGTGCATTTGCAACCCAGATAGTAAAACAATGCGTAAGTACCTAAGAAAGTGAAACTGTCTAAAATCACATATAAAGAAAAGTGAAATTGAGTAGTTTGTTTCCGTTATCCAAGCTGCATGAAATGTAGTAAGTAAAGGTAATAGTTTCAAGTGGTAAAAGATAAATGAGATTTTAGAAAATTCAACTTTTAATTAAATAATAAGCTGTGACTCTTTAAACACACTTATTTTACTGCAACTGAATCCCATTATATAGGGCCTGATCCCACAACCATGGAAGTCAGTAGAGTTTTATTGACTTCTGCAGAAGTTGGATTTAAGTTTATAATTTTAATAATATATTTATAGTGAGTTATATTTAGGGAAAAATAGTGGTTATAACTGTTTTGAATAAGTCAAGTTTTGTCTCATCTCATCTCAGTACAGTCATACGGGAAACTGATATGTTGTTGTGGTGTCACTGTGAGCACTTATTCTGTAACTGCATTGAAGTTGCAGATTATGGCAGTTATTTTGTTATAATACATCTGAAGAATTTACACATCTTACATGTTGTCAGCTCTAAAGATATTTATCAAAACAAAATTCTACTAGTAAATTAATGAACCTAATTTTAGTCATCACCTGCATATGAAAAAATGTAGATTGTTACTCTTTCGCTTTCTTATACTTCATAACACAGACATGAATATTGTTTTAAGTTTATGTACTTACTTCCTGTATTTTATATCAATAGTTCATGTGTTTACACAATAAGACACTATGTATAAATGGAGAACTAATGAATCTGTGACATCAGAGGTACTAAGGAAGTGATGCCTAATTGAGAGGGAAAGGAGTGGTGGGGATGTGTTAGATGATTTAAAAATTCTGTTTCTTGTTAAAGAGCTATTTAATTAAAGCAATTTGAAGGGAGAAAAGACAAAAACCTTTTTTAGAGCTTCACCTCACCTATACCTTTAACCAGGGGGTGAGAGAGCTTATACTTCCTATCTAAGAAAACTATGACCCATGTTTGTTTCCTAATTTATAAATGCAAACAAAAGCTTCTTTTCTTCCCTACTGCCTTAAAAATATTTTAAAATGTCTTCCAGCTGTATATATAATTTAAGAACCAAAAATAATATCTGCCAAGTCTTGGATCTGTCAAGTAATGGCTATCATTTTTAGTACCTGCAATTCATGTAGCAACACAAAATAGAAGCATAGGAAAGTAGGGCTGGAAGGGACCTCACAAGTCATCTAGTCCCACCCCTGTTCAAGGCAGGTCAATTCTTGACCAAACCATCACAGCCAAGTGTCTGTCTAATCTGCTCTTGAAAACTTCTGAAGTTGGATATTCCACAACCTCACTAGGTAGCCTGTTCCAATGCTTGACAGCCTTTGTAGTCAAAAAGATCCTCTTAATCTCAGGCCTAAATTTCCCCTGCTGCAGACTGAAGCCATTGATTCTCATCCTGGCTCCTATATCTGCAGAGAAAAGCCCATCTCCACCCTTTATGTAATTGCTCTTCTGGTAATGGAAGACTGTTACCAAACCCCAAATCATGTCTACACAAGATGCTGTGTCGCCATAGCTATGTGCTCCCGCGACAGTGTTGGCAGGCAAAAATGACAGTGCTGCAGCTACATTGCCATAGCAACACACTCTCTTGCTATAGCTTATCACTACAGCGACATAGTGGCTAAAAATAACTGTGTGGCTAAAAATAATGGTGCCACCAGCACAGCGCAGTAATAGCTGCTACTGTGCCGTCATTTAGCACTTTAGAAAGTACTAAATGATGGTGCAGTAACAACGCTCTGTAGGGACATGTGTAGACGTGCCCCTCATGAGTAATGTGTCCCAGACCCCTAGTAATTTTTGTTGCTCTGTGTGGAGTCTTTCCAAACTATCCACATCCTTTGTGAAGTGTGGGGCCCAGAACAGGACACTACTCTAGGTGAGGTCTTTGTTTTGAATAGAACAAAAGAATCACTTTGATTTATAAGTAGCACTCTGGTTAATACAAGCCAGTATGCTATTGGCTTTTTCCAAGTGTTGGCTCGTATTCAGCTTATGGTCTACTCTAACCCCCCAGGTCTTTTTCTGCAGTACTGTAGCCTAGTCAGTCATT
Source organism: Crocodylus porosus (assembly GCF_001723895.1). Taxonomy (NCBI): domain Eukaryota; kingdom Metazoa; phylum Chordata; order Crocodylia; family Crocodylidae; genus Crocodylus; species Crocodylus porosus. Next base: position 167,678,328 of record NW_017728886.1, on the reverse strand, counting down.
TGCCAGTCTGTTTTTGTGCATGCAATTATTCCTTGTTGAATAATAATTTGTATTTATTGAATCTCATCTCATTGATTGTGGACCATTTCTCCCATCTATTCACATCATTCTGGATCCGAGCCTTACTCTCCAGAGTATCTGCAATTCCACCCAACTTGGTATCATCTGAAGATTCGCTAAGCATGCAGTTGATCCCATCATCCAGATCATTAAAAGAAGATATTAAAGAATATCAGACCTAGGACAGACCCCTGGAGAACCCTACTTGATACCACCTCCCAACTAGACACTGCCATTAACTACTCATTGATTATGATGATTCAACTAGTTTTTTTGCCACCTTAAAGTACTTTTATTTAGTCTGCATTTTCTTGGCTTGTTGATGAGTATTGTCAGAGATCATGTCAAAAGCCTTACTAAAGTTGAGGCATACCATATCCACTGCTTTTTCCCCATCTGTAGAACCTATCACCTCATTATTAAAGGAAATCAGTCAGATGTAACTTTCTTTTGGTAAATTCATGCTGGCTGTTCTTGATCACCTTGTTCTCATCTAAGGGCTTCACACTGGATTTCTTGAGGAATTACTCCATGATCTTTCCAGATATGGAGGTTATACTGACTGGTCTGTTGTTCCCCAGATCCTCCTCCTTCCTTTTCTTAGAGATGGGCACTATATTTTTCCCTATTCCATCATATGGGATGTCACCCAACCTCCATGAGTCCTCAGAAATAATAACCAGTGCTCTGAAATGACTTCAGCTAATTCTTCCAATATCCTTGGCTTCATACTATCTGGCCCTGAAAACTGAAAAGCATATATTTTTTCTAAGTAATCCCTAACCTGTTGTAAAAGTAAAAAAAGGCATTAAATACTTTAGCCTTCTCTGCATCATCTGTAATTGAATTGTCTTCTACATTCTGTAAGGGGCCTGTGGTTTCTCTGGTCTTCCTCTTACTTTTGACATACTTATAGAATCCCTTTTTATTGCCTTCTATGTCCTTTGTCAGTTGCATCTCAAGTTGTGCCTTGGCCTTCCTAATTTTCTCCCTGCATGCCTTTGCAGTGCTCTTATACTGCTTCTTTGTACTATGACCAACTTTCCACTTCTTGTGGGATTCCTTTTTGAGTTTCAGTTCATTGCAAAAGATTGCTGTCTAGCCTGGCTGGTCTCCTGTTGAACTTCTTATTCATCCATTGCTTTGTGATAGTTTGCTTCTGAACCCTTATTAAAGGACCTCATTAAAGTACAGCTAACTTTCCTGGTCTCTTTATCCCCTCAGACTTCCCCCACCCAGAGAATCTTACCCGCCAGTTTCCTGAGTTTAAGGTCTGCTTTTCTAAAGTCCAGTTCCCCTTTTCTGCTGCTCTTCTTCCTTCCTTCCTTCCTTCCTTCGTTCCTTCTCTTAGGAAGAACACTATGCTAAAGTCCTACTTTGTCAACATCTGCTACCCTTTTGCCCAGTAGACCACTGTATGCTACCACTGAATGATGAAAGCTCCTGAATTCTCAGCTCCTGGAAATTGCCGTATTAGACCTTCTTGGATAATGGCAAACACCTTGACATCTGTTCCACAAGTGCGAAAGTTTTGTGGCATTCCCACCTTTCTTCTTCTGTGATGATAAGGCTTTCATCTCACTGTCAGTCTTCCAGGCCCAGATGAATTATGGAACTGGAAGTTCATATCTGGGAATTCAGTCTCAGATGAATTTATGGAATTGTGCCTTAATGCCTAGACTTTTTTCTGTGCAAACACTAGGGTCTGCCCTGATTCTCAACATTATAAAAAGACTGGTACTATAATAATCTATAGCTACTTAAAAACAGATGTTTCTCAATATTGAAATATTTATAGGAATTTTCAAAGACGTATTCAGCTGTAACTATAAACTGAAAACATAAACAACAACCTTCTACTTGATGTTGCTAAGTGCAGTTTGTTTGACACCAGATTTTTTGGAAATGTTTGGCTTAGTTTCTCTGATATAGTACCATTTTGCTTTTTACAAGCCTTGGCATGTCACAGGTTAAAGCTTAGTTGGCAGTAAATAGGACTGTTTGATGTCAGATGACCTAAATTAAACTGTTGTCTTTGTTAACAACACTCCCAAAACAATAATTTTCATTTAAATATAAAATTATACATTTAAATTGTAAACTGTAAAATCTTGCACAAAAATATAATTTTTCTATAAAGTTTTTATTAAAGTTGGGAAATTACTAAAAGATGGACAAACTGCTAACTTACTGTTTATAGGCAGGGATCTATTTAATTCCTGCAGAGGTAAGGAAGATATCACAGGATGCTCACAGTGCGCAACGCCTTTTTTTTTTGTCTTTTCATGGCAGCCCCCCTGCCCCACTGCTGATTGGCCCTAGTCCCCCTGCCCTTCACTGCTGATTGATCAAGACAGCTGCCCATCATGTAGTCCCACCCCTCACTGCTGATTAGCCAAGAGGGATGTCCATCAGGTAGCCATACCCCCCCCACCTCTGATTGGCAAAGAGGGCTGGGAATGCATGATGGGCAGCCCTTTCAACCAGTCAGCAGCTAGAGGTGAGGGGAATGGAGGTGCATGCCTTCTTTACTGCTTTAAGTTTCTTTTTCCCTGGGAATTCCATGCCAAAATTGGAGGTATTGCCATCTTCTCAGGGTTTGCAGAAAATGCTTTTTTGTTTTTTTTTAACTTACTGGCCTGCTCCTAGAAATATGTCTATGAACTCTGATGTCAATAAATTCTACATGTAAGTGGGAGTTCAGCTTGAGAAAAGACTTCAGGCTTTGCATCTAAGTGAATGCATTCCTTTGTTTAATGAGCTTTAACGACTTTGGCTGCCAAGATCTCGAAGAAGTCTATCTCTTTCTGAGTCTAGTGGAGGTCCAAAGCTTTGATATTCCACTGTCAGCAAGTAGTGAAGTAATAAATGTAGTTGCTAGATTCCTGAATTTCTAAACTAATAAATTCCTGTGACACAAAAGCTAACATAGAAACATAGGACTGGAGGGGGCCTGGGCCATCAAGTTCTATCTCCAAATGAACAGTGTTGGGCTATGGAGTCACCTCTGTCTTTTTCTCTGGGAGAGAGCTTGTAGTACTAAAAAGCAACCCAAAGCAAAATTACTTAATCAGTGCAATCTCTCTCCCAGTTCTGGAAAAGATATTGAAATAACTTTCTGCCCTCTTCAAAGATTTACTATGGATTAGTAAAATAAAATGCAAAAGTATTTCTTCATACATTACTGGTTTGACCTAGTTGGTCTTCAGTGTGCAGGAGAATCTGGTTTAAGTGACATCCTTTGAAAAAGAATTCTACTTAGGCTCTGTTAACATAACATTTAGAATATATTCCCCCTCCTTCCTCAGGTAGTTGGAACCCTCCATTCTTAAAGGGGCACAGTATTCTGTTAACCAGAGTGATCACAAGCCATGTTTGAAACATGCTTGTCCTTACTGTTTGAATCTTATTTGACTTCCTGAACCCAGAACCTCAGTGCTCTGGAAAATCTTAGGGACAACTAAACAATTTAGAGCTGTGCGAAATAGCACCGTTTCATTTCAACTTCCAGTTCACCATTTCGAAGGGTCACTGTTTTATTTCACTGTTTCAAAGCACTGTTCTGTTTTGTTTTGAAACTCTGCATGCAGATTGCCCCCTCCTCCCCCCCGGAAGAGCTGGGTGAATGGTCAGAGAGCTGGGGAATCGAACCAGGAGCTAGATGTAAATATCAGAGCAGTCCTTCCCCACCTTCTTCCTTCTCCCTCTTGTTAGTTCCTGTTTATTCGCAAGGAAGCCCAGCTTAGAAACTCAAAATGTTTTGAAATGTTTCAAGTGCCCTCATTTCATTTCAAAGCTGTTTCGAAGCCCTTTGTTTCAATTTGAAATGCTTGAAACACGTTGAAACAGCTTCAAAACAAAACACCTGTTGAAATTTCGGACAGCCCTACTAAGCATCCCTTTACAAAACAATATGTTCAAACAAACAAGTTGCAGGGACTAGAGGCACAGCTATAGGAGTTCACCACCAGTGATGGCAAGAAGTTGATGTATGTAATAGGAAATGCAAGACAGTGTTGGCAATATTATTTTAATAGCCTGGATTACCCAGGAAGCTTCCTATTCTAGGCCATGTTTGGGGATTCTCCAATATGAAAGATAAAGAAAAAGTGTTCAAATGAAAATGTAGGCTTTACTGGTATAAAGTGATATGAATCATTGCTATTATATACAGATATTCAATGTTTTTCCACTTTATATATTTGTACTTGTAAAACTCACAGAGCAGTGTTAATGAAACTTACTTTCATGTGCATTAAATAGTAGGGTATGACAGTATTTTAAGTGATTGTATATTATAAAAAGCCCTGTAGCAGGATTAATGTTATAAAATTGACAGAATATTATAACGCTATAGAAGATGATAAATTTTAACTTTCCATTATGCCTTAATGCATACAGTAGGAATCATGAGGTTACAGTTAGTGGTTCCATCATGCCTTTCAATTGGCCCATAAGCCTGTGGTCCATACATAAAGCAACTTGTAGTCCACTTTCATTTATCTCATAGTTGATTATGTTTTTATGGTTTAAAAATTAGAGGATATGTGTTGAAAGTGCAAGTCCTCTCTAAAAAGTGACTGTGTAAAATTAGAGTCTACCAAGTCAGCAGATCCAGTGCCCATATTTTCAGCCATAAGTGCTTGCCTCAGTGACAAATAAGTTTTTACTACATTTTATCCTTATTAGTACTGCAGAGGCAACCCAGTGAATGAGACATATTGTCCCCTGGCTTATGTATCATGAACAAAATTGTTAACCAGTTAACAATTACAATGCTAAATTTTAATCTCTTACACCTCTACATTAACTGAGATCTGCAGTTCAAGTTAAAAAAACAAACAAACAAAAAACCAGGAATGATATTGAACAGGTAAGTTTGAAGTCAGTGACATTTCTGAGCTGTAACTGAGAGCAGAAACTGGCAAGTAAAAGCTACTAATTCTGAAGCACATGCCAGGGAACACAGTTTGATTTTTCAGATCCAAGTTTGAAGTTCCCATTCATTCCATCCAGGAAGAGCACACACCAACTGCAGACTTCCTCAGCCTGACAAAGGGTTTGTCAACCCGAAAGCTTGCTAAAAATTTTTTTTTCCAACAATTTAAGTTGGTCTAATAAAAGATATCAGATTCACCCGAAGAACTGTGTCTGCCTAAGTTCCCAGGAAGGCAGTTAAGAAAACAATCTTCTTAACTTTTAAGCTGAAAAAAAGAAACGATACACTTTGAACTAAATGTGCAGTAGCATTTTTTTTTCAGATGGTTAAATCCCATCCATATCTGACTTTCCTTTTCCACCCCATCTTCTTAGCAGGTTGCATTCACACTGTACCTTTCTGAGGGGATTTGTTTACCACTTGGCTTTATTGTTCTCAGAATGTGTTCCTTTGTAAGACATGTGACTAATATCTTCACATGCAGAAATTAGCCTTGTACTTCAGTTGAGTAATTTACATAGAGACTTGTATGTACTGGGCAGTTCCTTGTTAATCTTTCTTTGGCACATAATTTTGTAAAAGTTCATTAACAATGGTTGCAGTTTTGTGGTGAAACTGTATTTTAAAATTTAGCCAACTATATTCTTGGAAAGCAAACTGTAATGGCTACTTGTAGGCCATTACAATAAGGTAAATAAGATTAAGCTTAAAAAGAACTTTTGTTATCATGCCCTTTGAGAAATACTTTAAACTGAATTTGGCATTCACAATTAAAGGTGCCAGACTTGCGTCTGTGCTCTGCTGATCCACAGAATAGGCACTGTACCCAGTGGAGTTCTACAGATAAAATTGGATAAGTAGATATAGGACAGCTTTCTATCATACTGTTTTTCCACTTCACACTAGTTTAAGACAGTATTTTGTTGTGCCCACGCTCGTCCATTCTTTGGTTTCTTGGTTGAAACTACAATAAAAGTGCTAATTGTGAATGTAGTTTGTGTGATCTAAACACATGTGTTACAACTGTACTACCAAAGCATTCAGCAGGGGCAGGGGTGTCAAAGGTATGGCCCACAGGCATATTTGGCTCATGGAGCCCTTTTATCTGGCCCTTTGTGCCACCTGTGGGTCTTGGACTAGACCTGCATACTGCATGTGACATGTGCCAAGCACACTGAAACAACCCTGCACACCAGCCCATGGGGCCAGTCTGTAGAGCCAGTCCACCTATGGACTGACTCCATTCCACTTATTCAGGCTGTGGACCAGCCCATGCAGCTCGCATTCAGCCTGCTGGGCCTGATGACTTCAACACCCCTAGGTAATTTAGATATTTTAGCTGTTGTTATAACAGGGCTAAGTGGATGAACAGTCATTTCTAAAAAATTTTTGGTGGAATGTTTTTAAATGATTTTTTTTGTTTTGCCAGATACTTTACTGTGCTTTTCAAGTCCTGGAAATACAGCTTTCAGCAAATTTTAAGAGTCCCCAAATTTCTGCATATTTGCAACTGCATTTTTATTTTAATGGAAAAATTCTGCTTTAAAAACCGTATCATTTGGAACCTTGTACCCTTGTGCCCTTTGGAAGGCTCATGGCAGCCATGTGTGACAAATTTGGCTCATGTAGGAAAGACAGAATGAAGACGAACATACACACTATCTCATGCATCCCAGGCAGAGCTGGTAGCTACAAGTAAAGTCAGGTTTCTCAAACGTGTTCAGATGTTTCTGTCTGTTGCTTTATAACTGTTTAACTTTTTGGAATCAAGTCGGGAATAGGATTTGGTCGCGAATACATCACAAACAGTCAAACAAGGAGGCTGCAAGAAAGCAATGACAGGAGATGGGGACATTAGCTAGGCATGGAGAGGAGCAGAGAAGTGTTTACAATGTCTCAAACACACTTCCCTCCAAAGCTTGAAATTTCAAAGTGTTTAGAAAGTCTTGAAAACTGATGACAAAGTCTCCCTCTGACACCTCTCTAGTAGGGGTTCACTAATAGAGATTTTGGAGGCTGATGCTGATGGCTGATTTTTAAGGAGCCATATCAGCTGATACTGATCTGATTCCGATACACAGTCGGGCAACTTGGAGACCAGCATTGGGGCTGGTAAGTCTGATGTGGGGGAAGGGGTAGGAGGAAAGAAGAGGCATGGGGGGAAGGGCAGATGAAGGCACATGTCCCCATGCCTGCTGGGGGGGCGCGCAGCAGTGGGAGACTCCCCTGTGCCCCCCGGATGAGCTGCTCATGGCTCTGTCTCTCCCTGCCCCGGCTGAGCAGTGCCTGCCCCAGCCCCACTCCCTTGTCTCCGTGATGGCCTCTATCTGCCCCACCCCAACGCCCTGTCTCTCCCCCCAGCCCTTCCTTCACACCAGACTTACCGGCTAGATGATGGTCTCAAAGCCTCCAGGGTGCTCTCCTGGCCATGTGCATGCTATGGCTGTGCACATGGACGGGGTATTTATTGGCCACACTGTCAGCCACATCAGGAAAAAAGCCAATTGCCAATACTGTCGATTTTCTCTATATTGGTGCCGATCCGCTATGGGACCAATGTATCAGTGCACCTCTACTCTCTAGTGCTGGCTCACATAAGGGATAAAAGGTTCTGTCATTAGCAGAAGTCTGTGCTATGCATCTAAAAGCTCTGACCCTGCTGATGACTCAGAAGAACATTGATACAGTTCTGTATTTTGATTTTTTTTCCAGTTGGCTGTTAAAAACATTACATTAAAAATCAACATTAATGTTGTTGCAAAGCCATGCACTTGAATGTAATGAAGTGAAATACTTAAGGTTACTCATGCTACCTTAATTTGGCCCCTTTGTGCATACACATAATGAAATAGTCTTAGATTACACAATCACACGCTTTTTTCCCCTTGTATAAGCTCTTTGTGCCTCCCTTCCCACAGGACCCCTTCAACATTCACTATAGAGAATGAACTGGATTTCTGGGTGCAAATCAGGGCAACAAAAGAGGCTACTGCAAGACTACAAACAGCCATCATAGTCAGCTGTGCCCAGCTTAGCTGATCCAGTAGATAGGAGGAGATGGATGTTCTCAGGGGCTGTTGTCTGAAAGATTAGGCCCCTACCATTCCTGAGCCTTCAGGGGCCCAATCTTGAAGGACAACAGTGCCAGGCCCCAACCTAGAACTCCTGTCTGCAAGTGTAAAGCAGGGAAGCCTGGTTCCAGAGTGTGTGCCTGGTTCCTAAGTGCATCCTAGGGATTCCCCTGCAGATACAGAGCATTGAACCAAGTTTGCCTGCTCCTTGCCTGCAGATGTGCACCCTAGGGATTCCCCAGGGTGTAGGGTTGTAGCCCCCAGGGTTCCGTGATCTGCACCTATAGATGTGTGCTCCAAGTCAGGGCCAGGCACCTAGCCCCATTGACCTACAGGATTGGGCCCCCAAAGCCGTGGGAGTGCCTACCTACAGCAGCTAGAGGGCACAGGCAGCCCCAGGCTGCCCACACTTTCACACCATAACCAGACAGACATCCATCATGAAAAGGGGACACCATTCCTCCAGCATACAGGTGAATGCTGTAAACTGAACAGATGCTCTTTCTCAGCTCCAAAGAAAATATTTTCTGATGAAGTTTTCATAGAAACCAGTCCATTCCCACAACAAGTTTTGGTTTCAGTGTATCAGCACATTCTAATGGGAAACTTCTCAACCACGTTTAGTCCTACAGGAAAAACAATCTTCTGGTACATTGGATAAATTTTTGGTCTTCTGGGAAAATCAGTAGGTATTCATACTGTTAAAGACATTCATCCTTCATGAAACAAAGGGGCTGAATTAAAGCTCCATGGGCAGGCTTAGTTTTAGCATTTTCTGACTTCTAAAATCTTGATTTGGAAAGCTGGACAACATTTTCGAACGTAGTTTTTAGCATGTAATAAATACTTTATGTATTCATCAATTCAGTTAGACTCGGTAGACTGGGATGTATACACTACAGAAGTGTTTGGGGACGCAGAACATGATTAGCATGTTAAAAGGAAACACACTAAATTACCAAATGAATCAATGCTCAGTGATCAAGCCAGAGCTGATGTCTGAGTGAAGGCACCAGCCCTTTAGCTATCTGAAGAGCAGCCCAAGTAAGAGCAGTCTTATTCTGAGGCAGTTTTCCTCTGATGTGAGTTCTTACTGGACAATTGGAAGCTGTGACTTTTCAGGTGTAGAAACAGGTTCTTTATAGCCAGAGAAGAGTGCCTGTCCAAAAAGATAGAGTTAAATAATGTGGAAGCCTCTGTGGGGTTTTGCTAGTGGTTGACCTACTATTCTACCCCTATTTATGATCTTGTTCCTCCATTTTTTCCTTGCCATGGTTCTAATCAGATACAGCAGCCTGCCAGAAGAGATGACATTGAAGGAGAAATGGACTTTAAATTGGAATCTTGGATAGCGGGAGTAAAGAATACCTTGTTTTTTAAACTGTGTAGGCATTTGGGGTAATCATTATAGTGCATTGGATATCCCCTCAGATCCCACTGTTTATTGCATTTTAAAACATTACTGACTGTAACTTTAAATTATAACAAAAAGAGAACCCTGGAATTTAAATCTGAAAGGGAAAAAAAATCACCAGAATTTAAGATTTAAAGGAAACGATGGGCCTAAAAAACTCAGAGACTAGAAGTTTATCTCAACTGTCTGTATCATAAAGAAGACTTTGCTAAGGCATTCATAAATCAGGCACCGCAACATTTTTCCTTACTTGGATTTGCTGTCATTTCAGAGTCTCTAATTTTTTGCTAATGGTCTGGGACTCCAGAAACAGACTCATTTGACAGTTCTTTACTTACACATTTTGCCAGCTTCCACTCACTCTGCACCTGAATTAGAATGAAGGTCTAATCTTAAGGTGAGAAGTGACTGTTGGAACGATCCAGTGTCATTCTTCTATCTCTCTTTCTCATATCATAACATTTGGAAAAGCATATGCAAAAAAGTTAAAACAATAAGCCTAAAAACTGTCCAAATCCCCTTTGCATGCCTAGGAATGCAGTTCCTAGGCATATTAACTTTAGTTAGAGATGGAATTTCACCTTAAATTTTGAGTTCTCTGGCTTTTTGTCATTTTTAATACTATTTTAACAATTTTATTGTGTGTGAATAATAGAGTATACATTGAGGTTCAATAGGTGCAATACTACTAAATGTACATCTTGGTAGATTTAAAAATGAGGGATTTATTTTGTCATTCATAAAGTTGTAATACAGTCTGGAAAAACTATTTGTTAAAAGATAACATCTACTTAACCTGCTTATTTATTTCTTGTAGTAGAAGGTTAGATCCACAATAAATACACGAAGAAATAAGTAGATAGGGGAATTTATCTTAGAACTAAGATCCCTGTCACGCTTTTGAAATGTGAAATGCACGAAGACCTGTCAGAGAGATATACGGACATGATATTTTTTTTACTGTGCATTTGGAAGTATTTAGCTATATCTGTCATTCGCTAGGGCCACTAAGCAGTGATCAAGTGATATAATAATATGAAATTGTCTGTTCAGTTCAGCACATGTGTGCGCGCGTGTAAAGGGACATTTGATGGAACTGTTCACAATTCTCAGTTCTTTTAACTTTCTCACTTTTTGTGAAAAAAATATTTTCAAATTTAGCTGTTGCTTTATGTAGATAACTTTGGGGAAAAAATAAAAACACCTCTGAACCCTCTAGCA
>NW_017728886.1:167657623-167662623 GCF_001723895.1 Crocodylus porosus | reverse complement strand
AAAGGAAAGGCTCACTGTTGTAATTCCCACTGTTTTTCTGTATATTGGTCTTAGGGTTTTGTTTTTTGTTTTCTTGCTCTTAGTGACAGTTACCCAGCTAATTCCTGCACTGTGTGACCAAAAGGTATTCTGTAGGTGTGTCTACATGTGCTCATTTACTGTACAGGAACTAAAATTACTCTGCAGAATGGGTGCATGTCTATATGTGCATGCATGTACTGCTCTGTAAATATAGCGACTTATGCTGAATTGAGCCTAAATGTCATAACTGCACCATGCAGGTGTCAAATTTATACCCAATTAGTTACTGCACAGTAATGCATATTTAGATGCCTTACTGCGCAGTAATATTGTGTGTGTGGACTGACATGGGACTAAAATTAGTCCCATGGCAGTCTGTACTCAGTGTTAATATGCTTTAACACCTGCACGTGTAGATGCTCATCTGTTCCTGCTTACTGCACAGTAACTTACTGTTAAGGAAATTTAAGCAAATGTAAATTCACGTGTAGACATGCCCTTGTGTGTAAGATACCATCTCAGAATGCCTGTTGCATTAGGGGCTAAATTTTCAAACTCAGGCTCTAAAGTTGCTAGTGTATGGTTTGGCATGCAAGTTTGTTCATAAAATATCGATGCTAATGTTACAAAATTTAGATTTGCCTGTGCAAGGAGCTTTTCTAAACACCTGACTACCTGGAAACTAACTACCTGTGAACATATATAACAACAAGGTTGAAGATGCTTTGAAAATTTGGTATAAACTGTCCTTAAAGCCAATGGATGATTTTCTCTATTTCTGTAACCAAGGGACCTCAGAATTGGGAATGCTGCTACCAGGGAATCACTGCTTTACCTGTGGCTTTGGCAATTTTATGTGTGTATATAGGCTGGAGGTGGAGGAGTAGGAGCTGCCACCTGTGGCATTCTTTTTTTTCATAGGCAGTTAATATCTCATTAACTTTGTTTTTTACTTATGCTGCTGAAATCACTTATAGCTGAGGCTCTGCACTAATTCCATAATGGATTGCTTGTACCAGTATAAGTGGAGGTGACTGCAGGGTCTGTGGAAGGTGGGAATGAGCCAGAAAAGTTACATAGTATGTTTGACCCTTCAGGACCTGCCTGGCCTCTCTATATACTGTGTATTAGAGGGATCCACATGTCACATGATATTCTATGAATCCTAAAAGTCCTTCCCCTGAAAGAAAGTATGAAGGAAACTATTAGACTCATCTGAAGCAGCACCTTGGCTCCTTGGTTCCCTTCCCATTTCTGTCACTGCAGGAAAGGGGATAATTTGGGTCCACATTAGTAAAGTGACTCATTTTGTTTTTAAAGCTGTTTTATAATTTCACTGGGTTGGTCCAAGATTAGCATTATTATTCTATAATGGCATTTCACGTGGGCCTTAAGAAATGAATCTGCTTAGCCATGCTAGTACTTACTAAGTAAAAATGCTACTGTGAATTGATAGATTGTATTTATAGGCAATGGGGCAAAATTTTGGCTGGTATAAAAATACTAAAAACTGAACATTTACATGCTTTAAAAGTAGTGAGCCTGCCAAATCTTTTTCTAATTGTTCCAAAGTTTGAAACAAAGGAATATCATTGAAGATAAATAACATGAGTTTTACTTCAGTTTCTGTAGTAATCCCCAGACTTGGGGTTTTTGTTTTTTAATATCATGAAAGTTTTAGAAACATAAACAGTACTGAATTGCCACTGGTACTGAATAATAGGGCTTTTATTGTTGCCTGGGCTTTTCAAAATAGTCAAGTAAATAATTTAATTTGTATGATTAAATAGAAGGTTACTAAAGAAGACTGTGTTCAAATCAGTTAAAATTTTCTCAGTATCCTTAATTTGTTAGTAAATTCAATATATTTTATTTAAGCAGAATCATATATACAGTATATTAACTTTTTCAGGCAATCTTTACTCAGCATAGAAAAGCCAGATGTATGGGAATTGTAAAAAATCAGGATATGCATAAAAACTGTTCAAGTGCATAAAGCAGCCCCATCTGGAAGACATCTAACAGAAATGAAGTTGTACAAAACCATTCCATTGATAATAAAGCTAATTTTTATGGGTCTGACAAGTATGTAATTATGTTCAGTGGTGCTTTTCAGATTTTATCACAGTCAATAAACCGCAGTGGTAATTTCATTCCCATTTGACATATTTACATGGAAACATTTGATTGGAGGAATTAGTAACCCTGAAAGCCTTGATAGATATGTTTTAATGATCTGTGACCTCCGCAGTCCCTCATCTGTTTATTGTTGCAACAGGCGAGAAGTCGTTCCTATGTGACCTTTGTGGCTTTGCCGGCGGGACACGTCATGCCCTCACCAAGCATCGGAGGCAGCACACAGGTCAGTAAAGCTGTCTTTACCCTTTGGTATTTTTTTCTCCAGCAAGGGAATAACATTCAGACTAGGGAATTAAGCAAGTCAAATAGTACATTATAGCACAAATAATATATTGCTTCATTGCTTGCTTTGCTTTTTTCATTTTTGTAAACACTGTATAACAAGAGTTTATATTAAATGCAGTTAACTACACATTTTAATCATTTCTGTTTTTTTAAGCAAGGTAAAACGGTAAACTTCTGATATATACTTTAAATTAAAGCTAAGTACACTAAAGACTTTTTTTCAAGGCCTAGATAGATTAAGCAGTGTGTGAAGCTTTTGCAAGAATCTTTCTGACGGGTCTCTAGGTGAAAATTAGGGACCGTATTTAGGTGATTCCATTATTTTGGATTGAGGCGTAGTTCAAAGATAGCAAAGCTGCAGTTAACCTTTTGCAGTTTTAAGACGGTTTGCAATTAATAGATGCAACTTTAAAAAATACCACATGGTTTGCTTATAGAGGAGGCTTTCTCTTCTAGGATTGGTAACGTTTTCATACCACCTAGTTATAAAAATTTAGTATCAGATAAAATTAATTGGGTCTTAGCTATACAAAACTAAAAAAGTATAAGTATTAAATATTTATTAATACATTTTACCTTAATTGTGCTTTTTAGTAGTCTATAGTAATTATTTGATTATTTGAGTAGGTTTTGCTCAAACAGATGCAGAAGTGTCACTTTTTAAACCACTGTCATTTTCATTTTAGTGACTAGCTTGAGGATAATATAATATCATCAAGAATTACTGTGTGTAGTTAAGTCAGCATTGTCTAACGTACAGTGGGCAGAAATTGTTAACATATTTAAGACTCTAATTGTTGCATCATGAATTTTCCATAGATTTTATAATGAAATCTCTATGGGGCTTTTATGCTGTGGCACTATGTAAACTAATTCTAAGTCAGGACACTCTGCACTGTAGACCAGAATTTTCTTGAGTAAGCCCTCACTGTTTGCTTGGAAAGCCTGAACCATACATGCAGCCATGATGTCAGTTTATTAAACCAAATACATTTGGAGGGACGGCTGATGCTTACACAGAGGTGGGTTTTTCAAGACTAACTCCAAACATCATTACACAAATTTCTCATAAAGATAAATATACAAGGCCAAGCTCTGCACTAAATTACAATGATTGCTATTTCCAGTGTTAACTTTTATGATAACAAAAGATTTACATATGTGAAAAAGGCTTGCTTCATTCAATTCCTACTTGCTGCTGAATGTTTGTATTTTTAAAGGTTCAGGATGATACATTCAGGAAATATAGTACTGTATTTTATCAGTGTATCACTCTCTGATTAATAACAACTGCTCTAATTAAGGTTGCATACTTCAGTTTTACCTTGCTTTTTCCATTTTCTGTACCTTTCAGACACTTTTGCCTATTGATCTAGAGTTTACTGGTCCTGGTCTCTTCTTGAACACTGGCTCTTTGGAGCATAAGCCTGTGCAGAAACAAGTCAGAAATTTTAGAACCTTTGAGCCATGGATCATCTTTATGTTCTGTGTTTGCATTTCACCTGGCACATTGGGATTCTGATCCAGAGGTAGAACTGAGAAGTAGCAGAAATGATAAAACATGTGTTTTGGAATAGGAAAATGGGAAAAATTAAAGGATTTATAGACATATTATTGGCTGCTCTGATGCACTGGAAATCCAGCACATCAGAGCAGACTTGGTTAACTGAGTCTGGGGAGCACAGAAGCTGATGCACCCACACTGTGTTGCATGCATTCTTCCAGCCTTGTCAATGGCTGCCTCACCCACCCCAGCATCCCAGCTCTTTAGGAAAAAAAAAGCCACGCACTCACCGGGTTGCGGGGGGGGCGATCCCCACTGACCCACACTGCTTGGGGGGCTCTGCCACGAGCCCCCAGAAGCTCTGATGGCCACTGCACCAGCCGGTAAGTTCAGGCTTTTTTTTTTTTTTTTGGCTTTTTTTTAAACAGCTGGGATGCTGGGGCCAGGCAGGGCAGCCATTGATGGGGCTCGAAGAGAAGGTTGGGGTTGGGGGCTTGTGGGAGAGCCCCCCAATGCAGCACGGGATGGTGGGGGGCAGCGGGGATCGCCTGCCCACCTGGCAGGAGCAGGTGAGTGCAGGGCTTTTTAAAGAACCTGGGATGCTGGGGCCAGATGGGGCAGCCATTGATGGAGCTGGGAGAGCACGTCAGGGGCACTTAATGGGGTTGGGGGAACAGGCAGGGGTTGGGGCCTGGCTGGGGTCCCCATGACTCCCTGCTTTTCCTCTGGGAGTCAGAGTGTAACACTCTTGGATATTTCTTTAGATTTGTTTATGTGGAATGTGAACACCATTTCAGTAGCGAGCAAATTTGTTGGTGTATATATACTAGGCCTGTGCGAAGCATCTAGTATTCACTTTGGATTTGGATTCAGCCAATTAGAGCAACAGTGATTCAAATCACTGCCCCAAATTGATTCAGCCAAATCTGATTCAGAGATGCAGCAGCTGCTGATTCAGCCAAATCTCCAAATCAAACAGGCCTCATCCCCCACCCACTCTTCCAGCCCTGTCAATGGCTGCCTCGCCCAGCCCCAGTGTCCTGGCTCTTTT
>NW_017728886.1:167525938-167657468 GCF_001723895.1 Crocodylus porosus | reverse complement strand
CTGGATAGTGCGGGGCTTTTTTTCTTTTTCTTTTTTTTTTTTTTTAAACAGCCAGGATGCTGGGACCAGGTGGGGCACCCATTGATGGGGCTGGGAGAGCAGGTAGGGGACAGGGGTACTCAGGGGGGCTCGGGAAGTAGGCAGGGGATGGGGCCTGGCAGGGGTCCCCCTGTGACTCCCTGCTCCCCCCCTACTTACCGGCATGAAGCCCAGATCCAGCTCCCTGCAGCGGTGAGTGGGGACTTCCTGAATCTTCAAATCTTTCTCTGAATCTTTTCCAAATAGATTTGGAGGCTTCAAATTGAATTCAGACCTTTTTATTGGTCCCCCAATTCAATTCAGATTTGGAGATTCGGCTGCCAAATTGGGCCAAATCTCCTCCAAATTGAATCAGCACCTGAAGCTTTGCACAGCCCTAATATATAGATCACTCTGTGACCAAGTATGCATCTAAAATTATCGTCATCCATAGCAGCATTATTTCCTGTGCTATATCATAGGCAGAATTTACTGATGGTTGAAAAGAAAATATGTAACATGCGAGTGCTGATAGAATTATCAATGTGCATAAAAAGTTCCAATATAAAATTAATAGATAAATTTACTATTATAAGGTAATTACTGTACATAAAAAGGAACTGAAAAATGTTTCAAGGTGCTGCACATTTATCCAGAATTGCAGGAAAACAGTATGTCATATTTTCTCACATACTACATGCTGCTTCCTCCCTCCCCTCCCCACACAAACCAGTCACCCATTGGGATGCATGTATTAAGTGAGGAAGCTGATTTTCTGCCAATAGAAGCACCCTGCTTTGATTCCTGCTCTACAGTGCGGTAGCTGTGACATTACCATTCAGGCAGTTGGGAGAGTCAGTTGATTCTCACATTATTCTTCACTTCATAGTTGTTAATGAACATGTCTCCTTTTTAATTGTCTTGATGTTCTGTTAATCAAGCTAACCTTTCTTAGGGCAGTTTTGCTGTTTGTCTCGTCTCCCTCCCATTCCCCAGCCTTGGAAATGGTATTTCAAAAACAGGGTAACCCATGGATACCAGACTTCAGCAGTAGCTATGGTTTCAGCTTTAATTAAGCAGGAAAGGGAGGGTGAATCAGTTAAACATGTGCTCTGTCCATGCTCTGTGCAGTCATAACTCTTGAAACAACCTTTTTTCTTCATTCTGCCTTCTAAATTAGGTGTATTATATTGTGGGGCATGTTGTATGTGAGAGTGCAATATATTAAATTGTTACTTGAGAAATGGTATGTGATCACATAGTTAAAGAAGCTGGATAAGGCCTCCAGCTCTTTTAAGTTGGTATAATTCCAATGGTAAAACACTTTAGCCAAAGTTTCCAAATACAGATGAATAAAACTAGATACCCATACCCGTATTTAAGCACCTACATTAAAATGGACTGTTTTTTAGAGCTTAATACCTAAAACTCCCATGAACATTGAGAGTTGTTAATAGCCAAGGTGTCTCAAAATCTGGCTACTTCTTTTAAGTGTCATTATTTACAGTTAAATGCTTAAAGTTATCTTAATGATAATGATTGTTGTAACCATGTATAAAACACTGTTCTATTTGCTGGATGGTATTTGCCCTCCTCTTGCCACCCGGGTGGAAACTTTCTTGCTATGATCAAAGGCTTTCACAGGTTATAGATCATTAAGCCTGCATCCAGCAGGCATAACTTTATATTTTATGTCAGGACTAGACTCTCGTTATTACTTTGCTATTAACTTTATACTATACAGGAAGTATCTCGGAGACAGAGGGATCTATCTTTTTGGCATTTATCTGCCTCTGTGGCACAAACAATCAGAAATGATTCTTTAGTAGAAAAATTATCTGTGTCTTATATTTGTTTCAAAGAAAATGGCACAGTCCACCTTTTCCCTGTGGTCTTTGTGCTTATGTGGGTTCCATGATATTCTTTTCCAATGCACAACTTTATCTCACTTCTAAGCTACACACACCACTCCTTGTATCTATATTTCTCTTGTGTATCACTGGTTGACACGGTTTTCCCTGAGCACAGAATGCTCAAGCAAATTACAATCAGGTTTGAAGAGGATAGGTATCAAAAATGGTCTAAATGGCTTAAATAATTCCATGCTGCAATATAAACTGTCTAGGGGGCTGACACAAAACATCTCCCAATCCAAGATTTACTTTTATCACCTGTCAAAGACCCTTGATTCAAGGGCAAAGGAGCAAATCCTCGTATGTAGTTGAGAAGTCTTGACCAGCTTAATAAGCCTTCCCTTCCCCCAGCCTCAAGGCATCAGGTATATTGGTATCCATGAGGAATTTTCAGCATATTTGACAGATGTTTGACACGAGGGACGACTGACTCCAGGACTTGCAACTTATCCGTTTGCTTCTGCTCCTTTATTCTTTATTCTGCTCCTTTTTTCTTTAGGCAAGATTTTGGTACTCACATGAAATAATACCGGACTCTGTATAGTCTCATTTTCGTTGGGGTGATTACTTGGAGAGTGAAAGTGCTATTCAATATGTGGAGGATCGCAGAATCTGGCCCTTTGTCTCTTACAGAGCAGAACATCTTGAGCATTCAGTTTAGAAAACAGAGAATGCTGTTCAGAAGTGAAATGTTTTTATTTTATATATAGTCATGATAAACAGGAAATAAAAATGATTAGCCTTAACAAGTGACAGTGAATGCTTTCCCCTGTTGCAAATATGATACAACACCACACAGGACCTCCTTGATAGTGGTATACTTCATGGTGAATTAGCATGTATGTTTGCATGGCAATTCCAAGAGAAAGGAATAATTTAATCCTTTGATTTAGTAGTTGGCATTTCTTCTATGATGCAAAATGAATGAATGAAGCAAAAGTTTTACTTAGCAGGTATACTCGCTCTCAGTATAGTGGACACTTTCAATGCACAATGACCCTGACTTAAAAAGAGATGTCCTAGGTTTCTCTGGTGGTACAATAGCTTCTTATCCAGATCCAGTTCTGGTGGATTAATTTAGAAAATTCTATGATAATTTCATCAGCTCCAAAAAAGATTAGTGGGGCCTGAGAACTTCAGCTGTTTCAGCACCTTTTATTTTCAGGCCATAAGTCTTCTGTATTGTTAAGAGACCTTGTCAGATTGAAATCTCTGTTCTTGTGGAACATTTTGAATTAGACAATTGTGGAACAAAGAAATAGTTGTGTGTCAATGGGAGCTGGAGTGAGGAATCAAATCATTGCCCTTTATACAGTACTTGCAGGGTTGCACACAAATTGGTGTTATGTCTCAACTAGAATCCAGTTTACAGGACTACAGTAATGTTTGTGAAGTAGCAATCCTGCTACTTCATGGCTTAGAAGGGAAGTTTCTACTTCACCAGTTGTCCTGGGATCTTACTGAGCAAATCCTGTTTGTTCACGTTTTGTGCAGGTGAGAGAATCTGACACAAGACCCATGAAAAATTCTGCTTGAAAGCAGTACTGCAACTTTTAGTGGCTGCTGTGTATAAAATTAGTTGCATTCCATACAGAATATAAATAAACACGTTTTTTTATTAGAAAATTAAATACAATAAATAATGTCACATAACAAACTGCCACAAAAATCAGAGAAAAATAAATTTGGTAAAGTATATTAAACTAATTTTAAGAGTTTCCGTTAAACTTCCAATTAAGGATCTGAGATTTAAGGCTTGAAATCTCAATGGGAACATAAATTAAATTACTAGTTGAAAGTTAGGTTTTCTGTTCTTGAGGGAAATTCCACAATTCTGAGGGGGGAAATGAAATATCAATTTCAGAATGAAAAGTAGAATTGTTAAAATGTCCAATGGACAGACAAATCCCCAAACTCTAATTTAAGAATATTTGAAATATTTCATTTTGAAATTGTACAACTAAAATAATCTGAAGGCCCAAGCTCAAAGGCTTTTGGTTTCCAGGGTTTCTGAGTTTCCTAGCTCATCATCAGCACTTGTTGCTGATTGAAGGGAAGCCCGTTGGGCTTCTCAGAGCTTTCAAGTAGCCTGATTGGTACCTGATCCCAATACCAGTCTCTTGGGTGTATAGGGAGGGGGGACCTGTAACATCTGAGATCTCTGGCTTGGTTCTCAGGGAAGAAGACTGTGGAAGAAAGGCTGGAAGCCCTGAGACCTCAAGCCAGAATTTTCTGAACTCTCTAGCCCCTGTTTCAGAGTCATTAGCCAAGCCTCAGCAGAGCTGCAGGACATACAAGCCCTTGGCCTGCACTGAGGAAGTCCTCACTGCTGCCCATGGAACCAGGGTACCCTAGTAGTCCTCCAGACACCTTGGTAGGAAACCAGGAAGTAGTCCATCACAATTCTGCCTATATCTCATCAGAAGTTTGTCAAAACCAGTATGTTTTCCTGAAATGTTTAAGTTTTGATGCCTGACCAGCTCTAGCTTTGGCTTACAGATCCTTGCTAATTCATTGCTAATCATCTCTCTTCATTTCTCACCTTACTCTTGAACCTTACTCTTTTCTTTCTCCGTTTTCTTCACATAATCTTGGTGGTTCTTCTTGCCTCTCCTGTCATTGGCATGGTTTTGACTTCCTTTTCCAGTGGTCTGACATTGGAGTAGTTTTACCATGCCTTCCTAGTTACTATCCATACAGCACCAGTGGATTTGGTTTAGTATCATATTACTGACTAGTTAAATACTGTACTTTGCTGTGTTAAATCCTTGATTTGCCTTTTGTATCAGTTAGTGTGTGCTTAACATTGCAGGGTCTTCCTATAGACCAGTGGTCTCCAAAGTGGGGTGCATGCACCACAGGGGGTACACAAGACGATCCATTGGGGTGCGGGAAGAAAATATTAGAACTTCTATTTATATTTATGTAAATATACATATATTGGGGATGCGTGCTCAAAAATTTTTTACTGATGGGGTGCGCAATCAAAAAAGTTTGGAGACCACTGCTATAAACAACAATATTCAGTCAGCTGCTACTGCTTCAGCTGTAGGTCCTTGAGGAGGATCAATCAAACTGATGACAATATAAATACAGAATCTTGTAGAGGAATCTGTAATTCCATATTTTATTTTTCTGATCTTAGTTTTATATATGTATATATATCACAGAAGTAAGAGTGTTACAGGACATGTTGTACATAGAAGTTCCACAAGTTAGCCAAACTTAAGGAAATACCTAAGAGGTTTGTGTCTTTGTTCAAATACTTCCATGAATTTTTGAAGATGGTGGTTTGCACCAGATTGCTGTTTGTGTGATCAGTCCCATTCGCTCATTCCAATCTTGCACTCTTCAAGACATTTATAGGTCAATGTAATAAAGAAAGAAAATTTAATAATATATGTGTTTTTATCCAGATGAGTGACTCGCTTTGTGTTTCTATTTCTCATGTGAACTGCTCTTTGACTTTAATGTGCAGTTACATTACTCGGCACTGAATTTAATATATAATGTAGCCTCTTCCCTTCAGTTTTTCTCCACCGCAGCTCAAAATAAATGCTTCATACTATATAAAATATAGTACAGTAAGTCATGTGCTGTTTCATTAAGAAGAAACTTAAAATTTAAAGATACTCTGTGTTATTTTTCATTTCCAGTTAAGCCAATATTTACAGGAGAATGCTAGAAGAATCCAAGCTGAAGTTTGTTTTTTTTCCCATGTGTGTATTGAGCGGCAGATAAAATGAAAGCTGAGATTTAGTTGGTAGATAAGCACATGTAAAAGCTTGGAAAAGTCAGTAATAAATGTTAAATAGTTGAAGCCAAAATAGCAGGATAAGAAAGTAACTTCATACATGATATTTTGAACTGACTGCAGTGGAGAGAGCTGAGAGATGGGGGTGCCAGAGGAATGGTTGCTCAACATTTATAAATTTGCCAAATTTGAACCATGGCAATAGAAATCTCCTTTGCCAGTGGCTTAAATAAGGGCTAGCCATTTTCTGTTCATGAGTACTTTGGATTCCAGCGAGGGCATCAGCTTCTATGCAACACATAAGAATCATGACTAGGTAGGATGCTGGAGCTGGTAGCATTTTGGGTCAAACTGGAGATCACTAACAAAGACAGATCCTTGACTCTGGAATTTGCTTCATCCTTTGTTTTAGAGCCCAGGTTTGATGAACTGTAGGGCATTCCTGGGGATTCTAGTTAATAAGGTTGGAGGTAAGGGAGAAGGAAGAATTTTCTTTTAATAATCTGGGAAGCGTTTATGATTATTTTGACCTCCAGATATGTAGATTTTATTGCCCTTTCACCTTAGAGCTTTGAAGCTGTACTATTTTACTTATGAATCAGTCAGTCCATGCAGCTGTCTCTGAAAAGACCCTTTGTTCTTGATATGGCTTCTGTGTGTTGTTCTCTGGATCTTTTAATAGTGGCTTGATATTAAAGGGAGGTTGTTAGCTGTGTTAGTCTGAAGTCAAGCAAAAAACTGAGTAAATGTGTACCTTATAGACTAACTAAATCAGAGGTGCATAAGCTTTGTAGATTACCCTGCCCTCTGCTTGGTACTAAAGTAAGCTAAATCACATGCGGTAGGTATTCATTGAGAGGAATAGTTTGGGTGGCAGCAGTAGTCCTTTTTCTTTGTACATGGCATGGTTTCCTTCTTGTCTGCATGTTCCTTTTGTCTGGAATGTTTGGAGACATTCAGAGCTGAGCTTACCAAGTAAACCTGAATGTTTTCCTACTGGCTTGGTTACTTTTCCATACGTAAATATTTGCCACCCTTATCACAGCTCCTAAGAATGGCAGGCAGTCATTTTCCACCGTTTAGTTGACCTGTTGTTGCGTGGTGCTGCCATGATGTATTTTCTGTCAGGTGAAATTTACACATACTCCTCTTGACAGGAACAGTTAGCCACAAGGATTTCCTAAGGAGAAACTTCCTCATGCAGTGGATGAGGATTATCATTTTTCTTTTGGTCATGATGGAATTTCCAAACTCTCCTCGTTAGAGTGGAACCTGCCTAATCTGTCAGCCTCACTGGCCTGCCCCAGTGGAACAGCAGAACTTTGCTAATATGTGCTCCAGTGAACTGCAAATTTGAAAATCTTTCTGTGCAGGTTTGCATGTTTCCATTTTCCCAAGATGCAGGTTAGCAAGGCTCTGATGCCTATTAAATGAAAAGTGTGAAAATAAACAAACAATCAGGTAACTATCAATAAAAATATTTGCAGCATCCAACTTGGGCTTCACATATTCCTGTTGTCTTTAATGCATATGGCAGAGCAAACCAGGAGATAGCATAGGAATTTTCAGTTCAAGAACAGGTTATCCAAATGTAGCTGGGGAGTGTGTGGCATCCCAGAGAGTTTAATCAGGACAAAGTCTTGTCAGCCAAGCACCTGGAAGAATCAGTTGCTTCAGAGAAGAGGAGACTGAGTGTCTAACAGGAAAATCCCATTTAGGGCAGGAAGGGTATACTTGCCAACAGTCACAATTTGTCCTCTACAAGAATTTCTTCATTGTGTCCAACCTCTCACTCCTCCTTGTCATGAGCAACAGGGTATGAAAAACAGTTGCTGAAATTCTTTCCAACAGCTACTAGAAACAGTTGCTTCAATATTTGATGAAGTTCTCAGAGGCTGCCTCTCCTTTCCCTGTCTACTTATCAATGAATCCAATGTTTGCTTGCTATTGCTCCTCTTTTGAGCAGACCTTTTAGGACTAAGAAACCTATGGTTAAGGCTTTTTCTGACACGCCAACTTCTTCTGATGGACTCCTCAGGATTAACCTAACCTTTCTTTTGGGGAATATTGCCGAGATGGAAGTACCACCTATCAGTAAGGTAGTACCTGATTCTTCCCATTATAATACCCCGTTTCACTTGATTATAACTGCAAAACTTTAATGCTTTCTACTGAAACATTAGATGCAGGTGTCTGCCTCAAGCTGTCTTTTTCTTTCTTTTTTGAAGTTCAGCCAAAACAGTGCATTTTTTTTCAAAGAATGTATATGAGGAAAAAATATCATTTTGTCTATGTGAAAAATCCTGGCAACTTTTTCTTTAGCTGTTTCCAGTGACCCCTTGCTTCATAGTGTAGCAGGCACTTGATAGCTAGCAGGTAGTGGACTTCTGCTGAAGTGCCTTTTGCTGTCCATCTGAACATTTGTCCAGATCTGATCAAATTATAAGCATTTGAAATCTGAAGTTTCCATGTGGTCCTCAGAGATTTCATCATGTAACTTCCCTGAAGTTTCTGTCTGTACTGGCCAGGATGGGCAGGATTTACCCAGAAATTGCAGGAGTGGCCTATTGAGGGCTGTAGTGCATCTAAGTTGAAGCACATGAACTGAAAATTGGGAGCCTGTTTCTCCTGTACACTTAGTAATCCCCCTGATAAGTTCAGGCAGTGTGGAGGGAGAAACTGCTTGATTCAAATGCACAGAGGAAAGAAGCTTCACATGCAGAGGGCTGGGGCTCATACAGAGTAGAGGGAAACTAAGTACATGTGTTGGAGGGTGGTGGTCAGGAGTCTGAACTGGGTGTATTTGGTGAGGGGCTGTGACTAGCTGGGTACTGAAAAGACTGAGGCTGAGTACAGATGTTCGTTTCTACCAGAAGAAATTTCTTCCATTAGAAAAATAACCTGGGACCTGGACTGTATAGAAAATGCAAGATCTCCAGCCAGGGGGCAGTTAGGGAAGCCCTTTGACAGCCTATCCTTTCCCCTGCCTGGGAAAGAAGCAGGCTGTCAAGTGGTAGTTGGCAGCTGCTGAAAAGCAGCAGCTGTCCCTGAGAGCTGAAGGAGAATTCCTCTACCATCCCACTAGTCAGCTGATTAGCAGGAAGGGGAGAACAGGAGGAGGATAGCTTCACAGGAGAATAACTCCATTCCTTGTACTCCTCCAGGCTGACCTGGACTGAGAATAGGACTGATAACTAAAATAACATCATGCATTGTTGTCCTGGTCATGACCCTGCCTCCACCATTGATTGACTTAACTTTTCTATAGAGTTGTTCCATTAAAGGACATTACGAGCTAAATCCTGCTTTTATCATATACCCTGGACCATCATGGCTACAAAAATAGTTTCATAGTTTCTAGGGTCGGAAGGGACCTGAGTAGATCATCTAGTCCGACCCCCTGCCATGTAACATTAACTTTATTCTGTCTATAAATTGCGGCTGATGATACTTAATTATTTCCAAGTCTCCTCTGTTTCCCCATCCCCAGTTATCCCATTTTATCCTGCTGGACATTACTAATGAGTCTGTAATAAGAAAGAAGCACTATATTAACTCCCTGCTTAGTAGCGCACTTGCAATTAAAGAGGAAGAAGTGCTTTGCATCTGTGCATAGTTTTGTGTACCCCTCACTCTTCTGGGCAGGCTGCTCCAATACCCTACAAAGAAGCAGCCTGCTGCTAAAGTAGGTAATATAATGAGAGTTAGCATAGAAGCATTGTATTATTAAGATAAGCTCATTGTATTAGGAACTGCAGTTGGCGTTTGCTCATGTGATACATATGGACTAAAAGTCTAAGTCAGGGAATTTGCCAAAAGTCTGGGCCTACCTTCCTTGTCTGTTGATTAAAATTAATAATGCCAATCTTTTCTTATCATCTTCCAGGAGAGAAACCATTCAAATGTGATGAGTGTAACTTTGCGTCTACAACACAGTCACATCTGACACGACATAAGCGTGTCCATACTGGAGAAAAACCTTACAGATGTCCCTGGTGTGACTACAGGTAATGAGACATTAACAATAATGTGACAAGAGAAGGGTTAAGGTACTCTGATGAGGTTAATTTGAAGTCACCAGTAAAAATATATTGCCATTAAAACACCATCAGTGCAGCAGTAATTGCATATTAAATTAGGAGTTAAATTTAAAATCTGAATCTCATAGAATTTAGGTATTACTTTACAAAGAAAAAACAAATGATGGGAAACCTTTTAATGATAACAGTATAATGCTAATGCTGAGTGTTTGTTTCACAGCTGCTCTGGTGTCTGTTAGAATTCTCCATGGTGAGAATACTTATCTGCATTGCCTTTTCAAATCAGCTGCAGTTTTGAAATTTTTCTCGGTTGAGTTGCAGCTATTCCAGCAAGAAAGAAAAAGTCCCTACAAAAGGCTTAGCAGCCTCAGTACCCATCAAACACTTAATAGAAGTGGAAGCAACTGGAGTTAGTTAATGCATTGCTGAGTTTGGGGTTTCTGCTACAGTTTTTCCTTCTGCTTGCCAGCCTGCTATATTAAGTGAGGGCATTATGATGGGCAGAGTCTCATGAGATGCATCAAAAGCCATCTTATTTTGGCAGTGTCATGGCTACATCATTGCCTAGGAAAATAGAAAGTTAAGATTATATGTTCATGCCTTATGTTCATTATAACATTCAGTATTAAATGATCATATAGCAATTCTCAAATTCAGTGCAATAGATCATTTTTATGCCACCTGGAATATATTCAGCATATAATAGTTCATAATACTACGTGCTGTGTACACAGTATTGTGTACTGCTTTGTATGTGCCACACCGGAAAGTCTAGGCAGAATCATTCCAATATGACGTTATGAGAATTAACTTCCAAAAATTAAAAAAAAAAAAAAACAGTAGTCCATTTGAAAAACAGTATGTAATTAAAAATTCTTAAAATGCATATACCAAGCCGGGGGGTGGCGGGGGAGAAGGCAGGCATGCCAGTACACTATTTATTAATTTATTTATTTATATACCCTGGACCATCATGGCTACAAAAATAGTTTCATAGTTTCTAGGGTCGGAAGGGACCTGAGTAGATCATCTAGTCCGACCCCCTGCCATGTAACATTAACTTTATTCTGTGTATAAATTGCGGCTGATAATACTTAATTATTTCCTGGGTCTATTTATTAATTTATTTTTACTTTGGTGAGCTGACCATGATCCTTATTTTAAACTAATATTGAATGGAATGTCTGCAACTAAAAGGACAAAAAATACAAACTTGAAGCTAGGCACTACTAAAACATTTTTTTTACACTTTAGATGTGATAAATGGAAGGAAACTCCAGACCTGTTAGGGAATTGCACAGTTTCTTCTCTGAGCAAGTAAACAGACATTCACTTTTGATTCCTGCAGGGGCCCAGGCAAGAAGCCAGGGGGTGCTAAAACATGCTTCCCTGTTAGCTGGAGCAGACAGCTCGGGCCAAGGCTACCCTACCCACCCTTGAGGTGGGGTGTGTGGAGGAGGTGCAAAACATCCTGGGATGTTTGGGAGACTGTGACCCTGGAAGTGATCTGGGACAAAAGTTCAAAGAACTGATTTAATCTAAATCAGTTAAATCTGATACTACATCCATTCAGGTTGATCGTAAACTGTTTCTGGCAATTTTGAAAGCAGTTTATGTGTGCTGAACTTCTGTTGCTTTACAGATTTCAACTGGTTTCTGGTCGCTTATATCGGTTTATGTGTAATTTCTGTCCCTAGCCTAAAAAGGTGTAAAATGAGAGCACCTTGAAGTAGCAGATAGATGTCTTTCCCTTGACTTCATTAGGCTTTGGATCCAGTTAGGAGTGAAGCAGGGTTTTATGATTAATTCAGTGTCTCTGAATGTTGACGTTAAAGCACGTGCATTGCAGGAGGTGATGGCGGAATGAATATGGCAAAGCACCCAATGAAGGGAGAAAAGTCTCCCTTTCCAGTGTCTGTGACAAGGGACATAGACTAGCAGACCTTACATTGGTCCCTACTCAAAGGAATAACGTCAATAGATCTAGTTAGGGTATGTGGGAAGGGTTATGATTATCTGAAGGGATTCATTGGAAGTCACCAGTAAATGGGAATGCTGCTTACTGATAACAGTAGTAAAAATGTATCACTAGAGTCCACAGTAGACAAGGTAGATGGCCCTTACAGAGATTTGCCTTTTTCTTTTCCCACTACAGAACATGCAGACTTGAAATAATTGTATCTTATAATATGTGCAGTGAACAAGGCACAGCTGCTGGCCATAATTTTTCCCAAGGACAATTTCCAGCATAAGGTAGAAGTCCCATGACACTTCATACTTCTATTAGGATTCTAATATCTTTATAGTTTCTTTTTCTTTTTTAAGAGAAGAAACAAAGGAAGAAAAATAATGTCTCATCCAAAATACCCTCTGGTCATCTCCATTCCCCCTTCTTATTTGGGAATGCTTTGTCCATTGACAGTAACGTCTCAGTCACTCTCATGGACCCAGGGTGACCTACCCTTCGTTCCTGTGATGGGTGTACTCCTTTACGTAGAAGCTTATGCTGCTCGAGTCTAACAGGAGGTTCCTTCTGAGCCATGAGAGGTGGCTGGCATAGACGCAGAGATTTAGAGTTGCTGCAGTTGAGAGAGGCACCCTGCAAGGCTGCTGGGGAGCCAGGAGTGGGGTCGCTGTGCTTCAGAGCACAGCAGCCTTACATCTGCCTGCCAGCTTCCATAGTCCTGGGATATTAGCCAAGCCTGTTGGCAGTTATGTTTTCTACACTCCATCCGCCTCTCTCCCTTCCTCCCTGTCTCTCTCTCTCCCACTCCCTCTCCACTCTCTCTTTTAAAGTGGCTAACATATTGCCCTCCTCTTAATTCCCCCATTCTCCTCTCTTTTCAGGAAATGGTATTGGTGACTCAGCAGGTGGTGCTCTTCACACTGATTCAATAGTAAACCAAAGCCTCAGGATGCGCTATTCTGCTGTAGCTGTCTCATACATGGGACGTAAAAATCAAGGCATTAACTATTTGTAGGCATTAGAAAACACTTTTTGCAGTAGTAAAAAATATCAACCTTTTTGTATGCCGGTTAAACTCTTACTGAGGTAATTATATCCTGCTATTCTATTGTTAGCTCACCCAAACATGTACTTCAATGGTTGCTGGACTCCTTAGATATTGTTGAGTGGTAACTCTTAACAAGTGCAAAGTGTCTAATGATGATCATTCTATCTCCAATGGGTTGGATTCTCTTCACTTTGTGTGTGGAAATATAGAATAGTGTTGCAGTTTTAATACTACCTGCATGCATTCCAGATAGTAGTTTTGGACATTTTTTGAATGAAAAGATATTTATGTCTAAATAGAAGATATTTTATCATTTTTAAATTCATTAGTTTTCAGGTGTCTCTTAGAAATCAAAACTTAAAGAGTTTTGCTGCTTTGGGATGATATCATTGTTATTCAGTATATAAGAATGCTTGCCAGTGAACGAAAGGCTAGTTAACCTTGACTAGGAGTGCAAGAACAAATGCTAATAAAAGAAACAAATCTGAATTTAGAAACTGTTGTTATTAGAATGTGGAATATTTTTTTTAACTATACAGGCACATATCACTTGTCTTTTTCTCTTAGCAGCAAAAACTAAAGTGGAATAGACTATAAGATACCCAGGGAAAAAGATTGTTTTTGGCTGCATAGAACAGAAAGGAGAAAATCTTCTCTATAACTCAGTCAGCAAGGGAAATTCCTTTTTTAACTGGCGAAGACTTGAATGGCTGTGGTTTGCTCAAGTGAATGTTAACTACTTTCAGACTTTTATCACACAAATTATATCATTCTTAATATAACATGTAGTCTCCAGAAGAAAACAAGTGTAACATTTCATCATATTTATCCTATTGGTTTGTTTATATAACCTAAGTTTATGATTATAGTTCAAAAATTGTGCAAATATGCTATCTTAGATTTTTAGTCATTTGCATTTTGACCTTGTGATATTTACTTTTGTTCCTCCAAATCTATTGCATATAAATTACAGTACCTGAATGACAAAGAAATGATCTTTTAATTTTCAATATCTGACAATAGTGTTCAAGTTCTAACAGTAATGATAATTATTTATGAAAGAAGGAAAAACCTTAAAAATGAGCAATTCTCATATGGATTTTTTCATAAAAGTGTACAATTGGTATTTTCAGCTGGGGGGTGTGTGTGTGTGTGTGTGTATACATATCTGTGAAAATCTATATATACATAGGTGTGTGTGAAATATATGTATTTCAATTTTGTCCTATTAATTTAGCCGATGACACTTCATTCTATTTAAATATAAAAATATATGCTTTTCCCCTCCATTTACTATCTAAAATCACAATATGTCCCTCCATTATTAAATCAATGCACTTCATCATACAAAAAAATTTATTCACTCTTAATTAATGTTCACCACAATTTTATAGTACAGAATTGGTCTCATAGGGCCCTCTTCCACCATTACTTATGCAATGCTTATCTTAGATTTCTATGTCATTTAAGAGAGATGTGTTATGTGGCTAAACTTTTTAAATTGCATGAAATTGGTGTTCAACTGACAAAAATATTGTTTGCATTTCATAATGGGCACAGTAACAAGTAAGAAGTCGTATATAACTTGCTGAAACTGGACTAGGTCTATGAGCTTTAAGTAGTAAAACTGGGAAAATTATATTCCAAGGCCAGAGTTTTTAAACCTGGTTCCTAAAGTAAGGGTTCATATTTAGGCACCTAAGTATTAATAACCAGATTTACAAAAGTATTGAGTTCCTTTTAATTCCCAGTGAAATCAGTGGGACGTGCAAGTGCTCGAAATCTTTTGGTGCTCGGAAGCTGCTTTCACATGCATTTAAATGTACATGTAGGAGCCTAATTTTCATCAAGCAGATTTCATATTGTAAACCTGAGCCCCAGTAGAAGCTATTGTTTCATATATCTTTCATTATTTATTAGTCAAATAACAGTATATACCCACTATACAAAGAATGTACATCTTAATGCAATAGAGACACAGGTTAATAAGTTTTAAGATTGTATGAGGCCCAGGCCTGCTTTTCTAGCACACCAAAATCTCCCAGTGAAATCCATTGGAGTTTTGGGGACATGAACAGAAGATCAGACTTGTGATATGTAAACCACACATCTCCATAATTTACTGTGACCATGACATATCAGGACAGGTATAATAACTTACTATAAGTCACCAGTGTTCTTAAATTAAAGAGAAAGACACTTGCTCCTGTGAAACACCACTGCACAGTTTACAATTCACTCTTCATTTACACAGAGTACCCAGGGAAAAAATGGAAGGCAACATCCACAGGGTTGATAATGTTTTATGGTAATAGATAAGAGACTATACAAGCTTTATAAAATAAACAGCCAAGCCAGCAAAACAGCATTAATTCCATAAATGCACCTTTCCCTAAAATATATCACTCATGAAGGATGTCTTACCAGACTAAGGATAAATAGTATGCATTTTTAATATAATTATGTAAACTAAAATAAATATTTTACATTTATTATGCATAATAAAATAATTAGACAACACTCTACAAGGGATTATGGCATCTGAAATTCCAACTGCAGAAGGATTCATTGCATAGTTTCAGCAGCAACAGCATCCTGAGTTAAGGGGAGTGACTCCACAGGGGCTACTTTTCTTTTTTGGACAGCTTCCCTAGGGAATTCCTATTTCTTTTTGACTTATGGTGTATGTTCATAGATTGCAAAATAAGGACCAGTTCATAATTTGCCTGAGGTCATTGCACCTAAGTCATAAGAATGTACGAAGTAAGTGTTTTCCCTTTACATATGCTATAGCAGTTTTTAATAACCTTTCAATTGTCTTGGTACGATTACGTCAGCATTTGTAGTATTCCCTTAGCTATACCAAGAATAGCTAGGAAATATTGTAACTGCTGAGGTAACAGTATCGAGTTACTTAAGGCCAAAATGCAAACTTTGCAAGGGCGACCCCAATATGAAATGATGAAATAGAGTTTTTCATTAAAATTCAGTATTTACATACTGTTAGTACAGAGTGATATTTCAGAAGCCATACTATTTCCATATACTTACAGTAAGAAATATCTTTGGATGATATCGTAGTGCATCCATAAGTTGATGTTGACTTTAAATGGGCAACATTATACATAATAGACAGAACCGCATATTTCCATATCAGAAGAGCAGAGTAGGACAAAGAGGACATATATTTTGTGTTATTGAGCTATAGTTAAGGGTAATAAGACATGCTCATAATAGACCAATTCTGGCCTTCAGCAAGGTACTGAGAGCCTTCAACTCCTGTTCAAGTCAACAGGAGATGTTGAGGGCGCACAGCAGCTTTCAGGAATAGGCCCATAAACAGAAGATGAGAGTGGAAGCTTTAGAGGCAAATTGTGCTAGTGTGTGCAGGCACAGGCAGGCATCGGCATCTCAGAACATTATTTTGCCATTAGTGTTTAATAAATATTTAGATGAAGTGCTTGGTCACATTTATTTTAATCCATAGCCTCATGGTACCATGTAAGTCATTCTAATGAATGCATAGATAGCATATTCAATAATTGTTAACCTTTTTTTTATTATATATTTTTAATGCTTAATAAAGATTTTTTTTCTACTTACCTAAATTAAACCTTATATTTTATGTGGGTGACTTAGAGGGGAAAAAACATGAAAGATGACATGACCACTGCTAATAAACTAGCTGATAGCCTTGCCGATCAGCCTAACTGATAGACTTCACTTCAGAAGTATTTTCTAGAGTCTAGAATCTGGTGAAATCTGAGAGCATTAAAAAAAATAATGCAGTTGGTCTCAGGCTAGCTGCATTGGTTGTGAGACGTACTCTGCTGGCAAATCTCCAGTTGCATTGGTGGCAGCCTACAAAGGAGCTTAATTCCTTCCCTCTAAAGTCTCCCTGTTTTCTTGGCCGGGGGCAAATGTCACTACGGTGAGTGGGTTGAAAAAGCAACTGTACTGATTAGAAAATGTGATTATCCCTTAAAACGTAAATATAGAATTGAGGACTGTGTGTTTCTTTATGAAGTTGCTCTATCTGTCGAAAGTGTTTATGCAATATATATTAGTATAGCTACTGTGACAAGTTTAGTTCTTTTCCTTATTTTTACTGACTAGCCCTAGTACATTCTTGCATTATATTCATTCATATACACTAATGCAAATTTCACGTTTGTTTTAATGAATAAGCAAATTGCATCATTCAGTATGAATTAGGCTTAAGCATCATGCGTATTAAAAATTACTGAATGCTGGATTCTTAATTTTTTTTTCTTTCTGTGCTTTTTTCCTAGTTTCCAGCTTTTTCTTTGAAACTGCAAGAATTAGAATCTTGCTTTTAATTTTAATGAAAGCTGAGGTTTTCATGCAGTTACCTGACTTAAGGAGCTGGGATTTATATTTAAAGTCCAGAATCTACTTAAATTACTCAGGTACAACCCATTGACTTCAGTGTCACTAAGAGCAGAATTTAGATGTAACTTGTAAAAATTCCTATGTAGTTAGATCCCTACCAGCATTTTGTCTTGTGTCTGCTGTGCTCTGCTTTCCCCACTCAGCCATTCCCAGGCCCCTGAATTATTTACCCAAAGCTGACTCCCCAGTGCCACCTAACCATGGGACTAATCTCTAAACCAGTGGTTCTCAACATTTTTATACTCAAGGTACCCTTCCACAACATGTCTGAATTTAGTGGTATCATGTTTCAAAAGCTAATTTCACTTTATTTTTAGCTACAACAAATAATAGAGTAATTCTTCTGTTGCAAAATACTCAGAATGACTGCAACACGTCAGAATATTTTTGACACTCTGACTTTTATTTTATGAATGTATAGGTTCTTGCACACTTAACTGTGCTAATATTGCTCAAGGCTCTTAAAAGTAGTATCTTATCACCTCCCAGAGTGCTACAGCACACTGGTTGATACTCACTGGTCTGAACTCATATTTCTTTTGCAGTCTGCTCCCTATTGCTCTCAAGTACGTTTGAATCTTTGCTCAGTCCAAAAAAACAAAGTTTTGATATTCACCAAATTGGAACAAGTTGGTCCCATGTAGTGGAATGAAAGATTTTAAGGTAGTTTTCCACTTACACTATACATTTGATCTTCTTCCAACTCAGATTTGTTTCTATCCACCACACATCATTATCGTTATATTTCGTCTGTTGCATACAGGCTTGCTTTATATTCAGTGTAGCACAAACAGTCCTTTCAGGCTCTTTATATCAGTAAACTTCAGTAAACTATTTGGAAATCTTTTCATTTAATAAAAAGTAAATATAAATGTCATTCCACTTTCAAAATGAGTAATAAAGCTGTGGTCTTAAAAATATTGTTTTAGCAAAACCTCTTGCTATATTCTGTGGATCTTTCTGTATTTCCATGAAAATTAGTATTTATTTTAAAAATTTGTTTGATGTCTACAAGTAAACTCTGTTATTTGTTGAAATAATTGAAGCAGAAAATAGGTAATTAGGATCATTGATTAATTAACACCATTTTGAAAAAAAATTGACCATACATTTTTTTTTACTGACTCTTAAAGTAGAATCAAAATAAACATGTTTATTTAGTTTATTATTCCTTAGTCCCAAATCCAGTCATTATAGAAGGACCAAACCTATCTTTGGGGATGGTCATTCTACAAGGAATTACTGTGGACAGTCCCTTGAGTAGTAGTTAGCAATCACTGTATATATTATGGTAGAACAGCAAGCCTTAGAGATGAAATTAATAGAAAATAGTTTTGACAATAGTCTGTTGCATTATGTCTTATTCTCCAGGCACTAGAGCTATTATCATGTAATAAAGTTTGTGTGTTTGACTGTGTATAAACCAGCTTTTTTCCATTTGGACTATTACATCTATTACACAAAAACTGCATTTAGATAACATTATTATATTTGCAAAGTTATGCAGTCAGAAGCTTAGAAATTCCAGAATTAAAATTTCTGGTGCAATCTTAACCTGGCTTCCTTGTGTACGTGAGTTGTACTATGATCTTTAATTGTACGATCGCATACACTTTATTCTACAGAACCACATTATCACCTTGTACAAATGCACATAGAATCATTTACTTCAATGGGATGACTGTGCCAGGTAGCCTGAGCCAAGTCTGTAGAATATTTTTAATTGTAAATTTAATTTTTTTGAAAGACCACAGAAAGTCACTTTTGATTTAAGCCCTGTGTGTGTGTGACTCAAGAGGGGAAAACAAACGACTTCAATAACAGTTCCAGACAGAAGGAGGGGAATATTAACCCCTTAAAAATAAAAATATATATATAAACATGGAAGATAAAGGACTACAGGAAAAGAAGTGCTGGGGAAGGGTTTCTTCTCTCTAACAAAAAGAAGAGTAGTACCTAGTTATCAGAGTTTTTCTGTTTAGTTTTTATGGGGCAAGGTTTCTGTCAGTGTACAGCAAAACTGATTGGGAATATCCTCACAAAACATGATTTCATTAGAAAATGACATTTTGTAGAAACCAGAATGTTTTCCAGGAACGCACTGATTTTAGCAAACTTCTTATGGTCCCACAGAAAGTATTTTTGTTGTCCTTCCTATCACCTTGTCTGATAAGCTGCTAAAGAGACCAGGTTTTCAGAGCTGTCTGGATATCTGGGCTCTGTGGATTCAGGAACATTGAAAGTCCTGCATTGGGTTTCTCAGATCTGCAGCCTAGGGCTAGCTCTGTCATGCAGACTGCCCAGCCAGACACCAGAAATTCAAGGGGCTGTTGCCCTGGAACAGACCTGCAAAGTGGGCTTCTTTAGTGATGGTGACTTCTATCTAAGATTTCTGTCTTAAAGCTGAGAGACTGGAAACCTTGAGTGCTCACAGATCCAGGCAGTTTCTGTACTTTCAAGGCTACTGTTCAATGGTGGAAAGAAGTACAATTAATAAGAACCATGTCAGTCAGATCCACTTAGGGTCCTGGGGAGCATACTTATTTTGGAAGCACTGCGACTCATTGTATACCAAAAAGAAATTACTTTTTCTGGAAGATTTCAAGCAGCTACTCATTGCTATTCTGTCCAGTTCTGGGATCCTCTTTCCATAACCATATTTACTTGAAGATGGCTTTGAGGCTTTCAATTCTTTAGCTATTCAGATGGGAAGGGACATAATTTTTTCTCCCAGCTAGATACCGACAGAGGTGTTGACAAAACTGTGGAGCACTTCTGTAAACCCCTGTTTATCATGGAGCCTACAGATTCCATTCAAGTAATAAGGTTATTACTCAGAACTGGGGCATTTGATCAGACTTTACATCTTGGACCATGAAATCAATGTAGTCTATGTCACTTTTTAGGTCAATGTTTCTCAAGTAGGTTGCCATGACATTTAGGGGTGCTTTGAGATCCTTTCAAGGTTTTCACTGGATATTCACTGTTTTTATATTATTCAAAATGTTCTGATCTGTTGTTATGGTTTTTCTGAGTCCCTTGCAAAAGAAGAATTGCTGTATTATTTTTCTATAGTCAAAAAACAAGAGAAAACAAAGAGCTGGCATTTTTCAAGGGGTGTCTCAAGTCTAACAAAGTTTTATAAAGCTTGAGTCTAAAAAGGTTGAGAAACATTATTTTAGGTCTTTTAATTTTTGGTTGGCTTTCATTATTGAACAAGAAACTTTAAAAGAGTTATTTTTCATTGGAATTCTTTTTTTTTTTTTTTAAAGGCAGAAAAACTCCAAAGAACCCCACATTTATTCCAGAACCTTAGTTTTGATACAAAAGTATCCAAGAGCATCACTTTAATTTGCACTTCAGATATTATGAGAACCTTAACATGTAGGCTAGGTACAGACAGTCAAAAAGCCTGAGGCTGAATCAGTTCAATCTAGGCAGCTTCCTCTAAGCTGTGTAGGTTGAACTGATAACCAATTGAACTGACATTCAGTTTTCAATTGGAAAAGGCAGGGGCAGGCCTGCACTAATCCAGGCAAGTAGGCAGGGGGGCACTAGAGCACATCTCTGAGCCTGCTGGCCATTGCCAGCCCAGCCGAGTGTCTCTAAACCCTTGCTGTCCCCCTGACAAGGAGTTAAAAAGTCCCACCTGGGTGCTGGCCCACCTTGGAGAGCTTCCCCCTCAGGAGGTGTTCCCCAGCCCAAGCAGCCCTAGGGAGCTGAGGGCAATCCCCCCTACCCTCGCCTTTGCAGTTTCGAATTGCTTTAGTGGCAGCCACAGGAGGGAGGGAGAAGTCTTCCAGTCCAGATGCCTGCCCATGCAACCCAGCAAAGAGTCACTATGGCGTCCTCTCCTTGCGGGGCTTCCCCCTGCCCCAGCCCAGCATCCCCCAGCCTTGGACAGTCCCAGGGAGCTGTAGGGACTTCTTCCCATCCCCAGCCCCTTGCATTAGCTGATGGGAGTCTTAGGGACAGCCCAGGGAGAAGGACATTCTCCTGTTCCTCTGCAGCTGGTTTTGCTTTAACTGCTGCAAGTCTGAGGCAGAACTAATGCAAGGGAGCAGAGGAATTTCCTTGCATTCTCTGGACTATCCATGAGACTTGTATCAGCTAGGGCAGGGTGTTGCAGAGGGGAAGAATTGCCTTCAGCTTGTTAGGGCGGCCCAGGGCTGGGTGACCCTAGAGCTCCCCAGTGTTGGTCTGCATGGGCAGGCACCCAGCCCAGAGGTCTGCTTCTCCTTCCCTCCTGTGGCAGCCACTGGATCAATCAGCTGGGAAGGAGGACAGGGGAGAGAAAAGGGCTGCCAGGGTCTGAGAAGCCTCCACCACAGAGGCTTTCCCTCCCACCATATGCTGTGTAGACCCTGGCCAGGACTGATGAACAAAGGCAAGAAACAGGCTAAGGAGCAGAGGGGCAAGGCAGTCCCTACTCCACTGGAGCAGGCAGCATAGCCCAGGGCTGCAAAGCATCCTGGGAGATGGCAAGTATACTTGAACCACGAAGAGATCTGTGACAGAATTTCATAAACTGGTTTGACCTAAATCTGATATTACATGCAACCAGGTTTATCTTAAACTGGTTTTGGTCATTTTAAAACTGGTTTATGTGCCCTAAACTTCTGTTCTGTTACAGATTTAAACCAGTTTCTGATCACTGAAACTGGTTTATGTATAACTTCTGTTGCTAGTCGTAGTGTGTGTCTAGTAGGGGTGTGCACAATGGGCTGTATTCGATTCAGATTCGGCCCAAACTGGGGACAGTGATTCAATTTGTTGATTTGTGTCACTGTCCCTGATTGGTTTACGCCAAATCCAAATATGAAGATTCGATGTTGATTTGGAGAATCAGCAATTTGGCCACAGACACAGCTTTAAAAGTTTTTTATACATACCTTGAGGTACCAGGCACAGCTTGTGAATGCTGCGATGATGGGGTGGATGGAGCATCCCACAGGAGTGTGGGGGAGCCCCCCGTGTGCTCGGCGGCAGACCCAGAAGTGGGTCAGAAGTACCCTTCCAGGTCCACCGCTGAGGGGGGTCCCCCTGACATGGTAGTCAGCTGCAGGAGGACCCCAGGTGCTCCCCCAACCCAGGAGGCACCAGTTGCCAAGCCTGGGGGGGGTGGAGGCAGAGGGGTCCCCTCGCGCGTTCCCTGACAGACCCAGAAGTGCTTCTGGTCCACTTCCAGGTCTGCTGCAGATTGTTTGGGGACCCCCCTGTGCTCCTGTGAGACGCTTCATCCACCCCACCATTGCAGCATTCACAAGCGGTGCCTGGTACCTTGAGGTATGTAGAAAAAACATGAAGCTGTATCTGTATCCAAATCATTGAATCTTTCTGAATATCTCTGAATTGATTTGGAAGATACCAATTTGATTCAGAGAGATTAAAGGATCTCCTGATTCAGTTCAGATTTGTAGATTCAGCCACCAAATCGGGCCAAATCTCTGCTGAATTGAATCAGGAACCAAAGCTTCGCACGCCCCTAGTGTTTAGCAATGTTGAATGAGGAGTATTGATTGCTAAATCTACAATGTTGACTTTATCTTTTGTTATTCTTATTTTCCTATGCAGTAACCTCTAAAGGCCTGGACCAGGAATTGGTGTCTCTTATACTAGAAAGAGATATAAGATTCTCAAATGACTTGTCACATTGGGCCATGTTTTCTCATGTAAAAGTGATTCCTATTGGTATTTTGTGTAGCTGCAAGCAATGAGCAGCCTTTAGGGCCATGAACGACTCGTCCCCGGCAGCTGTGGGGGCATGGCAGCACTGGCAGTGGGAGCATGGCGGCTGCAACCAGTGAGCTCCAGCTGGTGCTGTTGGCGGGGGGGGCGGTGACTGCCAACAGTGTCAGTAGCACCTTTTCGTAGGGGGTGCACTGCCACGCTCAGGGGGTGCACATGTACCCCCTATGTGTCACCAATGCTTTAGGCCAAAAAAAGAAAAGATAAATCTTTCTTTCATGGCCACTTTTTTGTGTAGTTTTTGAGGAAACTGTAATCTGCTTTGATGAAAGTAACTGATACTGGCTTTCTGACTTTCTCTGTCCTGAGCTGGGGTGGCCCTAATCTCAAAGATTGTTGGTTCTTAGGCCCCCTCTGTATATTACACTTGAGACATGATTAACTGTGACCCAGTTACACTTTCAACCAATTAATGAGATAATAAAACAAGCAATAATCTACAAAGTTATTCCACAAAAAATGTGGAATAACTTTGTAGCTCATTCTAATCACACCATTAATTGAACGTATGGCCAAGTGCTCCCCTGTGGCTAGGAACCCAATCAACTGAAGGCCTCCCAGTCACAGTGGTGCACCGTCAACTGCCAGCCCTGCAGCTGACAAGGCTCACAATGGTAGTTGATTTCATTGTTCCTTGCTGCTGGTACAGGGGGAGCCTGGGATCACAATTCTGGGCTCCCCTTGTACCAGCCCCATCATCTGCAAGCCCCACAGATGATGGGACTCAGCGGGGCTGCATTCCCCACAAGATGTGGCATGGCAGGAGGTGCTACTGTGTGCATTGCACATTAGATCCCATTGCACCTTTACCTGCATGTGTAAAGGGGCACTAAGTAGAGAAATGTGATGTGGAGGAAATAAGGGGTATATTTGTATAAGCTCTGTCCTCCCATTGTCCTCAGGCTGTCCTGTTCAGTTTTATAATGTATTATTTGTATTACCGGGGTTTGTCAGCTTCCCATTTTGGCAGATATTGTAAAAACACAGAACACAGAAGCAATCCTAGTTAAGAAGAATGTACAATCTTAGGCTGCTTTCAGATGTAAAACCCCCAAAAACCTGGTGCTTTACTTTAAATTGCACAGGGGCAGTGCTGAGCCCAGCCCGTGCCCAAAAAAGGCATCACATTAGTTGGACCCAGCTCACCCAACATCTGTTTAGATCAGGTTCTTTAGCAGGGCTCTAATGATACTTTAATCTAATAGCTGATTGAAACAGCCTTGTTTTTGTTTTTAAGTTTTCTGTTAACATTGACAAAACATGAGAGCCAAACCATGAATGTAGTCACCAGAATTCAGAATATGTTCATAAATCAACAGCCTGCAGGCTTGGGTGGGTACCAGTATTCGCTACTGTACATATGAGAGAAGGATGTGTTACTTGTGGGCAAGCTCCCCACTTCATCTTGTACCCTGTTATAAGGGAAGGAGTGTTTGTGAGAGTGAGGGCGTAGCAACTTCCACACAACTGTTACTTCTCCCATGTAAGGTGATGGGGTAAGGGTTTTTTTTTGTTTTGTTTTGTTTTTTTTAAACCTTCTCCACATATCCCTGAAACAGCTGAGTTGGCATTAAGGGAGGGGAGTAAGTTGCTACCTTTTATACCATAAATAGCAGACAGCTGCCTTCCTGGAGTACGGTTATCTGAGAAACAACCTCAAAATCATAATTTGTTCCCTCATCTGTACCAGCCATAGCAAAGTACATGCCA
The DNA here is from genome assembly GCF_001723895.1 of Crocodylus porosus. NCBI lineage: Eukaryota > Metazoa > Chordata > Crocodylia > Crocodylidae > Crocodylus > Crocodylus porosus. Next base: position 167,632,858 of record NW_017728886.1, on the reverse strand, counting down.
CCCCTTCCTCAAGGCAGATTGGTAAGTCACAGTCTAGCACTTATTTTTTCTTTTCCTTCTTCCTAAACATAACAAAACAGCTTGTCTCAAGTATTATTTTATTGCACTGTACACTAACAGAAGATATTTCTTTTTTTAAATAGTGTTTAACATCACTTCTAATACTCTTCAGCAGTACTATCTTTTTATATTTTAACAGTGACATCACTTAAAAATACATGGCTAGAAACCTGTGTAGTTTATAATACTATAAAACTTCTTGTGTTATAAGCCTATAAATATATCATGGTGTTCTAGTGACATCATAAAGCACTTGAACATCCTTCTAGTGGTTTATTGTGATATCACCAGAACCCCTTAAAATATAATATTTGTAGCTCTATATCTGTTATGACACTCTTTCCCTGTCCATCTTCAAGCTAATTACTTACTGTGTAGTGAGGATGCAGTTCGGTTTATATATTATAGCCGTATTTTTTAAATTTCTCCCAACATTCATTTACCTCAAAACATTTCTTTCTGAAATCTTGCAATGAGCAGTTTTTAGGCCAAAGTATATTTTAAAATATCAAGCAAGGAGTAGAAATTTATTCATAACCAATGAAATATGGGAATGAATTCTTCATTTTTTCTAATTTTTCAGTAGCACCAGATAGTAAAATCTGCTTGATCTAAAACTGCATGTCTGTTTTTAGCAACTAATCCTGGATACAATCCAGGTAATGGGCTAGTTTGAGAAGGAGCAAATTTTGGAAAAATTCAGTGTAAATATTTTAACATAAAAGTAATCCATCATGTTTCTGAAGTCTTCACATCATGTTTCTGAAGTCTTAAACCTCAAAGGTTTGTTTGCCACCTAAGCTTTCATTAAAAGAAAGAGCCCACATCCTTTTGTCTAGCAAAGGCAGCTTTTGTAAATCAGTTACAAGGATAGCTTGTTAAACTGATTTCTTTTTGCTCTAGGGTAAGAAAATATTTGCCTTCTCCAGCTGTGCTCTTGCTGATCCTCACCAGCCAAGAGCTCCTGGCTTGATTTCTTGTTTGGAGCTCTCTCTTTTCCTACCATACCAGTGCAGTACAGTAACAGCAGAATCCTTATGTCCCTCACCCCTGCTCTGAAGTATCTACTTTTGACAAGTCAGTGTAGCAAGAGAAGTGGTCAGTTTCTGAGCCTGTGCTCCCTCTTCCAGTACATGAGCTTGTACACTTTCCTTTTACTGCTCTCTGAGAAAATGAGCTCCCACTGAAGCAAAGTGTCTATAATGTCAACTCCTTGCACTCCCCAGCGCTAGTATAGCTGGCATTACAACATTCAAAATAAAGATACAAGGTGAAATCCTGGCCTCGTTGAAGTTTGTGGTAAAACTCCCGTTGACTTCAGTGGTGGGGAACCCCTAGAATGAGCTTCCTCCATTACCTTTCACCCTTCCCATTCTCAAAACTTTGCAGCCTCTAATGGAGGAGGGGCTGTTGCTTGGGGAAACTGTCTTCAGGCTTGCAGCCAGCAGCTAGATTCCCCCTCCTCCCTGGAACCCAGAGTGAACTTATGTTTCGTCAGGGAGGGATCATTGCAACTCAGAAGGGTTCCTGCAAAGCATTCCCAGTTACTGCAGGGAGCTGCACTTCTGTCTGCACCTGTAGTTCTCTTAGTCTTCTTTTAAAACACCATCCTTGGTCTGCAGGGCTAGTAATCCAACATATTTCACAAATTCTAAATGTATGGGTGGATTGCAACCCCAATCTGCATGGGCAGTACATGTGCATGTGTCAAATATCCTGTTGACTTCAAGCGCTCACAAAAATAGAGCTTGGGGTATTTTTCTTTTTTTTTTTTAAAGAAAAACAAACAAACACTGAACACCTTCAAATATGAGCAATTCCAAAAACATTTTTGGTGTTTCTTTTGGATCATGCTAATTGATGTACTCAAAGCCAGGGCAGTGGAGAAAGGCATTGCTGAGGGCAGCAGTGACTTTAAAAGTAAGCAGAACTAGTTCAAAAGCAGAGCTGCTTAATTAGTAACTACCAAGTCTGTAAATAAAAAAGTATATTAAGGTACTATGAACCATGTTCTTTTCTTGAGCTTAAGGCATACGTTATTTTATTAAATTAGTATTCAGTGAGCCTTAATGGAATTAACCATGGTAGTATATGGACCGTTTCAAAAGTTCCAAGTTCCTAGCACAGCAGTAGCAAATTCTGTATATAACTGGTAACAAAGAATAGATTAAGAACTTTTTATAATAAATAAAATTGTATTTTACGCATACCCATATATAAGCATTCATACATACATATGTGTGTGTGTGTGTGTGTGTGTGTGTAATATATGTGTATTTTTTTTTTTTTAAATTTCCTACATTTTTTTTTCCATTTCCTTACCCATTTGTGTTTCCCCTCAAAGAATGAGTAGGTTTGTATATCATTTGTGTAGTAAACTCTTGTGGTCTCAGAGATGTAAAATTGATACTAATGCTTACAAATTGTTTTACATACTGGAGTTCCTAGAATGGCTGTTTGGATAAATATAATCTGAGTACCTATTTTATTCACATAAGCACTTCATCTCCAGAACCTGCCAATTTTTCACTAACTACCCTTTCTGACCTGATTCAGTAGTGTGCCTTAGCACATGGATAATATTAAGAGCATAAATAGTGCTGTTGTTTAAAGTTAGGCAGGTTCTTTAGAGTACCAGACTGAATCAGGCCTTTAAGAATTGTGTGACTGTGATGCAAAATAGTTTCAAAGGAATCCTCTCATTTTATAAAAGGTGGCTTTTTTTCTTAGTTTAAAAGTGGAATATATGTTTTCTTTAGCTGTAAAAGCACAATCAAGGCAACATGATAAGTGAGTCAGTGTTGTAAAAGTAAAACTAATTTTGCCTTCACTCGCATGAGCTATAGAAGGAGGAAGCTTTATTGTCCCTGGGAAGGTGATAAGGCAGAGTAATTGTATATTATACTGTCCTGGAACATCTGCCTGAAGACTGTTGGAGCAATTCATCTATCATGGACGATACAGCATGTTTTGTCTTTCTGCTTTAACCCATCCCCACTGCTGGCCTGCACGAAGGTTTTGATAGGGACTGTGCCTGGGCTGGGGCTCACATTAATCAGTCCCCTTGTTCAACACTCCAGCTGACATAATTACAACCTGCGCACAGCAGTTATTCAAGTCGAGTCCTTGTCACTCGTGGTGCGAAACTACACAGCTCAGATCCCGAAGGAGATTGCCTTATCACACAGAACAAGGGCTCACAGGAGTTGAAGAGAATAGAAATGGGAAAATGTCTTCCGGGAGTACTATATATTCCTTTAAAATAAGACATTTGAGAGACTTACAAGGGACAAAGAGAAGCATTGTGCAGGGTCTGAAATGAACAGGTTATTATTTTTAAAAGGATTACAGAGGCCATTTTTGTGAAATGGACATGGATTATTAAATAAATTCAGTGGTCTCTCTCTTATCGTTCAGTGACTCTGCCCTATTAGTTTTCTTCAGAAGTGATAAAATAGTTTTGGACTTGTAAAAGGTTTAAGTATCTCTCGGTAGAAATCATCAGAACACAACTAATAAAAGTACACGTATTATACCGGTACAATTGACACACACACATGGGAAAATCTGTAAGGATCAGAGTAAAAGGCAAGGGAAGGTGCTTGCAAAAGGATTTTCAAAGATGAACAAGTTCATTAGTTTTTGCTGTAGTGTAGTATAGGAATGTGAAAAATGAAACCAAGGAACTAGCTTCATATTTTACCATTTTTATTCTCTTCATATTAAACCTGTGTGGGAAAGAAAACTGAAAGGACCATGAGCACTAAATGGAAGGAATAAGTATTTGCTTCCTTCTGTTAGACACTCTTTAAACTTTTATTACTAAAATAGTTATTTTTCCATGACAGAAACATTTGAGTTACATAAGTGCAAGGTGATTTACAGGATTTGGGTCTATAAAGCTACCCGATAAACCTTGTTCTTTATCGGTACTTTAGTGCAGAAAAGTATCTCTTAACATTTAACTTTATTTTTTTCCTGTTGGGTATTTTTGTTCCATATGGCTGGTACACGTTTAAGGTAATTCGTTGACTTCTGAACCCATCAGGCAGCAAAGATGCTATGAAACATGGATATAATGATTTCTGGGTCCAGCTAAAATTTATTCCTAACACTTAAACATATATCTCAGGAAATGCATGTAGTTGGAAAGGCTCCCATAAATTATTTTTTTTTACTGGTGATCAGGTCCAGTTTGTAGGGCAATATTTTTACCCTACAAAGATGACTTTTCTGAAACATCTACAACTAAGAGGTTTGAAGTAAAAATGCTAGAAGGTCTTTTTAGTCTATACAATTGCCTCCATTTGTACGTACTTAGGGTTCTAAGTGCTTTCTTGTGTGCATAAAGCAGGTTAAATCCACTATTTTACACTGTTTTGATTCTACTCCACTGTTTCCTAATTTCTCTTAACAGTGCGAGTAACACGTTTTCCATAGTATATGGGCTTACTATGAAAAGTGATTATGTAAAATCAGCATTTTTTTACCCAACATATATGCTTGCTCTGAGGCATGTCTTACTAGAGGGGTAAAATACATTTTTCTGCTTCTGATTCTTAGCAGCCATGGGAGACTCAGGATTGTTAGATAAGCTGCAGCTTCAGGGCCAAACACTCAGTTGGCTGTGTCCTGAGAGGAAACCTAAGGACAGCACTGTTGCTTAGATGTAATTGAGGACAAAAATTGGGCCTGCAAAATACTGCTGGTGACAGCTGCTCAGACCAAAAGAACCAACTTTGATTTTCAGATCGCAGAATGGATTTGCAGTGCTGGGAGGGAGAAAGAATGCATCTCCCTTTGGAAGATGGGCAAATTTCATGCATGTTAGAAACAGAAAGCAAATGTAGGTCTTTATGATGACATTCTTCAACATGCTTGGTAAAAGGTGGTTGCCAGAATTGGCATTTCAGTTAGCATTCCAGTATCCACCAGTGCAAAACAGAGAGGTATAATCATTTCTCTGTTTCTACCCACTGCTTTCCTGGTAATACAACCGAAGACCACTTTAGACCTTTTTACTTCATCATCTCACTGGCAACTTAGATTGAGTAGTCCACTGTCACCCCTAAATCTTTTTTACAAATACGGATTTCTACGGTACAATCTACCTTTCTGAAAGTGTTCCCTTCTTTCTTTGTAAATGTAAGATGTTACATTCGGCTCTTATATAACAGTGGGCACTTCTACACAAGACATTTACTGCAGAGCTGCTCAATTAGCTCTGCAGTAAAATATACGTGTCTACATGTATGGCATGTTGGATTGCGGTAAACTAATAAATGCTGCCATAGATTAGTACTTGTAAATACAAGTATTATACTGTGGTGGTGTTACCGTATAGCAGTGCATCTCTACATGCTGATGGGGTTGCCTAGGGCATGGGGATGCTTCAGTGCAAGGGCAGCCTGCTGACTAGACCTGCACTGAAGCACCTTCATGCCCCAGCTAGTCCTACAGCACATTGAGCTGGGTCAGGGTAGCCCCAGGCTGGCAGGCTGACCTGCAGGCCCTATGCCAGCCAGGGCTGCTCTGAGCTAGTTCAATATGCTGTGGTCCAAAGCATGTGTGTAAATGTAGCAGTAAACTCCAGTGCAGTATGCACCAGAGTTTATTTCGTCGCATTAATTGTACATGTAGATGTACCCAGGTTTTGTTTGAATGGGCCTAGTTTGCAAAATCAGTCCAGATCTCTATGACTTGTCTGGCCTTGGCATTATTTACAATTTTACCAATCACTGTCATCTTCAGATTTTATCCTCAGTGGTTTTTATATTTTGCTTTTGAATCTCATAACTAAAATGAATATTTCAAATAATAAATATTTATCTGAAGAGAGATCAGTACACAAGCATCTGCCCAGTTTCAGTGAGAAGTTAGGGGAGGGATGGCATAAGTATACTAGCATTAAAAAAAATCACTTGCAATGGAGGTGATACAGACAGTACTGCTCTGGACACTAACTGAGGCAGTAAAGTAACAGGATCTGCCCTCTAGGGAGCTTTGTCTGCCACCAGCATAACTGAAGCATCTAACACACAGACCAGTTGGAAGTAGGGCCATCTGCATCTAAGACTGACAGGCAACCTTTAGGGTCTTTTGCTAACATCTCTGACTCCAGCGAAGTTCAGAGTCCTTTTTCATCTCAGTGCAGTCTGTAGAATTCAACCCCCTTTGTAGCCTCATTTATAGTTCTGATAATATTTTTTATGTTTCTGAGGGTAAACAACCAGACTACAATGATTTGAATTTTTCCATGTAACTTCATGTAGCCCTTTTTAAAAGTACAAGAAAAAACATCAGATTTTGAAAGAAAAGAAAGGAGTTTCTTCACATAGAATTATCATAGCCGTATATTTTTAATGATACTTTCTACGGCACTATTTCAGCAAGGCACTTAAGTGTCTGTATAATTGAAGTTTGTAACGAATCCTCTTGAAGTCTCTGTGACCCACTCATACTTGAAATTGCACAAATGCTTAAGTCCCTTGCTCAGTGAAGACACATGGTACTTAGAACTCCAGGCCCCTCAGCTTATCCTAATGGTGTGCAAATTCTGCTTCTGAAATAGGTACGTGCATCTTCTATGCACACCAAAGCCACGGTTCAGGTTCTTTGCTGCTTAGCCCACTACAAAAAGAAGGGGGAAAAATCATATATGTACCCCCCACCTCCACACCCCAAATCTTAATTGTTGTAAAACTGATCCAGGTCCTAGCATGTGAGCTCCACATTCTGTTCATAGATTTATAGATTGTAAGTCTGGAAGGGACCTCGGAAGATAATTGGGTCCAGCCCCCCTACACCAAGCAGGAAAGACAATTGGTGTCAGGTGACCCCAGTATGGTGACCGTCCAGTCTCCTCTTGAAGATTTCCAGGGGAGGTGATTGCACCACCTCTGGAGGGAGCTTATTTCATAGTCTGGACACCTTAGTTGTGAAGCAGCTTTTCCTAATGTTGAGCCTGAATCTGAACTCTTTCAGGAGTTTGTGACCATTACTCCTAGTTTTCCCCAGGGATGCCCTGGTGAACAGTTGTTCACCGAGCCCTTGATATACTTCTCTGATGTAGCGGCAAGCTGCTACCAAGTCTCTTCACAGCCTTCTTTTTTCAGGCTGAAGACTCCTGCCACTTAAATTTCTGCCATTTAAATCCTTAGCAACAATTTGCAGGAGTAAAAGATGCACAGAAAAACTCAACACCCCTTGTATTCTGCAGAGAGGCGCCTTGCAGAGGGGTACTCCAAATAGTTTGGACCAAAATGGACCATTGAGGGCAGGGCTTCAGAAAACTGCTCTGAATGTACATCTCTACAGATCCTGTGGGCAGGATCCCCACAAGAGGTTACTACAGTACTCCATTCCTATAGAAAAAATGTGTTTTCGTGCCAGAATGAAAACTCAAAATACTGTTTTTTTTTCCTATGTGAAGCAGTTAAATGGAGAGATGGTGAAGCCTCCATTTCAGGAGAACTGAAATATCTGGGCTTGGGAGCTTCTTGCCTAAAAGAAAGTAAAATTAATAAAGGCCTTCTCCCTGTAGGAAGAGAGGGGGCATAATTTGGATTTCCCAAGTGATATATGGATTTCTTTTTTCTGTAAAATTTATTTTTTCCTGTGGAAAACTTTGCAAAACTGACATTTTTCACTAGAAAAACTTTAAAGGAGAAAACTCATAAAATGATCTAGTTGAAAGCACTATTTTTCCACCTTCGCTGCAGGGAGGGAATAGAACTGCGGCCTGCCTATAGATTGCAATAGAATAAAAATAAGCTATATCACTCCAGTTACTCTTTCCTTCCTTTCAAATTCCCATTTACTCTGATTTTGTATCTGGAGGAGCAAATGTTGTTCATTGTGATCAGCTTAAGAGCCTACATTTACAGTCGTAAGCCCTTTACAATGCACTGATAGCTTAGGTTTGAATATAAGGGTGAAAATTTGGTCCAAGCTACAATTTGGATGCACTGTGCTGCTGAAGAGGACTGAGACACGAGCAGTAATTATCAGTTTCCCATCCATTTCAGTGCTGACACACAAATTTTTGCTGCTGCCCTACAGGGCTCTGCTACTTTTTAGCAGCCAGCATTGGACATCTGTCACACATACTGTATGTCATAACAAATAGATCATTATAAAAATATGCAAAACTATAAATGTGGAAAGACTGAAAGAACTATTATCATTATGCACGGGTGTTATTACAATACTGTCAGAATAAATCCCAAATAATTTTTGATTATTTTCTTTGTGAAACCTACATTATCATAAAATGTTAAAATACATGAATATGGCTTTACTCTGTCTTATTGTTTGCTTCATGGTTTCTGTACAGCAGTATATATAACTGCTTTGGCTGTTTGGTTAATTTTGTTTTAACTAAAGTGTTTTAGTTGAATTAGCTCAACTAATCTTAACATGATTGAGAAACTTCATTCGGATACAGGCTTATAAGTTTGAATCCTCATTAGCTGGCAGAAATTTAGTGTGGGAGGTTAAGACACAGTTAGCTAACACTAATTCCAAACGTTAGCCTGCATCTGATGCCACTTTTCAATTGCATTACACTAACTTAAGTGAGCTTTCATGAATGAAAAACTCACATTTCCCTTGTGAAAACTTGGCCATTGTGTCTATTCTTTGGGGTCCCTCTGTCCCAGTGAATGACTCCTTTATTACATTTCTGCAGACTTGCTAACTCTGATTTTTATCATGCCTCCCTCAATATTTTGTTTTTATTGAAGTCCCAGCTTGTGGGTTTGTGTGGTTGAATATCTCAGCTTGTGGGTTTGATGTTTGTTTTTAAATAATGAAAATATTTTCTCTCATGTTGTAGACAATAACCTGGAAACATGACCCAAATACACCCTAAAAACTAAAAAAAAAACCCCAAACCCCAGAAAATAAATAATATGAATGTCATTTAAAAATATAAGGAAAACCCCATTATTTTTAAGTAAGTCTCATGATGACTTAGCAAGTATTCTTATGTATTTATGCTTCCTGCTGAGAAAATACACTTACACTAAAGCATTTCATTCATGTCCTGCACAAACGATTTTGCAGTTTCTAGAATAACATCTACAAGCTTGGGTTAATTTACAGTCGATTAACTAGGGCTAACAATTCTAAAAATTCTACTGAATATATTGAGCGTGCAGTGGATTGGTAGCTTTTTCTGGGCTGTTATAAGCTAAGCATGTTGAATAAAATGCGTGGGGTAAGGTGTGTTTAGATTTGATGCATGAAATAAAAAACTGTCATAGTTAAACAGCTGGTATCCACAGTAGGACCAACCATTCTTTGGTCCTTGGTTCTTTCAGAGATTTTGCAGTTTCTATCCAGTGACTTTGGCTGTCTTTTACTATATTTTCATTTAAAATGTTGATACACCTAGTAGAAAAATGGATTCCAGTGTAGGCTTTCCCTTGAGTGCTCCAGTTTTATTATTGTATTATGTAGGATTTTACTAATTGTCTTCATTGACTGGCAGATGAGACTACTATCGTAAGGGATGTTTATACTGGGGTTTAGGTTAGGGGTAGGTATCTGACATCAGCTGCTGCCCTGTGGTCATAAAGTGATAACTTGCCAATCACCATCATTTTCTTAAAATCGTGTGTGTAACTGGGGGGTGGGGAAGGATTATGGTCTCTGTCTTTATTGCTTACCGGTCAAGTTTCGTTCTGAGTGAATGTTTTGGTTCAGATCTTTGAAATGTTGAACTCCCTCAGCTGCCATTGTGTTCATTGGTAAGGTAGCTTGCAGAATTAGGCCCTTTCTTCTGCTGATTAGCTAATAAGCAAGAAATAATTCACAATTTAAAGTCACTTATAAGTTAATTTCTGCCCCAAAGGATATGCTTACATCTTTATATCAGTTGAGGATTCCATTCGTTTTTACCCCTTTCTCATTTCGTCGTATGTAAGGAACACAGAATATAGGTCGCACTTAGAGGTTGGGGAACTGTGTTTTGGAAATCAGTGACTCTGAAAGGGGCTTACAGGTCAGGGCATTTAAATGACTGAATATTATTACGAAGTGTTGCAGAGCTTACTGGAGCTCAAGTAATTCCTCAGATATGAGCAGGAAACACTGAGATCTGGGAAGGTGATATTAAGCTTATGCACAACATTAATCTGACCATTCATGCAATGCTGTGTTCAGTTCTTGTATCCATGCTTTTAAAAAAACAGACCACTGGTGGTCTCTCTACCCCATGGTGAACTCTAGATATATTGACCCAGAGAGAAAAGTTAAAAGAAATCCTTTCATTCAACCTACTCTAATGATGTAAATGGTGACATCCATGCCATTGTCAAAAGTACTTTAGCTTCAGTGCATTCCTGTACAAAAAGAAGCTGCTTGTTCCTAATGCCTTAGACAAATTATTCAAGCACAGTTATTTTTGTGAGAATATGAGTCCTGTTATATTCTAAAATCTCTAAAACCTAGTGGGCTAGATAATAAGCATTTTGCTCCATTCCTGCCTTTTAAACCCTCCGCTGATATGCCTATGTGCCTTTTCAAGATGGTATGCATTGCACAGTATAAAAACATTCTAATCTGAGAACTTTACTAGTAAGTGCACCTGAATCAAAAGAAACAGAGACTCATAAGAAGCAAAATATTTATTGAGGCGTGTGCATGAAATCTTTAACTTTCATTCTGGGTAGCAAGTTTAGGCAATGAGTAGAAGTGAGATTACTGTCATTTTATCAATTATATCAGATCACCTCTTAATATAATGCCATTTGAGATTTCCTCTTACTAATTAATGCTAATTCTTGCCTCCTCTTTTTTATACTGTTATTAGTTTCTGGATGTGTTACCCACATTTTGAAATGTGTTTACAAAAGAACAAAAACAAGGATGTTATAGAAACCTCTGTGCAAGCAGGCTGACAAGTCTTTTGCCTGAGGAGCTCCTCAGCCAGTCCTTTAAATCCAAAAACACAATCCTTGCACAAAACAAACAAATACACCAGCAAACAGTGATGTAACAGTAATTTTATCTCCTCTCCAGGCAGTAAGAGGGGCCCTTTGGCTCTGGCCTAGTACAATAGTATGGCCCCTTCCCGGTAGCAGACTTATTTGGATTCATCTTTTGTATTCTGCTTACAAACTGCTCCTTCACTCAGCTTACTTCTTTCTGCTCTCTTCCCTGGGTTTTAAGCTACTAGTCAAGTACTTCCTAATTACCTAAACACCCACAGTTGCGCTTTTTCGGCAGGTTGGCATGCTCCCTTTTAAAGGGCCAAATGGTTCTGTTACACTCTGTCTTCTAAATCTTTGGCTGTACAGCGACAAGGAATTAACTGTTCCTTTGTGTAATACTGGCCTTACAACAACATTCTGTGTGTTAAAAAGACAAAAACTTTGGCAATTCTGATATAACTATGTGACTTGTCAGGTTCTGACTCCTAGGGCAACCACTGACCGTGACTCAGTCTGCACGTACAATGAAAACCATGCATACATTAATGACAGATAAAAATTGAAGAGATTTAGAAGTTCATTTTAGCTCCAATTAGTATCTACCATTGGATGATTTCTCAAGGAACAGTTGAATGTTCCATACTTTTTGAGTTTGACTATCCCACTACTGTACCCTCTTGTTGTACTGTGAAAAGGCTTCTCTTATGCTCTTTGACAACAGCTATATTGCTCAGGAGAAGCTTACCAACCTTCTCCCTCAAACCACATGAGTTTTCTTTAGAGAAATGGCATTGTTTTTATAACAGGAATTATCCAAAATGTGTGGGTTGGATCAAGGTCTTCAGCCTCCCCTACACTTAAACTATTTGTGATAACAGTATTATGCTCCTTAAAGGTCTTACATAGCAAGACTTTCATAGCTCTCATTCTCCTTTCATCTACCACATGCTCAGAGGACAAGGCTCCTTATCAAAATATAGTCCTCTTGAGTAGTGAAAATTCTTTTATTGGAGCTTGGAAAGGTCTCATAAAACCCTTCCTATGCATTCTAGCAGCACCCATTGCTAGGAAAGAAGAAAGAAGGGTAAATTTTCACTATGGTTTCTTACAGCAGCACTTTTCATATAGCCAGAGATCGATAATCTCAGACTGTTTAACTCTCTGCAAAGAATATTTGTCCTGTGAGTGCGCAGTCAAAAACTGTCACATGCAAAACTGGTTTGCAAAATAGGAAAAGGCTCACACAGGCAACAACACAACAATTCCTCATTATATTGAGGAATAATAATAATAATTTAACTAAAACAACATCTGCTTTAGTGATGCAGGAACACAGGCCAGCCTCTTAAAAGCTGTATTTATTTATTTGGCCGCTGTAATTCAAGAACTGGACTCAAAAACCAGATACTCATTTTATTCAAATTTTCAAGGTAGGAGAGTTCTTCATTGCTAAATTTCATTATAAAGGGAATCTTTATCTTAAAGTTCATAAACTCCTGAAAATAGAATTTATAACACAAAGCTTGTCACATTTTTAACTATCATCACTATTGCAACCCTATAATATTTTAGTTAGATGTGTATAATGCCACAATTTTAATAAAAACGCAATTCTTCTTAAAACCACAGAAATCTTTGTGGAGTCATTTGAGTTACAGTAATTTAAATTGTATATATTTATCTAAAAATACAATTTTTGGTGTTTTTTATGTCAGATGTATTTGCCAACCATTAAGGACAAGAGTGATAATGAAACAGGCATTCAAGGCACATTGAATAATTTAAAAAATATGTGCAGTATATTATTGTTGTATCATATTTAAGGGTATTACTTGGCTTCAAAAGTGCTTGGATTTGCCAGTTGTCACCTTCATTGGTTATTTTGTTATAGCAATCCCTGCATTGCAACCTAATAAGGGAGGCCACTTGTAATGCTTTATAATCTTGTATTCCTAATTTGTGATTAGCCCTTTCTAGGTTTATCACTTAGACAAACTTTGTTACATTTCTTATGTCTCTTGGGCTAGGGACAGAAGTTGCACACAAACCAGTAGAAGCAATCAGATACTGGTTCAGCTCTCTAATACAACAGGACTAGGGACAGACATTCAAAAAGCCCAAGCCCGAATTGATTCACTCTTTGCAGGTTAGTGTAAACTATGCAGCTTAAATTGATTAATAACTGGACAGACATTCTCTGTGAAATCTGGAAATGCAGCCACACATACCTGCAGTGGCTCAAGCCAGAAGCCGGGAGGCACTAGAGCATGCCTGGTAACCACTTCCAAAGGGGAGAGAAGAGAGATGCTGTCCAAGGCATCTGCTGGAGTGGGGGGTGGGGTGGCCAGGCACCAGCCAGGACTAACAACACAAGGAATGCCAGCCACCAGCCGTGGTGGGGGAGGGTAGCTCATGCCAGACTGAGGTGTGGGGAAGGGGAAAAAGTCCTTTCTCTGAAGCAAGCATGTATTGAACATAGAAGTTTACAAAGCATACAATAGGGAACTACCAAAATTTTTTGCCTAAGCTAAGATACAGCCCAATAAAACACAGCATACTTAGACACAGGTCTAATTTAAAATGTAACCCAGGAAGACAAGAATAATTTTATTAATCCTGAGGGTGGAGTGTCTGTCTCCTTACAGCCAGGCATCCAGAAAGGCTTTATTTAGGTATGTAGCTCTCTGTATTCTTTGGTGAAGTTGCCTGCAACTTTCCTTAACTGCACCTCCAGCATATGTGATGATTGTCAGGTCTTTGCTAACACTTCCCACCTTTCAGTCTGATCCTGCAGGTCTTAGCTCTGGGCTCACAGGTACAGGGCATGGATCTGCACACAGGGAACTAGCTTGCCTTTCCGCTCCTCCCCTCCCTCCCCCGAAATGCTGTGGAATTAATCCCTTCTCAAGCCACAGAGACTGCAGCCAAGCCCCAGGTGTTCAGGGTGAGAGAGGGGACAGAGGGAGGAATTAACTCCATCCCTGCCTAGCTACAGGCAAGCCATGGAGGTGCAGCTGGGGCTGGCAAACAGCAGCTATGATCCCCATGGTTTGCCAGTGGAGGTGGGGGGCAGGGAAGGGGATGAAGGGAAGGAGGAATTTGCCTTAAGGTCTGGCCACACCCCTTGCACCAGCTAGAGAGCAGAGGGGAGGAGCCAGCCCAGCTCACTGGGGCAGAGAAAAGTGCTTCACCCAGCCCAGAGAGCATGCCAGGATGCTGGGGGAGTCTGATTTAATTTAAACCAGCAAGGGGTCTGGGACAGACATTGCATAAACTGATTTGAGCCAAATCAGTTAAGTCTGATACTACATTCAACCACGTTTATCTCAACCCGGTTTCGGCCATTTTCAAACTGGCTTGTATGCCCTGAATGTCTGTTCTGTTACAGGTCTAAACCATTTTCTGGTCACTTAAACCAGTTTGTGTGTAATGTATGTCCCTAGGCCAGAAGTTCAGTGCATATAAACTTCTTTCAAAATGGCCAAAACTGGTTTAAGATGAACCTGGATGGACATAGTATCACTTAACTGATTTGGCTCAAATCAGTTTATGCAATTTCTATCCCAGATCCCCTCTAGATTCAAGTTAACTCACAGTCCCCCAGCATCCCAGGATGCTTTGCACCTCTTCTCCTCCCTCGCAGGCTAGCCTTGGCCCAAGTTGTCTGCTCCAGCTGAGCAGGGAGGTGTGATGTAGCACCTCCTGGCTTCTGGCTTGAGCCACTGCAGGCATGTGGCTGCATTTCCAGAATCCAAAGTGAATGTTCACTTGCTTATTAGTTCAATCTATGCAGCTTAGACTGACCTGTGAAAGTTGAATCGATTCAGCCTCGGGCTTTTTGGCTGTGTGTACTTAGCCCTGATGAGTCAATCAGGCATTGGTACCCTCAGTCTCAGAACATTTTTAAGATGGTTCAATAAATAAAACTCTCCGGTGGCACAGTTAATGGTGGCTTGAAAAACTCCAAAAATCAGAGGAGATGGCACTGCCCTGTCAACTTAAGCAGTGTAAGTTTCCTCCACAGCATGGGCCACTGGTGCCCGCTGAGTCAAGAGGGGCACTTGCCCCCAAATGGACAGTCAGAGACCAGGAGGAAGGGAGGGGCCCTCTCAGCAAATCCCACAGGCTGGGGGAAGGGAGGTCCACCACAGCCAATTCTGCTGACCGGGGGCAGAGTCCCCCCGTGGGTGATCCCTCAGGCCAGTAGAAGAAGGGTTCCCCATGGCCGATCGTGATGACCCGCAACTGGCAGCGGCACACCACTAGCACTTTCAGGTGAGCCACAGGCACTTCCAGGTCAGCAGGATTGGCTGCAGGGGGACCACTTCTCCTGGCGCACTCTTTGGCCGGTGCTTTCAGGGGGGGCACCAGCTCTCTTATCTGCCCAGGAACATTGCAACCAGGGCGTGCACCAGCACTCTCAGAGGGTGCATGTGCAGCCCTGTGCATCCCTACATGTCACCACTGGTCCACATCCCATGGAACATTGTTTCACAGAAAAGTTTTCATAGTATTGAAAGGATAAGTATTACATTTTCCCTTGGTGTAATACTGTAGCACAGCTAAAAGAATACAGATAGTTTTCTGGCACTCAGATTAATAATTTCTTTAATCAGCTATCCTTTAAAATGCAACCCCTGATACAAGGTTACTGAGCTGTGACCTACATTGAAGTGCCTATTGTAAATTATTCTTGTAAAATGTATGTTTCACTTTAACAATACTTAGTCCTGCAATCATTTTTTTAGGGCCCAATCCTGAGAGATGCTGAAGACTTGCAATTCCCACTAATTTCTGTGAACATAAGTGCCTTCCCTGATGTTCTCAAGGGTCTGATCATTATACTATTATATAGCAGATGGACATGACAGAGGATGAGCTTGGGCAGCACCGTAAGGCAGATACTAGCTTTACCATGACCATCTCCAAGGGAGAAGCAAGCACTCCAACAGAATAGGAAGTGATCATCAAGCTGCTATTTCCAATCTATTTTAGGGTGATTTTTTAGGTGCCTGTCACAGTGCTATTTGAATATCACTGAAACATGTAGAAGTCCACCTCTTGAGGCAGGCAGATTTGGTCACTTTTTAGTCAATGTACTACATTGTTCTTATTTCAATAATTTTTTAATTGTATTTATGTGTATATTTCATACTTTTGTTTTTTTCCAATTTCAGTTACACTGCTGCTTAAGGTTAGATTAAGGTTAACACTGGGATAAAGGTTAGAATCCATTAATTGCTGACACTTAAAACATACAATATATATAAAGTATTTCCAAACAAAAACAAATGTATTCATTTAAGGCAATTATTTTGGTAAAAGTGAGGATATATCAATTACTTGTATTATTTTTAAAAAAAAAAGCTTTTCAGGATGTTATAGTTATGTAACTATGTACATATACACTTCAATCCATACAACTTGACTAGCTAGAGAATTCTTAATTAAAATATAACCTTTTTTAGAAAAAAAAATGTAATTTAAAATTCAGAATTACTGTCACATTAGTTATATATAACATTTCTGATGTTATTGAAACCATTTTTTGGTTAAATACTTTTGAGGCCATTTTTTTCAGGGATCTACAGTGAAACGTGCTTCCCTAACTTTATACATGCAAACTTCAAGGATTTATAAATCTGGGTTTGTGTTTGTGTGTAACATAGTATACAGAAGTGCAGGCACTGTTCTTGCCAAGTTGATGCTTTTTCATAGATCACTAAAATTCATAAGCTCTGCAAGAGTTAATGGGCTATCCTTATAAAATCAATTGCAATGACTCCTATGCATTTTACGAACTCTGTGGAGAAGGTTCACATGAATTCCACGTGGAAGGTTTTATACAAGCATCTATGCTTGCTTACACCTGGAGCCAATAAAAGGCCTGGTACTCAAAAGGGCAAAAAAATAATCTATATGGCTAAGCTGAGGTGTTTGGGAGATGATATGTTCTCCTCCTTTCACTCAAAAGTAAAACAAAAGTATAAGACTTTTGCAGGGGTAAAAAACTATTCGTTCTTTTAAATTTGTATTGTCCAGTTGTGCTTTTTAACTTAACACCTCCCTACAAATGTATGTATGAAAATGTTCAGATGGTATTTCTTGTAAAAGTTAAGAGGATGTTAAAATCAGGCACACCACTAAAAGCTAAGTTAACTGTGGAAATCATACTGATTCTGCATGATAAGGGCAGGATTTCATTTTCAGCCAGTGCTGTTGGAAGGTCACTCAGTGTGTACAGTCTGTGTGTACATGTGATTATACATCTTAATTATTTCTACACTTCTTGCTTTTTAGGTCTAACTGTGCTGAAAATATTCGTAAGCATATCTTACACACAGGAAAGCATGAAGGAGTAAAGATGTATAACTGCCCCAAATGTGATTATGGAACCAATATCCCAGTGGAATTTCGTAACCACCTGAAAGAATTGCATCCAGACATCGAAAATCCTGATCTGGCTTACTTGCATGCCGGTAAGATCGTTCTTCTGTTTGTTTGCTAATTCTTCACTCTTCTAAATGAACACACTTAAATGATTGCAGTAAGAATGCTAGCTCTTCAATGTTTCTACCATTTATTCTGAAGAAGTGCATGATTTTAAATTGGACTCGATCCACTTCAAATTTCACTTACAGGTGAAAGTGATGTATTTAGTATTGAGATATGTCTACCTTTCATGCACAGAGTCTGCATTTATATGTGTAAACTCAGGATATTTGCATGTTGATTTAAACGGGCACTTTTGCAACTTGTCTGAGCTTATGTTAGAAGAAAAATATTGTTTTATGGTCTTGTTAAAAAAAAAAAAGGTGGAGCAGCATAATAAAATGGAATGAGGTGCTAAATTGATGCAGTACTTTAAACATTTTAAAATATTATTTAACTTGTTAAAATAGAGTAGCTAATACTTAACACCACAGGATACAACAGCAAGGCAGTTGGTTCTGTTAGTGTACAGTTATATGAACAAGAAGGGTGCTCACAAACGTTGGAAAAAACAAAAGTGCACTTTACTGGAAGAGGTGGTGTGTCAGTTCAACCCAGCATCTGCATAGATCGGGCACTTCAGCAGGGTTTTTTGGCCCTTCTGTCTAAAGCTGATTCAATTAGCTATTAGATAAAAACATCAAAAAGCCCCACTGAAATGTCTGATCTATATAGATGGTGGGAGAACCACATCCAAGTAATGTGATGCTTTTTCTAAGCATGCACTGGGCTTGGTACAAGGGGGTGCCAAACTTAAAGTGTGTCCCCCCCCATCTGTAAGCAGCCAAAGTTATTACAAATAGTTTTTGCTTTATGAAATAATGTAGGAAGGATACAATATAATGTGCTTTTTTCTCTGACTGTCTCTTCTAACCTTTTGCCAGATGCTAGTACCAGAGTACATCCTGAGTCTTTAGTGGTCTGTGCTCTTCAAAAAAGTAGAGAAAAGGTCTACATACTAGTCAACTAGAAGTTACTAATTGCAGTGCACTGGATGCTGTGGCCAGATTCAGCAAACACATAAAAAGTTTCTTTTCTTAAAGCATATAAATAATTCCATCAATAGTAGTGAAAGTACTCATGTACTTAAAGTTAAGAAGGTGTTTAAGTGCTTTGTTGGAACATGACCTAGATGAGGGACATAAAGAGGCTGTCACATAAATGTACATGTATGTTTTCTTCTTTGTTTTCTTTGATTTATGATACTGTTTATTTTAAAGTGTTCTGAGTTGTGCTATAAGTTTGTATGATGATTTGAAAAAATTTAATATGGTCCCTTTTCTCAGAGTTTATTTTTCTACATTAGAAAAAGAATAGGAAGATAAATAGAGGAAAGAGGGAGGCTAAATCAAATTAAAAAATGAGCACATACATTCTGGAAGTGCTAAGTAGAAGCTGAAGGTGCAGCAAAGGGTAGACAGCATGAGCAAGGATGTCATTTTGAGACAGCAAAACATGGGTTTGAAGGAGAGAATAGAAAGAGAAAAGTCTCAATACTTGGTATCGGACTATGTCTGGTGGCTTTTCAAGTAGAAGGGGCAGCAGGGAAAAGAATGAAAAGATCAGAGTTGGAGGACATGACAACAGGCAAAGCAAGAGCGAGCAGCAAAAGGAGTGAGGGAGATAAAACAGTAGGACAGAGTTTAACATGAGGATAAGGAGTTTGATCTTGAGTTTGAAAGAGCCAGAGAACTTGAAAGAAACTGAGTGGAGATAGAAGTCAAAATAATGGGAAAGGAGGACAAACTGCAAAATACTGGAAAGTAGAAAAGGCCAAGGAGCAAAGAGAGGAGGAGTTTGAGGACCTGACAGATGTTACATTTATGGTGTGATTAACTGTTAGTCATGCCACAAATTGCAACATGCCATATGTTCAGTCAGTTTATCTATGGCACAATAAAATCTCAAACCAGCTACAAAGATGTTCCATACATAAGGTAGAACATCTTCTGGTTTGCATTGCACCTTAAATTGAACATGTAGCATGCGGCAAACCAGGTCTGGGACACATGTCCCATCCCAATGCTCAGCTGAGTCCTGGGGTCCTGGACACAGCTACTGTGTGCCTGAACCCTTAACTTTGGTAGAGGACAATCCTTGTCTCAGACTTGGACTCGAGGCTCCCCCACCCCTTATCCCAACAATTAGCTGAGTGTTGGGTTGGGATAGAGGGCAATTCTGTGTCCCAAACATGGCTGCTCCCTGGTCAGTCCCCAGAGGCAACCCTGAGTACCTGCTGTTTGAATGGGTGCCTGCATATGCAGCTATGAATCAGGGACATGGTCCTCAGCTGCAAGCATGATTGGGATCAGAGGAACTGTATGCGTGATCCCAAAAGTCACATGTCATGCTATGCACTCTGGAATTCCTCCAGTCCCAAGGGCACAATTATATTATCGTCTGCCAAAGGCCTACTGAGACCAAGTTCTGCCTACATGGGCTTCCATTTAAGTAAGAAAAATATATTTGTGCCAAACTAAGTCAAGAAATCTTTCCTTGAATGGCTCCTCACAGACTGCCTGTCAGTAATACTGTTCATCAGTATCTTGAGAGCATGGATATCAGTATATGTAGTTACAACTCAGACTTTCACTGGGCATCCTTCAGTACATGTACCCACAATTTTCATTCTTTCTTTTTTTTAAAACAAGACTCTGTACTTTTGTAACTGGAAGCAGTGTATTTATTTATATCATATCTTCTTATTTGGTAAATATTCCATTCTATTCTGGAAACCCTCGTTACGTCAGTATATGATGGATAATATCTGGACAGCCAAACTCTAGTTCACTGAATATTAGTTTCACATGCATGAGACAAGGGATCTAACTTTACCACATTTCTGAGGCATGAAGGTCCTATGTGTTTTCTACCTTTTGTGTCCCTTCTAATTAAAGAAATTAATACACAGACATGCTACAAAGCCAGTCTTGCAGAGCTGTTGCCTTTCCTCCCTTTCTGCTGTTCTACAAAAAAGGATGATTTAACTCAAAAATTTTTGTAACTATCTTCCTATAAACCACAGCGGATACTAATGTACCTGTGGTAACTGTGGTGATCTAAACAATACTTCTGTCTCTGTTTTAAACTTTTTTAAAGTTATGTATTTAAACAAGAGACCATTTTAAAAAAACTGTGCTTGAAAAGCTGTTTCAACTCCAGTCCATCTCTAAAACAAGTATACCTTCTCAAAAGAAGACCTGTATTAACTAAAAACTATATTCCAGCCAGGGTATTAAATTATATCATTTATGTACAGTGATTATTTTTTTGGTGAAGATTTCACTGTGGGTAGAACTGAAGCGCATACAATCCAAAATGTTGTTTGTGCTTGTTTTTGAAGTATTCTCTGTCCCACTTTCTGTAGCCCCTTCAGCATAAATGTACTGTGAATTTTGAGACATGTAGCGATTCACAATAAGCATTTATTTGCTGAAAAGTTCACATTTGTAGCAAGATGATAAATTTTACTACAATCCAAGGAAGGGAGGAAAATTCCCACTTTGTGTACAGAGTTAAGGGAATCTGTAGCCCAAATTTGTAATGAGAAGAGTATTTGTATATGCTCTAAGCAATGTGGATTCTTATGGTTATAACTGAGATAAGATGGAGATCAATCATCATAAATTAAACATTAACAATATTCATGATTAAGCAAGAGGAGTCTTGTTAATATTTATATATTTTTTTAATTTCTGGCTTTCACATTTTTTTCTGGTCTCATACAGAGTATTAATCCAAAGGAACTGTTATCTTGGTGAGTTAGGGAAGAGGTTGTAGTTACTGATGTGATTAGGTCCTCACGTGTTGTGGACAGTGAAGATCAGGATCAAGGCCTTAAAGTAGTAACAGAAGTAGATGGAGAACAATAGAGATCAGTGCAAGGGCTGAAACATTTCCCATTAACTGGCCACTTTCTGCTGAAACTAAGATCTCTGTATTACTTCCACATTCACCTTCAGGTAAATTGCACTGAAATAATCCAATTTGAGGGTGATGAAAGCATGTCTCTCTATGAACACATTTTTCTTGGAGAAAAGGGTGAAATTTCTAAGTACCTTGTAGGTAACTGAAGGTATTTTTTCATCAGTCACTCTATATGATCACTTAGGTTTATTGATGGATCAAACTGGAGTCTGCAGTTTTGTACCACTTTGTCAACTGGGAAAGGGTGAGGGTGAAGGTAGAGGCTGGATATCCTTGATTGAATTTGGAGGAGGACAGTGTTCCAGCTAATTTCTCAGAACATTTCAACCCTCTGAGTAGCATCACCTTATAGTGCCCAGGTTCAGTTTAACCCAAATATTCTCCATGTGGGAGATCTTCTTTGGTAAGTGTTGTGACATCTTTCTGATATTTTGATTCTGAAGAGACTGAGATATACAGTTTAATTGCAGTTTATTACCTCCATTATGTTGCTGTCAGCAGAGACCATAGGGTATTACTGCCTTTTCAAGTAACCCCATGTTAGTATTGAAGAAAGGATTAGACAAATGATGCATTTGAGGGAAACGGAAGTTTCTTCGTAGTTTCTTCATTATTTTCTTTACCTTGTTTGGAGGTAAATGATGCTGTTGTAAGATTATCTATTCATCTTTATTGTGCAAGTATGTGAGCAGTGCCCTGGGCACAACCTTTTCAAAAGCTGCAGAGATGTTAAGTGACATGAGAACAATGACATAATCCATTGTCCATAAGGAAATTGTTCTTTTATGCTGTCATGACTGTTCCTCTGTTGTTCTCTGGACTGGAGCCTGATTACAAAATGTCCAGAAGATGGCACAATTTGTTGGAACCTAGTTGGGACTTTTAAGAGCTTTGGTGTAGTGGTGTCCACAGTCTCAAGTTGCACGTGTGGGTTTCCAGTAAATGTATGCATCTGCGAATGTTATTTATAACAGTCAGCAAGAAAGAAAGGTGTAACCTAAGATGGACAATAGGAAATGTCTTAGAGAGGGGTGTGTCTTTAATCATGCCTTCCTCTGGGATTTGGGATATTGATTCATGAATCTGAACCCTCTCTTGAAGTTAGCACCCAAGACCTTTTCTTCAAAAACCAGGGAGGAGTCAGTGTTTTATTTGAAGTCAGTGGTGATAATGGTGCCTGGGCTGGTGCCCCATTTTTTTAATGTAATAACTCAATAATTGGACATGCTATAAATTTGTAGTACACTAGGATTTAGTTCCCTGCTCTGTCTGAGGAGCTTCAAAGACAAATTTCCCATTTTCTAAGAGTACCCCGGCCACCAGACTGTTGAGTGTTCTGACTGGGGGCCTTTCTCAATCTCTACCATTGAAGCTATTACATTTTGCATGGATTATTTAAATTTTGATTGTGAGAGAAAGAAACGAATGAGCATAAGAGTGAGCTCAGCAGATAGGACATTAGCTGGGAAAGGGGAAGCATGGGTTCCTGTTCCTCCACTGGTGACTATTGACATGTTTGATATTAAGCAGTTAAAGGATAAAATACTAAATGGTCAAAAAAACAATGAGAAGGAATGAATAAAACAGAAGTGTCACTTTCTGGCTGTTTCTGTGTGAAGGCTTTAGTTATGTTCCAAGAATGCTACCAGATTGGACCCTGCAAGTGAGAGAAGCAGAGGAAGGTCTAGTGTGTGGATCCTGAGAGGAGATAAGTAAGAGCTGGCTACCTTGATGTTCAGCTTTATTGAGACAGAGGTGGCAAACTCGCAAACTCTTGACAGACACCTCAGGTTTACAGGTGCATCTATAGCTAGAAAACAGCTGAGTGGAGATTTTGAACTTGGAGTTAGGTAGGATTTAAGCATCTAAGTCATTTGTGAGCACTGTGCTTTCTATAGGTCATCGAAAAGCAGACTGAAGCTAACCTAATTATCAGCTGATTCCTTAGGAGGAAATAATAGGCACTAAGAACTCTAATTTAGTTGCAAAAGGCATAACAAGAAATCAAGACTGACAGCTTAAATCCAAATCAGACAAATAAGGCACCCATTTTTTTACAGTGAAAATGATTGAAACAAGCTTTCAAGAAAAGTACCGTCTCCATCTCTTGATGTCTTCAGAACAAAATTGAATGTATTTCTGGAAGCTATGCTTTAACTAAATACAAGCTATTGGGCTCAATACTGGGTTAACTAGGTGACATTTAAAGACCTATGATAGACAGAAGTTCAGGTAGATGATCGACTACACTTTTCTCATCTAAAACTGTATGGTTCCATGAGTCTAGAACCCACCAATAAGTACTGTATTATTGAGTGCTTAGATACCGTGGTTGTGGAAGATAGTGGGCAGGGCACAGAAAGCCCCCAAACTGGTTTTCTCCCTCACAATTGACATTCCCATTAAAAAATACAATTGGAGCCAAAATTGTATTCCCTTTTGAGCCTGACGTGCCGTAGTCTGACTGCAGATATACTTGCCTAAAATAATTTTCTTTCTAGTATGTAGTTAAATCCTCCATAAAATACATAAGAACATTCATTAAAAAAAAGATGTTAAAAGAACCCTATTGAAATGCAGCTTTTTTGTTGGCAGTCCCCTTACTGTATTATTGGCTGCTGAGATCTGAAATTCATGGGAAGGCAGTTCAATTAATCATCCGTTTAGTAAGTCAGACCTTCATCTTGCTCCTTTCTGTTTGGGTTTAGGGGGGAAGTACTATAACCGTGTTTTAATTCTTTCCAGAGTATAATGAGTAAAAGGAAACTTTCCAGCAAAGTCACATTCACTGGTAAATTTAGGAAACCTCCTTTTTCCAAAGCTTTTACCTAATAGTCTTTCCAAAACTCTGTACTCTTCTACACGCTACGTAAATTTCTCTTTCAGTTTCCTTAGTTTCTGCAAAACAAAGTTATGCAAGCAAACTGTATTGTGATTACATCATCAACAAGGGACAAAATTGAAATTGTAACAGCTGCAATATTCATGAATGAAATCCTGAAAGTTCAAATAGTTAAACCCAAATAAACTTGTGATCTTTATCCCATTTGACAGCTACATTTATCAAATTATTAGGGGAAAAATTGATTGCTAAAAGTTATAGCGTGATCTATTATGTGATTTTTATCAAGCTATAACTGTATTACCAACTGGAAACCACAAGTTTATTCAGAATATGAATTTGAATACACATAATTTCATAATGCAACAAATACACCTTCATTTTGCTGATTTTTCTTCTGGTCTTAAAATTTGCATTTTTTTCTCTTGCCCACCACCTGTTTCCTTTATACCATTTATGTGACCCTTACACTAGAAATTACAAATGTGATATAAATAGGAAGAAAGTCAAACAATAATAACCTACCCAGACCAGCTTTTTGCTTCATGCATCTGAATTCATCAAACCAGAAATATGTTAAATCATATCCTGCATATTAATTGAACAGGCTGAAATACACAATCCTATTGGGTACATGTACAAAACTATATTTTATGCCTTTAGCAAAGCCACTATAGATTGGAGGTATAATTTTGTTTTGCAGCCATGTTTAAGTTTTTCTTGGTATAATTTCATTCTCATTTTTCTATTTCCATTAAAAAGTAAAATGTGTTTAAAATCTTGTAATTTTAAAAACAAGATTAAAAGTCTGTCATTGCTAAAGATACTCAAATCAATTTGCAGCTTTAACTATAGCATAATATTGCTTGGATTCCCAGCTAGATAAAACAGTGTTTTTGATGGCTGGTATATTCTTAAAAAAAAAAAAAAAAAAAAAAAAGAAAGAAACAGCTCTGCTTTAAACAGGTTCACTCTTGTCACAGCTATTAGTACCAGTCTTTCAATAGCATGTCATATTGATTGGCAGACATTCCTTTTCCTCTTTTGTGAAGAATAGTAATTTTAGTGTGTGCTTGAAATAAAAACCTAGCATAAATGATTTTCTGTTTGTAAAGGAGGAAGCTAGGTTTCTTGCAACCTATGTAGATTACTTTGTATTGTATTTCACAGAAAATTAATCTGTGTATAACTCATTTTATCACTGTCTTCAGGCTTTATATGGCTGACAGAACCCTTATGTGACAGTATTTTTTTCTGTGTAGCAATGACCTGCAGGGTTGGATCTTTCTAAGCAGGAGCTGGGGTGAGGTCATGAAGACTGTTTTTCCTGTCCTTCAGTGTAAGCTGTTTGTGTTGCCACTGCTGTGGAACAGCAGAGGTTGAGATGAGCTCCCTTCACACTCCCCTTATTGCTTGTTCTGATAAACCATCAGGTGTTGCCATTAAGTGAAATGAAATGGGAAGGTTGAAACATGGCTTCAAGTATTAAATTATGGGAAATACTGTAATATTGCATACGCTTTGTCTAAAAAAATGTGTAACTTAGACTAATAGGTGAGTGGTATCACTAGGCAGCAGTGCAGAATGCCAAATTCTTTGAAAAAAAAATGTTCAAAAGGAAAATGAATATTTTATCTGTTTAGTGCCAGGAATAGTTCCTAGTGTATCTCTGAAAAGTAAAGGCAGAGTTAGTCAGCTGCTGTATCTTACTGCTCCGGATAGAAAATGAGTTCCTGATCTCTACTCCTCCTTTGCCCTTTTAGAAGGGTAGCTCTGGTGGTAATACTACACTTGTAGAGTGCCATTATCATGAAGACCTCATGAGGTAAATCAGTGCTACAGGGCACAGTACCAGTGACAATACCAGAAATAAATGTTTCTGATATTTTATATAGTAAAGTTGAAGTTAGCAGGCATGTCACTTCCATGTATGTTCTGTTTAATGGCTCCTTTCTCCATAATGCTGGCTACGTGATAAAAAATGCATTAACTCTCTCCATTATCACTATTCTCACATCATATGTACTTCTTTCTTAGGAAGCTCCTATCCTGCATTTTTCTATAAAATGGAGGTTTACAATGCAACTATGCCATTGTCATTGCCTTTTGGTAGAAGATTAAGGGGCCTGCGACTTCTGTTCATGTCCTGATTTCACAAGTACTTCTCTTGGTCCTTGTAATTTTTGTATTTAAAAAGTGCTACCAGCCAAGTGAAAGAGCAAATTGGCTTGATACATAGGTGTTCCTGATGGTCCTCTAGGATGTCTGGCCAGTATAATAGTGATCCATATAGGGGCTGACAGAAAGTAGCTCCTATGTGATGCACTCTCCCAGTCAACTCTCGACTCATTATCTAGGTGTATGATATCTTTCAGAGGAGCCTGTATTGTGGATGGCAAGATAGCCATCCACAATACATCATAAGATGGCTATGATGGCAAGATAGTCTTTGTGGAGTTCCTGAAGGGGGGTCGCTAGTGTCTCCTTTATCTTTGACCCAAAGTTATCCCATTAGCCCTCTTGTCCCCCACTCTCCCCTCTTCAGTTGCCTCAAAATTTACCACCATAGCATGGTCAAGTGTAGGCTTCAACTCTCACTCTGATTAGCATGATTATAAAAGCACTTTTTCTGGTTCTCGCTTCAGTCTCACTCTTTGCCTGCTGTCCCTTAACTGTGCCACAGTTATCCTCCTACCCAGATCTAGCTTGTGAGTGCCATAGCAAAAGGCTAATAGACTGTCTGCTAATAAATATCTTGGTCATTTTATATCTGGATCCCATTCGAGTTGGTGGAACTATGCACATTCTGAAAATTAGGCACATTCTTAATTTCAGTGTTTTAAGCAGTGCTTTAAGCCTTGTAGTACCAGTGGTCTAAATAAGGCAGGAGAACTTAGTTCAAGGAGTCCTCCTCAGTTATTTTAAATCATGATTGAACAGCCATACAGTAGCCACACCTTGGATTGGCCCTTGTTAGCTTTCAGTCCTCAGGATATGTACAGCCAAACACCTGCTCTTGAAAATCCCTTGAGTAGCCAACCAAGTGCTGAAACCCAGCTGGTGTGCACAAAAAGCCTCTGTCAGTGCAAGGATGGCAGGATCACTGATTAAAAGAGTGATCACATTCCTTTTCCAGCAAGCTATTAGTTACTTACATTAATAAATAAAATCAGCCTTCATGCTGAACTTCAAACACTATTTTCTTGCCTTATTTGGAGCTAAAATAGAATGTCCTTACCATGAATCTTTTAAGGTAAAGCTGCAATATTAAACTATAGATATACAAGAATTCCCTGAAGACAAGAACCATGGTTGGAAAGGAACGGATGTTGCAATGCATTTTCCTAGAGTATACAACTGAATAATAAATTGTAAATTATATATAAAAAGAATAAAACAAACTTAACATTGTATTATCAGCATACTCCAGGACTATAATAGAGTAAAATAAAACACAGAAGATTAATAAGAAAAAAGTTGCAAATGGACAAACAAAAAAAGAACCATTCTGACAGAGGACATTCAGAAAGAAAGCTACTTCTGCCTTCATAAAGGAGTCGCACAGAATTGTTTAAAAAATATGTAGGATGTGCCAAACAGTTAAAAAATATATATATATTTTTCCTATCACCTAGAGCTCCTTTATGCTCTAAGATGTCCTAGTTCCTTGCTCCTTCTGGAGTTATGGTGGGTTCATATGAAATATAAAATGTGGGTTTTTTGTTCACCTGAGCAAAATGGTGGTTTTAACTGTAAATACCTGCTTTAGGTTTAACCTAGAAGCATGACAATAACATCGAAACGTGATCATAGATGCATGATCACACCACGTGATCTCAGTTATGAAGAGGTGACTCTATTGCCTGAATGCTTGAACTAACCATGCTCCCAAGACCTGGGGGCCCTATATTTCAGTATATGTAGTGTATCCTAGAGTGTATTATTGCCTACATAATACCACTGCCTGTTGGCCTTTCTCACTTCAGCTGTACATTGTACAGAGGGTGCTTTTTTATTTTCTCCTTCAGCAACACTTGTATGTCCTTCTGGATCATTTTGTGTATTTTCCCATTTTCTTTTTAGATGCTTATACTACAGTATAATTAACCATGTTGACAAAGTATACTGTATTCTATTCAAGTCAATGAAATGATCTATGTTTGTCTGCAATTCACTTTAATTTTCATTCAAACTCAGCATCATGTCTAATCTAGAATATTGTTTTTTAGTAATTTAATTATATGAACAATTAGGCCCTGGTCCAACATGTGCGTGTAACCTTAGGCATGCACACAGCCCCACTAATCAATTGGTATCTATGTGCTTTGTTAGTTTGGACTTATAGTGGATAGCTGGGCCCAGACCACCCTCAATTATAACCACTCTGGTAACTGACTAATCTCTGGCATTCCACATCAATTTTTTTTATTTAGGATTTCAGTTCATTTGCTCTTTTTGAACAGATGTGTACCACACTGGTATTCCACCTAATTCTTGTCTCTGATATTAACCTTTTATAATTAAGATGCCTTGTCTTTTTGACACACAGTATTCTTTTTTACTTCTTCCCATTTATATTTAATTTTAATAGTTCTTTATGATTTTCCCCCATCTTTTCATTTACCATATCTTTGGTACCTTTCAAATTCTAATGCTGTCCCATATATCCTTAGTAACCATACTGGATGTTTCTGTCCTTTTTAATATTTAGGTTTTATTGGATGAATGTAGATTGCACCTTCTCTAACTGTGCCTTAAATAATTGCCACTTAAGGGAATTAAGAAGTACAAGAGAAGGAAAATGCTGACCCATAGACTAAGCAGAGGGAAAAATGTTCCCACTGGGTCCAATTTCCTAAGAAGGACCATCAGGATAGTGACTAGGACCTGAAATTATGGGCTGAATGACCTCTAAAAAAATTATCAGTTCAGAGAAGAGTTTTCTGTAATTGTTTGCACTAAAAAAATGGGGATCAGTAGAAGTCCAATAGAAGGAAGACTGTTTCCCTTATCTTGGCTAACATGTGAGAATATAAGATGAAACACACTACACACTATTATGTACAAAGTTTTTCTGTAGTATTAGAAGAGCAGTTGAGTGAGTGTATGGGGAGAAGGTCTCAAAGCTCATAATAGGTAAATTCCAAAAAGGAAGATAAAATATCTTGTATTCCAAGAATGTATTTTTGTACACATCATAATTGGTTATAGTATAAGATATGCATCAATATCTAGACAGAACAGTTTTCTTAAAATTATGAAGAAAATATGCAACAAAAAAGAAACCTTGTATTTTTTTTTTAATTTGTTTAGTTTTATAGGGTGTGATTTTTATTTAACATGCTGTGGTGGGAGGTAAAGGAAGTATAAATTCAGTTTAAATTACAGAGGCTTTTGTATGAATGAAAATGGAGTTCTGATACTTTTCTGAAAATTTGAGTCACTGATCCAACTAGCCAGAGATTGGACTAAAAACACTGGCAGTTAAAGGGATGCAGTGCCAGTGAGCTTCAATGCAAGGTTGTTCATTTGTTTACTGTCTTCAGAATGGTGGGATGAGACAGCAAAGTTATAAGATGTAATTTCTAAGCTTATGTCTGTAATTTCTGAGCAGATGATGAAGAATATTTTCACTTATTCTAAATCAGAGAAAATGACCAGATAATATTAGTCAGACACATTTTTTACTCAAAAATAAAAAGTTTTAGTAACTCAAAGGAGGTTTTTATGGGAATGTTTTGTCTTCTGAAGCTTAAAGGCGAGGTGGTTGCCATCTGAAATGAGAGGTAGGTAGTCACTGTATTTGTAAACAAAATGTACGGACACGTGCTATGCAAGAACTTAAGTTGTGCACTTAACATTTCTGCTTTTTGCCTAAAATGCGTAGAGTGGCTTTCATCTTACCATGTGTCTACAATGACCAGGAAAATAATAGCAGGTAAAAACAGAAATATTTTCTTTGAAGCAAAATCTGTTTAAGGGAAATACACCATTGGATAATCTTATGATGGTGAAAAACCTTGATTATCTTTTTGATTCAACATATGTTGAAACCATGAATACTGGGAATTTTAGTAATATTTTAGTAATATTTCCACATGAAACTGGATTTGGATTATTTGACTGAAATTTAGTAAACTATTTTGATAATTATGTTATGGAAGCTTTTTCTAGAAAAGGCTGATGGTATAATGATAAAAACATGGAAAATGTACCTTTTAAAAGTCTGTAGTCTGTAGATATTAGTACATATTTCAAAAACTTGCATATGCCAAAGAGTGCATTTACTATGATTTTTATGGTCAACAGGAATTTATCCTGACTCAGAACTGAAAGATTAGGCCATAAAAGTCCCCTGGGCTGTTACTCTGTGTCTATCTAGTATTTGTTGCTGACTACTTTTTTTGTTAACTTCTGTGTCATACAGGGTTTAACTTAGCCACTCTCAAGGCTCTCAGTAAAGTTTGTTCAGCTGTTTGCTCTTATATCCACCCACTCATGTAAAAATCCTAAAATGTTAAGTCATGGATATACCAGTATTCTTCAGCATGTGAAAAGCATGGCATCTGTATCAGCTCTAATTGGGACCAGTCTTAAGTATATAACATACCAGCAGGGCTAAGATGATAGAAAAACATAACCCTCTTCACTGTCTCTTTATTTTAAAGTGCAGGTTGTTTAATGGAAAGGCTTATAAGGAATAGCATAGGAGCTCATGGGATATATCCGTTTCTATGTGTGTGTTAGGGAGTTCAAATTTAAAACAGAAAGCTAAAAGTTTAGAAGGTAAAACATAAGTATTAACATAAAGACAGAATGTTAGTTGCACATTCAAAGTCTGAAATCACCATATTCAAATTAGGGCAGATTTTACACAGACTGTAAAGGGAATTCCTTATGAACAGATACTGAATAAAATGTAGAGGCTATATATAAAGCCCATTTTCCTCCTCCTCCTTTTTAGAAAAGGCTGTTTCATATCTGATGGCAGATGTAGAATGGAAAGTTTTATCTCCAAAATAGAGTGGAACAGAGGTATATGTTGGAGAGAGAATCTGAGAAGGTAGCATGTTAGTTGAGCCTAGACTAAAATGAGTGAATACTTCTGAGTACCACTGAGGATATGAGGAAAGCATTCTCTAAAGAGAGTTTCAAAGAAAGAACAAGACTTCTGATTCTGAGAGGGTGTTGTAAAGGTGTTGTAGCCCTCCCTATCATCCTGTGGGGAAAAAAGGTTTGATCTTTTAGGCGCTTGCTTTTTATAATGTAATTCAGATTTGAGCATGAAGCACTTTTGATAGGTGACTGTACAGGTTCACAAAAGTGGCTCATGACCTGATGATTACCCTGTGGGTAAGGTGAGTACCCATTATTTATCTGGCAAGTCTGCTGTACATTATGTGGAAAAAATGTTTTCATCCGACAAGTCTCCAACGTGACATGAAACACTTATAGGTGCATTTGTTTTTTTTCTGTTTTTTTCGAAAATCTCTCCTTATAGGATGTCAGTCTGTAGGCTATGCCTTTACTTAAAAGAAGTAAGTTCTTTTTTCACTCAAATCGTTATTCTGAAAATCCATATATTCAGTATTATTTAGCATTATTTGGTCATGTAAACTGATTGGTTATTTTTGCTATTAATTTAGTTTTCTAAAATAATTTAAAAATTATCATCCAAAAAGGAAGAAGAATAGTGCACTGTTCTGCTGTGATTTTTGATGGTTTCTGACACTGATTGGCAGAAAGGTATCTTTTTTGCTAGAATAAGATCAAGCATACAGATTTTACTGAAAGAAATGGCAAATGTAAAATTATACCTCAATTCAGTTAAACATTGTAGATTATGATAATAAAGCTTTTAAGTGTGTTTTATTTTTAACTCCCATTGACACAACAGTGCAGCTCACAAAGCAGTTACTTGTTTGCCCAGAAATTGTTGCAACTTTGGGACTGACATCCCCAAATGAATATACAACAGACATACTGGTGAAATGTTAATAATATCTATACTTTTTGTTAGGCAAAACCAGCAAGTCAAAGGATTAAAACAAGGTACAGCCCCCAAATGTCCAGCCATATTTAATCCTAATGTTCATTGATCCTGTAACCATGTCAGATTAGGAGGATCTGTGTATAAAATTGGTTGACAAACAGTCCCATCAGATCAATTTCTAGCACAGTTTGGCTTCCTAGTATGAAAGGCTAAATTTTGATCCATAGCTTGCAACGCTTATGTTCCATAAGTTCCTAAATCCTACGCTCATTTGCATCAAGTTGCTCATGCGTTTGCAGGATCAGATACCTCTGTCGGAATACTGTGCAGAATCTAACTCTATAGAATGTACTTTTAGAAACAGGTCTGACATGCTTTGACGAAGTTATGTTACACAGCCCAACCAAATTATAAAGACTAACAGTAACTGTTTGGCACATTAAACACAAATAAAAACTTTGTGTGGACAAATATAGTATCATATAGGAAAAAACTACAGAATGAGGCCCAGGTAGAAGACCTGAACCCAATGAACAGACTATGCTGTTATGCTGAACACCGCAGTATTTTTAGTAGTTCACTGTGGTATGGATTGTATAGAAAGAAATGTTCTCTAATAATAAAAGCCTAAAGCTGCAAAAGATTATTAGAGTTGAATGATTTATTCTTACGGTTAAGATAGGAGATTTAGACAACTTGAAATTTATACAGTCATTTACCACTAAACTTTTTGTTTGTTCATTTTCATTATAACCATTATGTCAGGTATTAAGTGTTTTTCAGCACTGATTTATGAGTTGGTAACTGAAATTTAGACACAGAGGGGTGCATCTACATGTGCAATTAGCATGTAGCAATAAACTCCGGTGCATTTTGTGCCAAAGTTCATATTTCTCCTGGGTGCAGCACTTATACGTGCTCCTGAGTCTGCAGCACATTGAGCTGGGGCGGAGTAGCTACAGCTGGCATGGGGTGCAAGGAGTCAGCCTGCCAGCCAGGAGATGCTCCACCCCAGCTCAGTGTGCTGCGGAGGGCTGGCTAGGGCATCAGGGTGCTCCAGGGCAGGGCTAGCCAGCAGGAAGCCCCCACACTGTAACACCCTCATGTCTCAGCCAGCCCCGGGCATCATCCACATATGCTTTTCATTGCTTATAACTACATCACTATAGGATGGTACTTGTCCTGGACAGTACTGCCCTACAGTGAAGTTAATTTACTGTACCCTTATGGGGTAAACATGTAGACGGTGATGCTTTATTGAGGAGCTAATTAGTCAGCTCTGCAATAAAATGCACATATAGATGAACCCAGGGTTATATAATGGGTTAGGGTTTTTATTTTTCTCATTATTGTGGCTCCATAATAACTACTGTAACATTAAACTTAAAAGTGGATTTACTTGACCTGTGACACCCAAATGCAATTTTTACTCATTTACTTATTTTTAAATACTCAGTTTGTATTCATACATTGCTAGGGCATCCATAACGAATTTGTTTTCCTATAGGCCCATGGTTTGGTTTGGTTTTTATCACATGGAACTGAAAAATCCTTTGGTAATTTTTGTATTAAAAGGCTTGTTAATCTACATTGATTTCCAAGTTTGTTATAGATTCTTAGCTGAAAAATACAGTACATCACTGACTGTTCTATCACTTGACAGCAATTGATAAAGCATCTGTGCAGAAAGTGTCAGAAAAGGTTAATATTTATTGATTTTTATGGTGCTACAACCAGTGTAGTTTTGCCATCAAAGATGTATGGCCACCAGCAATGGAATCTGTAAAATTGCAGGTTGCACGCTAGTTTTTATTATAACCTATGCCAGTATTCTGGCCTTAAAAAATGACAGATATTTAATTTAAGACAAAAGGCTCTGAATGTGCAGCTACTATATACCTGAGACTGAAATTTAGTATTCTAAAATGAAACACAAGAGCAGCACTTAAAAGCTTAAGGGGGGAAAAACACACAACCTTGCATTGCAAATGACAATCACATTTAGCCTTTTCATCCACTTAACTATGTGCTATTGATCTGTAGAAGGTGCCCAAGCAAGTGATAGCTGAAATTATGAGCAATAAAGGGCTTGCTTCTTCAAACAAAAAAGTATATAATTAGCAGGGTTGGGGGAGAGCGCAAAGCCTGTTTGGTTTTAAAGGAGTTTAAACAAAATGGGATGAATTCAATAGCAGTGTTTAAGTGTACACAAGGAAAAATCTGGTTGCCTTGAAGCATATATCCACACTGCAGTCTGTATATAAAAATTAGGAGTGCACTACGGCCTTTACATTTATCTCCATCAGTATTTGCCTGACAGAAAGGCAATCCAGTGGTTTGCCTACACCAACCAGGGACAGTAAAATCTTTCGAAGCTTTGACTTTTCTAAATGCATCTACAGCTTGCATTTTTATTCTTTTTTTTTTTCCACTTAACTGATTCTTTAGAACAGTTTTTTTTTTTTTTTTATAACCAGTTAGGCAAGATGGTTTTCTGGAAACTGCAAGGTTTTCTGGAAGATGTATAAATACTGGTTAAAGAGCTGAAAGTTACTTGAATAAAAAAAAAATCAGTCCAGTTTTGCTGCTTTTATGCAAGTCACTATACAATGGGACCCATTGACTTAGGTCATTTAACAAGGGATTAGGATCTGAAACTATATTTCAATAATGAAAATTACATGTATCAGTTGTTTTACAGAATTGTTATTTTTATACTACAGTTTCATATGTGCATGTGTGTGTCTTTAAGATTCATGGTATTGAAGGAGTACAATGGGTTTATTTCTGAACAAAATCTACTGATAATTCTAACAGTAAAAAACACTTTCAGGCTAACCTGACCAGCAGAATAAATTGCATGGCATACTGTAAACATGCTTTAGATCGCCTCTTGTCTGTACCACATTTTTCTATTGAGCTTTATACCACTAGTTTGTCTGGGTTTTTTTCCCTAGACAGCTTACCCATTTTATTGTGCTCATTTAGAGGAAAGAAAAACAGTTTGTCTCCTTGAAAGGCAACAGAACATTGAGTAGAAACTACTTTTATAGCGAAAATACTATTATAATATATGGCAACTAAAATTCTCAAATTGAAAGAGAGGATATCATAGAAAATCCTGAATCATTTTACAGAAGCCACTGACAATTTGAAATATTCTCTATGAAGATTTCTGG
The DNA here is from genome assembly GCF_001723895.1 of Crocodylus porosus. NCBI lineage: Eukaryota > Metazoa > Chordata > Crocodylia > Crocodylidae > Crocodylus > Crocodylus porosus. The sequence continues at coordinate 167,597,428 of NW_017728886.1, read as the reverse complement.
GGGCTGTTTTAATCTCCTTTCTTTAAGCTTAGTAAAATGTGATTTTTAAAATTATTGTTAAAATAACTTGTTTAATTTAGTAAGTCAAATAAGATCTATTTATCATAAAACTCCACCTTTTTTATTTTAATGATTCTGTCATTAATCATTCTCCATTTTTACTGTTTCATTTTCTCCCCTTCTGATTTTTTTAAATTATTACTTCAAAATTGTACATATTCAGCCCTAGCAGCATATTCTGGCTGCATTCTTACCTCCATTTTTTATTTTATTACTTTGTTTTTTAACTTTTAATATAACTACATGCCAATAATCTCATCACTATATAGTGTCCTTGACTTCCAGGCTGCAGTTAGGGTTGGCATTTTAGTAACAGGTTTTCCCAAACACTTTATTTCCTTTTTTTTTAATTTAAATATCATTGCTATAAAGTATTCATTATAGTTTATAACACCTTCACCCCAAAATTGGTCATTACCTTGGGTAATGGCTAATACGTTATGGCGTTAACTGATTTTAACAAATGATTTTGTGGAATTATTACTTAATTCATAATGTAATTAAACTTTAGTACCCAGTAATACACAACAGAAACCATATATTTATTTTAGATTGTGTAACTGTGAAAAGACTGCATTGCTTAAATCACCAGCATTCATTGAATAAATAAAATTAATTTATTGTTAACTTTGCCATGCACACATTTGATATAAATTAAGAGGAAGAAGAAAAGAGGTAATTCCAGACGGTCTCTTGCAATTCGTTGAGTGAGTACATATGTTAATGTACATTTAGGCATAGTATAATATTATGGCTTGCCTTTCTTTTGCCTTACTGAAAAGTTGAGAAGAAAACAATACAGAGGAAGAGCTGGTGAGCATAAATCTATGTTTCCTCAAGCTTGTAGTATTTGTACTTTCCAAATAGACCAAAGGCTTTCAAACTGATCTGTAGAATCATGTTCCAGTAATGTCCTTGAAATCAGAGCTGTGGTCCACTATTGTGGTGTACCCATCCAGAACTGCTCTTCCCCTACTTACATTCCTCCTACTCCTGCCAATAGAATAGGTCAGCAATGTGTCTACTCCTAAAATCATGTTTGTAATGGCAAGGTTCTCCCAGCCCTGCCCATTCTTCTTTGCTTCCCTGTAGTTGCGTGCTGGTGGCCTTATGCACCCATATGAATTTCTGGACCCATGGAGAGGCCTTTGCATGGAACCAGAGGTTATCTTACTGTGGAAGAAGCTGATTCCTTTTTGATCAGTTAACAATTCTTTCAATAACATGAACAAAAGAGGAAGACTTAGTTTTGTTGGCAGTGCAATGCTACAGATGTGACAAGTACTAACTGTTCATTTCTGATATGATTATCTACCGACAGAACACAGATTTGAATCTTTCATTAAATCTTTGAGGGAGAAGGGTTTTTTGCCAAACTGTATTTGAACAAAAAAAATAAATTATCAAGAGAACTTCATAACTCAACTAACGGGAAGTAAAATATAAAAAGAGGTGAAATTTTAAATGGTTTAAGTCTAAAAAGTTTGCAGTCTCAATCCCTATAACCAAACGATCATCTGGTTCTAAGATCTTCCATAAGTAAATGGGAAAAAGATGAAAGATTGTTTTGCTGTGCTTCTCCATTCTCTGAGTTGGTTCTTTTTCTTTCTTCCTTTCTCCTTTTTTTGTGTGTGTGTGTGTCAAGGAAACAAATAAAGCTTCAAATGATAACACTGAAGGGTTTATTGTTTGGGTAATAGTAATAGATACAGTCTATACATTAGAAGACAATTGCGCTCACTTTTGATGTTATGAAGATAGGGCCTGATCAGCAAAACTTACTACCCATACCCCTGACATCAATAAGACTTCTCAGGGTAGCAAGCACTTTATGTTGTAGTATCTGGTGAAATAGGCCCATAAATTGTACACAAAGTGGCCAAAACACATCCCTGTCTAGTTTATATTTCTCCTCCTATTCATCCCACCTGTTTTAGTAAGGATATAACTTTACACCAGAAAGGAACACACATTTTTTAGTTGCAAAAATAAAATTTAAACACTCAAGCTTCTTGATTTTAGAAAAATATATAATGTACCCAAAATTTTAAGAAGTGTATGCATGTGTGATATGTTTGCATGTATTAGACAAGCAGACAAATGCATAGATATCTGTAAGACCAAAGTGTGCTTCAGGATTAGTTAAATTGCCATCCTTTTAACAGTGATTTTGAAATGTTTGTTCTATAGCGTGTGGTTTTTATCCTCCTATGGTAACATACTTTGCTAAAACTAAAAACCACTGCTATGTTTTCTTCCATTAGTTGATCTTATTCTTGCCAGTATTATAAGACCTGGGAATAGAAGAAAACATTTGATGACCTAACCAGAAATATCTTAAACCATCATAGCCAAATTATAAAATTGTTGTTGTCTCAGCAGATGGGTTCACAATGATAGTACTGCCAATATTGCCCTTTGTCTTATGCCAGCTGTATCTTGGGATTCTGTAAGTCTTCATTAGACTTAAAGGGCACCTATACATGTGATGGCCTTCTGCTCTGATGTGTGCTAATTAGTACATGTTGGAACAGACCTGATTAATCAAGTTTGCTGTAAGTCTGCTGGAGCATGCTAATTAGCATGCTCCAGCAGCCTCTGTGTCAAGTGTATTCAGTGTCCCCATGTTTCAAAATGGCAGTAGGAGCGCTTTAAATAAAGCTCGTCGAACAAGCTTTAGTTAAACCACTCCTGCTGCTGTCTTGAAGTGTGGGATACTAAATACACATAATGCTACTGGCACTTTAGAATGGCTCTGAGAGACATGAAGAAGAAAATATGGGGGGAAATGTGTTGGAGCCTGGTGCCACTAACATGCCTTCACCACAGGTTTATTGCATGACAATAATATTTCTTCAAAGTAAGAATACCCCTTTATTCTTTCATCTCCACCTGAGATACCTACACAACGTGGAGAATGAGCAAACTCCTGCTCTGGTGTCCCCAGTATACTGCCTGGCTCAGCTGGATCAGTTGGGATTGAAGGGAGTTTATTGGTTGTATTATATTTTAAGTCACAGTGGCCTTACTGAAGATTTCTCCAAGTTGTTGGAATTGCTAATGAATTATGTTAACTGCAACCCATTTTCCTCAAATATAGTCTGTGCACAAGATTTCAATGTATTTGAATATCGGAAGTTCAAAGTGTCTGCATTACTCCCTTCTGAAAGTTCAGAATGTCTGCATTACTCCCTCCCTTCTTTGGATAAATGTGGTGTCTTATATTAAACCAACTAAATAGTTGGAAGAATTGTTCTTTGCAACCTTTCAGGCACAAAGACCCTTCTTCAGGCGTAGGGAGAGTGTGCTGTTGTTTTGTGTTCTCTTGGATGGAATAGAAGCCAATATGCAACTGTAGGTCTGTGAAAATGCAGATGCGTGGCAGTGAGGATCAGAGGCAATGGGAAATGATAGGTGTGAGCCAGGTAGGTGGGAGGGAGGGCAATGAGGGAATGTTGACCTGGTGATAGAATGTCGCTAATAAAATGTAGAGAAGTAAGTTACCTGGGGTTATTGGATAGCAGGCAGGTTATAATGTGCCATAAATCCAATGTCTATATTTAGTCCATGATTTTTCATATCCAGTAGATTTATGAAGTGAAGTTCATAGGCCTGACTACGAAAGATGTTTTGTAAATTCCCTTTGAGGATTAGAACTGTGAGATTGAGAGAGAGTGGTTGTCTTGTGATAAGTGTGTACCCACAGGTAATTGGGTATTTTGTCATTGATAGATTTCAGTGTGCATTAATTCTGGTACACAATTGTTGTTTGGTTTCTCCTACATATTTACCATCAGGGCATTTAGTGCACTGGATGACATATATTACATTTCTGGAGGTGCAGGTATAAGATCCAGGAATGATGATGGTTCTGTTGTGGGATGTAGTTGTTATGGGAATGGTGGAGATATGTTAGCAGTTTTACATTTCTTGTCCTGGCATGGTCTGGATCTATTTGGTGTGTTTGGGGCCATAGGAAGCTTGCTTCTGGTGATGAGATCGGCAAGGTTTGGTGCTTGTTTGAAGGCTAGTATGAGTGGTTCTAGAAAGATCTTTTTTAAGCATTGGGTCTTCTAGTATTTGTTGCAGTTATTTGAGGATTTTCCATATAGGTTCCAGGGAGGGATGGTATGTTATAATTAAGGGTGTGCGAGCCATAGAGATTTTCTTTTTGTGCTGCAGCAATTCTCCATGTGGTAACCGGGTGGCTCTTTCAAAAGTGTGATCTATGTCTCTGGAGGAGTGTCCTTGTTAGCGAAGGCAGACAAGGTTCTTTGGGTAGATGCAATATCTTTTATTAGACCAACTAAATAGTTGTAAAAATTGTTCTTTGCAAGGTTTTGGCCTCAAAAAACCCTTCTTTAGGCATATAGAGACTGCTGGTGAATTGTGTGCTTTCCTGGGTGGAATAGAAGCCAAAATGCAAAATGCAGGTCTGGAGTTATCAGATGGTAAGCAGGTTATAATGTGCCATAAATCCAGTGTCTATATTTAGTTCATGATTTTTTGTATCTAGTAGAAGTGAAGTTCATAGACTCATCTATGAAAGGTGTTTTGTAAATTCCCTTTGAGGATTAGCACTCAGAGATTGGAAAGAGAGAGGTTTTCTTGTGAAAAGTCTGTACCACAGATAATTGAGTATTTTTGTCTTTGATAGATTTTTGCTGTGTATTCATTCTAGTATGCAGTTGTTGTTTGGTTTCTCCAACATATTTTCCATCAAGTCATTTAGCACACTGGATGAGAGATGTTACATTTCTGGGGGTGTGAGTGTACAATCCAGGAGTGGCGATGTTTCTGTTGTGGGGTGTAGTTATTGCGGGAGTGGTGGAAATGTGTTGGCAGGTTTTACATTTTCATCCTGGCTTGGTCTGGATCCATTCGGTGTGTTTTGGGCCATAGGAAGTTTATCTCTGGTGATGAGGTTGGCAAGGTTTGGTGCTTGTTTAAAGGCTAGGATGAGTGCTTCTAAAAATATCTCTTTAAGAATTGGGTCTTCTAGTATTGGTTGCAGTTGTTTGAGGATTTTCTATAGAGGTTCCAGGGAGGGATGGTATGTCATAACTAATCATGTGTGATTTGTGGGGGGTTTCTTTTTGTACTACAGCAGTTCTTCACGTGGTAGCTACGTGGCTCTTTCAAAAGTATGATCTATCTCTCTGGAAGAATGTCCTTGTTGGGTGAAAGTCCTTTTGAGATTGTAATTTGACAGTTGCAGGTATTCTCCCAGTGCAAATTTGGTGGTATTGGAGGGCTTGGCTGTATATTACAGCGTTCTTGGTGTATTTAGGCTGATTGCTGGTGTTAGAGATGTATGTTGGTCTGTGGGTTTCTTGTATATGGTGGTTTGTAGTTTACCTTTCTGGATAACAATCATAATGTCTAAAAAGGAAATGTTGGTGCTGGAGTATTCAAGAGAGAGTCTGATGGATGGGTGATGGTTATTGAATTTGTGATGAAAATCAATCAGAGACTGCAGGTTTTTGGTCCAAATGATGAAGATGTCACCTGTATATCTTAGATATAGCATAGGTTTGTTGGTGCAGTTCTTGAGGAATTCTTCTTCCACGTGGCCCATAAAAGGGTTGGCATATTTTGGGGCCATTTTGGTACCCATAGCTGTGCACCTGGTCTGGTGAAAGTGTTGGTTATTGAAAGTAAAGTTGTGTGTGGATGAAGTGTATAAGCTCAGTGATATTTTGAGGCCGTTACTGAGTTGTAATATTGGTCTTGTATATATGTAAGGCAGGCTTGGATACCATCCTGGTGTGGGATGTTGATATATAAGCTGGTAACATCCATGGTGGCTAGGAGGGTACTGCTGGGAAGGTGGTCTGTGTTTTTCAGTTTTTGCAGGAAGTCTTTTGTGTCTTAGACAAAACTCACTGTTTGGGTGACAAGAGGTTTTAAGATAGATTTGATGAAACCTGTATTTCCTCAGTTAAGTTTCCCTGGTTGGATGTTATAGGGATCATGTAAAGAGTCCTGGGTTGGGTAGTGGAGGGATCAAGTTCTGTAGTTTTTCTTGTAGTGCAGATGGAAATGATTTGATGGTGGTTTTGAGTTTTAAGGTGAAAAGGGGGAGTTGGATCTTCTTCTAGTACAAACTTGACAGGTCACTAGGCTTTCTGTACTCCAGTCTGGGACAAAGAAAAGACTGGCACCGATCCTACATTTTTTAAAGACCCCTTTTTATTTCATTTTAACTGATAAAGGAATTAATTTGTAAATTCCCAGAATATTCATTCTTTAGTGAAAGAGCAGTTGCTGTAATTTGGGGAATGAAACACTCCTTTTTTTTTTGACAAAAGAGAGACTAAATGCGTATTTTTTTAAAATTGCAACTACAAAATCACGATACTGTTCTCTGTATTTCTAAATAGGCAGATAGTTCCTTTTTGCCTTTTGTTTTTGTTTTATTAGCTTTTCTTTGTTGCTCATTATTGTTGTAACAGAGCACCTCACTGTTCCCCAAGAGATATGAAAATATCACTATAGCCAATGTTTAGATTGGGAATTGGAGCACAGAGAGACTAGTAACTTGTCAAGTTTGTACAGAAGGTCTGCAGAAGGTCAGGAATTTAAGATTCTTGGTTCTCCAACCAAAAATCCATTTTCGATAACATGGCACACTGTGTTTCTAAAGGTAAAATAATAATAAATGGTTTGCTTTTTTATCAGAAAGAAGCAAGAAATTAGTACTGTTAAATACTGCCCTTACTATCAAGGAATAGGGACGCTGTTTCTCCTGCAGAAATTTTGCTACCTCAACCTCTTGAAGGCTCAGATCATGCGACCAGAAGAATGTGCACTCTATGGTGTGTGTTTTTAGGAAGAAAAACAGACTGTTCCTCTTCCAATCACTTGTTATTGATATCAACATTCCTTATAAAAAATATTAGGTTAGTAACATAGTTAGTCACTGGCAGACCCAGAACTAGACTCCAGCTCTCTCCAGTCTGAGTCATGTGCCAATTCACTACCTATGTTGTTGTTCCAGAATACTGGTCTAAATTGCAACATTTCAAAATTTGTTCTAATAGGAGATATGTGTTAGCTGACTTGGTGGCTGGTAATAACTCCTAATCTATAAACTGTGCACCAATGAGCCTGTTAGCAATCCTCTGTCCTAGAACTCTGTGGAATACTATGAAATATTGCTTTGCCATTTACACAGCTATAGCAGCACGATGTCCCTGGGGCAGCTGCCACACCTTGATGGTACTATGATGTTAAGGGAGGCTGCCCCAAGGTCCCAAAGTGAGCCCTTGTTCACTTTGCCCAGCTGATACCCCTTGTACCTGGCTGGCCCCAATCTTACCACTTGGGCACTAAGTGGTACCTCAGTACCTCAGGGCACCAGTTGCCATATAGGCTATATTCATGATCTCCATCCTCCCCTGTAGCCGTGTCCATGCCTCACAGATGTTTTTCTGACAACATTCTAGACCTTCCTTTAGGGGCCTCTGCCTTCTTGACTTTAGCACACTGTTATCCTGGCTGTAGGCCTCCAGCCCTGGCCCAGTTGTTTTGGCCCAGCTTTCTCAGCCTTAACCTTCTGTGCATCTTAGTCTCAGGCCCCTATCTCAGTCTTGGCCTCTGGGTCCCTTGGCCCCTGTCCTGAATTTCTTTTCAGCTGCATCCTTGACCCAAGCTAGGCTTCTCATCATCTGACCCTGCCCACCACACATCCCTGGCCCAGGACAGGGCTGCTTATAGCCTAACCCATCCTCCTGGCACCCCAGGCTCAGGCAAGGCTGCTCATGCTTCACCAGCCTCTGGCCCCTTCAACTGGGCTCAGCCCCCTAAGGCCTTGACTGCAAGGCTGTTATCCTCAGTCTCAAAACAGTTTGGGCTTCCACCCCACATGGCCCACCAGGTCTTAGACCCTAGAAGGGTCCTCTCAGGCACCCTGGGATCTCCTGTCTGCCCTTTCTAGCCAAGTCTGGTCCTCTGGTCTCAAACTTAACTGCAACACAAACACAAGCATGGACACCCACTTTCAAATTAAAAATTGCTCTTGCTCTGGGTCAGTATCACCCTTTTGAACTCTCACCTCCCAGCTCTCATGGGTGGCTTGGGTGCCTGCCAGGCTGTGTCCTGCAGCCCCTCTGCCCCAGGAGATCCGCTTCCTGCAGCATGCAAGTCCAGACTGCCCTCCTTGCTCCAAACACTGGGCTTATATACCTCTAAGCACCACCCATTTTGATCCAGTGGCTCCTCAGCCACCCACTGGTAGTTCTTCTCTACTTAATTGCCAACATTCCTTCTGCTGCAATCCCACACTGCAAGCTTGTTGCTGTGCAGCTGACTTGGATCTGCTATCTGATTATACGGCATGGCTAGCCTCTTGCACTTTCCCATGAAAGTAACAGGGGCCACTGGCTCCCTGTTACAACAGCCAATAGGGAGAAGTCTTCCTGGTTGTCTTTCTCCTATCAACCTTTGCAGAGTAGAGCAGAGCAGCACTATTGAGCAGCTGGTCAAAATGCTGAAGACTGAACTCATGGTTGTAGTCTTTATTTTCCACTCCAACAGATCAGAAGTAGCAGAAGGCATCCAGAAACCTACCCTAAATGGCAACCCATATTTCATCCTGACACAAATGAATTTGCAGTTAATGCAAAGCTATTATAACCCACTCTCTCGTCAGTGTCTCCCCAGACTCATCCACCATAAGCATAGGCTGAAGGCAACCAAAATTTGATCAGTTCTAAAGTTTTCTACATCATTCAGGGTGCCATTTTAGCCCTTAGTTGGTTCAGGATTGGAGATGTGAAGAAGTAACTTAAAGCCACCTCCCTCCTTGCACATACGTGCATACCTTCTCAGCTCTGCCAAGCGTAAAACTCCAGGTATCATACAATTAACTGGTTAATTGCACAATTACCTTGAGAGCAGCTACATGTGCAAAGTACTTATTACACCATAAAAAGCTCCAGCCAGCTATAAAGTTAGACCTTAAAAGCATGTACTGACTTTATAGCTGGTTGCTATCGAGCTTTAATTTGCATATGTAGCAGAGTTTCCCTTGTGCCTGGAAGCCCAGTCAGCTGACAGGGCTCCGAGCTGCAGAGGTGTACCATACCCAGCCAGTCCTTGTGCAACTGAGGGGACTCTCAGCACCAGCAGCTGCTGATTCTGGATCCGAGCAGCACCGCACAGCTGAGTCCTGTACTGTGAATGCTGGGTCTGGGCTGTGTGCCTCCCTGTGCCCAGGACCCAGCTGGGTCCCAGCAGCCATGAAGCATGGCTGCAATCTCTCAACCTTAGGAGTGCATGAAACCCCTAGGGCTGGGAGATCACAGCAACTGTGTCTCTCAGACACAGGGTTGTGTAGGCACCCCCATGGCTGGGAGCCCTTCAGCTGAGGGAGCTTGCTTCTTGCCAGTGCAGGGGAGTCTAGGATTGGGCTCCCCAGCCATTGGCATTAAGGAGCGATGGAATCTAATGCATGATCTCACAAGTGCACCTCCTGCCACGCACTGTGTGGACTGTGTGGGTCACACAGTAGATCCCATTGTGCCTTTACCTGCACGTATAGAGAGGCCCTAAAACTCTTAATTTTACTGTGCAGCATCTTTCAAAGAGATTTAATGCAGAAATTCTCAAAATATTATATATTTAATTAGCTCTGTACTTTAAACTTATGATTTTAAAAATATTCCATATTTAGTATTCCTTTTTATTTTGTACGGTAAAAGTATGCCTATAGTTTCTTCTCTGATGGATTGTTAACAGCTATATCATTATGCCAATATATACGGTGAATAATATTTTAAGCTAACCTTCTGAGGAGGCTGTAAACTTGAGAGAAAACATTGGTCTAACCTTAAATTTTTCATTTCCTTTTGTTTAGTATTAAATCAATATTTTAAGAGCGACTAAAATAATAACGAGACACATTTACCAATGTTATGCTGAACAGCCAAGTCAGGTTGGAAAAACATAGGAGGAGCAGTGCCCATGTTAAAATTTAAACTTCTATAGCCATAATTTAAGATGATTGAGGAAACAAACCTGATTAGCCCTAGATTGCACAGCATACCAAACTGAAACATTTTTTAGATACAATGCCATTGTAAGACTTTTTTTGCTGAACAGTAGAGTGTATCTTGGATCTGATTCTTCTGTTACCACTATGTCAAGAGTAATTCTATTCATGTCACTAACCAATATAATACTGCTGGAGGTGGAAAGGCCAAATAATTAAACATTGACTAAAAAGTTTGAATATGATTAGTTGAGTGTTCAGAGGTGAGTAAGCTAGATAAAGGGCACTTTGCCATAAAGACCCAGATTACAATAACATTTTTTTTGTTGAGACTCCTAGTGGAGTAGAGAACTATTTAGGGTTTGGACAAACATAATTTACAATCGGGCAAGAGGCTTTGGGTCTTTACCATGTATCAGCTGCTCTACAGTAACTGCTGATATTCACATACATGCCTCGTAAGAAGATGACTGGTGAGGCCTTACCTGGAGCACCATGTCCAGTTTTGGGCCCCATGCTTCAAGAAAAGTGTGAACAGATTAGAAAGTGTCCAGTGGAGAGTACAAAATGATTGAAAGCCTGGGAAGTGTGATATATGAGGAAAGGCTGAAAGAGCTAGGGTTGTTTACCCTGAAGAAGAGAAGACTGAGAGTAGGAATTTGATAATAATCTTCAAATACTGAGGGGTGACTGTAAAAAAGATTAATAGATTCATAGATGTAGGGTTGGAAGGGACCTTTTAGCTCTTCTAGTCCTACCCCCTGCCCTGGGCAGGAGAGAAACTGGCCTCAGATGACCCCACCTAGGTAATCATCAAGCCTCCTCTTAAAGAACCCCAAGGTAGGAGCCTTGATGCTAGCCCTAGTTCCATATCTGCCTTAGCTTTCCTAACAGCCCCCCCCTACAGACCTGAGAGAGGGAGGTATACTCCTCTTTGGTGATAGCCCCTCCCTTCCACTGGGTGTAAACCTCCTTTTTGGCAGTCAGGCATTCTCAAATGCCCTTGGTGAGCCACAGGGGCTTTTGGGCACTCTTGCCCCCTTTGCTTCTCACTGGGATTGTCACCCCTTGGGCTCTGAGTACCGTCTTCTTAAGGAACAACCACTAATCTTGGGCACCCAGTTCCCCTACTCTCCAGGACCCCAAGATGGAAATAGTCTTTTCTCTGTGACTGTAAGAGACAGGACTAGGAGCAATGACTGCAAACTGCAACAGAGGAACTTTAGTTTGGAGATTAGGAAGAACATTTTGCCTATGTGGGTGGTTAAGCATTGGAGCAGGCTAGAGAGGTTGTAAAATCTCCATTCCTGGAAATTTTCAAGAGCTAGTTAAATGGACACAGACCTGAAATGATTTAGTTAGGGATGACCCTGACCTGAGCAGACGGCTAAACCAGATGACTCATGAGGTCCCTTCCATCCCTACTTTCCAACAATCCTATGAAAGTTAGACCCAAGTAGCTTGCATCTTTTTCATTAAGAGAGAAACTATGGTTCAGATTATTTTTACCAGCACATAGCTAAAAGCATTCACGCAAACAGGAGTACCAACTGGAGCAGGACCTTTGTTCCAGAATCAGCTACCTCCTATGTATGGACTCCTCTTAATGGTCTCCACAGGAACACTCAAACCCTCACTTGTGGTTCCAAGAAGTCTCTTGTATACAATGACAACCAAGCTCTGTGACACCACACTGGGTTGCAAAGTCAAATTAAATAGAAGACCTCTGCATGAATGTCCTCAAGATATGAAGGGACACTTGTCTACCCTAATGCAGGTCATCTGCCTTGTCAGGTTAGACGGACTGAACAGATATGTCAGTTGTTCTTTATAGAAGGAATTGTAGCATAGGTTTGTGGACAGTTTAGGTCAGGGTTGTCAAGCTCATCAGGCTCTGTGGGATGAATGAAGATCATGGAGCTAGTCTATGAGCTGGATTGGGCCCGACAATTGGCCCCATGCACCTGGTCCAGCTTGCAGGGTAAATCTGGTACAGACATCACATGCAGTGTGTGCCCAGGTCTGGAACAGGCACCATATGCAGTGTGCTCCCTGCATGCAGCATGTAGGGCCAGTCCAATACGCATGAGCAGCACAACTGCTGGATTACAGGGCTCTTTAGGCCTGATCTTTGATATCCCTAATTTAGGTCATCAGTTTACAGAGTCTGACACTGTATAAATCTTATTCATGTGCATGTATAGGTTCATTTCTCATCTCACATTATACTTCCAATATCCTTATGAGGTCCTGTGTGATGTGGGAACAGCAAAACTGTATTTCTTAATACACAAGGAATTAAAATTGTTAACATACAAAAGTGGCTCAGGGTATAGGGATTGAAGCAGTAATAGAGTGTGGCAGCCACTGGAATGACAAAGGGCCCCTCTTGAGCATCAAACTGTTCAATTCCATGAGCTAAAGAATGGGCTAGAAAAAGTGTCCTAAATAATGTTTGTGTCACACTCACTCTGGTCAGCCTATGACAATTACCCCAGTATAAAGATTGAAACAAGAAAGCTAAACACTTTGGACTTTTTAACCTGGAGCCCGTGAACACTTCTGAGCAGTAATATATCAGAATGGCCACAATGACTAACTGCATTAGAAGATAAAAGACTGGCCAGATGCAGAATTCACATTGCTACAGCAAGTAAACCTCACACTCTGATGGTGAAAGCTGATAAATCATTCCAAAGAAGATTGTCCAGATGTTGGAATTGTTTTTCATGTTGGATCACTATTGTTGTTCATTTAGATTGCTGGCCTAATATTGTAAAACTGCTTATTGAGTGCAAGATTAGCATTGTTTGGAAAGAACTGTACTACTTTTATCAGCTGTGACGAACCTAGTTCACGTCAAAGATAAATTCTACAAAGACCTGGACTGTACCATCCTTCATTTGTCAGAGACATACAACTTCCAAGCACAGTGGTTCTCAACCTTTTTAGACTTAAGACACCCCTTGGAAAATGCCAGGTTTTAGCTTTCACTCATTGTTTGACTGTGGAAAAACAATACAGCGACATTTGTGTTTCAGTGAACACAGAGAGAACACAACTGGTGAGAATGTGGATTCCTATTTGAAATCTTTAGGTTTATCTTGTGAATCATGTTTGCACACCTAACAGTCCTAATATTGTGCAGTACCCTGAGACATTCTTAAAAGGATCTCACAGCATCCCCAGAGTCCTGCAACACTGGTTGTGAAGCACTGTCCTAGCAGGATGTTGTTGTTAATATCGCATTGGAAGGTAAAATAAAAATGGCCTGCTACTCCTAAGGAAGTGCACCAAACACAGTTTTAACATTACAAACACTACTCTCAGTTCCCAAATAAAAGCAAAACTTTGTGGATGCACCCCTATTCCAAACATGCTTTTACTGTTTTTGTTGTCTATAAGTATAAGAAGAGGAGTAAATATCATTTAAGGGACAGCCTTGCAAGGATCTTGCCATATTCCCTGGTGAATCCTACCCAACCATATAACTTGCTAGACAGCTAAGAAATGTTTTGCCTCACAGCCAGTGATCTTTCAGAAAAAGGGAGAGAAACAGCAGGCAACAGCAGAAACACATTTCACTAGTAGAAGAGGCCAGGCCAAGAATCCCCAAGGTGGGGAGGGTCAAGACCCCTGCCACGAAAAAGAAGCAATGTGTGGTGCTGGTTGGAGGCTCCCTTACACGAGGGATGGAGAGATCCATCTGCCAACCTGACCTGTTTTCCCAGGACGTTTGCTACTTGCCTGGAGCCCAGATCCAAGATATCATGGAGGGGTTACCGAGACTCTTCTGACCCTCCAGCTACTACCTCATGCTGCTCATCCATGGAGGCACCAATGATACTACAGGGGGTGACCCTGAGCAGGTCAAGACTACAGGGCTCCAGGTGCAAGAGTGAAGGGGATAGGGGAACAGGTCATGTTCTCTGCAATCCTTCCAGTCAAGGGAAAGGCTCCAGACAGGAGCAGATGCATCCTGCAGATTAATGCATAGCTGTGCAGATGGTGTTGCCAGCGAGGATTCGGCTTCTTGGACCATGGGATGTTATTCCAAGAAGAAGGATTGCTAGGAAGAGATGAGATCCACCTGACAAAGAGAGGGAAGAGCATCTTTGCAGACTGGCTTGCTAAGTTAATGAGGAGAGCTTTAGATGAGGTTTGCTAGGGGAGGAGGGTAGAGATCAAAGCCCTGAGGTAAATGGGGGAGTGGGAGACCTAGAGGAAGCATAAGGAGGTGGGGGCAATGGGGGAGGCCTCCTCATTCTTCCTGAGAAACTAGGGTAATTGGCTAGTTACCTCAGGTGTCCACACAAACATACGGAGCCTGGGAAGCAAGCAGGAAGAATTGGAAGTCCTTGCACAATAAAGAAACTGTGATGTGATTGGAATAACAGATGTGGTGGGATAGCTCGCATCACTGGAGCACTGTCATGGATGGTTACAAACTGTTCAGGAAGGACAGGCAGGGGAGAAGAGGAGGAGGAGTTGTGCCTCGTGTACCAGAGCAGTATAATTGCTCAGAGCTCCAGCATGGAACTGGAGATAGGCTTGTTGAAAGTCTCTGGGTTAAGGTTAGAGGGAAGACCAACAAGGGTGATGTCATGGTGAGTGTCTGCTATAGACCACCAAACCAGGAGGATGAGGTAGATGAAGCTTTCTTCAGACAACTAATGGAAGTTTCCAGATCACAGGCCCTGGTTCTCATGGGAGACTTCAGTCACCCTGACATCTGCTGAAAGTGTGATATGGCAGTGCAGAGGCAATCTAGGAAGGCTTTGGAGAACTCCTTGGTACAAGTGTTGGAGAGACCACCTAGGAGCCGTGCTCTTCTTGAGTTGCTGCTCTCAAACAGGGAAGAATTGGTGGGGGATTGGATGTAGAAGTGGATGGCACCTTGGACAGCAGTGACCATGAGGTGATTGAGTTCAAGATCCTGAGGAAAGGAAGGAAGGAATGTCAACAGAGTAAGGACCCTGGACTTCAGAAAAGCAGACTTCAACTCAGAATTGTTGGACAGGTTCCCCTGGGAGGCCAGTCTGAGGAGGGAAAGCTGATTATATTTTAAAGAGACATTAACTGAGGGCACAGGAGTGAACTCCTGATGCACAGAAAGATGAGCAAGTATGGCAGAAGACCGGTTTAGCTTCACAAGGAACTCTTCAGTGAACTAAAACACAAAAAAGGAAGCTTACAAGAAGCAGAGCTTGGACAAACAACTAGGGAAGAGTACAAGAATATTGCGCAGGCATGCAGGGATGAAATCAGGAAGGCCAGAGCACAACTGGAGTTGCAGCTAGCGAAGGACATGAAGAGTAACAAGAAGCATTTCTACAAGTATGCTAGCAACAAGAGGAAGATCAGGGAATGTGTGAGTCCCTTACTGAATGTAGGCAACCTAGTGACAGATGATGAGAAAATGGCTGAAGTACACAGTGCCTTTTTTACCTTGGTCTTCACAGGCAAGGTTAGCTTCCAGATTACTGTACTGGGCAGCACAGTTTGGGAAGGTGAATGGACCTCAGTAGTGAAAAAACAGGTTAGGGACTTTTAGAAAAGCTGGAGATATACAAATCCATGGGGCCAGATGCAGTGCATCTAAGGGTGCTAAGGGAGTTGGCTGATGTGATTGCAGAGCTACAGGCCATTATCTTTAAAAACCCATGGCAATTGGGGAGGTTCCAGACTATTGGAAAAGGACAAATATAGTGCCCATCTTTAAGAAAGGGAAGAAGGAGGATCCAAGGAACTACAGACCAATCAGCCTCACCTCAGTCCCCAGAAAAAAATCACCTGACAGCATTAGCCTATGGGTGCCATCTGCAGGGCAATAAACAGTGTCCAAATACCAGGCCCTTGTTTGGGTTACATGATTGTTCCACTGCATATTGCTTTTTCAGCATGTCTAGTCTTGCATTTCAAATTTGTCCATTCCTCCATATTGAATGCCATTCTCACTCAGTCATTAGCATCTTGTGTTTGCTAATGTCTAGCCTCTTACTTTCAGCTTATAGTGCTAAATATGTCTTTGAGAGAGTTCCCTTACCCATCTTAGAATTGCTTGCCAAGTCTGATTTGGCAGCACAGAATACACACAGGAATTGTATTGTCATTAATACAAACAGTATGCCCCGGCCAGGAGACCTGTGCTTTATTTAGCATGATCCAACAAATTATTACTTTCCATGTTTAAATACTTATCCGTTAGTAGCATTACACTCCACTTTGATGTGCTTGATGAACGTGAAGTTGAAATGCAAGAAATCTCCCAAGAGAGATTTCCCAAAAAGAAAGTATTATATCTGGGTATCTTGGCCACGTGAGAAGTTTCATATGTTAATATTAAAGTTCATATGACAAATACATGGTTAATTTTTAGTTTGATATGCAGTGTGGTCCTTTGATGTGGGCAGAGACCTTTATGAGCTGATCAACCATTTCATGACTAATAAATGCAAATGCAGGTAATTTATATCTGGAAATAAAAAATCTGTAGCAGCTGCTGACTTCTACAGGTTCAGGCATGAACTACCCATGAACCATGTAGTATTTGAAGGTAAACCAAGAGATCTGGTTAGGCTTCAGCAAGGAGAAAGTAAGAAATTATCTTGACTTGAGTCACACTGTCTAAGTGAGAGGACTTTGGACGTAGAAAATTTCTGTCTATGTTCATATTCAGGAAGTTTGTGATATGTCAAATACTTCAAGAAAGAAAAGACTGTAGAGATTTGGTTTACAAACATAGCTCTGTTTGACTTATTGGAAATGCTGAATGGTTCAGAAAAAGCACCATCCACAAACACTCTGCCCAACATACCATTATGTAGTTGACCAACAATTTTAATGTTCTTTCTCGGCATCTGTGCTTGGACAGCACTTTCCATAATCCAGGCCTGCTGAAACTGTTTCAATTGCATTTATCATTTCAATAAAGACTGAGTTAGACATCCATGTCCTATTCTCTGTATTTTTCTTACATTTGACATGCTACGTCAGTAGCTCTTCTTTTTGCTTTAAATCCTCGCTATATTTCTAGAAGTGCATTCTTTGTAACACTGGCAAGAAGCAATTAAGAAACTGTCCAGGCTGAATATTCCAGGAATTAGTGTGTGCTCTTTATAGCTACTGCTTTCATGCTGTTCCATTTTATGTTTGCTTAAGATAATGCTGGTTTCATCCTTGAGATTCTCCAGGACTACATTAACCTGCCTAAATAAGCAAATGGAT
Organism: Crocodylus porosus; assembly: GCF_001723895.1. NCBI lineage: Eukaryota > Metazoa > Chordata > Crocodylia > Crocodylidae > Crocodylus > Crocodylus porosus. Next base: position 167,580,147 of record NW_017728886.1, on the reverse strand, counting down.
CTCTGTAGATATGCTACAGTTCCTAGAGTTGTAGATTTTTGTCAGTTAAGTCATTATAAACAAATAACTCTTCATTTTGTACTAGCTTCATCAATTCATTGGTTTTAAATTTAATAATCGCATTTTTTTCATTGAGACATTATTTTATCGCTGTATCTACTTCTATAGCTTCATCATCAGTGATGTGGGGTGACCTATTTATCATAATGTTCAAGTTTTCATAGAATCATGAAAAGATCTCAGTTTTGTCAGCATTACATCTGCCTATTTCTTTTAGCAAGACAGAATCAATATCAAATGGATGCCTCATTCAGATCTTGTCCATTTTCTGTGTTCCATTTATTAACAAGTCATTGCATGTTGTGACTTCCTGTCCTGTTGTTCATTTTCCACCCAACACTGGACTCACTGTGGTATGCTGTATTGTAGTGATAATGCCATACAGCTTAATATTCATGTTTGATTTCAACATCTTGTTGCTTATGTGGCTGCAGTATTGCTTTGGCCCCTGGTGATCATTATGGTTGAGTAAGATTATTGATCAGATCAAGCCACATTTTATTATCTTATTTTATCTTAAGACTTATTTACATGGGAAAGTTGACATGCAGTGCACTAGGATGTGAATTTATAGCACTTCAGTTACTCCTGATTAAATCCCCATGTGGACACACTCAATGCACACTAAAGCCTGGTAGAGGAAAGAGGAAAGTAAAAGCCTTGTGAATGTCACCCTCGTTGGGACAGAAAAGGTCCATAAAGAGGAAGGTTTTGTAGCAATTCCTAAAGATAGCCAGATTCAAATGAAAACACTTGGATGTAGTTAGTTAAGAGTCCTGCCCTGTGCTACCCACACTAGTGAGAGAAGAGAATGTAAAGGAGACATATTCTGGCAGAGGAGTCATTTGGGGACTGTCTGTAACCCTGACTGATATACCAGACATCAGGACTGTTGGTTTGGATTCATTTGCACAAGTATTATGGTGTGTAACAAGTACTGGATCTTACCCAAAACCTCAGAGGTCCTCACGGAACTGGATGAAGAGCCCTGTGGTCCAGGACCAGCTCAGGGCACAAGGTAAGTTTGACACCCCTGGGAGAAAGGACTACTGTAGTGAGTTAATTTCCTCTCCTGCATGGAGCATAGAAAAGGCCTTAATATGTAGTGCCAAAACTGTCTGAAAATTTCTAAAGCTAAATACAGAGAGTCAAAAACCCTGAGACAGAATCAGTTCAATTTTCACAGGTTTCTCTAAGCTGCGTAGATTGGATCAATAACGAACTGAACTGACTGATTTTTCAGTTGGCTCAGCTGCTGCCACAGGTGGGAGGGGGAAGGCTTCTCCTGGGCCCAGGCGCCTGTCTGTGCAGCTGGGCGTGGGGGAACAGGGAAACCCCCCCAACGGAGGCACCTCCAGGGTCACCCCAGCATGGGGCTGCCCCCTGCCCTGGGAAGAAGAAGAGAATCCTCCCCTGTTCTCCCCCATGTGGGTGCTTGGCTCAACCTCTTCCACAGGTGGTAAGAGGAAGAAGTCCCCTAGGCTGGGGGACTCCTTCCTGCTCCCACCTGTAGCAGCAGCTGAGCGGGGGTTCCCTTTGGCTCCCTGGAGCAGGACAGCCCCCAGCTGGGGGACCCTGGAGCTGGGAAAGCCCCCAAAGTGAGGGCTTCCCCATGCCCAGCTGCATAAGCAGGCAACCTCCCCACAGGACTCCTTGCAGGCAGGCACCTTGCCCAGGGGACTCCTTTCCCCTCCCGCCTGTGGCAGTGGCCAAGCCAAACAGTTGCACAGGGGAGGGGGAAGATTCCTCTCAGCTCCCCAGAGCTGCCTCAGGGTGGGGGAAGCCCCTCAAGGCAGGGGCTCCCTTCATGGGCAGATGTCCAGCTGCAGGTGGGGGCACTGGCCAGGGGGTTGTTTCTCACTCCCACCTGGGGCAGCTCTGTGACAGCCCGGAGGCAGGGCCAGCTAGGTGCTAGGCTACAGCAGCTAAGTGCTAGGCTGGAGTGTGAGCTATGTTCCAGAGGGCTGCCCTGCGAGTGGGGGTTTATAGGGAGGTGCAAAGTATCCTGAGATACTGGAGAACTGAGAGGTAACTTGACTCAGGAGGGGATCTGGGACAGAAGTTCAATAGACCAGTTTAACCTAAATCAGTTAAGTCTCATTTTGTATCCATCCAGGTCTATCTTATACCCATCTCAGCAGTTTTGAAACTGGTTTACGTGCACTGAACTTGTTACAGGTTCCCAATCACTTATCCCGGTTTATGTGTAATTTCTATACCTAGCCTACCTGACTATGTTTACTAGGTCACTGCCATAATTTTGTAAACTTCTTTTAAAACTACAGAGAGGCTCCTGTAGCTGTATTTCATGGTTACTTTTTTTATTCATAGAGCTAAGGACTTCCTCCTTAATATCTTCTACAATGGAAACTTTTTAGCAATTGTAGTGAAAATTAAAAGTTAAAAGCTGGTTTTCATACCTCTAAGAGAAACTTGCTGGAATTTGGATTTTGAAAAAAAAAAAGCACAGCATTGTTTTGTGGCTTTCACTGTTAGAAAATGTATTTATTATGTATACCTCTTGTTAATAAATCAGGTGGCATAATTTTCCTCTTGGAGGATCAGGGCCCTATGTCAGTACTTGAGATGATGTTAAAACAAGATTTCCCATGCAAGCGTTTATATGTAATCCACAGTGGCCATTCACCACTGATAGTACCAGTGTGCTATCTTTGCATGGATTTTGAATTTTATCCATTCAACATCAATATAGTGTTTCTTTAAAATACATTCTGATTTGCATATATTGTTTAAAGCAGTGGAAAAAACCCTGTGCCACCAGCAACATTTCCAATTAATCTAGTGATATTTATGAGTTACTGCATGGTCCAGCTTCCAAGCAGTCAAGAAAGACTGGAGTCCATGAGTGAGTTAGTTTTTCAGTTGAAGAAATACTCCAATGTATTGTATTCCTAAGGTAATTCATCGACAAGCAGATATGCTTGTTGAACTGCAAATTGTGTTATACATTGAAACTTAGGTAAACAGCCTGGCATTCAGGATTTTCAACCAGATAGTGACATTCTCTCTTTTTCTTCAAAATTGCTTCTGCTCTGTGATTTTGATTGATAATCTGATATTGGTGTTTCCAGTGAAGCCAGTAGCATTATCCCAGTATAAAACTGCTGTAAGATCTGGTCCAGATCTTAATTTGTCCCTAAAAACATTAAGGATCTGAATCTTTTAATATTTTGCTGCCACATGGATTTTGAAACAAATACTTATACCTATATATATATATATATTTAATATTATCCTTGTGTTTCTGTTAGTTTGTCATGACTGTTAATAAATATAAATTAAGTCAGTTAATATATCAAGTGGATAGTTTTCAGGAACAATATTTTCAATGACTTTATTCAAAATGCTGGAGCCGGAATAACTGAAAACAGGTGTGTTCTTCCAAATATTAGTATTGTCATAAGTTAAATTTGCTGTTCATTTTGGACCATTCCAGTGACATCCCAGAATTTGGTCCAAGAGTAAAGTTCAGTGGGCAACTTTCCTAATTGTGTTAATAGTTCTAAATATGAATCTGTCATATTCCTGAGACGTTCAGATTTGCACAAATGTATATTTCTGGGGAAGATTGTTTATAAGGATATAGCTGAACAGATTTTTATTTCTAAATTTAAAACAAAACTACATTACATAAAAACTAGGAATAAATGTTTTTGGTCATTCACAACTTTTAATGAAATAAGAATGCTGCATTTCCAATATTATCTTTGTAAGTACATGGTAAATTAACTTGACTTTAGTAGCCCCAAAAGTCATGTAATACCAGGTTCATAGTATGCTAATATTTGGAACCAGTTAAATGTTTTTATTAAAGTTAGGTGTTGTATATAGTGTTATTTTTTTAATATATTTTCTCTTCTTGGAGAGAATAAAGCAGAGATTTGTTTTGGAAAACATCAGTAGAAAGTCAATTGAAATAGACTTACTGATTTTTATCCAGAGTGTATAGATTGCCAGCAGTTTCTGGGTTGCTGCCATTAACGTGCATTTAGGTTATACAGGATTTTGTCTTAATATGATCAGTCCTTATTTATGTAAAATAAAATTCTGACTCCGTTTTAGCAATATGCATTTAGCATAAGCAGAGTTCTGGGCTTGCGTTATTAAAATGCATAGAGCAGCCATCATATTCTAGGCTTCTGCTGAAATATGCTTTTAATTGAAGCAGAATTATAGTCGTATATTATCAATGTGAATCTAGTTAGTGTACAGTATTAGCTGGCACAATGGCTCACTGCACTGTGGTACTAGTATAACAGGCTATATTTTGTGGGTTTGAATTTAAATACCACCATAATGTGTCTAGGCTAGGTGCTCAGTGGAGGAGGTGATCAAATAAAGACTGTCTTCTGTGGAAATGTGTGCTTCCAGTTGACAAGATAAACAGTATTTGTCCTCAAGAAGAAAGGATAGAGCAATACACCAACAATATTTGTATTTACACATGACACGAGATGGGCATTTACTACTCCAAAGAGGGGTACATACCAATATGTAATTTAACAGGCCCTCAATATAGCAAATAATATTGGAAAAGAAAAGTCATTGCATATACTTTTTTCAGAAATGGAAAATGATGGTCACTTCTGTAAGCTTGTACTATAATTCTTGATGTTCTTAGTAGGTGAATATATATGCCCAAAGCAATGTTTTCCCCCCTTTTCTTCATTCATAATCCAAAGATCAGCTACTCTGACCCTGCATTTTGAACTTTTGGTATTCTTAACCTAAGAATAAATGCCATTGTGGTTTTTCAGTCCGAAGCCAAAATACTGTAATACACAGGCTTCATTGATTTTTAAAGCTTCAATGTGCCACATCTGTACCAAATAGATATCTATTCTTGATCATGAAGAATACTCCTTGTTCATATACTTAATTCTGAGCACGTGTGTAAATTACTACTATTGATTTCAGTGTAGCAAATTGTGTGCTTACAATTAAATATGTATGTTAATGTGTAGAGCGCTGATACTCAACCCTTTGGCCCTGCAAGCCAGACTGAGGTGTACAGGGCTAGTCCACAGGCCAGACTGGGCCCAACACTACCACCTCCCTGTCCCATATGCCAGGATTAGGCACTGGGCACCCATCACTGCTCCCTCCTGGCACTCAGTGCCAGGGTCCCAGCGTCACCTCCTCCCAGCTCCATCACACAGATGTTTGGCCCTGGGTCCTGCTGGCACTGCCCATGCCTGGCTCTGTATGTAAGGTTTGGGGCTCTCCATGGGTCTGGAAATTTGGCAGAAGGGGAGCAAAACCACTGCTCTTCTACCACCAAATTTCTGGATCCATAGGAAAATCGCACAGCCTGGATGTGGCCCACTGGCCAGAGATTGAGCACCCCTGTTTAGAAGATTGTGGCCTTGGATTCAGTACTAATAAGTTCTGGGTCATTATTCAATCAGTAATTTCAGTAATCAGTCAATATGTGAAAAAAATATGCAAGAAGGACAACTAATAAAAGTATATTAAATGAAAATGATGGAAAAGGGTTTACTTATGTTCCTGTATACCATTTTTTCATAATGCAGTGATAAACAGATATTCAAAGAAGTAAAAAGGCCATACATTTGAAACTGTGGTACTCACTGTCACAAGATATTCACTGAGGTCTTGCGAGGTCCCTTCTAGCCCTAAACTTCTGTGAATCTGTGATTTAAAAAAACCTAGACACTTATGGGAACATTAGGTAGGAAAAATACATAAATAGGCCAACTATTTTATAATTGTCATTAATAAGATTTCCTCTGAAATATTTGTCTGACCCTGGACACTGCACAAGATGGAGGCACTGATCTGCTGAGCTATGGCAATATCTTTATTTTTGTTTATACAGTCTCACTGAGACTGTTTGAATTTCACCATCAGCAGTGCAACACATTCAATTAAACCAAAAAAAAAATAAAATAAAATAAAGATGCTAGATTAAGCCTCTAAGAGTTTGCACTGACATTGGAAAGGCTCTCAAGGGCTTTCTAGTCCAGTGCCCTGCACCCCATTTCAATCCTATAGTATCTGGGCTACTTGTATAACAGTAGTTATTTTTGCAATGAGAGAAGATGTTTTTTATTTTGTTTTTATATATGAAAAAGTATAGATAATTTGTTTATATATATATATGTAAAAGTATACTCTATGATGGCAAAAGTAATCTTTTATATCAAAATACCTCAGATAACCATAGTGACTAAGAGTATACTAGAACCCAAGTACTGGTTTAGGGATAGATGCACATATATTTAAATAGAAGCTTAAGTTTTTTTTAAATAAATTCTCTAGCAGCCCCCAAAAAACAACTTCAGGATCCCAAAAGTTGAGAATCGCTATTCTAGGGAGAAAAAATTGTCAGAAGAAACCCAGATGTTTTAGTGCAGTAGAAATTCCAGTAGAAGTCTAAAATTATCATTATCAGTGAGTACACTAATGAAACCTTGTTTTTTTGTCTGATTTCAAACTGCAAACACAAGTCTTTGGGGCATAATAAGATTATAACATACAGCATGTGTTTCAATAAGTAATGTACAACATAGGAATAGTGTTTTGATATTAATGTATTTTGAAACCGTTGTTGTTAAGCTTTTCTTTTCTATTGAATGTTATTGCCCACAGTGGCTATGAACACATAGATGGAGCAGGCCTATGTTGATAAAAAGAAGGATTTCTTCTCCCGTACAACTGTGTCTGGCATAGGGTTATTTTTTTGAATGACTGTGGCTGAATTTTTATTTATGCTTTTTAATTAACAATTACATTTTAAATGCCTCACGTAAATCTACAGTTAGGAAGGGGCTGAGGAAGATGGTTCAACTTTATGATGTTGTTCTAACATGCAGAAATATTAATGTTAGGTTTCACTAGTTCCCCAGTTTTATGTAGGTTCCCTTCACTTTTTTTTAACATTCTAGTAAAAGCTGCCTTATTTTGCTTGCTTATCCCAATTTTAGCAGAGGCTTTCACTAAGTAGAACTCTCTTAACAATAAGGACCCACAGGTTGTTTCCTTTTTTCTTACATACAATCCTGTTGCTAAGGGCAATGTAACTAATATAGTTTTTATGGGTAATAACGAGAGCCCCTCAAATTATGCTTATCTCTGAATTTCTCTGATATTGCACCAATGAATAAAATAATATTTCCAGCGTAGAAAAGTCTTTTCTTTATCCAAATATGTTAAAACAAATAAACACAAGGGGTTAAAATTAATCATTTTGATCAGCATCTGCTAATGGATTTGACTTCCTTCATATTGAAACCCCACTCTTTCTGCCTGTATACTGAAGATTTCTTTGGAAAGGTCCAGCAGGTTGATTACACACTTGTTACCTGTAATTCAATACAGCAGTGCCCTGTTTACAAAGTCCAGATTTCCTGTGCTGTCAGTTAGGGCAATCAGCACAAAGACCAAGAGCTTTTGGAACTAAATAAACAATGAGAAAAACATTCAGGCCTGCCAGTAACCCTTCACAGGTAATTTAACAGCCTTTGACTACAAGGCATCAGTTGTTGTTGATGTCTGCTGAGTATGAAATCTGACATTCTATCTTGCCATGTTCTGCCAATAGGTCGGTACATAATCTCTTGCTGAGGTTCACTGGAGCTCCTTCAGTGCATTGTGCTTTCACACTGAACCTAAGTGGTTTTATTATGACAGACGTCCACACCTGCATTCTGTCACCTGTGTGTCATGTAGGCTTCTGATATGATGCATCAAATTATTTAGAATTTTAGGATTAACTAAATTGGGATTTCTCTCTCTCTCTCTCTCTCTCTCTCTCTCTCTCTGTTTAGAGATATATCAAGTACACATCTTACTTGACAAGTTCAAACATTCTGAACTGTTCTTGGAAGGGTATACATACTAACAACTAGGCAACTGCTTGATCTACTCGGTATAGATAGGACTTTGCTTTCATTAAAAGCAGGCAACAGACAGAGCAGTTTTCTAGGTGCCCTTTATGGATTGGACAGATTAGTGTTATTGTCTAAAGCCTTGTGTTTATGTACTTTTAATTTAACTTGTTTTCTTTCTGATACATTTGATGACTCTGCTGATGGTTTTGATAATGATTGCAGTAGCTATTTTAAAGACTATTTACATGTATCAAAGCAGACAAAAACATCTGTGAGAAGAAGAGAGTCGAGACAAGGATCCATCTGGATCTGTGTCAGAAATGTTCATATCTCTTTCTTTAGCAATCAGATGGTACCGTGAGCAACCAAAATTAAAGGACTATCTAGTGCCATCTGTAAAATTCCTAAAGTGCATCCATTTCAGGAAGCCAGTAAGTAGAATACATGTAACTAAAATATTTATTTTATAGCTCATTGACCCAAACCATTCAGATTTTATTTTATCAGATAACTGTAACATCAGAAATGGCCCTTGAATGTTTGCTCTATATATACATACTTTCCCACAGATTACTAACCTGGCCAGTGAAATACCACCACATATTATTAAACTGGCATATGTTTTATTCCTACTATATAAAAAACATGCACAATTCCTTGCAAATTAATAAAAACCTTCATCATACAGCTGTTAGAACTAAAACAGAGCATGAGCTAAAAAAGGTTGAGGTCTGTGAAAATTTCTCTCTCAAAATGATTAAAAATACATATTTGCAGTACAGTTTGAATTCTTGGCTGCCTACCAGTGGCATTTGAACTTGAGGAGCATCCTATTATCTAATTACAGGCATTTAAATAACAACTAGTTCCTTATATTATTTTGACACTTTCCCTGTGTGCATTTCTGCAAGCCTTACTGTGGTCAGTCTGAAAGGAAATTCAGATGCGGTTTGTAGCAATTGTCCCTACTACCTACATGTAGGTATTGTCCCTACTACCTACTTGTTTCAGATGCCTGTCCTGTAACTCTGTGTCCTGAGGAACATGAATGTGGGATTCTTTGCTACAAAAACTATGCATACTGCTTATTGAAATGCAAAGATACATAACTAGCCTCAGCCTTGGAGTTCTAGTTATTTATACACCTCTAATTTTGACTGTTTACATGTAGTTGTAGACCTAATTTATAAAGAGGTTTTTTTTCTTTTTCCTTTTTTTATAATTGTGCTTTTTTTTTTTTTTTGTCTGTGGTACCATTGGATAGGCTGGAGCCCATATAAGAGGCTATTCATTTCAGGTGAAAACTATTAAATTCCATCAGGAACCCCAGAATTTCTGAAGTTTTATCTTATGTCGCAGAGTAGTAGAAAGCAGGAGGAAAGCTGATCATTATTAACATCTTACACTATATTTTTATGTGGAAATATACAGTCATGAAGGGCAGTAAATTAAGGTCTTTGCGAAGTTGGTGATTTTACCATATTTCTGGTACAGAAAGTGACTGTTGTGCAAGGGACAGGCACAGTAAAGTATCTAGGTATAGAAAAAGTTAATGTGCCAGGCCCTTAACAGAAACAGCAAACTCCTTGTGGCTTAGAGAAACCATTGCAGTAACCAGATGCTTGCTTGCCCCAATAGCAAGGAAGACTGCTGATAAATGTTGCACAACATCCAGGTACCAGAAATACAGCCATAGCCTATTGATACACAGCTTTAACTGTGTTTTACTGTAATGCTGTACAGAGAGCATTTGTGATTGTAAGCTGATATTGGAAACCAAAAACAAGTATGCTTTTGTGTCCTCTCTAAACTGCCAATAGATGCCTATATTTGTTTACCTTGGGGCACATTGCAAGGCTCATCATTCCTCCCCAGGGCGGTTTGTAGGGTTGGATATTGAGGAGATTACACAGGATTAAAGCAGTTCCTGAACTACTTCAGAGTAAATTTGTTTTTTCCTGTAGTCAGGATGTTATGCTTATGTCACTGAATCTGACTGGTGGGATATATTGTGAAAGTATGTCAAGGGTGCCCCAAACTTGAGTTCATGTAAATATTATAAATAATATTGACTAATTAGCTCTGCACTAAAGTGTCACCATCTGCACGTGCACTGGAGTTAGGGCTCAGTAAATGAATTAACTGCACCATAAGAGAATACTATCAGGGACAGTACTATTGTATGGCAGAGTACTATTGTATGGCAATGAAATGCACATGAAGATGGTGACAGGACTGGCTGAGGCACAAGGGTGCTAAAGTGTGAGGGCTGCCTGTCATCTAGCCTTGAACTTTAGCACCCTCATGCCCCAGCTAGCCCCTTTACCACCCAACACTGCCACCTGGAGCCCAGGGCTGCCCTCCCCCAGTGCCCCCTGCCAGCCCAGGACTGCTCTGCCCCAGCTCAACCTGCTGCAGTCCTGGGTCCACATGTAGAAGCAGCGCCTGGGAGCAACTGATTCCAGTGCAAACTGTGCTGGAGTTTATCACGTTGCTTTAATGGCATTTGTAGATGCACCCACTTTTGCTTGCTTAGCTCCTGAGCCAGTCAAGAAAAAGCGTAATTTCTCCAAACCAATCAGTAGTTTAAAGAAAGAAGGTAGGACAGTGTGATATTTTAGACATTTGGAGGGACATGAGCTTTGTAGGCAGCTGCCGCCTTCATCAGATGCTATGAATGGATTTATAGAGAGCAGGGGTACTAAATACAAAGGAATAAGGTCAGTTAAATAAAACAGATAAGGAAAAAGGAGAAAGGAGTGGCAAAGGTGAATTGGAGAGATCAAAAGTATAGTCACAGCACCTGGTTTTCTCTGATAAAAAGTAAATAAATAAAAAATCCCCCAAATTTTCAGATATAACAAAATAACCCCAAATCAACATTTTTTGATCATTAAAATGAAAGGCCACTATATATATTAGCAGCCTTTCATTTTATTCATGAAAAAATGTGGATTTGGGGGGTTTTTTGATATCCAAAAAATTTTTTTGGGGGGGAGGAGGGGGTTAATCAGAGAAAACCAGGATCCCTGATGATGACTCAGCATATATAGTATATTTTGCTCTTGTGGATCCATTTAAAGGTAGACTGCATTTATCCAGTCTAAAGATGGTGAAGGTCTGTTTCACCATGGCAAAGGCTTGTGTCCTTGAGAAAGTGTGGCATTCTTCTGGTAAGTCGTATGAAAAGGTGGCTACAGGTAGAGTGCGTTTGCTGACTTTAAACTGGGTTGGTTAGAGTCGTTAATCAAATTCTGTTTCTGTTTGCCTGTAGCTGCAACTTTTTAGGTTTCTAAATACTGGTTATACCTATAGGGTGCCTATACATGAGCAGTGAGGCTGCTCCAATGTGCTGTAATTACAGTGTGTTGGATCAGATATGATTAATTGGGCCTGCTGAAGCATGGTAATTACAACACTCCAGCAGACTCCAGCATCTCGTGTATCAGCATCCCCACACTGAAAAATGGCAGTGGGGGCACTTTAAGTAAAGCTTGTTCAGTGAACTTTAATTAAAGCCCCTTTGCTGCCATTTTTTCAGTGCAGAAATGCTGATACATGAGACACTTTGGGTGTTTTAATTAGAGCAGCTCTCGGAGCCACTGTAATTAAAGCACCACCCTCACTCCTGGACCACATGTATAAACGGTCATAGTTCTGTAGGAACATATTTTCTCTTTGGTGTAATTGTTGGTTTGCTTTGTCACGCCAGAGTAATCCTACAAGTGACCTTAATTCTTAGAACGTCAACAGCAATTCTCTCCAATTTAAAAGAAAAAAGTTGGTGTGGAAGTGTTTTACCTTTTGATTTTGATAAGGGAAGTCAGACACCAAAGATGGAGTACCCACACATTTACTCTCCCGGTGACTTGCAAACTGCCTGTCTTGCATCAACAAGCAATACCATCATAACATGCATTAAACCTATCCAGGCGATATAAATAACACCTTAACTCATTGACATGTTTTCAACATTAAAATCTTTCTATAGCTTGTTCGGCTTGATTCTAACTCTCAAATCTGATTGGGTAGTTTTTATATCAGATGAAACAGGTTAACTACTAACAATGAAAAGGTGTTAAAGAAAAAGGCATTGAAATGGCCCTGATACCTGAAACCCCTCCAAAACTCAAGTATTCACCCATTGTGTGCCTGCACATGTAAAAAGATAGGAAACAATGGCAAGTTGGTGTGCTATGCATGGCAAAATGTTCAGCACTTTCTTGCTGAATAAGCAAGTTCCTTTTCTTTCAGTGAGTTCTTCGTACCTCATCACTTGCGGCCTGATTTAACACTGCTCTTTAATTTTTTTTTTTTATCTCTAGAATGTAATGTATTTACATAACCCAAGAGAAAATAAAATAGAAAGATAAAAATAACACTGAAGCTAACATATAAATACTGGTAAACTCTATCAGTGGTCAGACGGCAGTTCCTTTCTCTTCATGTGATGGAATATGTGGTTATGTTTGTAGCCTCCTTTTTTGTCTCCTCTTTTATCTCTTTGTTACCCATAATATTGTCATGTACTTCCTTCCTACTGTTGCCTTATTCTTAATATCTTCCTTAGTTGTATCAGTACTTTGTGCAACTAAAATATTTAGCTTTCTGAGAAACTTCAGAAAAGGAGATGCAGAGAATGCATATTCTCTTCAGCACATTATAGCTTCTTAACTTTGTTGGACATTACTAACCTAGTGAAGAAATGTGTGGCTACTTTTCATTGGAATTCTCCCCATCATCATAATCAGCCTCAGGTCTACAACTCCTATCGTGCTGTGCATGGTGCGACACGTGCAGTTAGCCTCTTTTTCCTCAGCCGCGCAGAGCTGAGCGTGTTTGGTGCACTGGCCTGGCTACATGCTGATTGGTGCCGTGGTGCTGCTGCTGTCACCAGCCACTGTGAAATTCATTTGAGGGGACTAAGCCTCCCCAAGCCCTGGCCTTCCACTACCTATGATAACATAGATTTCATAGAGATTAGGGAAGGGAGATCATTGGGTCCAGCCCCCTGTCCAAGGGGCTGGAAGTCAGCTGTGATCAGATCACCCCAATAAGATAAGCATCCAAGTGTTTCTTAAAGGTATCCAGAGTAGATGCTTGCATCACTTCTGAGGAGAGTCTATTCCAGACTCTGGAGACTTGGACAGTAAAGAAGTTTTTCCTTATGTCCAGTCTAAATTGGTCTTCCAGCAGTTCGTGACCGTTGGACCTTGTCTTCGCTTGCGGTACCCTGGTGAACACATGTTCTCCCAGTTCCTGATGCACCTTATATACTTATGGCCTGCCACCAAGTCACCCCTGAGCCTTCTCTTCTCCAGACTGAAGAGTCCCATGCCTCAGCCATTCCTCACAAGGCCTGTTCTCTTGGCCTCTAATTATGCGCGTGGCTGTCCTCTGGACTCTCTCAAGCTTCTCCACTTTTCCCTGTTGAACTTCATCTGATTCTGATCAGCCCACAGAACCCGTCTGTCATCCTGGATCCTTACCTTATCCTCTCGTGTGCCTGCACTTCCCCATGGCTTGGTATCGTCTGCAAACTTAATCGTAGAGCATTCCACCCCTCATCCAAGTCATTAATAAGTATGTTAAGAAGCACGGGTCCAGGCACTGATCCCTGTGGGACACCACTAGAGACGGCTTTCCAGGATTAGGCCATCCCATTGATTACAACTCTCTGGGACTAGCCTCTAAGCCAGTTATCCACTCACCTCACCATAGGCTGGTCCAGGCCAGTACCCTCCAGGTTAACTGTGAGAGTTTTGTGGGAGACGGAGTCAAAGGCCTTACTGAAGTCTAAGTAAATGATGTCTACCTCATGTCCCTTGTCTAGCTGGTTAGTTACCTGGTCGTAAAAGGACATCAGGTTTGTTAGGCATGATCTACCCTCCACAAAGCTGTGCTGGTTGCTGCTTAAAACCCTGTCAGTTACAAGCATGTGACTTCCACAGTCTTTTCCATCTGTGGGCCAGAATGAGCTACCTGAGTCAGAAGTGACAGAACATGAGCTAGGACCTTGCTGCTGCCACTGTTTATCACCACAACAGCATAGGAACAGTGCCTGCAGCCAAACCCCCTGCTGCTGAATGTCACCAAAGCTCCATGTTCAGAGGCCAAATCCTGCCTATGGTCTGTAGGTTGTCAACCTCTGGTATAGAATACAGAAAAAGAATGCTGGGGAGGAAGGGGGGGAGTTGTTTATCATTGTAATCTGTACACATTGCTACAAGACGCATCCAACTAGTATTTATTTCCTCCAGTGACCATACTGAAAATGTCCATTAAAATGTCCTTTTAAAACGTATAAACCAAATTATTATAAAAGTTATGAAACTTTTCCCTCCAGCTTGTCAACTGGTTCCACCAAAGGAAAATGGCCATGCTTACAGAGGAGTTGTTTTTCACTCTCATAGTAGAATAAGGATGAGATTGCCTTTCAAGGCTTAAATATTTTTGTAGTACTAACAGTACATGTCAGGAATGTCTTTTCACATAGAGATTTGTTAGATGTTCTGTATCTGTACTTTGTTCTGGAAGGTGAGCTTTATAAATAGTCTCAAAAACAGAATATTGAAGCTACATTTCTCAAGATCGTTTTCAGTGTGGGTTTACTATTTGTTCTGAAGGATCTGAGACCACTTAATTATACAAAGGGAATGCATCATGGAAGCATCTGTAATGGGTAGATATACACTAAAGCAAAAAATTACACCAGTAAAAGAAATCTTCCCCAAATGGTAGTTCCAAATACATTATTTTATTTGTTTATTTATTATACATGTATTTAATTTATTTATATTATTTAGGTTGTTGAGTTTACCACTGATTTAAAAAAAAAAAAAAAAGTACCAGGTTCACAGCCATGGACAATGACTATCTCCATTCCATGCACCAAGTAATAGCAACAATACAAGTTTCACATGTGGCCCTGCTGATGTGCCATAAGCTTGATCAGTAGTTTCATAGTTTCTAGGGTCAGAAGGGACCTGAGCAGATCATCTAGTCCGACCCCCTGCCATGGCAGGTCAAACGACCCCAGCAAGATGAGCATCTAACCTCCTCTTAAACACCCCCAGGGTAGGAGCCAGCACCACTTCTCTTGGAAGCTGGTTCCAGACCCTAGCTGCCCTGACCGTGAAGTAGCGCCTCCTGTTGTGAGAGTTCAGTTTACATCTCCATTCTTTCCTTGAACTAGAACATAATGATAAGTTTAATAAGAACTAGCTGGAACTGCCAGGGGGAACCTAACATTTTTCAGATTCAGATTGATGATCTGAAAGTGAAAATATCTGTAGTCCAGGGCCAAGCTGCAGAGCTATCCAGTCTTCTCAACACAGTGTTCTTTGCTCCATTTCTTGATCTCTTCCATGCCATATAGGATTTCATTTCAGTTGTTGGTTGAAGTAACTACTCCAAGTCTCACTTCCACATACTTTTTATCAGAACAATCCATAGTAATTGCTTTCCCAGCACCAGGAATGCACAGAACTTTGCTTTTGCAGTGGTGTGCCCACTTTTTCTTGGAGCTTGTGGCCAGTTGTGAAAACTATGCAGAGGTGTGCTTTACTCTTTGCTTGGGAATAGAGCATGTGTATAGTAGATAGCATAAAACCTTCCTTTGTCACACTTAAAGTTATTCTTGAAATATCCTAAATTTCATATATTTAATACGGAATACCAGGGATACTATAAATACCAATGTAACATTAGTTATCACAGATAATTAGCAAGTTTGTAAGGTCTTTCTGTATTCCTGGGCATGTCTGAATCAGCGTTTTAGTATGAGAAGGCACGCTGATATCCTTCATAATAAATTATGTTTTATTATTACCAATAATTATTTATTAAGCTATACTACTAGAAATATTTCAGTTATACTCTCCTCTGTAAAAGTAGAATGAAATTAGAGTTGCCTTTAGTTGTTTAAATATAAGACTTTAAAAATAAAGCTATGCAAAACTATTAGTTTTTTGGGCTTTGTGTGCTTACAAGCTAGCAAAAGAAGCCAAATACTGTATTAGTCATAGCTTTGATTGGAATGGTAACTTCTCATACTGGCTACAACAATTTCCATTTTGGTGTGACTCTAGTGCCTGATACATTTTTAAGTTAAGAGCTGGATGGTACAAACTGAGCAGCATAGCTAGTGTCAAACTGAGCTGCAGAAAAAATATTAAAGTATTTTTGTTATCAAAATTAAACTGTCCTGTAGCAATAGCTTTAGTATACTCTTCTCATGTCCTCTCCAAATGACACAGCTCTTACAGGTATATTGTAGATTTGATATATGTCTAAAATGAACATTTTAAACCTGTTTTTAGACTACAACTTCAAAAAGGATTCAGTATTCTCACAGTGAATGTGTGTTAATAACTGGAAGTATATCTTTGTATGAAGACTACTTTTTATTACAATTTTTTATTGGGTTTTGGTTCAGTCACGACTTTTCTTAATAGGGTAGTGTGGCATGTATCTTTAAATGAATGAAATCAGCTGTATTTGTAATAGTCTCAGAAAAGCAGGCTGGCTAAACTTAAAAAGCTCTCTGTTACGAGAAGCTACAGTGCAGACAAGTGTAAAAGCTTTAAAAATTTTGCTTTTTAAAAGCACTTCTGTGAAATCCAGCACTTCATAAAAAAAAAAAGAAATCTTAATTTTTCAAAGAAACAAAATGTAAGATTTTTTGTAAGTGATCATGTAGTAATTATTAAACTAATCTGTAATTAGCATTTTCTGATGACAGTCCTAATATTGACAAATGCTTTCATTCATTTTGCTCTGATAATTAAAGATTTTAAAAGCACTGATTTTTGTTAACAGAGTCCCTTGGCTATTCATCAGGGATGCAGTTCAGCCTAATACTCCAGTGGCCAGTAATCTGTGCGTTGCCTATTAAATGAAGAAAATTTTATCATTGTCTTTATGAGCGCCACCTTTATTTCCTCTCTCTATCACACAGCAGGTAGATAGACAGAAATATCATAACATGTAATGGAACATATCCATTTTTTCTAAGGTGGCAAGTCAAATCAATCTTTGGTTGCTCCAAATGCTAAAAAATAAAAAGAATCTTTGCAAACTATTTGTTTGGGATTATTCCAATGCATTATTTTAAAACTAATGATTTAAGATTGGATTTTTAACAAACCCAATTATTAAATTCACTATTATTGCAAAGTGTTTTTTCCTATAATACATTTTTAATTGTAAAAGTTTTTCTTTTCCATAAATTGCATATGAAGGATGATCCTGCCTCATACAGGGGGTTGGAGTAGAATGACCTCTTGACGTTCCTCCATCCCTGTTTCTCTCTGCTTCTGTATCCGTTCTCTTGAGTTTCTTGCTAACAGTTATTACTGTGACATATTATCTATGGGCATAATCCTGCAAGGGAACATGCGGTGGGCCCTCAATTCTACTGAAACTAGTGAAACTGATGATGTTAAGCACTAGGTAATGTGACTTTCAATCTATGCTTTTGTTAAATCATCTTATGCAGCCACTATCCTCCCCTTATCTCTTCAAACATCTCTCTTCTTTTTTCTCCCAGTGGCCAGAATTAGTACCCTGATCTTTAAGGCTCTGTACATCTCTGTGCCTACTTACCTAACTGCTTTCATTTCCTTCTGGCTAAGTACAGACAGTTAAAAAGCACAAGGCTGAATCTGTTCAATCTTCTCAGGTTAGTCTAAGCTGTGTAAACTAAACTCATATGCAAGTGAACAGACATTCACTTTTGACTCAGGAAATAAAGCCATGCAGTGGCCCGGGTCAGAAGCTGGGGGTGCTAGAGCACGCTTCCCAGCTCAGCTGGAGCAGACAGCTTGGGCAACACTAGTCCACCCACCCTGCAAGAAGCGGTTTGCAGGGGGAAGATGCAAAGCAACCTTGGATGCTGGGAGACTGACTGTTAACTTGAATCTGGAGGGGATCTGGGACAGAAGTTCAATAAACCGATTCAGCAGTTTATATGCACTGAACTTCTATTATGTTGCGGATTTGAACTGGTTTCCAATCACTTATGCCAGTTTGGGTAGTGTCTGTCCCTAGCCTCTGTGTTCTCTGAAGCCTTTGTACTTCCTATCTAAATAGCTTTTTTAATGCCTGTTTTTTATCATTCTCCTGAAACTTCCCTAGTCTGGGTCTTCTCTTAGACTAGAGCTAAAACTTTATATCTGATCTTAAAAAGTCCAAAAGCAAAGCAACAAAAAGCCTGTACTGTTTTACCTGTCTAATAATCCACTGTGTTACCATGTGTATCTGAAATGTTTTGTCCATCTAATTTAGACCTTGAGCCTAGACATACCCTTACATCCATGCACAACCCAATTGACTAGGAATAAAAGTCCACCCATATTAATGCAGGATCAGGATATTAATGAATGAAGACCATGTGTTGCCCAAGAAGTAAGATGATTTTGGAGGCAAGAATATTGATGTTCCATGAATCTGTGAGGGGTGCTATATATGATCAGACCAGCTGGCACAATGAACCTCTTTTGAAACCATTATATTATTAGTGATCAAAATATGTCAGAGCCATGTCTCTAAAATACAATAAGAACAATTTTTTAAAGACTCTTAGTCTATTTTTAATGGTAAGAAATCAGCTGTTTTCTTTGATTATACCTCTTTTCTGTCACACCATATTCATTTCAAGGATTTAGTATTCTGCTCCTCTACTTTCCAGATTTCATTCCTCCTGTTGTAAACATACTTCTCTCAAAAAAAGGCTATATATTTTGGCATAAGAAAACCATAAAAGGTAGACAAAAGGGAGTATGGCAAATTTACTGGTGTACAAAATAGATGTATACCGCTGTTTTGTGTAACTACTATACAAGGAGCAAAGTTTATGAATGTGTTAGCTCAGAAAAGATATGGGTCTAACTTACAAAATAGCAACGCCCAAAATCCTGAGGTTTAAAACTATCAGATCTGTTGTGTCCAAAAATCATGTGTGTTTGAGATCAGATCTTATGTCTATGTCAGCTGAAATGCCTAGGCATAATGGGGCAGTTTAAAGTCACAGTTGAAATCTTAGCTCTCTATTTCCTTATCTTTTGTAGTGTAAATTCATACCTTCACATGTCTTTTCAAGGGACTTCAGTTCTGTTGTCTTTAAATAGTAAAGGTGCCCTGTAAACAAAAATCATTAGGCCAGAGGTGAACTTTTATACTTTATGATATCTAAGATCATAGGCATAAAGATGTCCTTTTTTAGTTCTTTGTTAGTTGATTTTTTCCCCCAATTTGTTCTTAGACATAAGAAAAAACAGTTTTTGTTGAACCTCAAAGACACCATGATGACTTAAGGAAAAGTAATGTTGCAGGGATAAAGAAATGAAATTTTAGAGCTTCCTGGTTTTATTCTAAGGGCTTTGAAACTTTTTTTAAAACACATTTTAGCTTCATTTAGTTATTAATATGTTTATCTGATAACAATATATATTTTTGCCAATTACCCTTATCTTTTTTGTATTCATGTGTAAATATGAACATTAATGAACATGCTCTAAAAGACTTGAAATAGATGGCATAGGAACACCAATGAGGATCAAACTTGGCAAACAGGAATAGAACAAAACAGGCAAACTAAAGGGTCACATTCCACTTTTAAATTTTATGCAGGTGACCTTTAAAGCAAAATGAAACTTTTCAAGCAAAATGGAGATATTTGGTTCCATAGTAATAATTTGTAAAGCAATGTCAAATTATCAAATTGTTTAGACCAAAAATAACTAAAAAATGAAACTTTTCAAGCAAAATGGAGATATTTGGTTGCATAGTAATAATTTGTAAAGCAATGTCAAATTATCAAATTGTTTAGACCAAAAATAACTAAAAAAAAAAAAAAAGAAGTCAAACGTATTCTTTTTCTTTTCTTTTAACCCAGAATGTTTTGATTTTTGTGTTGAGACTTCTTGCTTAGAAATTTATCTCCATTTAATTTTTTAAAAAATCCAATCCCTCTTCCCTCCAATGAAATTGAAGCAGTTGTTTTCCACTTTTTCATTCTGATAGGAAAACTGGACAGAATCCATGTGGGATTGATACTTTATATGTATAACAAAAAAAAAGAATGATTCACATGGGTCTTGTAACTATTCAAAAATAGTAAAAATAAAATACTGCTGGAATATTTCAAATACTTTTGAATGTACATTATTGGAGACTCTTAAAAACCTGGGTTTATTGGCAGTACAGATATCCTGTACATCCAGAGCAGCTATTTGTGTTTATTGTGTTAATGTGCAGCAATAGCAACCCTTGAACTAGGGTTATTGACAAAATGGATTGCAAGCACTCCAAAAGAGCTACTCAATTGTGTCTGAATGCATTTAGGCAGCTTTAATTCCTGAATTAATTATACAATATACTATAATGCTACAAAGAAGAAGCCATTAAAGTCATCTGTGTCAAAGGGAATTTGTGTATTTAGGACTAGATTGTGGCATTTAGCTGCAGCTGTGAGTCCGGGATGAACCCCAGTCATTGCAATGGGAGACTTTCTGCCTAAGAGAGAATTTCTCCCAGAACCCCCTGGGCACAATGGAGGCAACAGAATTTCAGTATTGCCAACCTTAAGAGTTCAAAATTCAGAACTCAGACCTAAAAACAAACAATGAGGATTTTTTTTGAAGTAATAATTTCTTGTTTTTTTCTTTGCATCCTGGTTTCTAGACTTTTCAAGGTCAAGCTTTCAAACTTTTTTTATGCAACAATTAAAGCTAGAAACTTCCATTAAAAATGAAAATGTATCATGATGATCTGAGACCTGGAATGAAGGAATTAAGTAAAATATTGAATATTGAGAGACTTGCAATTAAACCTCATGCATTGGCAACACTTCAGTCTTTCACACCACGCCAAGAGAGGTGAATGGGGGGGATGGAGTTACGGGTTTGCTTATTCTACATCATTCCTTTCCCCTCCCCACCTCCTTTCTGGCAACTGGAGCCAGAATGAGAGCATATTGGCTTCAGTCCCAGCCACATCCTTTACAGTACATGCTTCTCAACCAGGCTCATTAAGGGCCAAAACCTCATACTGGCAGCACACATACCTAGTCGTCTGGGGTACTGGACACATGCACTGGCAATGAACAGGGAAGAAATTCCCACCCCACAGGCCACCTAGCAGATGTGGAGCTGCTTTACAGAGGTGACATCAACTCTCCTCCTTGCCTTCTCCAGCCCTGTTCCTGCCCCTTTCCTTTTCCTGTTACAGGCTTTTAGGTTCCCAACAGGGAACATCCTAATACAAATACCCTAAAATGGATGTTCACTTTTGTATGTTTTCACTCTGTTCCCTGTTATATACTTAACAGTGCTATGCAAAGTGCCCCGAAAGACAGCACACCCCATAAGAAGTTCCTCCAAATGTTATTCCCATTTCTGTCCACAGTAGATCTGTTGCCAGGATACCGCGATGGCACTGGAACCACTCAGGGCTTCAGTAGTACGTAAACCTTTTACACTGGAATGAGTTTGATCTAGAATCTTTATATAAAAAGGAAGAATCATGTTTGCATGTGGAGCAGTTGCTTTGGCAACCTAAACATCTCACCCACTTGATGCTATTATTTTTAATTGTCCAAACATACAATCAGATTGCACGATCTGTCTGGAAATTTTAATTTTGAAGAGAGTGGATGTGGGAAGAGGGAGGAGACAAGCTGAAGGTTTCACTGTTTTAAACTCTGCTCTGCTTTGCTTTTGATAAGGTTTCAGAGTCCTCCACTCCTGTTGCATGACTCTAAAGTAGAGGTGGTCTTATGAAAATATGTAACATCAAACCAGCATTCACTCAATTTGGCATTTGTTTATAGTAGATGTATTTTAAACTGCTGCAAACCTGAGTGTGTCATTTTAACAGATATGCAATTATATTGGTTCACAGACCTTTCAGTGTTGTGATACTAGGACCCCTGACAGACGTTCAACTTTAGACATGATGAGCTCGATCCCAGCAGTCATGCGTCCTGCTATGCCCATGAGCCTGGGCTTGCCATGCACCAGCAAAATGCAATCAACCAGCTGATTGTGAATTGCAGCCAGGATCCCCATGCACTGGGAGCTATAAAACCACATGTGCTTCCAATTGAGTGGTACATGTGGTTTCAAGAGGTCCTGGTACATGGGGATCCCTGCATCTGTCTGCCACGGTCTGATGCTAGGCTCCCCATGCACCAGGGCCTGTATAAGCCTAGTGTACTATCCAAGGGTTCCTCCAACATGGTTTTATAGCTCTTTGTACATGGGGACCCCAGCGTTGGGCCACAGCAGCCTGATGCCAGACTCCCTGTACACTGGGACCTGTCAAAACTGTGCATGCCACCCAGCTGCGCAGTACATGGGGTTTTAACAGTTCTCAACCACAATCAAGGTGTGATACAAATGAGGCACAAAGTTATTCCACACTATATGTGGAATAACTTTGTACATTATATATGAAATAACATTATGGATTGCTTACTGCCTTAAAATGAGCTGCACATGTAGCAGTTGCTAGTTAAGGCATGATTAACTTATTAATCATGTCTTAAATGTAATGTATGTCAGGGCCCAGAAAATGCCACTCTAATTTTGTAAAATACTATGATCTTGCCTGCTGTTGGTTTAAGCCTGCTAGCACAGGGTTTAGTAACCTACAGCCCATGGGCTGTATCTGGCCCACAAAGCCATATGGATCTTGCATGCAGACATGGGGCTTCAGCAGCATTTAGCAGTAGGCACTTCCTCTGTGCCTCAATCAGGAGAAACAAGGACATGTGACCCAGCACCCACATCTGACCCAAGCTGGGTCATTTTCTGGTCCACAGCTTGAAAAGATTGCTAGTCAGTCTACTAGTATATTAAACATTTATGCAGAATATGAGGTTAGGTACTAAATTTTGGGAATTCCAAGCTTTTTGCTTAGGGGACTAGAATGTGAAGCATTTACTCTTAAATAATACACAACTTTTCTAATCACAAGTTAAACACAAGAAACAGCACAATATATCTGTCAAAAAATGTCTGTCTGTCCAAAATATTTTGCAATCTTAATATGTTAATACATCTCAGTAAAGACTTTGTGATATCATCATAAAAGATTTTATCCAGTATTTTTCTTTTCTAGATAAATTGGAAACTGTTAAGATCACATTGGTTTTATGGTCATATTTGATATATGGTAATATCATCTGTGTCTGCAGAATTTATTATATTAATATGAAGAGAATGGTGGGATGATTATTATGGGTCACACAGTATTACAGAACCCAATAATGGTACACCTTAAAACACTGTCAGCTGTAGTGTAGTGTCAGAGCCCATCTTCTCAAGCTGTTGTAGTTTATGTTAGAAAGAGAGCCATTTTAGCTAGAAGCATAACAATCTCATTGGATTAATCATTTGCTCTGTTTAAGCAATATGAGAATGCCTCTTTTCAGTGGCAGAAATAAAATCCTTGAAGGGAACAGTCTGCAAAATAAACTCTGGAGGGACAGTGAGACTGCCTCTCTTGACTCCCTGTGGCCTAATTAAACCATGGAAAAGCACCATAAAAGAAATTAAATTTAAAAAGCTGGATTAGCAACAGAAAGGGTGTGGCAGCAGCCAAATATATATGTGGCACTTAATTTACAAGTAACATGAAGGGAGTGTTAAGAGGTGGAATGAGGAGTTGCTGATTCTTATTCTTCAGTAAAAAAAACATTTTTTTTTAAAATGCCCTGTTAGAGCAATTACAGTATACTAGTTTCTTATCGAATCTTTTCTCTTTACAATCTTCTGCCTCCAATATGACCTCCTAAAAACAGATACAAAGATCAGATGTTATTCTGCAAGTCAATATGTCCAGTAACAGAGAATGAATAATTAAACAATTTATAAGCAAAAGTTTTAAGTATGTCCTTTCATGCATTGCCCTTTTTTTCTAAATAGAAGTATTATTAGTGGACACACATTTTTTTCTTAATGCTCTCCAGATGTCTGCAGACAGATTTGTATTTAAACACACTGTGGCTAATTATTGTAATATTGCCCCCAAATTAACTGTCAATCAGAGGAGTAGCAGGAGAAAGGTCTAAAATTTGTTTTTTCTTTTGTAGGTAGTAAAGTTTATAAGAAATTAGTGAGTACAGATAACCTGAAGAAGAATGTGCTGTATTCAAAAGCTTGTCTAAGTTTATCCCAGTGATGCAGTTGTTCTAATAAAAAAAATAGCAACCAGAAGCATCCTTGCCTCTTACACATTTCCTGGACCATCACAGCTACAACAGCACTCTGACTAAGTACAAATAATTTATTTTAGCTGGATAATACTGGCAGCTTTGCTTGAATATAATTATGATTCTGGAATTATGATACTGGGATATTGTTCAAAAAAGTTACAAAAAGACCAGAGAATTTTTAAAACATAATGGCAATAGAAGAATTAAGAAGAATGTTCTCTTTCAGGTATAGTGTGGAAGGTGTCTCCTCTATCTCAGTTGTGTCTATGCTAACCCTTTTTTCCAACCCCTTCCCTCTCCTTACCACAAGTTGCATTGTTACTACTAATATTTTTACTACCAGTAAAATTGTATCAATGTTGAGTGTTTTACTGTCACCAAGGCACTTCTCTCTTACCATTTAAGTTTTGGATTGATACCTCAGTAAAATAAAATAAAACATATGGGGTGCATCCAGTTGAGTGTGGATGTGCAATATAATGCCACAGATCCATTTGCTGTGCCACACATGCAGGCATGTCCTGTGCTGCTATTTTGCAATGCAGGGGGAGGTTAGACCCCAGGAGATCCCAGGATCAAAAAAACCTGAACCTAAAAAAAAAAAAAAAAGTGGGGCAGTGCACATAGCAGCAGCGCGTGCTGCCCAAAACTGGAGCCTGGCTGGCCAGAGCCACACTGTAGCTGCCAGTCATGCTCCTCACTGCAGGATTGCTGTAGCTCCTGGAGGCCCCTGGAACCCCAGGTAAGGCTGCTGGGGCCAGCACAGTTACTGGCCCCAGCCTCCCCTACCCCACCCAATGCAATTTGTTGTCCACCAGAGCACGCATGGCATGGGTGTTCTCTGGGGACAAGTAGCAGCAGCACACATTTACCACTTTTGTTTGTCCCAAGGGAAATGTGTTCCCACTTGTGGGGATGCGCCCTAGGACCCTTTTCACTGAGCATGGGCCTCACATGAGGTGCTTAGCTGTTTTTGCTTTATTACTGTAGTTTAATGATTACTTTAGCCTCAGATTTATACCCAGTCTTGCATATATAATCTCAGGGAAGACAACTTGCATGTGGATTTTCCTTGAGGCTGAGAAGAGCTTTGTAGAATTATTCCTTTCCTCAGAACAAGCAGTTGTTCTCTTCTTTTAACCAGGTTTCATCCAACTCTCTTGACTTATAATAGGGGTCAATTGTTTTGTGATCATCTGAAGGACTTCTTCCATAAACGTATAGTGGAACAACATAGTTTGCAAATAGGAATCATTAACAAAATTGCCCATGTAAACCCATTCTTAACAAAGATGCAAAACAAAAATTCACAACAACAAACACAAAAACAAAAACCAAGATAATCAAGATGTCACCATCACTAAGGTGTTTTAAATTTGGGGTCAGGTGTCAGTAGTGAAGATGCATTAAACCAGCTTTATTAATCTTAAAGTGACTTAAGGGTATCCTTAACCTCCTTAAAGAATTGTTATCACAATCCCCTTAGAAAATAATTTGTGGCTTTTCAAGGGCCGTTCAGCGGGCCAGCAGGGGCAGTAGTCCCCCCATCCCCCAGCAGGCTTAGTTTAAAGCCCGGTGGAGCAGGTCAGCCAGCCTGGCTGAGAAGAGCCTCCTCCCCAGGGGAGAGAGGTGGAGGTCATCTCTTCCCAGCAGCTCGCTGCCTCTCTCTCCAAAGAGCGGGCTGTGGTCATGGAAGCCAAAGCCTTCCCGATAACACCAGCGCCACAGTCTTTGGTTCACCGCGTGGATCCTCCTCTCCCTCCTCAGCCCATAGCCCAAGACTGGGAGGATCGACGAAAACACCACCTGAGCTCCCAGACCTTACTGCTGGCTGCAACTGTGGACTACAAATCCCAGAGGCACCTGGAAGCAGAAACAGGAAGTGATAAGCAACTCTGCTGCCGTGATTCTGGACTGCAAATCCCAGAGACCTTGGGGACAGCAGGAAGAGGAAGCGAACACACAGTCCATGCTAGCTATGTGCCAGAGAACCGTGATCTAGCACCCCCTGGCTTCTAGCCTAAACCACTGCAGGGATGTAACTGCATTTCCTGAATCAAAAGTGAATGCCTGGCCAATTGTTTCTCAGTTTAATCTCTGCAGATTAGAATAACCTGCAAAGACTGAATTGATTTAGCCTTGGACTGTATGACTGTCTGTATTTAGCGTATGAGATTTTGACAGGGCTGCACATGAATAAATATTCTTTGTGAATAAGGCTTGCAAAATACAGAAATAAGCAAGAAAGTAACTCCTTTAGTGTGTGTTATACATACATAAACAGGTGTTTAAATATTTTTTATTGTTCTAGTTTATGAACAATCTAATACTCAGGGTCCTGTATATGAGTATTACATGTTGGTTTATTTGTGAGCTTCATACATCTTTAAGGAAGGGCATATTTTATATATAATATGCCTTTCTGTTCTTTGTTATTGCCAGAAGCTTGGAATCAATACAGCTTTTTTTGTTCTGATAATTAAAAGGATGGTTTATCTTTATATGGATCTTTAATTTTAATAAGCTAATAATTCTGATTTTAGTTATTATTATCTTAATAGCTAAGCCTTCTTAAGCATTTTTATAATAATTTCTTTGGATGGTGTTGCTGCTTTTATCAGCCTCAGAGAATCCTCGCCATATAGTGACGCCTACTGGGAAAGCTAAACTTGAAGTTGCAAGGGTCGTTTTAAGGAAGAATTTTTTAGATATCTTTTATTAGACCAACTGCATAGTTGGGAACGTTGCTGGGACAGGCTTTCTGGCATTGGGCATAAAACTGATCACTTGGTAGTGGATGGAAGGTGACATAGTGTTTTCCTCCCCCTTAAATTCCATGCATTTTGAGGGAAGAAAATGGTTTGGGTTAGTATGTGTCAGCTACACTGGATTCCAGAATTTTGGCTCTTGCTCTAGTGATAGGCACGCTGGATGTAGATTTGCGGTTATATTTGAGCCACATAATTATGGGATTTGCATTGTGTTTATCTTTAACTTTATTTAGGCAGGAGAAGATGAAGTCAAGGGTTCTGAGAACAAGTGTTTATAATTGTTTCAGAGCCATAGGCAGGTGCTCTGATTCATTATTCAACACTTCATGCCCTCATCCCTATCCCCAATATTTCAGTAATTATAGAGAGGGAATGAAGGAATTTATTCTTTCAATCTGGAATTTAGAATTAGGTTATATCATCTTTAGATGAAGAAAATATAAGATTCAAAATGGACATTAGACATTTTGCATTAAAAGTAGGAAAAGGAAAATAATGAGACCCATTTCTAAATGAATTTGAAAAGCAATCTGATTTTAGTTCTTGCAATGCAGTGCAAATAAAATAAAAGCTATCGTACTTTATTTACTAACCGATGAATTGAATTGTCCGCCTTTTATTACAGATATAAAGCAAAGACTATGAAGAGGCAATCATTTTTGCAGCTATCAGACTTTCAGTAACATATCTCTTGTGGTTTAAATAACAGATAGTTTAAGTGTTTTTCCATTACCTTCGTGTAAATGAAAAATGCATAAAATATTTTAACAAGGCAAAGTAATCCAAGGAGATTGTTATTTTGTGTTACAAATTAGGTTATTTCTGTCATAAAATTAAAGGAAAAAAATCAGCGCAAGGACATTTCAGCTTAATATCATTTACCAGAAGGAACATGTAACAGATTTAATGAGCTAGCAGGTCACCTGAATCCAGCTGTTTCCGACCAGCTTTATGAAACAGAGAATGCAGCTAGCGGTAGGAGGTAAGCATTATTACAAGCTCTCAAGGAGTTACAAAATCGATTTCTGCTTGAATGAATTAATTTAGATTATCAATTTATAACCAGCTACACGAATCACATCAACTCAACAATTCAGTGAATGATCAGGCTCAGCCATTGTAAGAGCTTAACAATTAGAGAGCTTCTATAGTTATCTCCTGTCCTACCGTGTTGCTAACAAAGTTACTTGGTTTGACAGGAGAGAAGAAAAAACGTTTGCTTAAGGACTTTGCAGAAATAAATTTATTGGGGATGGGGGTTGAGGATAACATTTTTTTAAATAAAGTAACCAAGTTTGGAGGGTTTAACTTTCTCATAATACTATCAAAGGCTAACTTTTAAGGCAATGCCATTCTTTTTATATATAACTAAAATAATAGAAAACCTCAAATCAATAAAGACCAAGTAGGCAATTTCAATGACACATTTCTAAAGTAAATGATTCACTACAGATTGGGAAGGAAATATATCTGCCAAGGAGAGAACTTTTTAATGTTGCACAATCTAACCCTTGTACATTTACTGCCATTTAAAATTGTCTTTATTTTTTCTTCAAACAATCACAGCAGGTCTGAGTCTTTACTGGACTCCCATTTTGTAAAAAATTATATCTGTTCAAAGAGAATATGAAATACTAGCAAGGCAGAATATTAGTATTTCACATTTACTTTCCATGAGTATTAAATAACTACTCAAGATACAAGTCAGTGGAGAAGTGGACCCTACATTATTTTATCTTTGACTTATCTCCTTCTTTTAATATTATAGAACAGCCATGAGTAAAAGGACATTTGCTTTGCATCGATTACTTCTGTCTCCCTACCATAAAACATTGTGGTTAGACTCCCCTGCCTTTTCAGTCATTTTTTGGCAGAAACTTCACTGTCTCAGTAATCAAGAGTGTTACAAAAAGTGTAGTGCCTTAATAACAGCATACAAGTTACCCTAGGGGCATTAACCATAAATAACAAATTCTGTTTATAAATATCTTTTTTTAGCAGAAGGTAGAAGTCTATATTCAATAACACATATCAACAGCGAAGTGCAAGAAGAGAGTGATCAGTTGTCAGGGTATGAAGTCTTACTGTTGGCCCAAAATAATCTCAAATGATTACATTTTAGAGCCCAGAAAAATCAATAAAATTATATTTTCCCTTTCTAAAAGTATTTTTAGTACCATGTTCAAGCAATAATGTTCATAGTGACTTCTGTTACTGACACGAGGAGCTGTGCCTATGTTATGCCAAAAGTATACCACTAAACAGACTTGGGAGTTTTGACAGTTTTATCCTACCAACAAAAAAGTGTTAAATAGCTCCATTGCCCTCTTGCCTTAAGAAAGTGTATTTTTAAATTATTGAAAATGGATGGGTTTATTTTGTATGCTTTGGACAAACTTGGATATGGTGCTTGAACTGGAACCAGGGCTGTTATTTCTTGCCTGATTTTTGGACACACTGAAAAAAACAGAACAAACAATTGCCGCCTTTAAATTCTTTGTGGGTAGACTACAACTGAAGCTGGCAAGCAAATGTGTCCAAATGTCCATCACAGCATGCAGTATTTGAAGTTAAGCAAAGTGCAGGAGTTAGGCAATTATTAAAAAATATTTTTTCTAATGTTCTCTGAGAGTTAGCTGCAATCTTAAAAGATTGCTGTCATGCACTCCATTTTTGTAATATAATACAAATGAATCCTTTATTATTATTTTTATTTGTATGGTGGTGGCATTTACAAACCCCTTGCCTATTATGCTATGTACAAAAATAAGATAAAAACTGGGACCTGCTTCTAAGACAGTGCAATCTATGTGTCTTCCTTTTGGATCTCCCTCTGTTTATGCAGTCTTACCAAGAATATAAACCCAAATGAGGTATATAAAATGGCTGCCAACTAAATTGGTGTTTGTCAATTTAGAAAAATATGGGGGGCCCTTGCTGAACCTTCACATTTCCATTATGGCAAGTGCAATGGATATGCGCATAATAGCTCAAGAGTGGGAGTAGATCTGGGGGGGGGGGTTGGATTTTGTGAGGTTTTAGTTTCTTGGGCAGCTCCCCATGCCAGCTCACCTGAGAATATCTTCACTACACTCCAAGAATACTTGCACTGTACTGCAATATTTAAGATGGACATAAGCTTTTGCAGGTGAAAAAACAGCCACATAGGCTCCACTTTGTCATCACTCTAGCTGACATCTTGGGACTTTGAACTGAGCAACTTTTTGCAGACTGTGATGTTTATGTTGCTTCTAATTTATGCCATCAGCCAGAGAGAAGCCTGCTTTGTACTGGAGAACAGGTCTAGCAAATTCCTGTGGAGCAATGTGTTGCATTCTCACTGGGTTGGGTAGAATCAGGGCTTCTGATGGAGAAAGAACAGACCTTGTGCAGCCATATAAGCCCCGCTCCCTTCAGATATGCTTAATCAATCACAGGAGACCTGCAGAGCCACAGGTTCAGACCTATGTACCTGTGAAGCCCGGGAGCTGGGCTTTTTGTGCCCTGTTTCTTATAGTCAAATAGCAGTGGCTATTTATACAACTACAGTCATCTTGACAGGAAAGTAAAAACATCAGGTTTCCTTGTATGCCTTGCACTTGAAGCAGTTTGCTTAGAAAACAGCACTCCAGACCTCTTCAGCTGCTAAGGAACAACCCACTTTTTGTTTCTCCAAGTGGTCTTAAGTATCATAGACGGTATAGGCTGTTTGGCAGAGGTTTGTGTGTCTGTAAAAGAAGTAACAGAAAGACCAGAGAAGCCTCAGACACAGCCTGAACAAGGAATGGGAATGTGGCCCTGAGGCAAACCTGGAATGATCCTGGGCTATGAGGGGGGAAAGTGGTTTACATCAGCGAGCAAAGATGCTGTCTCTTGTTCAGTTTGTGCTGTGTTCAGGGGAAAAAAGACTCCATGCATTCTCTCTAAATAAACAGGATTGCATCAAAGAAATACTTGACTTCATCACTGATTTCTCCTCTTAACTGGAAGAAACGGTAATTCTCTGAATTTTTGGCTAACTGCTTAGGTCAGAAAGGGTAATGGTAGCCTAGGCTTTCGCCCTTTTCAGTGGTGGGATATTTTTACTCGAGTTTCAGACATATTCATCAGGAGTGATTATTTGTTTAATTATCCCAGAGAATGCTGGTAAGCATTAGGATTTTCTAAAAAGGCCGAAGAAATTTTTTCCCATTATTTTCATAACTCTAGCTATAATCAACTGTAATTTTTCAAACATATGTTTCCATTTTATTTTATGTTGGCAAAGCCTTTGAGTGCAGTCCCAAGTGCTTACCTTAACTACACCTCGTAGAGGTTGTAAATACACCTCTCCTCAGCTGCATTACAGTTAGAGACAGTTCCTGGCAGCAGGCTAGGATGGGCAAATGACCTCAAAATCCTGAGGGCCTCTAGCAGCGGTGTTCCACATTATTGATAGTAGCAGAGATATTGACAGTCTGTGCTTGGAAGGAAAATAGGAGTTTGATATGACATATTGTGTGTCTCAGCAAGACTCATAAATAATTTTGACAAGTTTTTGTATGCATGGGAAAGTCCTTGATTCAGCCTCCCATAAAAATAAACTTCTATTATGGAATGTATTTGTCAAGTGGCTGTGTGATGGATGGAGCTGCGTTTACCCCTTGGCAGTTCGATGAGTTTTAGATGCACAGCTTACCGGAGAGGATTTACGGGCAGTACAGAAATAATTATTCAGTATGAAATACATAATTCCTGTACCTGAATTTTCATTTTTTATTATATTTTGTTTCTGTTGCATTTCTGGTCTTTAAGACAAAAGGCCTTGCCATTGTACTTGGAGCTGTTGTTCTGTGTGTGTGGTTTTCTGTTTAGTTACAAGGAACAAACTGATTCAAGGCCAGCCCCTTTCCCAAACCTGGCTTGTATTTTGTTAATTGAATGTGGGCTCTTAGCGAATTAGCCAAAGAAGTAGGAAAGTTTCAACTTGAAGAGATGTAAAGTTATTTTTTAAAACAAAAAATCAACACAGAAGATTCTCTCAATCTTTAAAAATTAATTTTTGTTTGTCCATAAGTAGTTTTCTGATCTCTAGTGTAGCCATATTTCTGATCATAAAATCAAGTATTGATTTATTTTACCAAGCCACACACTTCCACCGTTGAACCATGAACTCTGTTCCTTGGCTTCTTCATCAAATTATTTTCTTAAATCTCCTGCCTACTTAGCTAATGTGTAATCTGTCCTTCTTTCGCCTTTTCTATATCACTGCCTTATTCTCTTTTTTTTCCTTCTTCTCTGCCTTCATACCTTTCTTTATATTTCCTGTTCCACCATTGTTTCCCTGTATTTTTGTCATTCTTTTGACCTGTTCCATTCCTACTCATTCTCAACCTGTTTTTTCCTTCCTCTCTTACTCTCCTTCCTGTTGCTTTCTTCCTTTTATATTTCCTACTTGCTTTTCCCAGCACTCTGCCCTCCCTCCTACTTTTTGTCCTTCCTGTTTCCCCATTGCATTTCCTTCCTTTTCCCATCTGGTTCCTTCTCCATTTCTAGCCAGTTTTCTTCTTTTTCTTCACTGCATCTACTCCTGCTCAGGTTCCAATACCAAAACCAAACCTATATTTCACATAATACCCTACCCAATTACTACATTTCCCTGATCATTCTTGAGCTGCTGTTCTCTTTCAACTATTTGTTAACTCATATCAGTCCCATTTTCTTATATTGCCTGCAGTGTTCCTAGCCATGCAGCAGTATTTCTGCTACATTGGTACCTCAAAACAGTAATTTGATCATATCCTGCCTATATGTGAAACTTGGCAAAATTGTGCACAACGTAACATTCTTAACTATGGCAGAAGAAGAGATGATATAAGAGCAAGTTGTGAGTAGCTTTTATACCTGTTTTCACAGGTCTTGCGAAGTGAACTACTTTTCTCCAGAAATAACAGTACAATCTTGGACACACTGGGCACATCTACCCAAGATGTTTACTGTACTGTAGACTAATTAGCTGCACAGTAAATGTCTCATGTCTACACATGTGCCCCTATTAGGCTGGAGTAAACTAATCAACTCCGCAGCAGGACAGTACTCGTAAATACTGTCCTGCATTTCATAGCACATTGAGCTGAGGGAGCAGCCCTTGAGCTGGAAGGCTAACCCATGCCAGGGTGCCTGCCAGATGTGCTGTGGTCCCAGGCACACATGAAGATATGGCACCCAGGTGCAATAAACTCTAGAGCAATAAGCTCCAGAGTTTACTCGTATGCATTAATTGCATATGTAGACATGCCCACTTTAACATATCAGGGTAATGTTCACTGGTACAAATTACTGTGGATGTAGGATATCCATGCCAGCCACATAAAATAAAAAGTCAAAAAAGCATTAAAAAGTCAGATAATTATTTTAGCACTTTGTGCCTACTTTCTGGATCTTATAGATTATTTATAGCAGTTGTATAGGGTAGCTTTGAATATAAAAGCTGTGACTGTTCAAACACAGGTTTAAAAAATGAGGTAGCACATTAATCTTCACAGCTGCAGTTCAAACACTGATTATGACTCAAGTTTGTCCTGAACTGGACCACATTGGGTGTTTGTCTGTATGACAAATTCACTGCATATTTTGGCGTAGTAACAGAAGAAATAACTAAAATAGGATAACGGGTAGTGAAAAGATCACAGCTTCATTCCTATAGCTTTTGAAGAAGCTTGAGAAACAAATTCATACAGTCCTGCTTGTTCCTACAATTAGTCAAGTCCTTGAAACCTGAATTAAGCAAATGGTGGATTTTATGGTTTTGAATCCTCATTTCCTATTATCAGAAATTGGACCAGTAGCTGCTTCCATTTTGTTTGGAGGTAGGGGGATTTTGAATAGGTCCATAACTGTTCCTAACCTGCACTGAAGAGCCCCCAGTTTCCACTGGTTAGTATTTAGGCTGACTGCCTGCTTGCAGTAGCATGCAAAAGCCAGGATTTTCCCATTGTACATTATTCTTACCAGTCTAAAATCAAAAAGTACTGAAAGTTGAGTATTTCAGACTCCTAGCATCTCCATCTGTACTTCTGCAAAGTTTTCTGGCACAAGTTAAGGTGTACATCTTGTAGACTTGTACTATATGGGATCTGGGAGTGCTCCCTGTACTTACAGTACTGTACTCAGGCCAAACATCTAATGAGAACAATGGAAATTTTAAATGGGCAAGGTTTGGTGAAAATATTTCTCCTTTAAAATGAAATGTCATAAAACTATATTAGTTATGCATGTTTATTTCAGTACCGCCATTTGCTCTGCTGCATTGGAAGGTCTGTCAGTGCTTCCATTAAAGACCTCCTTTATAGCAGGGAATTTATGACAGAGTTATTAAAGACACTTTTGGACTAAATCTTGGTTTACAGATTCTCATCCCAGAAGCAAATACATGTTGCTAGCATATTCCTAAAAAAGTTTGCCTGGAAATGAAACAGGAAAAATATTTTATTATTTTAGTTGCATTTCTTTAGTTGCTTTGCTGAAAACCAGTTAACTACTAAAAATGAAATTAATGTATATTTAGTACTTTTTTTGGATTGGTACCTAATAGGGTGTGCATGTTTGTAAATATATGTTGGCATTAAAACTGAAAGATTTTTGGGGGGGTTTTACTGTGAGAAACTTGCTGTTTCATTTGCAGAATTAGTCTTACAGGTTAGGTCAGGGGTGGGCAAAATACAGCCCACAGGCCATATCCAAGCTGCTGCCACCTGGGCTGCCTAGAAAAGCGGGGGAAGTCCAGAGGCTGTGCATCGTTGGTGGTGGCACCTGGGCTCTGGGCTGTTGCAGGGAGAAAAAAAGGAGGGAACAGGTGCTGACCAGCCTGCAGCAAAAATAACTGTCTGCCCCTGGGCTAGGTACAGACATTCAAAAAGCTTGAGGTGGAATAAATCTAAATGAAGCGGTTTTCTGTAAGTGGCATAGTTTAGATTGACAGCGAACAGAGTACACATTCTGTTGGCTATTCTTTGGTGGGAGAGAGGGCAAATCTTAAACCAGGTTTTGCCTTTTTTAAACATGTCTCTGTATGCTGAACTTCTGTTCTGTTACGGTATTGACCTATTTGCAATCACTTATAGCGGTAAAAGTGTAATGTTTGTACCTGGTCACAATTTTATCATGCATTTTCACTTAAGTTTCCATTAACAGTATATCTCTATATATAATAAGTTACCATGATACTTTCTTGTAAATATTCAAGCCATTGTACAATGTGAAGCACTGTATCAGAACTTTTTATCACTAATATCTAACAGTACTTTTTTTCATTCCACAATGAATGAGGATCTGTCAAGGTATGCTACAATGCATCTTAAAGCATTTTCAAAGTACAATAACATGGACTGAAATTGAGGGATCTAAAAGCAAATTAACAGGATGGTAAAAACTAAATAGTCCCATCCTGTCCTGCCCCTCCCCTGCCCATCGCATGTGCTTGTATTGTAAAAAGCAGCACAAAAATTGAATACAGAAACCTGCTACAACAATATGATAGTCCCAATGAAACTCAACATAAAAGTTGTCCAGCAGTTATGAACTCACTTGTTTGCATGTATTTAGGTCCCAGATCTCAAAGATTGAGCTAACATACTCTTGTAAAAATTTTAAGCAGGCAAAACCCCCACATTTGCAACAGCATTAGACTGCAACAGAGGCAACATGATCTAGTGGCTTGAGCAGAGAACCAGCAGCTAGGAATTCCTGAATGCTGCTGTGTCACAAACTAACTATGTGACCTTGTCAATGGCAGACTGATGAGGGTGGTAGGAGGGGGCCATAGCCCCCAGGCACTGGCCTGAGGGGGGACGAGGCACTGGCTGGACCCTTCAGAGTTCTTATCACATGGGTGGTGGCCACATGTGTTGTTTAACCCACCTACCTGCCCCATGGGTTGGATGTTCACTTACCTGTTCTGGATGGAAATTCCAGCCACCACCCCTCCCTCCGCATCCGGTGTGTCCAGACTTTCATTTCCTTCCCAGCTGAAACAGGTAACTAAACAGGGCTGGGGCAGGAGCAGAGGAGCTCCTGGCACAAACAACGGGGAACGGGAGGATGAGGGGGGGTCACAAATGCAAGCAGTGGCCCTCAGGCACTAGAGACCCATGGTACGTCACTGGACCTTGTACAAATCCTTTGGGTATGGCTATACAAGTTATCATCAGTTTCTTTTTGTATGGCATAAATCCCTGTTATAATAATGAGGAATCAGCTAATTATTAGCAAGCAATTATTATCATGCCTAGTATTTTACCTTTAGATAGAGACAGTCTACAGTTTTCTCTCTTTTGATCAACACTCCTAGATAAATGGCCAGATTCCACCTTATGAAATGGCCTCTGTACAGTCTGCCATATGCATTAGGGCCTAAAGAATAGCTTGCAAGATTCTGATTCAATTGGATAGAAAAACTCTAAACTTGAATCCCAGCTCAGAAGATTTCAGTTCTGTTGTTCCATGAACCTCAGCCTTAAATCTAATCCTAATCAGAACAGTGATTCCTCAACCCACCTTTGAGTAAATATGTGTAATCTGAAACACATGGATTCAAACAAGTTTCCTTGGTTTGTGTATTTTTCCATTTTATCTACCAGCCAAGCCAGGGAAGACCAAACTTGACATTCCTGATATTTCTCAGGGAATATGCAGAAAACCACTTAGAATGAATCCAAATTTGAATGCATTTTTTTTACATTAAATGGTGAGGGGGGAAAAGGCCATAAATGTATTTTTCTCTCTGCTAGCCACTTTAAAGGTGTATCATAAAAATATAGCCTGGGAAACAACCAAACTGCAAAATGATTAATTTTAAAATATGCACTCCTTGTTTGTTTTTTTGTAGTTTTACTGTGAATTAGCATTGCATTTATAACACTTCTGCATTTTTAATATACTCACATTGTTTTAAAGAAAAGTAAATTGTTGATGTTTAAGAATATTTCCAGTTAGGGCATACAGTTCAAACACGATCAATGTGAATTCATGGCAGTGAATTCAACTGAATTGTCAGATTTGAATTGTACCTTACTCTATGCTTCAAAGATTCCCATTGACTTGAGTAGGAACATGGCATTGTCCCCCAAATTCTGGAGAGGACTGATGGATTTTTTTCCTACAATAAAGTTCATCATTCTGATATAGAAAAAAAAAGGTGTGTGTGTGTGTGTAAAAAGATTACAATTTTAATTGTACATTTCAATGGAATTAAAAACACTTTGAAACTTATGTTTGAATAGGTGCTAATGTTTCAGTTCTGAGTTGCCATGTTCACTGCCACAGTAAAGAGACAGTTGTTTCATTATCTTAAAGATTTCCTTTTTCTTTGTTTTTAGAGTGTTGTTCGATGGTTGTTTTTTAATACATTTCCTCACACATTCTGCTGTATCGTTGTTGCCCAATAATATCCTACGGCCCAGTTTACGCTGTTGAAAAACTATATACAACATAGGTGCTAACTGTTGCTTAGTTGAACAAGGACTGAACATGGCTTAGTAGTCGTCATTATTGTTTT
The DNA here is from genome assembly GCF_001723895.1 of Crocodylus porosus. Lineage (NCBI taxonomy): Eukaryota > Metazoa > Chordata > Crocodylia > Crocodylidae > Crocodylus > Crocodylus porosus. Next base: position 167,542,689 of record NW_017728886.1, on the reverse strand, counting down.
CAGTCCTAGAAAAATTTTGCACTGTGGATTAAACCTCACATGAGACTTCGAAGCTTATTCTGGTGATAGAGCTTGCTTGGAAGTGACCATTCAGGGATTTTTCTAACCTTCCTTTGTGGACATCAGTGTATTCTTAAACATGTACTACTTAGGGGCGTGCAAAGCAGGCCCTCTTCGATTCAGATTCAGCCCGAATCGGGGACAGTGATTTGATTCGCTGATTTGGATCACTGTCCCTGATTCAGCCAAATCTGAATCTGAAAATTTGGTGCTGATTTGGAGAATCAGCAATTCAGACACAGACACAGCTTTAAGTGTTTTTTCTACATACCTCGAGATACCAGCGTGGCTTGTGAACACTGCAGTGTTGAGGTGGATCATCCCACAGGAGTGTGGGAGGCCCTCCATGTGCTTGGCAGCAGACCTGTAAGTGGACCAGAAGCACTTCTGGTCCACTTGTGGGTCTGCTGGGTAGCACACTGGGGGGGCCCCTGTACTCCCCCCCAGCTCAGCAGTCAGCCATGGGAGGACCCTTGGAGCCCCCCCCCAATCCAGGAGGCACCAGTTACTGGGCCAGGGGGCTCAGAAGGGGGCCCCCCTATGTGCTCCCAGCGGACCCGGAAGTGGACCAGAAGTGCTTCCAGGTCTGCTGCTGAATGTGCTGGGTACCCCCCTGCACTTCTGTGGGACACTGCACGTGCCCCATCATCGCAGCATTCATGAGCCGCCTACTACCTAGTGGTATGTAGAAAAAACATTTAAAGCTGTGTCTATGTCTGAATTGCCAAATCTTTACAAATCAATTTGGAGGGTTCCGATTCAATTCAAAGAGATGGAAGGGTCTCCTGATTCGATTCGGATTTAAAGATTCAGCTGCTGAATTGGGCCGTATCTCCGCCAAATCAAATCAGGGACCAAAGCTTCACACAGCCCTAGTACTACTACCTGCCAATGTCACCACTGAGCGGTGCAACAGTTTTACGGTGGGAAACATGTTTTTATTTTATTATTATTATTATGAGTGCAGTACCCATACAAGCAGTATCTGTATTACACATGGCAGTGGTGTCTGTAAACTGCAAAAGTTGCTGCACATTCCACCTGCAAGATAACTTTCTGGGGTGTTTATTTCCCGGGACACATCATAATCATAATCCATTTATGCTCTGTTGCCATATTCAATTTAAAGTTATTATATGAACAAAAAGTAAATATATGAATGAATGATTAAATAAAATATAATAATGATACAGAAATCTTAGTCAGATTGCAGACATATTAGACCTGCATGCATTTCATTTGAATTATTCTAATCCCCTCTCAAAATCCACTTCTTTTGTGTGATTGTCCATGCTGTTCGGGAGCTGCCTAATGTTTCCTTCCTACAGTACTTCAGTCTCTCCTTAAATATTAGAACTAGTTCCTTGCTATATAATAATGACGTTCATTATTTGTATGCATTTTAACCTTCATCTCTCCTTTCTCTATCCCCCTCCTTTTTTGTTTTTATCTTTTATGCTTGTCTAATTTACCATATATAGCTAAATCGGCTGAAATGTGATTTAAACCAGTTTAAGCATACCAGTGTTATAGGGTTACACCTGAGTAACTACATTGATATTAGAAATACTTATATGAGTTGGGTAAAGTAGACAAGGCTATAGCAATGCAGTGGGCCTTTCAAGCACTGAGAAGGTTGTCAGGAGGAAAGGGCAAGGATGCATGTTGAGGGCAGAACAGGGACAGGAAAGAGGCTCTATTTGACCTTATCTTGGCCACATACAAGCTGCTAGGTACAAAAATTAGCTGCCTTCTAATAGCTTTAATTCCTGCCGGGCTTAACCAGCTGCCATCAGATTCTCATCAGATCCTACCTTCCACCAAGAAGTTGGGGCCAAGTGAAGGTTTGAACCCCAAAGACCTGATGAAACTTTTTCAGTAATAAGGACACTTTAAGGCCCACAAAATAGTTCAAAGATGACACTCGGTTGTGTTCAATGTTAGCATTAATTGGTAAAATCATGCTACATTTTTCCAACAAATAGAGCAAATTGCATCTGGGAAGGTCACATTGTCACTAAAATGATGCTTTCCACCTATTGTGAATTGTTATAAGTTAAATGCTCTGGTACCCTAAAATGGCAATTATAAGCACTATAGCAATGCCTGAAAATAAATAACTAATGGGAGTTTAATGCCTAATTTCCTATTTTCAGATTACGGATTGTCAAGCAAAAGCTATATCTTACTGTAGATTTTCTAGTTTCCTATTTAAAAGTTTGCTAAAGGCAATAAGCTGTAATAGTAAAAGGACAAAGAGCATATACATTGCCAATAACTTGATACTATGTGTTACTTTTTTATCTATTTATTTGTCTGTGGGTACAACTACACTACACACATTTAATGTGCAGTAGACTAATTGACTGTGCATTACAGCATCATGGCAAAAACCATGCTATTAGGCTAATGTGCAGTATTAGTCTACTGCATTTTAACCATCAAGGAAAAGCATTCAATCATGCTAAAGCGCAGTAGGGCAGCCTACTGCACATGTATTTAGTACTTCTTTTTGTAAGTACTAAATTTAATGCACAGTAGGCACTGTGCATTAATGAGCATGTAGATGTGCCCAGTATTCACTATATCTATATAGCCTATAAATGAATACACAGGCATTTGCCTGTGCTGCACATCTACATGGGAGTCAGGATGCATATTTAATGCCTAATTTTAAAAGAAAAATAGATGTTGTGATATGTGGGCAAGTGTGTTCCATGCAAATTCAAATAAATTTAAGGGAAACTTTCTTTTTACCACACAGCTTTATTTCACAGCAAGTGCTTTTTTAGTTCCATATTTATTAAGTAACGAGTAGTTGTTTTTTTATCCCCTGTACTTTTAAAGAAAACTCCAAATGGCAGAGTGCCTAACCATTGCATCACCCAACTTCTTTACTTCTCTTCCCTACAAGGAAAAGTGTAACAACATGTTTGTTTTACCTTGATTTTCTGCTGTGACCCATTCACCTCCTTCCACCTTCATAAAAATGTGCCTGTGAACAAGGTAAAAGTATGAGTTCACATTTTTGTGGTGTAAGTGTGTTTGCCTAAGAGGAAGATGGCAGGCATCTGCATCATATGCTTCATGTGGTACCAAAGAAATATACAACATAACTTGTTGAATTGGTAAATCAGGGCCTGAGATAGAGCTGTATAAGAATCTAGGCTCTCTGGCATAAAAATTCTTCTTGTACATCTTGTACAGAATAAGCATGATGTATTCCTTTGATTTGATTTGTACATTTTTGACCGTAACTCTTCCTAGACACAGGAGGAGGAGGAAGACTGTTATTTCAGGTACACAGAAATGGATACTTAAAATCACATTTTATTAGTTCATTAAGCATTAATATTTTCAGCAGCAGTTACTCAGAGAATTGCAAAATACCTTATTTTTCATGCATGTTTTCCTTGTTTCTCAGTAAATTATTTTAGCTGAAGTTTCAAATGCTTTCTTCATATTTTGTTCACCTATCCTAAGGTAAAAGGTCAAATGTATAACTGCAACAGCAATTTTCTTCTCTTACTGCAAGCAGTCCTTTGCTGTGTGAAATATCTGAACTAGAGTTGGGTCTGAAGCAAAACCCTGCATTTCAACCCCATAAACTTTCAGGGTCTTGGAATCTGGAGCCTGGATCCAGATTTCACAACTGTCCCCAACTTCCATCATGTGTCAAAATGGGGGAAAGCCCTTTATTTAGACACTCCCCCGACATCTGGTTGTCTGATCTCAGTTCAAATTCCGTAACTGGAGATCATCTGCATTGTAAAAGTTTTGAAAATGTAATTGTAAAGATGAATGGAAAAATGTATCTGCAACAATATTCCACCCATTAGGTTACAGTAATCTAATAAATATGTTCCATATTATCTCATTTCAGAAATCAAAATGAAGTTACTGCTAGTAGTATTCTCTTTTTTTTCTTTTTTACCTTTTCTCAGTCAAAGAATGGCTAGCACCTTCCAAATATCAATTAATCCTTCTTGTAGTCATATGGCAGATACGATGGTACTGAGGGTTGTTGTTTTTAAATCTATTTTACGAGGTTGTTAAAATAAGGCATAAAGATTAAGCCAGTGTCACACGCTAAAGACGTGGACAGATGTAACATTTGAAATGCTCCCAAGTGCCTTTACAGCACTCCAGAAATTGAGGGTATAGATTAAATCAGTAGCAAAACTGTAAATACTAAGTTCTTGCTCCCAGACTCTTGACTGTTAGGCAAGACTTCCATGATAGGATAAGATAACTCTTATCCTTTGGATAACACACTGCATGAAACCTAGATTATTTTAAACACAAGTTCACGGAGCACAGTACAGTAAAAGCCACGTTATCCAGCACCTTACAAACCGGCATGCTCTACTAACTGGCATGCCAGTCAACGCAGCAAAAGTTGAAGTGCCCACTGTGGCACTTCCGGTTTCGCTGAGCCCCCACAGCCCAGGGCAAAGCAGCCTGTGCAGCCAAGCCCCCATGGCCCGAAGCATAGCAGCCTTTCCCAGTGTGCCCCCCCCCCCCTCCCTTGGCACACTGATGCAGCGGGAGGGGCAGCAGTGCACCAGACGTGGCAGGAGGGGGAGGGGCAGTGGCCTAAACAGGCAAAAATGCCTATTTGGGTCTCTCAGGTAACTAGCGTATTTGGTTATCTGGCACCCCACATTCCCCATGGGTGCTGGATAACAAAGCTTTTGCTGTATTTGTTCTTCATTTCTGCTGCTGTTAAGAATATGACTGGTTCCAACTGTAGATGCTATTTACATGAATCCGTGCAAGAGCAAAAAAAATCATGGACTTTTAAAGTAGAAATATTAGATAATAAATAGTATAGCTAAAAATCAATAATAAAATGTAGGTGGTTGTTATTGCTAATTTAATTAAATCTGTATTGGATAAAATTGCATTTAGACACCAAGGTATAACTGCTTATACTTATTGAAATGTAACTCTCATATACCATTTGAAAACAAGGTGACATGTAACTAGCTATAAAAAATGAAATATTCTAAGCTATCCAATATTTCTGTGAATAAATGAGATGTGCACAAGTAAAAGCAGAAAAAACAACTTAGAGATGTCTAAAGAATTACATGAAGATAATAGAGAGTTTGTTTTTTTTTTCTTTATTGATTATTCCCAGAACTTTAGGTTTCACAGTTAGATTGACAACTGAGTTATTTGCCCATACCTAGTGACTGACAACAGATAATGGAAAGGCTTTTACCATGATATAGCGGCAGAGAATAATTTCTAATTTACTACTATAGTTCTCATCAAAAGTACCCCAGCAAAAACAGTAGATTTATCACTTCAATTACTGGAATTTCACATTTAGTTTAAAGAGACATGTTTCTATAATGTGACAGGCTTTACAGATTCTGAACTTCTTCAGACATTTCAGCTATCAGAGTAATCAGGAAAAGATATAAATGAAAGCAATTGTTTTAGTTTTATAACTTTCAGTGCTGTCTACTGGCAAGAGACGAAACAGGCCATAAACTGATCATCTTTGCCAAGTCTATAAAAGGAAAAAAGACACTTCTTTCATATCACAGCCTTTAAAAAAAAAACCAAAAAACCCCAACCGTCTGTTAATGGACAGGGTCAAAATTAAAATAGTATTCCATTAACATTTATGAAACAGGTTTATATTTCTCTTTTAATAATCCACCTAGCCTCAAAAATACTTGTTCTGTTTTTATGACATTTATATGCATCTTTCTTTTCCAACTTTCGTGCCTCACGCTTGGACAGATGACCAAAGACTTTGAAAAACAAAACAATGTTTTGGTTTTCATACTTTATAAAATGTAATTTAAATTTTAAAAATCGTCCCTCATTATTTTCTTCTTTTTGTGGGGAAAGGGGCTCTATGCATTTGGTATGGGAGGAACCTTAAGCTTTTCATGCCCAATTTCTATCACATTTTGTGTGAAAATAACATACGAAGTGCTATTTTTCAGTATAAAGAGAATGCAAAGAAAGTCTTTTAGTTATCCCACAGATAACTTTGCAACTTGATCAGTACTTGCCCAGAAGGCATGATCCAGTTCCACTTTACTTGCAGGGGATTTGGATCAGGCCCCAGCTGAGTGGTCATTTCAGGCAAGTACCAATTCCCACCACTAATTTTCCCCAAACACTCAAGACTTCCCAATACTCCCTCTAACATCCAAGGTCAAGACCTTCGCAAAAAGCTTGTAGAAGACTCTTAAAAAGAGTGTCTACCATTATCCCTTGTTCTTGTGCTTGTGAGCTATTATTGTTACACCCAAGCCTGCACTGTAGCACTTCTGTCTCTTGACAGACCAGGCTAGGATGGGGAATCAAACCCATATGTCTTGAACATGACAGTGCAAAATACTTTCACTGACCCATCAGGTCATGCATACTCTCAAAGTGTTAGCATTGTAAAACCCTGATTAATACCTCACCAGCAAAAAACACATCAGGAATTTTACAGCAGCTGTTGTGTAATTTATAAATAAATTCATACAATAATGTTCTTTGGTATAAATAAAATCCCATCAAGCACTGTATTTTATATTAGCCTGATGATTGCTGCTGTACGGTTTGTAATACAAAGTGTACATTTACTTGAAAAGGGAGAATTTATCCATGCCATGCATGAAAACTAGTTTTATTTGGACTTCTATAGAAGCGTTACAGTGGAGAAGCTAAACCAGTTACGGTGGCCTACTGTTGTATTTTCAAAAACAACTGTGATTTAGATCACAGAAAGGAAGTATCTAAAACGTATATACAGTTGTCAAATGTGCATAAATGATTGAGCATATCTGTTTATGAGGTACTATATTAGAGTGATAAAGTTTATGGGGAACTCTATCAGGGTGGATATTAGGGTGGATAACATGCAGATTAACAGCGCTATTTGGCCTATACCTTTTAATTCCGTCATCTGTTTTAATTTGTGGTATCTCTGCAATTTAGTCAAACATCCTAGGATTTTCACACTCCTTTTTATGGGGAAGGGGGAGTGGGGAAGATTTTGGTGAATTTTGCAGTAATGACATTCTAATCTTTCAACCCTTCAAAAGCAAAGCAAAGCATTGTAAAATTCCAAGGTGACATCCCAAATGAACTAGCAACACTTCAGTGACTTATTATGTAGCTTCATCCTGTCAAATTCTAAGGTGTATTATTAGTATGTTATTGTTAATATACATGAAGCAGCAATTCGGAAGGTTTAACAACAGAGGTGATAAATTTAAGTTAAATTTGAGATAATAGTGTTTTCTTAACAAAATTCTTTCAAATTATTTCATCTCACAGTCATGCAGTGTGGCAGGTGTTTGCAAATCTTGGTGTAAAACTGAATGAAATATTTTAAGAAAACTGAAATAATGTCAGTGGCAAAATTTATTTTACCAAGTGCAGATGTAAGACATCAAGTTCTCAGACTGATGGCAGAATTAACAAAAAACACCATCTGGTTCAATAATTATCTGAAAATACCCATATTCTTGGATTTGTTTTAATACCACTTAGTTTCCAGCTTTATTTTATCTGTGTTTGCACACCAATGAGACTAGATTGTGCAAAATGAAGACTACTTCCATCTGATCATTTAAAAAAATGTGTTTTTGCATGAATAATGAATCTTTGAATTGTTACTAAACAAGCAAATTATTTGCCTATGTGTCACATCGGTTATCAAGTTTGCACATGTGACAGCTTCAGCAGCCGTCACATAAAATGCATAGAGCTTGTAACCATATGTTTTTGCTTGACAAAAAGCTAAAACTCAAGATCAATTTTCAATGTGGAATGCACAAATTAACACTTTAAAATGCACCACAGTATGTACAGCTTGGCAAAATTTGCAGAAATAGCACGTTTCTAGATATTAACTGATATCTTTGGATTCGACCTTAAGGTATTCAATCATTTTGATTAAAAGACTGATTTCTCATAAAACCACAGTCTGTTGGAGGCGCAAAGCCAATGACATTTGAGCATTCATATATTTTCATAAACTTTGAACAATGTCAGTGAGACACCTCTTCAATCTTGGCCACACAACAGCAGGGTATTCAATCTTTCTTTAGCTTAAGACAGAAAATTTGAATATCAGCATAGAGTTATTAATGTGACAGTTCACATGGTGTGCACCATGTTGATTCTTCAGAAGCAGGTCCGTGGAATGTATACAGCACTTTACTTTGTACTTTTACCATTACAAATCATAACAGCAAAAATAAAAGAAAATTTAAAATGAATTTTATAATTTGGTCTTTGCACTTGTTGTAGTAGTATGTAAACCATGAAGAGAATCAACTATAATCCGTATCTATGCCTTGCACATTACTGCTGTTATTGCTATTGTAATTTCATGTGGTTTGTTCAATATTAAATATAACAAGATGGAATATAGATTTCATGACGCATTATTTTCTTTGGTTTCTTCCTAACGTCATCATATAAAAGACAGAGCAAAATTTAAGTATTTAGCTCCTTAGTCCCTCCATCCCTTTTTAGCTGACTTAATTTCTGTCAGATTTAATAGCTTTCTAAATAAATAGATCCAATGTACATATTTCTCTTTAATTTCAAATTTTTTGTTATGTTGTTCAATGTAAGCATGTCATTTTACATTGCATCATGTTATAGGTCAGATGTAATGTAACTTTTTATGATACATTGTAAATGACAAAACATGCTGCAGTATGTGATATATACTGGTACGTGCCCCTGATAACATCGCTTTTCTTTAGAGTATTGTTGGCTGAGCAGCTTGGGAGAAACCAGATGGGCTGTGAGGGGAAGATGAGCAATTCTGTCTTGCCCAAACTGGAAATGTGACAACACACTGTTAAGAAAGGAGACAGTGAGGTGCATGTGTTAAGATATTAGCACCCACAGATGTCCCAAAATTTTCACAAAAATAACCCGCCTACATCTAAAAAAGTACAGAATCTTTTCAGATCTAGCTGATAATGGGGAGATCCATTATTATTATCATACAAAGATGAGGTGTAAGTGTGTTAAACTACTCAAGTGGTTTGATTGGTTCAGGAATCAAGTCATAAAAATGTTAATCTTATTCAGAAAAAGAAGCAGTAAACTGTTTTGCAGTTCAACTTTCATATTAATTCAGTAATGCCCATGTCTACTGTATTATTTTAATATTTTACATAGCACCTTTCATCTCAAACAAGTGTGAAACCCTTTCTAAAGTGGCAGTGCAGCCAGAAGGTTGTGTACCCATGACTGAAAAGCAGCCACCTCTGAGGTGAAATGTGTAAGCTCTTAACCAAATGGAGCAACACTACATGACTAATGCCATATCCAGTTGAAACTGTAGGGGAAACCCTGATAAGCATAATGTAACTACAAAAAATTGGAATTTGACCAGGATACCCTTATTTTTGGAAAATGTGCCATGAGGATCTGCCAAAAGTGTCTCATCTGAAAAATTGCAGTACATTTCTACCTGCACAGTGTCCTGTAGTGATAGCAACAAATGTAGTACAAAGTCAGTATACGTAATGGTTTGAAATGTCCTAGTTCGTAGAATAAAAGGCTTTATTCCATCATTATTGTAACCATATGTATAAGGTGTTTGACACTATGCTTTCTTTACTGTTACTTTACTCTCATTATTGCTTTAGACATTTGGGGTAAAGCGTGTCTCTTTCCAATATTTGCACAGTGCCCAACACAGTAGAGTCTTTTGGAAGTACCGTAACGTAAATATTTGCTACTGTTATTAATGACTGTGCTGAGGCATTAGTTCAGTAGTGACACAAAGGGGGAGAAACAGTGGGAAGTGTCCCATTATAAACTCACATGAGCTAGTACCTGCAGTATTTTAATCTCCTTTAGATGCATCTCATCTCATACTTAGTTCTCAGCCAGTTTTAATTTATGAGAGTTTGATGAGATTATAGACCAGGCATCAGACTTGTAGGGACAGTTCACCTTTACAGATTAAAATAATAGTTACACACTCAAGCAAACTTCCAACGGCCCAGAACACACCAAATGGATTCAGACCATACTATGACAAGAAATGTAAAACTTGCCAACATATCTCCACCGCCCCCACAATCACTACACCCCACAACAGAACTGGATTTTATAGTTGCACCTCCAGAAATGTAACGAATCTCAACCAATGCACCACACACCGTGCTGTAAAATATGTAGGACAGACCAAACAACAACTGCGTACCAGAATGAACAAGACAGGTAAAAGACAAAAATATCCAGTTGCCTGTAGGGACACATTTCTCACAAGTAAACTACTCTCTCTCCAATCTCTCCGTTCTAATCCTCAAAGGGAATTTACAAAATACTTTTCACAGATGAGCCTACAAACTTCATTTCACCCACCTACCGAATACAAAAAATCAAGGACTAAATATAGACATTGGGTTTATGACACATTATAGCCTGCCTAACATCTGACTCCCCAGGTACCTCTCAGCTATTTACCAGCTACATTCATTCCCCTCCTCCCACAACCTGTCTCTCACATATTGACTTCTATTTATATTGTCACTGACCACCTTTCTTGCATGCATACCAGCCTTCGGCTTCTTTGCTATTCATTCCATCCAGGAATAGCACACACCAACTGCAGATGCTTCCTTAGCCTCTGATGAAGGGTGTTTGTACCTGAAAGCCTACAAAGGTGGGGGTTTTTTCCAACTATTTGAGTTGGTCTAATAAAAGATATCAGATTTACCCATATGACCTTGTCTGCCAGTTACACACTCATACATTTGAATATATGTTTGTATGCCTGTTCAGCAGTAAGTCATTTCTAGTCATTACACATAGCATGCACAGTGTGATTGTATGGACTAGTGTAATGCTTTCAGTGCTATAAAATGTTCTATTCTACAAATAGGAGAGTTGCAAGAAAATTATGCACATCTCCCAAACATGGTAGTAATTTTTTTAGAATCCTGTAACATAGCACATATATAGTGTCATAAGATTTCAGTGTTTAATTCATTTTAGTCTCACTCCACTTCTATGGAACACCTTAGTTAATATTAACCAATCCTGTACTGTTTACCTGATCCTTGTTCTCACTAAGAACTTTGCTTAAGTAAGGAATGAAACATCAGATCCAACAGAAATCATACTCTGCTAATTCAGGGAGGAGGACAGCAGAAGCAACACATGTAGTAGAAACATACCCCATGTCTAATGGTTTGAAATGCCTTGGTTGTGAAATAAAAGGTGCCTGTAGATGTAGGGTCTTTGAGGGAACCTTGTTATAGTAAAGTATTTTTCTTTCTCAAAATAAGTAATTATTCTCAGTGTCACTGTATAACAGGAGTGGGCAATTCGGGCAGAGGGCCGCTTACTGAGTTTTGGTAAGCCATCAAAGGTCGCATGACAGGCAGCCAGGGGCAGAAAAATGTTCATTTTCTAAATTTGGGAGGTGGGGTAGAGAGAATGGCCTGGCAGGCCACATCTGGCCCACAGGCCACATTTTGCCCACCCCTGCTGTATAACAAGGGGTCCATATGACAGTCTTTCCCTGTTCAAATGAGCTTTAGTTCAAGTGCTCCTGCTGCCACTTGTAAGTGCGGGGGCGCTGATACAGGAGACAGCGGTGCTTTAGTTACAGCGGCTCTTGGAGCAATGGCAGTATCAATAGCAGATGTCTGTCTAGGTAGGAAACCTGTGAAAGGCCATATTTTATTTCCTGGTAGAGAGCAGCTAATACCATGACTAGGAGATAGTGGGTGCATCTACATGTGCAATTAGTGCACCTTAATAAACTCCAGTGCAGTACACACCAGTTTATTGCTCCTGGGTTCACAGTTTGCATGTGTGCCCAGGTCCACAGCATATTGAGCCAGGGAGGTATAGCTCTGACTGGCAGGGACCCCTGGGGGTCAGTCTGCCAGCCCAGGGCTGCTCCCACCTAGCTCAACATACTGCAGAGGAGCCGGCTGGGACATGAGGGTACTTCAGTGAGGGGCTAGCCAGCAGGCAGCCCCTGCACTGAAGCACCCTCATGCTAGCCAGCCCCATCGGCATCTACACATGTGTTGCAGTGGAGTAAATAACTCCACCGTAGGATAATACTTGTGTCTGGCAGTACTGTCCTACAGTGGAGTTAATTAATTTACTCCATCCTAATACCACCACACGTGTAAACACTGACATTTTACTACAGAGCTAATTAGTCTCCTGTGCAGTAAATGTCTCGTGTAGATTCTTCTTTATGTTTCTCCCAACTTTTCTTTTTTCCTATTCAGCTGCAGCAGGGCTTGGGTGGGAAGTGATAATCCCATAGGAATGCAGCTTTTGACACTTATCTGCTGGATGTTGATTAATACATTCCAAGAGCATTATCATAGTAGATCCTGGCTACAGAAGATTGTCATTCCTTCTAAGTGGAGTGAAGCTTGAAGGCTCTGTCTACAGTAGCACATTTTGGGGAAATCGTCTACCATTCAACTACCACTAATGTTAGCAAGAGGAGGGGCACAATTACAAACAAAGCACAGGCATTTTTTATCACGGTGATGTTTAGCCTAACAAATGAAATAAAAATAAAATATCAGGAAAGCTAAAGGAAGACTTTTAAAAAAAAATGTCTTTCATATTCTGAATTTAAACCTTTCTTTTAATTTTTTTGTCCTCAGAAAATTCTGTCTCTTCAGATAAGATTTGAACAGAGGATCTTCCAGTGAATGAGACTTTTAATATTAATTATATTATTGCATTGGCACAAGATGACTGTTCTTGACAAGATGACTGTTCTTGGTTCAGATGGCCATTACAAAATACTGTCCTGCTTCTTACTAGGAAAGATAGTGTTTGTGTTTTATACCTTATCCAATCACCATTTGACATTTTTTTTTTATAATTAAAGGGGGAAAAAAGAAGCTACATGGAAGATCAGTGTGGGATCTAAAATCTACTTTTACACTTGCTCCAGAGGTGGGAGAGGTGGCACTTCAATTAACTAAAGCACCACTGTCTCCTGTATCAGCGCCTCTGCACTTAAAAGTGGCGGCAGGAGCACTTGAACTAAAGCTCATTCAACAACCTTTAGTTCAAGAGCCCCTGCCACCATTTTTAAGCATGGGGATGCTGATACATGAGATGCAGAAAGCTGCTGCAGCATGGCAATAAATTGTGTGCTCCAGTGCGCTGGAATTCCAGCACATCGGAATAGCCTCAGCACTTGTGTATAGGCGCCCAATGTGAATAGTGTGGTAGTGTCTGGTCTATGAGACCAACATCTTTTATTAGTGTACTTGCGCTCTGCCAAGTTTTATATTTGCTGAGGATGTTTGTTTCTCTGCTACTCCCTGATGCTGTGTTTATGTGGAGACATGTTTCAGGTTTTACAAACAAAAGTCACTGAGTTACGTTTACAGGAATTTCAGCCTGTTCCTTTTAACATCCTCCAGGAACCCTGTGACTTGCCAATGCTGTATTAAATTAGAAGTTTTTATTACTGTTTTCCTTACCACAATAACTCCCCCCAAAATCTTCTCCTTTAACATTGAGGACTCATTCCATTCTCTTCCCATCGTCCCCATATGAAGACTCGCATCTACATTTATTGTGATGTCTTCTGATGGGACATGGTGCAGTAGCCTTTATGCCCCCTCCTTTACTATTGTTTCTCCTTATAACTAATAGCAGAACGAAGCTAACCTACTTCTTATCAGAGATCTTTGGGAGGACTTGGAAGAAGGGGCAGTGCTGTATTCCTACAGCAATATTTGGTTGGGATGCAGTTGGCTTGCCTATCCTAGAATTATGTATTAAAAGGGCAAACCCCACCCCCCAGAGTTCCTGCACCTATTTAAAATAAAACGTGGTTAGGAGGATGATAATGGTAAATTATTGCCCTTGAGTTATCAAAATTGCAGAACTAGTGTTACAGCACCAAAAAGGCTTTAGCTAAGACTCTTGCACATTATTGTACAATCAAAGTAATTTCTATAACCTTGGAGCGATAACATGCTACAGTGTAACTGCAGAAAAGTTGTCAATATATGTTTTATTACACCCTAGTGTTTGCTCTACTCTCCTAAGGTAATCCCATGGAGGAACTGCTATTACCTGCCAACCATTTGTCAAAATGGAGTTTGTTTTCTGTTTCACTTCACAGACTCTTGTGTCGTATTGTGGATAGCATACGCACACAAACATACTTGCTGGAGCAATGTTCTGGAGCAATCCATGGCAGTATCTCTTTCTCCCTACAGCAAGAAGTGGTTTCTTCCCTTAAATGCCCTCATAGTCTATGCTTGTGTTTTCTTGCTTCAGCATGTGGTTTATTGCCTGTTTATACGGTCTGTTGCCTTTTTGTCTGAACTACTGCCGACCTGCATGAGCATACTGAACGATTACTTAAAGATGTCATAGAACCACCCTTGTAGCAACAACAAATAGTCTCATAGAGTAAGACAGATAAGCTGAAGATAAACTTATTCAATATATTCTATTATTCTGAGGAACTTTGGGAATAACATATAGATGATGTTAAATAATGAAAAGGTGATCTCAAAAATACATTATGCTTAAGCAGAATGCACACTTACTTATATTGACTCAGATGTCAGACATGCTAACAACTTACTAGCTCTCAATCTCACTCTTGTACAGAATTGTTGCATATACTCTTGTATTTTGTTAAGCCTTGGTTGTAACTGTCCCTCCAGGGGTTAGGCTAACAGGCATGTCCATTTAATTAGAAATTTATAATAGTTTTAAAAATAAAGAAAAAGTTAATTTAAAGTCAATTGGATCAAATTCTCCTTTTAAATAGCATAATATAAGGTATGGCACCAAATCACCTGACATATGAAGGAAATTCCATAAAAACAGAATTTTCACTTAATGCATATTTTATATTTTTCATTGTGTTTTATATATTACCACTGAGAACAGTATGACCATGCTAGCCTTTTGTTCTCACAGGGGAAGGTATTTGGATTGTCGCTTACTATATAATATGTCAATAACAGACCAGATCCTCAACTGGAATGAACAGAAATAGCTCCACTTGCCCATAACCTCTTTTGTAGATACAGAACCTGAAGTTCATGAGACTTTCGTGTGATTTCAGAGACGTTGGATCCTTATCCTGCACTTTGCAAACAGGCTTAGCTGGACATATTATTGAATAGATGCTCACATTTATAAAGCCAGTAGCATATGGCTCTAAACACATACAAGAATCACTACCCCACTGAAATGTAGCCAATTATGGGAGGTAGAGCCAGAACTCATCTTGAGTATGAAGAACAGGGAAGGTTTCAAATAGTGTCTTAGAATAAACAAAATGAGATTCCTCAAAGCCTTCCATAGCTTTTCCATGAAATTGCATCTGTCACGTCTGTCCTAATGTAATAGACATTCATGTTACCAGCTCTCCTTTGTGTTTGTGTAGTGCCCAGCACAATGGAGACCCAATACAGATAAGGGATTTTATGCAACACTGTAATAAGAATGTAAGAAGTGCCATACTGAGTTAGACCAACCATCTACCTAGTATCTAGAGCCAGCCTTAGGGTTGGGTGATGTGGGCAACCACCTAAGGCACCATGGTCAGAGCAGCACCACACACAAACACAGCTGTGCTCTTGCTGCCCCCTGCCCACCTGCCTCTGTCTGCAACAGCACTACTGACTTGCGGGAGGGATGCAAGGAGGGGTGCCAAAATACAAGGCCAGCTCTGCCAGTGTCTTGTCTCTGACAGTGGCAGGGGTGGATGCTTTAGAAGGAAAGCATTGTACCGGATACATCTACAGTGATCTGTCCCCTATTCAGTACTCTCCCTGGCATCCACTGTTACAGGTTTAGAGATGCCAGAGGAAACAACTCCAACTGTTTTGTTCAATAGCTATTAATAGATTAAATCTATCATCCATAAATTGTCTAGTCCTTTTTTGAACCTGTCTATTCCATTTGCCTCTACCACCTCCTGTGGCAATGAATTCTACAGCTTAACTACACATAGTATAAAGAAATACTTTCTCTTGTTAGTTTTAAATCTGTCTCCTACTAATTTCAGTGGGTGCCCCTAGTTCTAACCTTCTGGGACTTGGTGAATAGCACTTTCCTGTTTGCTTTGTCCACGCACATCATGATTTTATTGATTTCAGTCTTCTTCCGATACAGAAGAGTCCTAGCCTTTTTATCATCTCTTGGTTTGGTAACTGCTCTATGCCCCTGATTATTTGATTGTCCTTTTCTATATCTTTTTAAATTCTACTACATCCTTTTTGAGATATGGGGACCAAAACTACACACAGTATTCAAGAAGTGGGTGCACCATGAATTTTTATAAGGCATGATGTCTTCTGTTTTAATTCCCTTCTTAATGATACCCAGCATGTTAATGGCATTTTATTTTATTATTTATTTATTTTGTATTTATTAAGAATACTAATCCTGGGTTTCCAGGCCCCAAATGTGAAGGCTTTGTATGACAAAGCCTTCCAGGTTGGCTGATCTCGTATGGCGAGCTTCAAACTAGCATTGCCAGGGGAGGGGGCTGCAGGAAGATGAGGAGACACCACCCAAACAAGACAGGTTACAAATGCAAGGAGTGCCCAGGTAAGAAACAGAGGTCCAAACAGTCTCCCAAATCAGGGGGTGGCACATGCAGCTAGGCAAGGCCTTAAATGCCTATATACCAATGCTTGTAATATGGAGAATAAACAGGAGGAACT
>NW_017728886.1:167417871-167525838 GCF_001723895.1 Crocodylus porosus | reverse complement strand
TACTTCACGGTCAGGGCAGCTAGGATCTGGAACCAACTTCCAAGGGAAGTGGTGCTGGCTCCTACCCTGGGGGTCTTTAAAAGGAGGGTTGATGCCTACCTGGCTGGGATCATTTGAGCCCAGTTTTTTCTCCTGCCAAGGCAGGGGGTTGGACTTGAAGATCTACAAGGTCCCTTCCAACCCTACTTCTATGATTCTATGATGACATGAGGGTTGGTTTCAGAGAAAAAAAGTACTGCTAGTTACCTGCTACAATCAATGCAAAAGGAGATTGGTATGATAGTTTACAATGTTTTATAATGTTTCACATGAAAATTTAGTTGCAGTACTGCCCATGAATGGGCTTTCCCAAAAAAGACAAAATTTTGTTTGTGTGTTCTTTTTTTTCTTCCTCTCTTTTTCAGGTTCATATGGACAAATAGTAATAACAATTAATAATGTCATGGCTCTAAAACAGTTTATTTCATCTCACCTGAAAAGAAAGCATGTTGATTTTTTTCTCTTTCACAAAAGGACATCACTTATAAGATGCGTGGAAGAAATGTATCAAAATATTAATTAGATTTTTCTTTTGTTTTCCTACTTTGCATTAGACAGATGGAATTCTGATCTTTAACAGCATCATGACTCATGAAACTGCTTGTGTACTAAAATGCCATTATTAACACAACAGTAGTTTTCAGCAGTTGGTAATTATTGGCATAATTAAACATTTATCAAGAAACAAGTATTTATCATTCATTAAACTTTCATTAAAAATCCATCTTAGCACAAGCTAGATTAGCCAGCGATTTTCAAGAGATAACTTTTTAACTTCTGGCAGGAACATAGAACATTTTGATAATGAAAAAGTTGTACATGAGCTAATGTTCCAGAAACTGTGAACAATTATCAGATTTCAGATTTAGGGGGCTTATTTTTAAGTATTTTATAAGATCTGGGGAATACTTGGCTCCTTTCTTTGGGGTTTACCAAGTTCGATACTTTCTTAGCAGCATGTCTGGGAAAACAATATTGTTGCCCTTGGCAGTGAGAAGCTAATGCTAAGTATAGTTCATAACTGCATTTACATCATTCAGATTCCCCAAAGCATGAATGGTTTATACATATTGGGACACTGAAATTTACTTTTGTGAATGGAGTTTCTAATATTACCTGCATTCTAGTATTACCAAAGGATGGAAGCCTTAGACTAAGTAATTGGTCTTGGAAGAGCTTCCTGGTCCTTTTCTTTTTCACGTCCTTCTAATGAGATATTTAGTAGACTTCACAGATTCCTTGGAATCTGAGAGGGCCACACTGTGAGCACTTCTGCTGTGGCCTCAAACTTGCAACCTCTGGGTTGTTAATCATACACCTTAGTGCCTGCACCTTCCCAGCAGCTTCCTGGTTAATGTAACATTTTGTAATACTTCATGATTATTTTTTCCTAGGAAATAAATATACTACTATTTTTAAAAGATAGACTCTTTCTACCACTTTAAGGGGCTTTTTTTCTTTTCTCTTTCTTTCTTTCTTTTTCTTCAAAAACACAGTCATGCATGATTTTTGGAGGCTAGAATAGCACCTACAGTTTGTTCAATTTTGTTTAATTCATTTAGACTGTAGGCTAATTATCTTCCCCATATTTAGGCAATTAAATTAATTAGTGCAAAATTCGACATACAGAGAAATAAATTTGGTTCATATTGCATTTTATTTAAATATTTTTAAAAGTTTCCTTCTCAGTTCCTCCTTGTTATTGTCTTTGTAGTATAACAAACTAACAAAACCTGATTATACCTGAAATTTTGTGGCTACTGATTGGTTATTTTACCTTCCAATCCTTTGTTTCTTCTCCTGCTTACTTCTGAATGTTTACTGCTATGGTGGGTTGTTCTACTTAACCCCTCCTACACAATCACTATTCTCCGCTAAGTACCAATTTGAAAAGGTTAATGTAAGTTTAGAATGGTTTATGTCTATACTGCAGGGAAAGAAGCAGTATTCAGTAAGTAAGACTGTCTCAGAAAGCTCCTTCACATACATACTAGTGCTTCACATCTTAACCCATATTCAGCAACTTTGTTTGTGTTTTCTCTTGGGCAAAAAATTTACTGTATCAGTGCTTTTATGTCACAAGAATGAATTGAATTCGTACCCTTTAGTGCAAACAACAATAGACAGAGTGGTAACCTAGTGGAAAACAAATAGACGCCCCGTCCCTTTTGGGGATTCAGAGAGGTTCAGAAAGATGGAGCTGACGGTAGAGAGGTGGCAGATAAAAACAGGCCGAAGCAGGAAAGAATCCTGCGGTCATTTATTACCATGCCATCTTCATAGTGTTTGCTGAACCAAGGTGCAGAGTAATGATTCAGACAAATGATGTTAATAATAATAGCTGGCCCTTTGGCAAAAATGGAATACCTACTATTGTAGCATGAGACCTAATCAGATTCTCCAAAACTTGCTTCAGAAGGATAGGATTTTGTGTCTTCAGGTTTTTCTGACAGTTGATTCTCCTTGGATATCTCATCTTTAAAAGAAACAAAGCAATAACCAATTGTTTCCCATCAAAAGACAAAATGATTCTAAACTTTTATGCATGTAACAAATCTAGTATCAAGATACTGTTTTTGTTCTGGATATGTTATTAAGCTTTGATATAAAGATTATGACTGCCAGAAATGTCACATCTGTGACATGTCTGCAGTAATCAAGGATTGCTTTATCATATCTGTAAACTTTTTGGGGTGTGTATGGATTTGTTTAACTTCAGCAATAATGAGTTCACCTTATACGCTGTCAGTGCATATGGGCATATATGTTTTTACAGATATATAAAGAGAAGCAGTTACAATATTAGGCATACATGTATCCCAAGTAAAATTGAAATTCATGTAAGGCAAGAATATGACTTTTTAATAAGCATGTATTGCTAAATCTGTTGCCCTGGCTAATTATTGTTATCCCTTGTTAGATATTTGTACATAAAAACTTCCATTAGAATTAACTGTTTTTATATTATCTGGGAGTTGCACTGCTTTTTGTTGTGTTTTGTTTTGAGTCATACCTTTATTTTTGAGGGATACAGGGTGCAATTATTTTTTATTAGCTGCAGTTCCATTAACAACATAACTAACATCTGTTTTACTCTAAACATCATCAGACTTATTAATTAGGTACATTTTGGTATCAATTTATCACATGCTTTGACACTTTTGATACTTGAAGCATAAGGTATTGTGTGTAATACAAAAATAAATAAATAAATATGATTTGGAGTCACTGTTATACATCATCTGTAGGGGACAATTATGTTGGCATGTGGGAGGTTAATGTACGCACTTTAGATTCCTCTGCTTGATTTGCTGTTTTCTTCTTCATAACTCTAGGTAAACAGTTTGTGCTGCCATTTAATGCACAGGTTAAGTGTAGTTGCAGGCTATTATACATCATTAGAGTAAGTAATATTCATCCATGGAAGAAAGATGGAAGCTTTTCACTTGTAGCCACTTGGACATTTCATTTTTCATCTAGTATGCCACTGCAAAAATTAGTTGTGGCAGGCTTGATATAATTTATAGCCTGGTACCCTGAAATTAAGCAATGAATCACACCATTTTGGCTGATTAGAGTTGATGTATTTTTCCTGATGACATATTTTGTAAAACAATGCAGTTTATTCCAAACTTTGTATGACCAGACCTAGTCATTTCGCGCTTCAACCTGTGCAACACATTGTACCATGCGCAGTGCATTCTATCACTAGGCTTTCTAGACTGCTTTTTAACAGTAGTTGCCTTCTGGACTGAACAAAAAGGAAAAATAAAAACAGCCTTTCCTCACTCTTCTACCTTTTTCATTGAAAACATTCCCCATCATCTAGCCAGGCAATGCAGAAACAAAACACAGAATAAACTGGTTCAGTGCAGCTTGACTGAAGGTGCAGTATGTAATGATAGAGTGAGTTGAGACCATTGGATTGTGCCTTAGGCCCTCACACTCTGTATCTGGTCAATAACAAATTTATTACTAATCAAATCCAATAAATAGAGAACAGCATACATTTATTTTTATTTGGCAGCTAGCAGGTCATAGAATAATAATAAAAAAGGTAAGTCAGAAACTGCCATACAGAAGAGTGTACTATAGCTGATGTGTGCTGCACTTAAAGCTACTGTATATTACAACTAGATAGCCAGTCCCACTGAAACCTTGTTGTGTATGTCTGATTACCAGTGGGCATTGTATCCCACTTGCCTGTGGAATATGTTAAGAATGCCAGTTCTTGAGTTTTGAGATTTCTGTTAGCTGAGAGATTTTTTGATAGGGAAGAGGTATCACTGTAAAATAGGATCTATAGGTATTAGTGTCAAGAAGAATAATGTCTTGCTTGCCCTTTCTTCTGGGTTATTGCATGGGTTATACAAAGACCTAGATGAGTTAACAGAAAACAAAGAAACTAAAGGGGGTGGGAATCAACAACATAGCGGAGATATGTGAATTTTACTGTTGCCAAAAATAATGTGAGACTGTTTTCCCCCCAAAGCACTAACATGCATAAAAACACATGACATAATCATTGCAGGCATCTTACACCATGTAAAACTGAGGCAGATAAACAGTGCATGTAAAGCTGACATTCAGCATTTAAACGTATATAAATATAAAATATGAATTTAGCTAAAACTTCTTGATGTTACAGTTCATTGCATGAATGCATTCTGGATTTGAGTGGGTACCACATCTATGCACTAAATATAATAAGCAGGGTTCTTTAATAGTATTTAAAGGCCAGTTGAAATGGCCTTTTAACAGTGGAATATAAGAATATATATTTCTGTGCCACTGTTGTCTATACCGTTGTGTGGATTGTGGGGGAAAGCACACTGCAACATGTAGGAGAAAAAAGCAGCACACCTGCAGGAATCTGATCTACCTTGTTCACACCCAGAATAGGAGGGAATGATTTATTATCTGTCCCTTGAATTTCTCTAAGCGTTCTGTCTAAACTTTAAAAGCAGATTACATTTGCGATTAAACCTTAACAAATGTTGTTTTAACTAGACTGCAATATATGTTATTGACAACAAGCTTTTTTCCCCTCTGAAAATAACATTGGTGCTTAGGCATGCAATTTACAAAAATGACAAGAAAGGGTGGTACTTTTCCCAAGGTGAATGTGAGTTGACTGATTAGCTGGTATTTTAACTTAGATTCTTGCAAATTACAGACATAAGAAACCCTGCAATTTATATGTACTTTAGAAGTGAAAGCTTTAATCCCATGATTCATGAAAGTAAAGTGGTAATAATTTAAGTACCATATTTTATTTATCCCTCCAAGTTGTCAGCTGATACCAGAAGTATTTTCACTATTTTTGGGTTGCTGCCTTTGGCCACCTAATTGCTTCTTAGGAAGTAAGAGGGAAATTGCTTATATAACGACATGGATTGTCTTTGGCAACGTCAAGCCAAGGCATCAATCAGTCCATCTGGGTAAAATCACAAGCTGACTCCGATATTGCTAAATATTTATACTGTCAAATACACACAGACATCCAGATGAAAAGAGGCATTCATTAGGAATTCTCCAGCTTGTCAGTTTAAAGATGTAGATTAGAGCAAAACCTCCCACTATGGTACTGAGTGCTCAGGAAAAGTCTATATTTAGCCATTCTGAGCAATAAATATCATCATATTGCCTCATTTAGGTAAATAGAGAATAAATATTGTCAAGATGATCTAGAGATAATGTAAACAGATCCCTGTTCAGACTCTATGTTACTAGGGTAAATTCCAGGACATTGATGTGCTGATGATGCTTTTAGGTTTAACCCTTTTTTTTTTTAATCACATACCCCTCCCCTCTTTGTGATAACAGTAAGATTTTGTTCTTCATAGATTATGAGGAAAAAAGAAACGAAAAAATTACCTAAATAAAAAAAACCCAAATACCCCAGGTGATTCAAGTTCTAGCTGAATTAATAAACTAATTAGTAGTTCCTCTTTAATATTTTCTTGGCATAGCTAACAGCTGATGCTATTGGAAAATAAGGATATCCGCAGCAACACTGAGGTTCATTTCAGAGTTTAACATGGGAACTGACAAAGCCCATCAATCAGAAGAAAAGATTACAGCTCTAAGGTTAAGGCATAATTTCGACGATACACCAAGTTAAGACTCAAACTGGAATTTCTTTTACAGCTCAATTTTTGTGATAAGATGAGGTAAATATTATAAAATGTAAGTTCTGAAAGATCAGTGCCCTTGACAAAAATTAAGATTTTTGTCCTTGCCACTGTGCAGCATATATTGCAAAAAAAAAAAAAATTTGTTTCATCGTATAATGTACACAAAGAAAGGTAGTCAGAAGAATGTTTACCTTTTTGAGAAGGCCCTCACTCTTTACGGTACAATTGATACCGTAGAAGTTGCACACAAGGCGAGTGGTAACTGACGTCAAAGTTTTAGTTAATTGCACTAGACAATTTTTTAGATTAATAATTAACATCTCTCTTTATAACTAAATATCCATAATTAATCAGCAAATCATAATTTGAAGACTAATTAACTTCAAACTCAAATCTTAACACAAAATCCATATTACTATCCAACATCATTAATTACTATAGTAATCAAAGTTATTCCTCACGGGATTTGAGATAAAGCTTTGTAGGTTTATAAACTAAGCTACTATCACAAAAAACATTTTGAAAGTAGCTTCAAATAGTATTATAGATAACTAAAGTATTAGATTGGATATTTTAACAGAGTTTCATTTTCTCTGTATTACATTATCAATAATCCACTCATTGAAGCTGGATAAGTAACTAATAGAGTACAATTTTTTCTGTTGTTTGTAAGCTTTTTTTTTCTTTTTTTCTTTATGAGGTTACTGCAGTGATTTTTGTCAAAGGATACATTTTTCAGGGCCTTTCAAAATATGCTGCACTTCTTTGTGTCTTTTCCTATGGTGCTAACAGTGCTAGTTAGTTGTTTAAAAAATGAATTAGCAGCAGTGTATACAGTGGGATTATTCACAAAAGGAGAGAGAAAATGAGGATTTGAACTGCAAGAAACAGAGAAATCTAGAACTGTTTGATCCATCAGTGCTAAATGAGAAAATAAGGACAAAAATAGGGCTGTTATGCCAAAAAAACACCCCAAACAAATCTTATTTTAATTAGCATGGACATCACAACTGGAAAGATTTTAAATAGATTCACTTTAATTTTTAATAAACACGAAAGCCAATTGGACCATTGTAACAAACTGAAATCCCTTAGCTGTTTTTCATTTAGAAAGTTAGGAGTTAAAATTGCGTCTAAAATCCACATTTCAATTATTTTATCACCTAATCTTCCAAGTACGCACATCCGATACTGTTCTTTTGTGTGGCAGCTGTAAAAATCGTAAGCAATTTTTACTGTCAAGAAAACTCTGAATAAATAGAGGCTGTTAACTTAGGCAGATATCTGAGGTTATTTGGTGGCAATCAAGAACTCACAGCACTTCAACTAATGGGTTATGATCAGAAACTGTTCCTAATAGCCAGCTAGACGGATCTGAATATGAAGATTTCTATAATTTTGTTGTCAGCTTGTGATGTACTCTAGTGCTAATTATTTGGAACAATTATGTTTTCCTAATAACAAAAGAAGAAGCAGTGAATTAAGCAGGCTTACCTTCAGATCTTTAGATAACAGTTTAAATGCACTTGCCATTAAGAAATAACATTTCTTTTTCCTGTATGGAACCCTAATTATTTGAGATGCTTGTCTTTTAAAATCTACTTCTTCTACTTCTTTTAAGCATGTTCAATGTGTCAGTTTACACTGATGACTTCAGTAACTAGTATTTTCTCAGTCTTAGGTTTATGCCTGTACCTCCCATAGACTGCTTACTTCATTTGGTTATTCAAAAACCATAATTAGTGCAGTAATTAACATGTGGATCCTTCAAAGGAAGACTGCTAAAATCATGGGACGTCTCTCATCATTCTTACTGATGTATGGATGATAAAGAGACTTAGGTTGAGGTGACAACAGGATTTGTATTATTGCACGTTAACTGAGCTGCAAGGAAATTCAGACAGGACCTTGGTCCATAGAGTCTCTCCTTTTGAAAAAAAGTAATTATCCACACTGTTTCTATAATGTAACTAGGTGTTATCCTGCATTTGCAGCTGTCAAATCATTTGTTTTAAAACCCTTTTTTTATATCTTATGAATACTTGAAAGTTTTGAGTCTTTACACATTATCTCTTAACCAATTACAGAACTGAGGTGCCAAGATGTTAAAAAAAAATAATAATTTAGAGAACCATAACAGAGATATTCTTTCTCGACAACTGATTTCAGATAATTTGATGGTAATTTTGAGTTGATGCAGTTTACAGTCTTAAAATTATACTCATAGAAAAGGCCAATTTTATACAGTTCCCTAGAGGGTTTTTTTAATTTTGGTTCTTGAGTAAGTCAAATCTGTTAGGTTTTCAAACCATCATAAATGAGTTGTTCTGCATTTGAAACTGGATGTTTCTCCTGAAAAAGTTAACTTGCATGCCTCTGATACGTCTATAGCTAATGTCTTTAGCCTCCATCTACAATAATTTAAATCAGAGTGTTATAGAAATTCATGTTATCTCATTTGGCCTTTAACTTCCCAAAAGCAGTGGGCCACTTTTTCACGTTGCTTCATTCACTAACACATGCCAGAAAAATTCTGCATTTTACCCTACAGGCAGCCCATGGGACTGGGATGAAATGGCCTCTATACTTAGGGTATGACTTTATTTGCTAAAGAGGTCATTTGAAAAAGCCCTTAGGGTGCATCTGCCCTTTTGTCCCTCAGACTAGTAAGGGGAAAACATAAAAGAAACTACACAATAATCCCTTGTAGACAGGTGACCTTAAGCCAATTCTATACTGTACAGTTTGTTTCCATTTAAACTCAAAATAGACTGAGAGAAACCAAATTACAGGTCTTATTTTTTAACCCAGACTTGGTGAAAGATTACGACTCTCAAGTTCTTTTTCTGTGACTGAATGTTAAGTAGACACAGGGCTTGCTGCAAATAAAGAATTTTCAGTGTGTTTGTTGCATTTAATTTAATTTTCTCTTGAATAATATAGAGCATATGGGTCATAGGAACTAACAAAAAAAGCAGGGGGGCTCTTGGCCCTCTCTCCATCAGCACTGCCCCATCAATTTCAGTTAATCAGGTGAGGTTAACTGGACTTACTTATTAATATCCCAGTACTGCAAACAGTTACTTGTATTTAATGTTAAGGCTCAGTTCATGTCAGACTCATTGACTCCAATGGCAGTAGTCACATATGTAAATTACAAATGTATGTAAATAGTTGCAGAATCAGGGCCTGAAATAAAATGTTGCCATTCTTATTCCAGGGAGATACCTTCTTTAAAGTTGTTTTTCATTTTCTTCTAAGACTTTGGTATTGGTTGATGGAACAGTTCACTGTGCAACTGTATGCAACCTAAGGTTTGGTTATCACCTCCTAAGCTTTCTTCATTATGAGTTACTTGTAAAGCATTTAATAAGTGTGTTCATCCAATGCTGCCCTACAACAGAAATTCTCCACCAAACAGAATAAATCTCCACCGTATTATTTGTCCAAATCAGAGCATACACACAATCAACATATCCAGTAGGTATTGTTAAATAGATACCACCACATTTTCTTGCATACCACACACCCCTAGTTAAGACACACACCCTATTTTTGGGAGGGCAGAGTGAATAAAAAAGGTTTTTTCCAATTATTCCTTATAGAGCAGGGAGAGAGCCAGATCTTCAGCTCGCTTGCCTTCTCAGGGAAATGCTACAGTTTTAACCCTTTCACAGCTGAACTGTCAGGAGTTATGAGCTGCTCAGTTAAAAGCTGAAACTGTAGCAGCTGCTGAATACTGGACTCTGTGGGCAAATCTAGAATTTTGAAAAGAGCAAAAAACAGTCTGCATGACTGTGAAATACAAGAGGGGAGACCAGGAGTAGCTCATTGGTAACAAAATTGCTAAAGAAATGATAGCTTGATTTGTGAAACATCAGGACCGTTAAAGAGGGTCGTTAACACCTGTGGACTGAAGAAAAATTAGCAGGAATCAGGTATATCATACTGAGACGTGAAGTCAATCAACTCCCTCCCTGAATAGAAATGCCACTGCTGCTTTTGGGCAGTTGTTTCTAAAGGTTGGGTGGAGCAGGAATGAAAGCTGGTTGTAACTATGTCACTGCACCATTGCACCCCCACTCCAATCTGCTTCTGCTGATCTCCACCCCTCCCTTCATGCAGCTGAAGAAGAAAGGGAAGGAAAATAAGCAGCAGCCATTTTACAGTATCTCTATGACTGTTTTGGGCAAAAAAATATCAGCTTCTCTGCTTAAGACTAGTTTTGGAAGGCTAATTTTTGGGATTGGAAGGCTAATTTTTGGGAAAAGGTGAGTTGTTACATAAGTAAATATGGTAACCCCATTATACACTGCTCGTCTATAGACAGCCTTCAAAATACCATTTAATTTATGAACTGAAGTTTTGAATGTATTTCAAGTAGCCTTTCACAAGTGACACCACTAAGCACTGTAATTAATGGATGTTATGTCACTCCCCTGGCATCTGAGTTTTTCAGAGGCTCTTAATTTAAGCCATTCTGACATAACTTTGAACAAACTTTGATGGAAAAGTGTTCTGAATGAAGTTGTTCTGGCAATATTTAGAAAAAGCAACCATTCTGGTGGATGAAGCAAAATGCTTCAACCGTTCTTCACGCCTAGTAGTCTAAAGGTAGGTTAAAGGAAACAGCTTCTGCCAACCGCTGCAGGCAGTTAGTTACAGCTTTCCCTTTCTGCATCTCAGGAGGAGCTGTAAAAATTGCAGTCAGATCCATATATTATATAAAATAAAACAGAAAAAAGTCTGAAAGCAAGGCATTAATGCTTTGGAGGGTGATTGTGGTGTCATCAAGCTAATTTTAGGTATACCAGTAGCAGCTCTTATTTTTATAAATATTAGCCTTAATGCAACAGATAAGGAAATAAAAAATAAGAATTTTAAATAACAACCTACATTTTAGTGAGAAAAATAATTTATGATCATCAGCTAATCAACATTCAAAATAGCATCTTAAGATAAAATTATTTGAATGGCAAAGTCCAAATAGCAGAAGTATAGTCATTTTAAATGTAGCCAAATCTCCCCTGCCATTATCACACATACACATATGCACGCTAATATTAAGTTAACTCAGGTGTTAAACCTCCTCTGCTCTTTAAACACTTGGGATTTTTCTGATGGCTTATATGCACAAAACACAGACATTCCTTCACATGTTCACACCATGTTTGTGCTATCTCCAAAATATTCTCTCTCCTCTTCAGATAATCTTTTGTTATAACATTTATTTTTGTGAGGGAAATAAAATATAGTATATGTAAACCAATTATTTAACCAAATTACTTTGATCACTGGAAACTGACAATTAGCGTTACAGCATCTCAACAGTGAAATTCACACAATAGAGCAGGCTATGATATTCTACATTGCAACATGAGTGAGTGTAGTGAATTTATTTTCTGTAGCAAGAAAAGAGAGAGAGATGTGGGGGCTAAGTCCAATTTGATCAACTGTTTTCTTATTCTATATCTCTTCAGCCTGTTATAAGTTAATTGTTTAATTTTTCTAATTGATAGTTAATGTATTGTGACAGCTCTCTTGACAGAGTCCTAGATGACTAATGTCAGCACTCAGAAAATATGCACGGGGGGACCAACTGATCAGTTAATCAATGACTGTTAGAAATTTGCTAAACTACGAACTGCAAGTTTGATTACTAAGTGATGATCAAGTGTGGGTTGGTCTAGTTACCTGTAATAGTTACCTGTAATTTTAATTTTTCTTCCCTGAGCACATATGCTGTACCAAAGAAATGACAGCACATACAAGCGCACCCACGTGATTGGGTTTGTTTTCAAAGCTTGAATACATCAGCACTTCCATGAAATAGCTGTGCGCTGGAAGAGCATTCTGGGTATTGTCATGCAAATGAGAACACCAAACATACCACTTTGCTTCAAAATTGCACAGCAGTGACAAGTAGCTTTTAAAACCAGAGCTGGCTTTCTCTGAGCTAAGTGAGCAAACCCATACAGACTCTGGGCTGTTTTCAGAAATGAATTCCTGCTTGTAAAGTCCTCGTTCCCCATTTCGGTGTTCCGCATGGCATCCAATTAATTAATGCACCAGAAATTTAATTTTGTGCTTCCCTACGCAGGAATTTGGAAATTTAAAAATTTGCATTCTTGAGTCTTCCTCCATGTTTATACATCATATAGCACAAGGGATCCTTAGTCTGGATTTGGGAGGTGTGAGTAATAGCTCTTCTGAAAGTTAGGTTACTTTTTTATATGTGTATGTTTATTTGTCTTTAATAAATAGACCTACTCAAAACTCTTGCATCTTAATACTTTAAATTATAGCAGCTCTCCTCCTTCTTCCCCAGCAGCCTTCAGCACTCAGTCTGACAGAAATTCATCCAACCAGCCATGAGCCACAAGAAGACTACTTTTTCCCCGTTTATTATTTTGAAAAACACCCTCATACCTTTTCAAAAACCCTATCAACTTAGGTGTCTTTTGTAGTATATGTGAAAGATCACCATGTTTGGATTATTTTGGAAAAAACTAGAAAGCAAGTTCCAGGGAATTGAGGCCTTCACAGAAAATACTAAGCTAACAGCTCCATTGGTTTTATGTGGGGGGTGTTCCTGCTCAAGCATCTCTACTGAGTGCAGCTGTACAGCACGCTGTCATGTAGGCCAATCCCAGGCTATTTAGGACTTTATAGATCCTAACAACTTAAATTCCACCTGAGCAGGTCACAGATTGCAAGCAGAGAAAAGGATAGGGGATGA
The DNA here is from genome assembly GCF_001723895.1 of Crocodylus porosus. Lineage (NCBI taxonomy): Eukaryota > Metazoa > Chordata > Crocodylia > Crocodylidae > Crocodylus > Crocodylus porosus. Next base: position 167,512,923 of record NW_017728886.1, on the reverse strand, counting down.
GTAAAGTCTCATTTGCTCAACTTTCCATACCAGTTGAAATTAGTGGGGGATTTGCCATTGATTTCAAAGGATCCCAGAATTTTCCCTAGTCTCTGAATGGTATAGCTGTATTTAGAACGCCTTCGTATCTTAATAATAAATGGTCCAGCTCCTGCCTCGTGAAGAACTGAGGATTCATACTGGTGCAGCTGCTGCAGTCCCATCCGCTCCCAGGCTCTCCTTGTACCGTTCAGTGCACTGGCTCTCCAGCCCTGTGCACTGGCAGGCTTCTGTCCCTGCCTCATGCAGGGTTGGGGACCTGTGCTGCCTTGTGCAGCTGCCACAGTCCCATCCACACCCAGACTCTCCGTGCACCATTCTGTGCGCCGGCTCTCCAGCCCCGTGCACTAATCCGTGCACTGGCGGCTTCTGCCCTTGCCTTATGCAGGTTTGGGGACCTGTGCTGCCTTGTGCAGCTGCCCTGGTCCCGTCTGCTCCCGGGTTCTCTGTGCACTAACCCGTGCACCGTCGTTGCGGCTCTCTCTGTGGCAGGGCTGGGATGCAGCTGCTTGCTGCTTCTCTTCCAGCAACATCTTCCAGACGCTTCTGGGGCAACTGCTCTGCCCTGCTGGTCAGCTATACCAGCTTCATCAGCCCTCTTCATCATGCCTCATTGAAGCTGCCCATGTGCCGGCTTTTTATTCCTTCTGGAGGCTCTGCCCCCAGATTGGGAGTGGACCAATAGGAAAGTCTGAGGGGTTAGTTCCCTTTCAAGTCCTCTCTTTCACCTCACACTGGGTCAGGGCAGGGCAGCCTTCCCTTTGCCTTCCCTCTGTCTTCCCCTGATCAGTGGGGGAGGAAGAACTGCCCCCCAACTAACAGTCTGGGCTGCTGGTGAGCCCACCAGCCAGCCTGCTACATGTGTACTCAGAATCTAGATCGAGGGGAGCAAACATGAACCTCAGAGGACAAATATCCATTGCACTAATCATAGCCTAACACTCTCCCAAAGCAGGCTGAATATTTGATTTTTGCTGTCAAGATATATGAAAACATGAAACATAGAGGTATTTAATAAAATTATTGCACTGTTCTTTGATTTGTTTTGCAGATTTATTAACCCCAAAATTTGTAGCCATCATTTCACTGAAACTTAGCAAATGCACTTCATTTTATTGCAAATACTATATATGCACGAATTGGGCAGATTATGATGCAGAGAACTTTTTATACTGCATTGATTGTGTAGCAAAATAATGCATCATCAGCAATACGTGCCTGAATGAGGAACGCAGTGCTGTTTTAAATCTGATCATTAAGCAAAGAATTTAATACACGTATGTGATAATTTCAGTGGAAACTTTCAAGCTGAAATGATGTCATCTAACTGAAAATGAAAACTTGTTCATAGAAATTGGACAATGGAGGTTAATGAGATAACCACACTAAATCAGGTTCTAAGTTCTCAAAGGTTCTCAGCCTTTTTAGATTTGAAGCACCCCCCCAGTTGACTCAAGACACCCCTCAGAAAATGCCAGCTCTTAGTTTTCACTTGGTTTTTGACTACAGAAAAATAATAGAACAGTTTTTGTGTTGCAAAAAACAGAGATCACAACAGATCAGATAGGCATTCCTGCTGAAATCTCTGGGTTTATCTTGTGAATTGTGTTTACACACTCAACAATGCTAACATTTTGTGGTATGCCATGGCACCCTTGAAAGGTTCTCAAGGCACCCCAGAAAATCACTGCTCCAGATGCCGTTTAGCTATAGTTCCAGACATCCAGCTTATCAGATAGAATGCCATTAAATTTACTTCACTGAATTGGTTTGGGACATTCACAAAAATAATTGGCAATCCATTGCCCTACTGCATCTTAAACCCCTTGTCTTCAAACATGATGCAAAGTGAAAGTGGTAGTGGTTTCATAAAAATGAAGGACAGAGTGTGACAGACCCATCTGTGCCAGCTTTATAAAACAAAAGTGCCCAATTTTATCATCATAGCCTTTTGTTCTGCACAATGCTGTTCATGTGATTGTTTTATGAATGCTTGCTGGTAGAGTCTGTACGTCGATTTATCTGCTTCCCTCTACTGCGGCTTGTTCTCAGTTGTAATATTTGCCTCCCCCTACTCTTTCCTTCCATAGTCAACCTGTCTACCCAAAAAAACCTGACTTATGACTACCAAGCAACTTCACCAGATTCTGAGTTTAAAGACTTAAGTAATTTGTTTTTGAACTACAGATCAAAAGTAAGCTGCAAAGAAGCATTTAATCAGTTAGAAGAAGCAAGGGTATGGCTTGTTTAAGTCCCAGAATCCATAAACCTGTAATGATTTTATTATATTGTTGTCAGTTTTCATTATTTTCATGAATGGGTATTCCCTGCTTAATGCAGAATATTTGCATCTGATGAACGAATGAGTTTAAACATGGTTTGGTTTAATGCTTCATGAATTTGCATTCAAATTCATCAGGAGTAATTCTATTTGAAATCACACAGGACTAAACACAGTTGCTATAAATCCATTTGAGTTGCTATGCCAGGATCTGCCCATTAATCTACAGATTTACAGTACAATTTTTGTAGGGTTTTGGGGGGGGGCAGGAGGATGGGAGATTAAAGAGAGAGGTGTTATTTGTGGTGACTTGTCCAGAGCATCCAAGCATAGGTGTCATTATGGAAGCAACCTCATGATAGGAGAAAGCAAATGCGGTTAGCCATAACTTGATTACAGCTGGTAGTATTGCACGGGAAGAAAGGCAGTCTCTCAGGCAGTCAGGTTTCTTGGGCCTTTATACGTTAAAATCAACAACTTGAATTCTTCTCAGAAATTATCAAGCAGTCTGTGCAGATCATGGAGAAGCACTGTGACATACTCCTGGTGTATAGCTTCCCTGAACAGACAACTACCTTCTATTTTAACATCTGAAAAACCATATAATACTAGGAAGGGTTGAGGACATGGGGAAGCTATATTACTTCAGGTAGTGCGTCCCTTTCCAGGCTTCCCAATGGCTGCAGAGGGTGGCATTAAGAATTTGTTTCAGTACTTACAGGAGAATTTTCATTTTCATAAAGGAAGGCATGTTTTAATGGACCAAAATACCATAAAAATCCTTAATTTGCCACCATTGTATGCTGCTTAATTACTTGATTGGAAAGTGCAAATATCTGTTTCCGTAAGTGTGAAATTAGTGATGAGCCCTGAAGTTTTATCAAAATCACATTACATGACTAGACATATGTACTGAGATACTTTACTGGACAAATCTCCATTACTAAATACACCCTCATATTTTACAGTGACCCTTTTAGGAAGAATAAGTCCTTAGTCATTAATTTAAATTGATAGTATTTCATATGGAATTTACTGAATGTATTAATAACACATTCTTATAGTTGATCTACAAACATTGGCTCAGAGCCTGCACTTGGCTCAGGAGAAATGTGACAGTGTCACATATGTGACTGCCCCCATTGTAAAGGGCAGCAGGTTTGGGAGTGGCCATTGACTGAAGCCCCAATTCAGCAAAGTATTGAAGCCCTTGCAGAGTACCCACAGTTACCCCTCTTAATAGGGATGGACTGCTAAATTGCAGTCTGAAAGTCTTCACCACCACCACCCAACACCCTGTGTAATGAGTTAGTGTACTCAGTCCTTTTCATGATGATCCAGTGTCTGCCTCACTGAGCACAGTTGGTATAAACGAGCACCTATGAAAATCTCAGTAAAGGTGAAATTTTGATAATGGTAGTCAATATTACCTTCCTTGCTTAGGCATGTTGGATGCTGAGCTACAGACTGATCATGAGCACAGGATTGTCATTGACAGACATTCTTAGGAAATGTGCTCTGAATCTAATGCTGTTTTACCCGTCTTGTGCATAAATGGAGAATTTCAAAATCTCAGGATGACGGTCAGACTCCTTTGAGGAAGGATAGTCTTATGAGTAGATGCTGGACTTGGACTGAATAGATATGATTATCCTATCTCTGCTGTTTCTTGTGTATCTCTTAATAAACAAAGCACATTTTCTCCATTTTAGTTTCCCATCTGTAAAATTAGGATAATAATAACATATTTTATAGAAGTATTTTGAGATTATACTCATTGGTTGCAAGATGCTCAGGAAGTGTAGTGATAAGAGCCACATAATAAGATAAAGAGTACTGTTTTTTAAATGCACAGATTAACTGCATGTGCTCACCCCCCTGAAAAGCAAACTGGTTGTATTTAGTTTTCTAAATGAGGATTCAAGGCACTACTTTTAGGCACACAGATGTGAAAGCTTTGCATAAATTTACTCAGTTGTGAGAGAAACACCTCGAAACAATCTCATGTTAGAGAAAAAATTATTAGACCTAACAGATGGACTTAATATCTTAGGTTTCCAGTGCAGTCTCAGTTGCACTGATGAAAACTTTGTCTTTGCAAAATTTCCTTTTTGATCTTTGTAAAGAACAAAATCTGTTGTTGAGATAACTGTTCGTGTAGAGCCCTTCTGATTTTAAGGGGAGCATCTGAAAGCTTGCCCTGGGGTGTTTCTAAGAAAGTTTCCAGGAACCTCAGAAAATCATGAAATACTGCAGTCTGCATTGAAGGCATACTTATTGAAATCACCAAGTAACTCATAGCTGGAATTCAAAACGGTTGCTTCAGACCTATGATGTCAGTGTATGCTCAGAAAGTCTTTAATCTATGACAGGCTGTAATGGATCATCCTTTGCATTTTGTCCATATGTGCCAGGATTTAGAAAATTGTTTGTTCACAGAACCACACATAGGCAAAAGATTGCATTACTAAAAACTCCTTCAGAATTATTTTATGAACTGTAGTTTCCAGAACAGGGCAGCAGTTGATTTTGGAGGTAAAATAATCTGTTGCTATTGAATTTAAGAAAGGAAATAAATATAGCAATAGGTAGGTTATAACAAGTCCAGATTTAGTAAACCGAAATTATGCTGGCAAAAAAATATGAAATTAACATATTTTACCAGCACCGTCAGTGAAAGTTGTTAGTTTCTCAGCACATTCTGAAAATCAAGACACTTATATAGGCTCCTGGGTTTCTTTTTTGTTAGTTTTCTTTGGCTTTTTATTTAATTTTAATGTTTTTTATAATCTCTCTTTTTTTTATCCTTTATTTTAGCAAATGCTTATTTTCACACTGAAGTCTTATATATTACATTTGACTATCTTGTGCCATATTCCAGCAACAGTTCAGTCTGTTTTTATGAAAATGCAAAAAGCATCCGAGGTCTTCCTACATGTGACCACTAGCAACATAGTAGTGGCATGTAGTAGTCAAATATGTGTAGTATTATTCATGAAGTACTAGTTAGCAGAAGTTTTAATATAGATGTACTGGTCAACACTTCAGAAAAATAGTTGTGCTAGTTAACGTGTTTTAAATAACAAGTTTTTGAACACCATTTAGCTCCTAAAGTAGACAGTCTCAAATCTTTAAACAGAACAATCAACAGTTCAGGAGTAAAGTGGTGTTTCAAATGTGTTTGTTCAAAATATATTCACTCACATTTTCTCTTGCATATAACACTATATTCTTACCAGCATTTTAAAACACTCCCTAGTTTTCCAGTCTACATAGGGCCTCAGAAGCAATTACTAGCAAGTGGGCGGTGAAATGGCATGATGCCTGGCAGGGGTTGCTCACCAAAGAATATTTGAATGGGAATCTTCCTCGAGGTGATTGACAGTCATCTGAGGAAGCAAGACAGTTAGGCATCATACTAATGAGTGCACTTTAGTTCAGAGGTACATTGTTGACAGAAGTTAATTGGGTAGGTACTACAAATAACATGCTTTGTTTAACAGTAACAATTCAGGGATTTTATAGATTTACTCTACAAACAGTTATAACTCAGATTAAATGATTTAAGTGCTATGCAGTGAAGTCCTACCACCACAGGAATAGTTCCATTCTGGCAGCTGAAAGGTCTAGATAACTTAATGGGCCTTCTCTGAGTCTAATTTCTATTCTTCACACTGTCCAAATTTTGCTTCAGATTTCAGTTTAAATTCTTTAGTTAGTCACTTCCCAAAATTTAATTGTGTCCAGTCTTTATATAGGCAGAGAGTACCCTCCATTCAGGGCTTGTAAACTGGGTTTAATGATCATTTTGCTAAAATAAATGTACTTAAACCTTTTATTCTTTCCAGGTAAGTCAGCCCTCTAATTTTGTTGCTCTTCCCCTTTTCTAAATACCACTTTGTCAAGATCTTTCTCATAAAGTGCACAGAATTGAGTGGCATATTACATATATAGTTGGACCAGAACTGTATACAGGGGGCTTATTAGTGCTTTGCTGTGTGAGAAAATGCCTTTGAGTACGCACTCCAAAATTGCACTATTCTGTTTTGCTGCCATATCACATTACAAACTTGTGTCTAATTTGCTGTCCACTATCACCCTTGGGACTCTTTCAGCATTACAGTTATCAAGATTTTTTTTTACCATTGAATATCTGGTTTTATGTTCCCCGGGTACATTGGTTTGCATTGTTGCAAACTGAATCTCACATTATTATTCTACATTCCTGTTTCTGATTTATTTAGATTCTTTCCAGGTCTTTATTGGTGGTTGCAACCCCTTCCATTTTAGTATAATTTGTTAATTCCAACCCTGTGCTATTTACTCCTTTTAGTTCATCCACAATTTGTGGTGATTTGTAAATGAAAATTCCTTCTAGCCAGAAACACTCAATGTTGTAGCTGAGTACAGACAAGTGGGAATAACCTCAAAGGTCTTGACCATTTGCAGAGTTTCACTGGGCGTAGCTTTGCACAGTGAAGGTGGAAGTGAAGAAAACTTTTGATCTTCAAAATTCATATGTCTGCGTTAGTCAGGCTTACACCAAGATTTCCCACTGCAGCACCTCTCATTTCTGCTTCCCTTTTATTTTTCCTAGCGTGTTGCCTTATATTGTTGAAATGGAAGAAGGCATTTAAGGACCACTGTGTCAGTAGCACAGGAAAATATTCTGAAGTCCTATCAAAACATCAGTAGAATGATCAGTCAGATAAACAGTTTGCCCTAAATGCTGCTTGGAAACCCACTGCTTTCATCCATCTCTCATAGGGGATCATCAAAACAGATTTCCCATTGAATTAAAACCTTAAAAGTAATATAGGGGCATATTACATATCCAGATTAAAGCTGGATAAAAAACAGCTGTAGAGTTGTTACACATTTTCAAGCACTAACTTTGTAGCTGGTTGGCTGTTTTTATAGCTGGATAGTCATTTTTATTGTGTGATAATTACTTTGCACATGTGGCCAGTCTAAATATTTGAGCGATTAACCAGTTAATTGTGTAATATATGTAACACATAGCAGAGGCCAGAGTTATCTCATGATGGGATTATCCATTCCTTCAACTTTTACTCCCATTCCAAAACCCAGAACTATCAGTGACCGTCTATGATCATTATGGAAGCCCTGAAGTTCTGAGGCCATTGAGAAAAATCATCATGTGTTTCTTGTCAAAATTACCAAGAAAAATGAGCGTTGACACTTCTGATGTTATTAGAAGGAACAACCTGATCAGGAGCAAGAGAAGGCTTTTGTATTGAGGTTAGATAATCTGTGCACCAATCATATTCTATCCTTCATAAAGCAAGTAGAATCATTAAAAACTAGGATTGGAGAAGGAGATCTTCTGTATCTGATGAGCAATACCAAGAGCACAAGAATATCCACCACTTCCTTCCTTCACTTCCTGCTGAGCCATGTACCAGCTGCACCAGGTGTTGTCAAACCTGAGGGTTTCAATCTTTCTTTCCCTCAAACCATGCATTGTGGCCATCAGACTAAATGAGCATGGAGGTCCTTCTGGCATTAAAATCTGTCCAGATAAACATATGGCATTATGTTCAATACTGTGAAGAGCTGGATCCTTGCTCAGCTGCTTCTGTATAGTTACAAGGTGAAATCAAAGGAACCAAGATAGCTCTGCCTTTGTTTACACATTTTTAGTAATTAGTGGGTGGTGCCTTGTTTTTCTCACCTGGCCTTTGACTTCTGCACACTACAGAAACAGAGGGTTTGTGCACTCGCTTCTCATATTCGCTTCCCAGAGCCCCCAGCAAGCAAGAGCACAGAAAGAACTATCCATTGTACCTGAGCTCCCAAATTAGGAACTCCTGGGGAGACTACAAAGTTTACCTTCATCAGTAGTGTCCTCCAAAACTCAGCACAATTAATTCTTCCTTCCGCACAGTTCATCTCTTCTAAGTATATGGATGTTTTTGCCATTACCAGGTTGATGAGGTTCTGCTTTAAAGGCTTTCAGTCTGTGTGAGTTCAGCTCCTGAAAGTATTCAGATATTTGAATCAGAACATTTTGCTTAACCAAGATAATGCTCTACCTTGAGATCTATTTATTTGGTGAGTTTTAGCTTATAGAACAACCCACTCTTTAGATTCCTGACACCTTGTGCTCTGAAGGGCCCTGTCCTTGAAGTTACTGTAGAGCACAATGATCAGAACTTACTGCTGATGTTTTGTTAGCATTTACGAGCAACATCTTGGCAGCAGGTGACCTCTAGGACTGTCTCTAAACATTTTCAATTTACAGACTCAAGTACTTTTGCTGTCTTTGGCGCTCATTCTTTTGAAGGGGTCAGCCCTTTATGCATTTGCCACAAGAAAGAAGTTCACAATGCCCTATAGACATAACCAGCTTAATAGGAATTCTGTGATGAACACACAACACACGATTCATTTTAATATTTATAGAAGAAATTCACATTGTTTTAAGTGTACACAAGCAGCTGCTGTCATTTGGCTATGAGCAGATGTTAGAACTCCGAAAGCTTCGCTGATAATTAAAATACTAACAGTTAGTGTTTTACCCCAGCTGCAGGTTCTGTTTACTGTAAATTTGATTTTAATGGTGCCTCTGTGCAGTTATTGAATAGCGGTTTGTTTTCTACCATACATGCGAAAGTGTCTGCAATGAAGACAAATGGTTATTTCCTGTAATTTACTCTGGAAAGATATGAATATACACTGTAACATAGCTGGATTTATAAATTAAACACAAGTTTGACTACCAAATTGTAAGTGATAGTTTTTGTTGCTTTAACTAGAAAAAATAACTAGGGAAACTTAATATTTCTAGTTAGCCCCATACATTCTCCCCTCAAAACTGCTGTGCTTTTAAAATGTGTCAAGAAGTGCCCTCAAGCAAAGAACAGGTGCTCCTTTTTTACAAAATGTGTGCGCAAATCAAAAGAAATAAATACAATCAAAATCCTTTTTTTTTTCCCCAAGGACTGGCTTGAGTAGCATAATTGCTACTTTTATCATTTAATAAAATGATGGTTTATTTTGGGTATCCTGAGCAAGTGTCAGTTCTTTTTATTGTTACAAATATGTGCATCAAATATTAGCAAAGGCTACCCAATTTGAGAATTGTTAATCCCAAGGGCTTGATTATGCAAACACAATGCATAATGCAAGCTACCATGTTTAGTCCCTTTGAGACCATTGAGACTAACTATGGCAGTAAGCACTGCTCCTGATAAATAAATGTTTAAAGCAGAAAGCCCATGTTGAGGTAGTAATGACCTAGAGTGATCAAAACGTAACTTTCTGTTATGACATAAGAACTGGAAGTAACTCTGTTGTAAAATCGGGATGGATTTTCCTATCAGTTGCTGCCCATGCACAGGACAGTACTTCTAGTTTCTTAATATTTTTGATGCTACCTGAACCACAGTTATCCAATTTGGCCAAGTAGAGCTGATCCATTCTGAAGTTTGGATTCTGATTTAAAAGTGCTGGTGAAATTAATGTACTTTGCAGTTGCAGTGAATGGGTTAAAGCAGAAAAAATGGGTCTGTATAATTTCTGTCACTTGTTCCCATATTGTGGTCATTGCCTCCCTTGAAGGTGGTCTACAAAGAGCTGACTGTGCTAACTAGCATCTTTGATTCCAGCTGCAAAACTGCATTGGAAGTGAGGTAAAACACCTTGAATACATTCCTAGTATTAATTTTCTATGTAGTTGCTACACCAATATTATTTGTTTTCAAATAGAAATGGAGAACATAGATTGCAGGTTCAGAATTCAAGAGGGGTGAAACTCAAAACAGTCTGAGAACAGGAGAGAAGGGTGGGCAAGACAACCTCTGTTACTTGTGAGCTATGCAAAGGGAGCCGCTGCTCTTTGGGACACTATAGTCCTGGCACAGTCATTGTGTTTTGTACATAATTGCCACTCTCTTAGCCATGTAATATTAGCTCTCAATCTGTAGGTGCAGGAACAGAGGTACTGAGACTTTAACTAAGACAGCCTTTTCCCAAAGGTTAGTTACAAAGACAAAGAAAGAGAAACAAAGAGAAACAAAAAGCATAATCACTCACTAAATAAACTCACTAAAAATGCCCCCTTCTCTAATTTGCCCAGTTCTTCTGTCACTAGATCTCATTTCACCCAGTTTTTGGTTTTTCCTTTGAAGTCCTTTCAGATGTATGATATAGAAAAAACAGCAAACAGGGAACTCTAGCCCATCCATATGTGTGTATGTGTGTGTGTGTGCACATATGTGTGTATACATATATGTATGTGTGATGGGGCAGGGTGTGTATAACTATAATGTACGCGCGCGCGCGCGCGCACACACACACACACACACACACACACACACACACGTTTCAGGAAATCCTTCTACATTTGAAAGAATCGGAGAAAGCTATACTCACCTTTCGTAAGCCATCTTTAAGGTTAAAACATCATCCTTTACTCAACCAATTATTAGGAGACATTGAAGTACCTAAACAAGATGGAGTGGGTTAAGAGTAAAATCAGAAGCAAAAGGATATTTAAGTCCCAACCATAAACATTCATTTACTTTCTTTAAGATATAAGTTGAGCCCTTAATTTTTATTTATTTATTTATTTATTTTGTGATTCGGTTTTCTTTCTCGGGTGATAAACATGTACAAAAGAAAAAAGAAAACTATTAGTATTTGGATTGGCTTTAAATTTTTTGAGTCAACATGATGGATTTTTGTGTTTCTAATGGAGTTAGTAAGACCTATTATTACTTGGTTGGTCTCTGTTATGAATGCATATGATTTTCATGAACATAATAGCTCCTAAGGAGCCATTTTGGTTTACTATATTAACACATATTTACATAGTTTAAAAATATTATGGTTTAACCCATATTATACATTTTAATTTAGGCAAACTATTTCTATGCCAGTACACTTTAATGCCTCCTGTAATGGATGATGCATAACACATTTTTATTAACACTCTTCATATCAGTGGGGATAGAATTTTTATAACAAAAATCATGATTGCAGATCTGCATTTGCAAATTCTCAGACAATAACTCTGTACAATTTAATTGTTTATTTTTTGAGGGGGGGTTATTTTGAAATAAAAATGGATCTAGGCCAATTTTTTTTCAACAAAGGCATCCAAGATTGTTTTTAGAAATGAGCACCAGTACCTGCCTTCCACATCAGGTGCTGAACAGCATTTTCTCACTTTAATTCAGTTGTCTGCCTTGACTAACTAACCAGGTATGGAAATGTCGGTCTGTATGCCTTTCCTAGACCAGTAACCTGCAAAAGAGGAAACAAAATGACTCTGTATTTAAAGAGCAAAGAGAGATCTGAAAAATGTAAACTGTTGTGCTCTCCAAAAATTAAGAGGGGCCAAACCATTATTTTTAATCATCAGAGTTTGAGCAATGTATACAGATTCTGTGACTATTCTACTTATGCAAAAGAATAAAAAGAGTGGTTTACAAAGAAAAAACTGACAGACCTTTTACTGTTGCTAATTTGCATCAAAATAATTAAGGGCCTGATGCATCCCCCATTAAAGTCAGTGTGAATGTTCCCCTGGACTTTTATGGAAGTGTATTAGGCACTAAATTATTTTTGAACATTTGAATAGCAGACATACCATATCACACCAAGTATTTCACTAGTACTCGGACAATTAATATTTTCTATGAAAAAGAATCAATTGCTGGTTCAATTATTGGTATCACTTTGACTTGTAGAACAATGGTGATGGCTGTGCTAAGTCTGATTTATTTACTGTCTTTAAAATTTCTGAAAGGTTGTATTTCATTGAAATTCAATCTGTCATTTACCTGATTTCCCGTGAGACGCTTGTAATATTTTTGTGATGTTAAAAGGTTGTTCTGAGCTATTAGCGTTATTTTATAATATATTTACATTTTAATAGCTATCAAATGTTTGTATTTGTCAATAAAAAAACGGTACCTTGAAAATGCACAAGGAAAAAAATTAAGCACCTTTGAATATGACGCTACATATCAGCCTGCACAAAAGTTTTGTAAAAATGGAAAAATACCTCTTTTAAGTTACTGTACCAATGCAGATTGTTTTCATTGTCATAACAAACCAGGCCATTATTTCATTTACAACTTAAAACCCTGTTTTCCATGAGTGTGTTATGAAGGTATGTTAAGCTTAGATTCACTGTGTACAGCCACTTAATCGAACTTTTGGGATAGGCTTAAAAATCTCATAGATATGCCTGTTAAGAGCAGAATAGTGGTTTCATATTATATTAGTACAGACTTTCCTAACACATTACGCATTTCTTTCTGAGACAAGTCTCTTTAATGCCATCTTTATCTGCTACACGATGCATGAAATCTACTTTCTGTTTTAGAACTGCAAATGACCCTTGACCCCTTTAGTACAGACACAATGTGACCTTTCTATTGTCATCAGCTTTCATTCTCTTGAAAATTCTATGAATTTTTATTACAAGTTTTTTTAAACCAAGCTGAGGCTTCAACAAATTACTTGACACAGATGAGATGAAGTTGTTGAAGTAGTGTTAGATAAGTTTTACAGCCAGCATGTGTGCTGCTGAACAGTACAAAGCCAGTGTCCTACAATGTCATACACCAGTAACTGCTGAGCCTACTATTGGATAAATACATCATTTTATGGAACATTGATTGTTCTATAAACCCAATGGAGTATTATGCTCTATGATCAAACCATTTAGATTGTGTGTAGAGCACAGAAAATGCCATATTCAGGATGGTACTAAAAGTGCCATTTGTGTATTTTATGGATGTCATTACGGGGGAAACTTCTCTCTGTAGGCCCTGTTTACTGCAAAATTTTTTAGTCTGTAATGACATTTTTCATTCACAACGTATGCCTTCAAGAGAGGGGGCCCTTGTTTTATTTGTTTCATTCGAGTTTACTGCACAAATCCTGTACATTTTAATTAAATGTAAGCTTAACAAAAGAATAAGGTATTTATTCTGTGGGGAAAAAATGATGACAGTAACAAAAGAATAAAAGAGACACACAAAAGAAAGTCAGGTACGAAGTAAAAGAAGAAAAAGTGCTAAAAGCTATTTGTAGTTTCCCAGAAGCACATTAAACATCAAAGCATATCTTTTAGCCCTATTTTGGGAAGTTTGTGGTCTCTGAGAATTAAAATAGCCAACAAATATGGATTTAATGTCTAAAAAGCTTGAAATTTTCAAATAAAAATGTAAAAATCGCTAAGGACTCCAGTTGATAAATAATGCCTCTGTTGAAATGACAGATTTCTTGGAAAGGAACCAATTCTCTGATCATTGCACCCCTAGATATGAAACACCTCTTTACAATTTCTCTGAATATGAGCTGTTGTATCATTGTATTTTGTCGTTTTAATGTTTATTTGTGTCTCTATCCAATTTGCAGTGACATGCAATCAGCAGCAAGTACAGTTTTCCTAATATTAATGCAGGTTTATATTGCAGCTATTGTTTGGCATGTCAGCCAACACTTACCCCTCCCTTCATTTTTTTCGGCTGGGGGGGAGGGAGGGACAGGAATTAGGATGCCAAAGTTTGTAGCAAAATTTGATTTGTTGCTCCATACAGTTGAAAAATGTGATTTTTTTTTCTTGAAATAATATTTTTGGGGGTTCTTACATTATGTGGAATAGTAGTGCTCCATTACAGAAATGTACTGTTCCCAAAGTCATAAGAGCAGCTAAGCCTCAGTGTGTGTTGGTTTCAAAATACTTCCCCTATTTGGCTTTTCACTTTTAAAACAAAAGAAAACCACTTAAATCTATGATTCATATTTACCATGAAAATCACTAAAATTGAAGTTGATGTTCCCAGTAAATTCTTGGTCATAGTCCAGTTAAAATTTAAAGTTACAGTAGATTCACATTAGTTTAAATGACACTTGAACTTCTACATAGCTCAACATTAATTCATTATAGTTGAAATGGAAGAATCTTCAGTGGGTGAATCTTTTACAATCTGATTGAGGCTGTTACATTTTATAGGAGCCATTTTTCAAAGCAGTACTGACAGCACTCGAAGTTATTAAATTGCTGAATCAAAAGATGGACCTGCAATCGCATTTATGAACTGTGATGGAATAGCTGGGGTTGCACTGAGCTGAGGTTAAGATGTTGGTGTAGTTAAGCTTCATCACACCCCTTACTGACAGCAGTATTTACCCATGTAGTTTACTTTAATGGTCAGGAAGTGGCTTAACTCACCTCTGGATTCAGATAGATTAAGCAAGCAGTCAGAATGGCATAATTATCAGTGCTGCAAGGAATTCACTGGATAACTCTACACCCCAGAGACTTCCCATTCAATTGCAGAGTAAAGACTGAAGTTGCATGGATTCACCAATACAGCATTTATTTGAGAGGCTGAGAAGAGGAGTTATTTTGTTTGTTTCCATCTCCCAAAACTGCATCTTATCTTTATGTCCTTTACTTAATGATGTTTGTCTTAGGTAATTTAACAGGTAACTATGGCATGGTTTCTGCTATATCCAGTACAAATTTACAATTTATACAGTTATTTTGATTTTGAGATCTATTGAAAAATATATGATTTGTAGTGTTATTTTGATTTGGTGCAGCATCACTGCCAGACCTATCTTATATCATTTCAACAAAGCAAGGCTCCTGAGAGAATTAATTACTCCTACTCTATTATAAAATATGCACCAAATAAGATTCTTTTGAAAATTGTCATTTTATGTTGATTTCCCCCTCCAATTTTCTCTGTTTTGTGGGTCTCCACACGTCATTGCCCACAATAAGGAAAGTATAACTAGGGACAAGAACCAGTAGTGTCACAATGGGCTTCCCTGTAGTTTATCCCTGCCAAAATTTAATTCAATAGCATGTGCCAGATCAATTTTGCAATAAAACTTGGAAACGCTTTAACAGTTTAACTTGTTAATTTTCCTCTCCAAAAATAACCTGCCTTTCAAGCTAACATGAAGAAGTTTATGTGGTATCAGTTTAGATATCTGAAGTCTCACTGTTTAGCAAAATTTAGGCACACATTTTGTAGTATAATCATCTGGGAAAAGCTTTGAAGTTTAAAGAAAGAAGTCACCAGTGAAGGCCCAGTTTTTTGGGTGCAAATATTATCTTGATGCATGTGAAATCGTACCTCGACCTTAACCTGGATATTTGAAGCAGTTGGGAGCATGGTGTTACAAGATGCTGAGTACTTTGGCCCTGATTCAACAAAATGCGTAAGCAAATGCATCTCTCTGACTTTTTAAACGTGTGCTTTAGTTCTTGGTGGGATTGGGACTAAAGGTCTCAGCACTTCTGTGATGACTGAGTCCTCAAGGCCAGCTGTCAGATTCTGAGATGAGAAGACAACTAGGCCATTCACACGTGCTTTCTACTTACTGGGTTAAAGAATCGGCATCTGAAAATACAGTTTTACTCTGAAATATAACTAAATATGACACTTTTTAATGCAACTGATCTGTTTCTTTTGTGCGCTCAGGCTTATGTCTGACACAAAGGAAAGCTAACACAATTAGGTGTATGTCTAGACTGTAATCCAGGGGTGTTTGCAGCTCATGTTAGATATATCCAAGCTAACTTTAAACTATAGCCCAGGTGCCATAGCAATCTAGGCACAGTCTCTACAGGCCTGCCCTGAAACATGGTTAAGTAGTTGGCATTTAAAGCCCCTGCTGCTTAAGCCACACTATCTCATGAGCTAGTTTAAAGCTAGCTTGTATATATCAATGCAAGCTGTAGTTAGGCCTCTGGGTTGCAGTCCTGACATATCTTGAGAGTGAGCTCACTGAATTCTGTCCTGTCTTATACACCTGTGAATTTGTTCACTAAGCTCCCATAAGCTAGACCTGCCTAAAGGCACCAAAGGCAAGCAGGACTGCATGAGGGCATATTTTGAAGACAGTGGGATTGAACACATGTAACTAAAGGCATAATTTGTCTTGCAGAACCTTTAAAAACCCTTTTTTTTTTTTTAAACTTATAAATCGAGAAGATTTTAAGTGAAAATAACAAAGACATAAGAGTGATTTGCCATGATGATATTTTTGCAGAATAAAGTGTTTAGAAAGACTATATGTTGCCTCCAACTAAATACACCAGAATACAGTTTCAGATAGGTGTGCTGGGAAGAGTGTTTGGTGGAAAAATGAAGGAGAAACTAGTAGCATTAAAACAAAGACATGGCCGTTACCCTTACCAGCAAAGCCAAAACGTGAAAAGGGGGTCATATGCACATTATGTCCAGATATGTTTAATGTAATATGCAATTACCATACTGTTCCAATTATAGGTTGACCTTTTCCCTCAAAAAGAACCATAAAATTCACATTGAAATGCAGGGTCAACCTATAATCAGAATAATACACTGCTGTTGAATGGAGCTGATGACCCTGCACAGTACCCTTGAGTCAAAATGGGTGTCCTATAGAGGTGCTGTATAGGATGATCTGCTGTCATGGCAGCAAGAGGGGAGGATAACAGTGGTCAGACAGCCTACATCCCCATGACTTCTGGGGATCTGAAGTTAAGTAGTAATCCTCCATTATGAAGCTAGGAGCCCAGGAGCATTAAGACTCCTGTAAGGGGTTGAGGCTCCCACCCCTGGCTCCACTTGTGGGTCCCCAGCTCTAGGCCTGTCTATATAGAAAGTCACCACCAGAACTGCAGCACCAGGAAACACCCTGCAAGGTGAGCTGGCAGGAAACCGTACAGAATTGTACACTTCAGAAGTGTGGACATTTACTATTTAAAACCCATTTTTATTTTTCTGTTTACATTAGGCTGTGCATTTATTATTAGCAAAAACACTATTATTACATTATCCTGGCCATTCCCAGCACTAAACTAGAACACATCTCAGGTTCAATTTAAAAATGTATGGAAGATGACATTATGCTTCATTGTTCAAAAGGAAAATTACCAAGCGGCTTTTGTTTGTACTCTTTTTTTTTTGTAGGAGAGGTCAACCCTGAGCTGCCACCTACACATAACAATGGTGTAAATGCAACCACCCACCTTCTCCTATCCTACTTCACTCTAAAAAATTAGGAATGTTTGGATTTTGAACCCTTAAAACCAGGGCTATTGGGTCTAGGCCATGTATTGTTCTGCCTGTCATATGAAGTTTTAATTCAGATCTGGCCTTTTAATAAGGGCCAGTCTATTTAAATCTGTAAACAGTGTATTTTGACCAAAATATTTGTCTTGATATGTATTGACAAGGAATTTTAGGCTGAAAAGAATATGGCAAGCCTTGGGCAAAATTACCTTTGGTGGAGAGGGTGCTTTTTCTTATTATTTTCATATTTTCAGTGCATTTAACTCTTTCCTTGGTTATTTAATTTTCTTATGAATTTTTTAAGAGTAATAGATTTTTCAAGTGCAAGGACTTTATCTGTAACTATCCCCTTGTATTTGGGGGAAATGCTGTTCTTCCTCAAACTGAATGAGCAAGTGTGGGGTCAACTTATAACTGGAAAGCCATAGTATAGGTTTCATTACAAAATTAGCATCACCATGAGGCATTCTCTTTTTTTTAAAAAAAAGATATTAATGGCTTTTAATTGTAGAATGTATGCATTTGCTGTTTCCATACAAGCTGTTGTAAAAGGAACAAATTACAATGGTTAGTGCTCTGCAGACTTCTTAACAGCAGCAGTTGTTTGGACCTGTAAATAAATGATTGGGAAAACGTGCAAAATGGTTTTGTTTGGTTGCGTATTACACCTGTGTTTTTGCCATTGAAATTTAAAAATTGCAAAAGAAGATTATTTGAGTTGTAGTCGCTCAAAATAAACTGAAATATTAGCCATCATTCCTTTTTTAACACACACTTTTATTTCCTAGGCATCGTATCCAAGTCCTATGAGTGCCGGCTAAAGGGGCAGGGAGCAACCTTTGTCGAGACCACGAGCTCTTTTACTGCAGCAGCACTGGGAGAACTTTCTCCAGTTAAAGAGAAGGCCCTTCGAAGTAGCAGAAGACAGCCATCGTCAGCCGAACAAGTGCAGCAGTTTATTATTATTCAAGGATATGATGGAGACTTTGCAATTGATGCTTCTGTGGAAGAAACAGCAGCAGCTACCCTGCAGACTTTGGCAATGGCTGGTCAAGTGGCAAGAGTGGTCCATATCACAGAAGATGGGCAGGTTATAGCCACTAGTCAAAATGGTTCTCATGTGAGCAACATAGTCCCAGGACAAATACTTACTGAGCAATTATCAGATGGCACAACCCAACTGGTAGTTGCTCAAGTGGTTGAAGGCTCTGCTGGAGGAAGTGATGTTGAGGAGGCTGTTCCCTTAGAGGCAGCTCCTGATTCCAGTAGTGCTGTGGTGCAGCAGATAATGAAACAAGAAGTTTTAGATGCTGCAGAAGGTACAGTACATCCTCCAGACTCTTCCTCAGCATTTGATGCCCTGCTTTGTGCTGTAACAGAGCTGGGCGAAGTGGAAATCAAAACTGAACTGGACAGAACGAGGTCTGATCACAAAGATTTGTCACAAATACCAAATCAAGAGACACCTAATATTTCTAGTGACACTGAGACACAAGAAATACAGATGTTCCATGAAGTTCAAGAGACTCAGGAAGATATGCAACCTATGGAAGTAGTGACACAGGTCATGCACCCATCTACTATAATTGCATCTCAGGAGAGAGCTCAAGCCGCCTTCAAGAAAATGGTGCAAGGAGTACTGCAGTTTGCTGTATGTGACACGGCTGCAGCAGACCAGCTGATGAAAGAAGGTGTCACTCAGGTTATTGTAAATGAGGAAGGGACTGTGCATATGGTGGCTAGAGAAGGTTCTCAAATAATAATGCAAGAAACCGCTAACCATTCACTTAGCGTCCAAAGCGAACACATGGATTTAGTTGAGTCTGATGGGGAAATTTCACAGATCATTGTCACAGAAGAAATAGCTCAAGCTATGGTTCAGGGTTCCAGTGGCAACTTCTCTGAAGGTGCAACCCATTACATTGTAACAGAATTATCACAAGATATGCAGAATGAGACTGGTGTGTATTCACACACTGTGATAGAGACAACTGAGTCTCAAGAGATTTTGCAGTCTAGTTCTGCTGTGAATTCTGAAGCAGTCTCTCAGTGGAACAGAACAGTCAACTAGTATGGTCATTTATAAAAAGGGTGGCTCACAAGCAGTGGTAATTCAGGTCCAAAGAAATGATAATGAACTACAAAGCTTGAAGACCTCTCTCTTGTAGGTTTGATGCATGGCAGGTTTGAAAAATTAACAGATACATGTAGGCAGTGTAATCTCTGAATTTAATTTGTAAAACTTTGAACTATAATATTCCTTCATCCAGACTACCAAATGTGCACACTGTGTGAAGGGGATGTCAGCTGTTGGGAAAATCATGCAATGAGGGTGTTACCTTCTTGTTGCAATGGAGTTTACCTTAATACAATTAAATATGGGTTTTTAAAAAAAAATTTTGGCACAATATGGTGAGACAAAGGATGCAGTCCCCCAAAAGGAGTTGGATGTGATTCTATTTGTTGGTTTGGATTCTTTTGTTAATGGTTATTTATTTCAGAGTGATTTACTGAGTCTGTGTCTTTTTCTGTTAAGCATAATCACAAAAACAATAAATTTCAAAGTTTTTACTTTACAGATTAATTTTACAAACAAAGTAAAGAAATAAAACCCAAACTCCCGCATGTGGTTAATAAATGTGAGGTTGATCAGTACAAGTTAGACACCACAACTGTTGTCCACACTTCTTTAAAAGAAGAAAACGTGACATTTGACTTTCCATTGCCTCTTCTATAAAAACCATCTCAGCAAAATGGCCATTCCTTAGTTAGCATCTAAGAATCAGTTTTCTTTAACTGTAGTTTAACACTTTCCTTGTTCTGCATTGGACTTCTCATACAGGAGATTTCTAAAATCTACACTTTAGTCTTCATACACATATATTAAGGGCGGGGGGGAAACTTGGTTTAGAAAAACTTTACTCTCTGTAGTTTCTACTTAATTTTAAATATGAGAGTCCATCTGAAATGTTCGTTTTGGGGAAAAAATATTGTCACTGTTCATGTTTTGCTTTTCTTACAAATAGTGCTTCATATAAATACCACTTTGAAGTTCATTTTGTGAATGACTTTTTGAAATGTTAGGGGGGTTTTTTTATAAAAATTCTGACATTGACATTAACAAGTAGAAAAAAGGTGACCTTGTATGTCTTGCTTAGACCAGAATGTCAGTTACTTAGTGGTGGGTATACTGCAACTGTTCAATGCAAGTTCATGTTGAAAAGATTTGTTTCATGATACAACTGCTTTTTGTTTCTCTAAAAATATGAACTGGTAAAGGATTTGGGGGTTTTTTTTGGTCTTTCAAATAAAATGTTAGCATTAAAATGAAGCATCATGATTTTAATATTAAGCAATAAACAGAACTGGCATTCAGCAGCAGAAAACGAATGCTATCTATTATGTCTGTGCATTTTCTCTTTGCTTTTCTCTGTCCCTCTCTCTGGCTAGATAGATAAAGATAAAAAAAATCTAATTTCTGAAGTGTGCCTCATGCATGCTTAATATAATTGTCTAAGTGTTTAGGACATAAACCATGCAGACTCTGGAGATAACTATATTTCCTATCATGTTTAATATCTTAAAATCATCAAATAAAAGAAAGTTGGGGTGAGGTGAAACAATAGTTCTTTCTTCAAGGTAGTTTTTAAAATGGATTTTCTAGGGGAGGTGCATAGTAAAGGTGCCTCACTCTAGGGCTGGAAGATTCTGCTGCCTTTTTTTTTTTTTGCCTTTTTTTCTTTTTTTCCTTTTATTTTTTTTTTGGTTCTTTTCTTTTTCTTTTCCAGGAATTAAGGTTGTGTCTGTGTCAGACCCCCCAAAAAAGTAAATTTCAAGTTAGACACTGAGATTCATAATTAGCCGAGTTTGACTTGCTCATCTTTCTTAAAAGTGACAGGCTGTTCACTTACTCTTAAATACTGTCTTCAGCAAACAGTGACAGGATCAACTCCCGTTTGTTATCAGGATAAAGGTGACCTTTACAAAATGATGGCCCTCTCCAAGACTCTCACAGATGTTCAAAAAACGGAATGTTTTTCAGTGGAAATATTTCTTCTTGATCATTTCTCCTGTTAACTGGAGCCCTGTGGTCTTGCGGCTTGGATGCTAATTCTTAGCTGTGCTTAGTCCTGTATAGCTAACCTTTCTGCTGCAGTACAGGGTGTTGACACTGACATGCTGCAGTTTACCATTTGTGATTTATTTAGGATAAATATGTCTCAGGTGGCATTTAATCCTTCATAAAACCAGTGTAGCCTGCAGTGTCAAACCAGCAATCACATTGTATGCGCAATGAAAAGAGCAGACCTTTGCATAAAAAAAAAAAAACTGCAGAAAGTGTTCCTAGGGTGGGAGTATTGGAAGAGATTCACTAACCTATTGTGCATGCTGTAATTACCTGGGAACCTGGGTTAACAATATTTCTCTCTTCAAATACAACCTGTTCAGGACAGCTATTTTTTTAATTAAATGTGCACTTTTAAAATTAACGTAACTGTACCTTACAAATGCACCTTTAGAAGTTAGGATGAAATTCATCCTTGTGCCAAAGAGTCACTGAAGGCCCTGTTGGCCACATTGGTTCCATACTAAATGACAAGCTTGGTCCTGAAAAACAGGAAGTCCTGCCTCCAGCTGTTTGAATAGATAGGAGTAAAGCGAGCTTACAAGAGTTCAGCAAGGGTGTTTGTACACTCTATGCAGTGCTGTGGTATGCAGTCAGCAGATAGACTACTGGTAACCCTTGACAGTGAAATGGTCCTAGAGT
Organism: Crocodylus porosus; assembly: GCF_001723895.1. NCBI lineage: Eukaryota > Metazoa > Chordata > Crocodylia > Crocodylidae > Crocodylus > Crocodylus porosus. Next base: position 167,490,779 of record NW_017728886.1, on the reverse strand, counting down.
AATTGAACTGCTACTGTACAGAGTCAGGATTAGGACATTTCCTCTCATCTCTTGCAAGATGCTGTAGTATAGTATTGCCCTACCTACCTGCGTGTAGCCTGGCATATAGGGATTAAATAGTGCCAGAGCCCTCCACCTTGGGGTAACTCCTCTTTAGGGAACTACAGCCTTGTGGGATGGATCCTAGATATGAAGAGTATAAGCAACATGTAATTCTTAAAATTGTGGTTTTTGTTGTAAGCACCTTAAAGAGCTTCTGCATCATGATGAAACATAGAACAAGGCCCTCTGACTTCAGGTGTTAAAAATGCAGTAGTCATATGTCAGTTGTAACACAGTTAGTTCTTGTTATGACTCTGCCAGAGTGCTCCATTGGCTTTAATTTCTTTTTGATATTCTTCCCAACTAAATGTTACTGACGCTGGATAGGTGCCTCTAGCAAGCCGCATCTCCCCCACCTTCTTGGGGTTAAATATATTCCTTCCAGGGTAATGTTTCCTGAAGAATTCAACCTTCGTCTCTTGGGAGAAACAGAAGATGAGAGGAGGTTGTGAAAATTATGTTTAGTAAAGAGAAAAGCCTTAAACAAAAACGAAACAAAAAGCGCCCACAGCTACCTACTGTTCGGCCTGATTACCAGCTGAACTTCACCATGGAAGTCAGGTGAGCCAGAGCCAATAGCTGATGTGCTAAGGTATGCACATGTGAATTGTGCATAAAGCTGCAAGCACTGCTGTCATTTATAAATGCTACCTTAATATCAGAGATGTGGACTGTGAGCTCCTGGAAGAAATATCGGTGATGTTTGCAGACAGTGGGTTCAGATTGTATAATCGCTGTAGGAAAGCCTACACAGTGAAGTCTTTTGCCTGAGGCTGGCCCAGGACTGATCCCAAGGTAGAATTCAAGTTGGTACACTTTCAGGATACCTGGAGATTGAGAACTGGGGTCCAAGCCACTGGCACAATAGAACGACAGAATCTACGCTGGGGCAAACTTGTGCTCCCAGTGCTCCCATAACTCAACTCTGAGGGCGTTTTTCTGTCTTCTAGCTTTTGCCATGCACAAAAGCAGTACGCAGAATAGAAAGCAGGAGAGAAGGACGAAGAGAAAAGCCAGTCCTGAAATTTGAAACAGAGTTAGTTCTAGTGAGAGGATTAAGTAACAGGAAAAGGTCATTCATTTGGCAAAATAAAAAAGAGCTGTGAGTTTTCACTTATTTTACTGTGCAATATTAGCCCATAATTTAAGATAGCACACGGCTCACTTAAACAGCCTACCCCTGTTCCATCTTGTTGAAGAATACAATTCGTTTTCTACTCCTCTAGGGTGATATCATTTTATATGAAGAAAAAAGTTAGCTCAGATGGCAGTTATACGTTTCGGAAGCACCTTCTAATCAGGGATTGGTGATTCATTATTAGCTTCAGCAGGCGATCCATCTGACATGTAAGGGGAAAAAATTAGCAGCTGTCACTGCATGATGAGTTAATTTCCTGATAGGCCTGACACTGAAAAGCCATTTGAAGACATGGAGATGGCTGATGAGAAAACCTGGTGCTGCTTTATAATTGGAGAGAAAGAAAGGGCATAAAGACAGAGAGAGATGGGGGAGGGGCTCAGGCTAATCTACAAGTGGGGATGAACATTTATATATTTACTAATGGGCAGCTTCACCCTAACCTGCATTACAGTGCATATCCACCTTGGCAGCTTAGAAATAAGGATTGGGGCCTCTCATTTTCTTGCTACTGGATGTCATTTTTAGTCAATTGTAATTAGTATACCGGGCATTTTTACTCCAGTCTGTGCATACAGTGTACAAGCACACGATTGGGTTATCTCACAGTGACACTGAAACCTGACATTTTAGTGGAAAGGGGAGAAAAAGACGTTATCCCTTTAATGGTCCCCACTGCAATTTTCTTAATTGCAGCTCATGAATTCAATCAATCATACAAAAATAAACTTACTTGAAACAAACAATGTGAAAACTTCAAGGGCACAATTGAAAATGCAAGTGTATTAAGAGATCTTTATTTTAGTGTCTGTGGAGGATGCCTCTCTCTAAAGGTATTTATATCCATGTAGGCATATTCATCCTTTTTGATTATGGCAGGTAAGGCTATGTAAAGAAGGCCAGATATATCCCTGGTACAACTTCATTGGATTTGGCACAGGATTCTGTAATAGGAACAGCAATCCAAAGTCTTTTATAGAAATACATCCACTGTAAAAATCTTAAGCAATAATTCATTTATTCCATGGCTATAGATGGTAGGTGAATTTTAATAAAGATTTTTTAAATGACTTCATTTTAACAGAATTTTCCCCATCATTAAAAGATAATTTATAACTAGGATAAATATTAACAAATGGACCACAGTAACGTATGCCAGCCGGGTTGTACCGACTTAGCTTCTATCCAGGAGATCTCATGGTTATATTAGAGCATGTCCCTAACTGGCAGATAGGGATTTGGTAGTATGTGGAGGCGAATACACATGAGGAGGAGTGGTCTATCATGCATCACATAATTAAAATGTGATAAATTGGCAACTGTAGCATTGGACTGGAGACAGGGCTTAGAAACTATGATGTGTTGCAACATAATAACGAGCTGTGCCATTTTTTAAATGTATTCCTGTCTTCTGGCAGAAATACATTTACCAGGACTATATGGAATAACCAATTGTAATGCAACACCTGGCCTGGGGGTCACAATTATGTGAGGTCCCAGGGGATTCTGGGAGCTAATGATTGGCTAAGCAAGCAAGCTGCCAGAGATCACTGGCAAGATGCCTTTCCCTTCACACTCTCACAGCTTATTAGCTGCTGCTGTTACTGACCTGCAGCAGCAGCAGTGCTATGTGTTGCTCCAGCTTTGGAGCGCTCCAGGAAGGGAGCACTGACTTTCCTGTTCCCAGTTCTTCCTCACTGGAGGTGATTAAAACAAACCTAGGAAGAAGAAGTATTGGTGACTGTTCTGTTGAGCCCACTGAATGACTTCACACACACTACAGGTAGTTTGAGGAGATGAACACAACAACACCCGGCCAGCTACTGCATGACTCTGGAAGTCGTTGCAAGAGTTTCTTGGAAGAACGTGTTCTACTGCCATTTGGGTACCTGTTGACCATCAGGACCCTGTATTCAGGAAAGGCAGGAGTGAAATAAGGAATCAAGGATTTGGTGGGACAGACTGTTGATCCTCAGCCAGCTGGGAGTCAGAATTTCACAAGGAGCCTCCTAGAAGGTAGCAAGCACAAACAGTGTGCTAGGAACCAAAGGGCAGCTGTGTGCAGCTAGGAGATAGGCGCATGCTTGGGGTCACAGGCTTGTCCAGATGAGGATCAGGGAGTGTGGAGGAGAGTGAACACAAAGCATGTTGTACTGGGAGATGGCCAGGGTAGCTGATAAGCCTACCAGAAGAAAAAGCGTGAGGATTACCATTGTTTTCTGTGCTAAAAGCAAAATTGGCACACTGGTGTTCTCCTTTGTGGGAAGCATGTGGTTGTATATGCCTGATTATTGGTAGCTAAACCTCTTTGTAAAACCTAGATTTACCACAGAGCGCACCACAAGGAGAGTGAACTGTCCAGAAAATTGCTCTCACCTGAATAGTGAGGGATACTGCCCCCATGGAGACATTGATAGGAATAGTAGGCTAGACAAGGAACAAAGCCAGATATCTTCATCCAGAGTGCTGGAAAAAGTTAACAGGATGTGTTATGAACATGAGGAAAAGGAAAACCATTGACATTACAGAGAACATTGGAGCCAGGAAACTTGTTTTATACTGGTGTAAAGAGCCCTCCAGGCCACATGCTTAAGAAAACATGTGCTGGGCAAACTGGTGAAGATTATGCTTCAAAGGAACCAACCTTAAGACAGGATTTTGTGCCAAGCCTCAGTCCAAAATAAGCTGCCAATTAACTAATTGGCAATCAGCTTTTTTCAATTTTTGCCAACGTTGTGTGCAGAAAGCAACCCAACCACTGAGGAATCCTGATGCATAGCATGGACATGTTAGGCATCAGGGAAAATCTTGTTTCTGGCATAACAAGAATTTCTAATTCAAGGCAATCTAAAACCCAGTGTTAACACAGAAGGGATAATTAATATGATGTGGCCAGAATAGATTATTCCATTTTGGGCAGGCCAGTACCTCAAACAGTCTGCGGGTTATCAGTTTCCTGCCCAGTGTAGGACTACACTGCACTAGCAGAATTGGTGTAGTGGGTTTTTCAGCCTGAAAATTTCACCATGACCCCATGGTGGGTGAGGACTAAGAAATACAAAAGCACAAGGACCTGTGTATTTGCTCTTCAAGGCAAAGATCAGCATGAGGTTTTCTTGTTCTGCAAATGCAAGATAAGTCTTTCCAGAGGGAGGCTGAAGAGCGGCAGCTAGTTCTCACCGTGGTGCATCAGAATCTTCCAGTACGGTGGGACACAAGTTGTACCCTATTTACAGCAGTTCAGCCTTTACTAACACAAAAAGAAAATTCCCTAAACTGCCTAGACTGCTCATCACTTGGCCAAGGGAAGCATTTATGGTGAAGAAAGGGCTTGAATGTCTCTTGAACATGCATGCTTGGGTTTACTAAGCAGTATACTTAGATGCACATAACTTTTCTCAGTAGAGTGATCCTTACAGATGCTGACAGTGTAAACAGATCCTTCTTTGATATCAAATCAGACAGTGTATCCAGGGAAGAATAATACAAACCTGAGGGGAGGTAGTTCACAAAATATTGAGTGTTTGGAAGCAAGAAAGATAATGCCTCAGCAGCTGCAGGCCCCTGTGATATATCTGCTTGCAAGATGATATGCTCTACATTTAGAAGTTTATACTAATAACAACACATCTCTTGTCCTCAGCACCACTGATAGGTTGCTGCATGGATTAAACAGTTTCTCATAAAGTATGGTGGACTCTTCTCATACTCCGAATGATGACTGGGGTATTACAATAGTGTTTGAACACTTTGGATACTCTGAGGATCACCCAGAAAGTTTTGAAGTAAGATATATGATTAGTTTATTGTTCCATATAAAGTACCATTTTGAGGGTCCAAGGCATCCCTGTCCACTTAATCAGTAGCATTTGTTCAGAAGTCAATGGAAGAAAAAGCAGAGATTGAGCAGAATAGTCGCACACATTCCCCAGGCCCATCCTTTAGATGGTTCGTTTGTGGGCTTCCAGGAGACTTGGAGCAAACCAAGGAAGATGCATGTACATCCATGCACCACTCTGCTAATTTGCGGCATGGTATGGGTTTTAACACTAGGGGATCCTGGTGTCAAAAAACCCCCAAAACTGAAGCCTGGCTGGTCACAGCCACACTTGGAGAGGTTGAAAGCAACTGTCTCAGGGCTGCTGCTGCCCTGGGAGGCCCCCAGGACACCAGGTAGGCTACTGGGACCAGCACAGGTACCAGCTCCAGCCTTCCCTACCACACCCAAGACCCTTTGCCGCAGGCAAGGGCATGCCTGGGGACAAATAGCAGCAGCACAAATATGTGCCCCTGCTATTTGTCTCATGGGAAATGTGCACCTCTGCACATGTGCGCTTGTGGGGTTGCACCCTCTGTTCAGGCTTGGGAGCCTTTTCCAGGAACTAACTGTCCTTTTTGGCAGGATGAAGGGATTTTCAAGAGGGGTGGGGTGGTCAGAGCTTCTATTTTATGTTAATGGGAGTGTGATGTGCTCAATGATTTTGAAAATAAGTCACTTAAGTGCCTGGCATTCCTCAGGAATTTTGATCCAAGTGCCTACATATAGATTTAGGGGTATAGAGCACCTATCTATTTCAAAGAAATTTGATCTCCATTTCTTTTTTCTGTCTGCATGTTGCAGTATGACACTTGCCTTCTCAGCTTGTACTTTTGGAGAGGAAATGGTTTTGTTTTTATTTAGAGTAGTGCAGAGGTTGGCAGCTATTTTGTCTTTTCCACTTTTTAACCGTGAATTGTTTTGTGCAGGTTTCTGAGCCCCTCCAAACTGTAAGCAGAACTGGCTTGTAAAAAAAGGCTGTACCAGCTGTAATTAACCCTATTCAAAAAGAAGGTGGGGGAGGAGGGGAGATATCTTAGAAACCAGAAAAAATACAAGCAAAGTGCACTTAAAAGGCACTTTTAAAAGGCATCGGGTACAGACACTCACTGAAGCTGACTTCTAGAGAAATGGTGATATTGTCTAAGGAAGAAAATTGAATGGGAACATATGATCATATGGCCTCCTGTACTAATCGCCTTCACTTACTTTCCAGGGAACCTCTCCTGCTGTCTCAGTCTTGCCCTTTTTACAGTTCCCTTAATGCACCCACACAAGCATAACATCAGGCCTACAAATAACAGCAATTTTGCAAATGCATTCAGCTGCACATTGCTACCTGCTTGGCACAGCACAGAAGTAAAATGGATCTTGTCAGAAGACCTTAGAAACGCACTGGAAACGTAAAGCTGCAGCCAGTCTGGTGTCAAGCACAGATCAGTGTCACCGTGCAGAACAAGACTTGCTCGACCTACCAGGAAAACACCCAGCTCACGCAGGTGGGAGAATGCATGGAGCAAGTGGGGGAAAGGACCTGTTCTTACTGCAGATGCAGCTTTTGTCTTTGCAAGAGAATTTCTCATGCTGAGCGTGTTAGGAATTTCCCCTGAATCCTGCTGAGTTTCTCCAATCTGCCACTGCATTCTCCTGTCACTGGAGGTGTGGAACAGGCTCATGTTTTCTGTTCAGCATATGGTGGTGACTGCTGGTGTTTCAGTAGCTGTGAAATCCAGATGCCCAGCTCCAGGAGGATTTTCCCTAGTTAGGGACATCTGGGCATCTGTGTTTCTGTGTTGCTCTTTTTTCTTTTTTTCTTTTTGCACGCAGTACTTAATAGTCCTGCCTATGTCTGCAACAGGACAATTCAGCTGCTTTACTGCTGTGTTCGCTGGGATATTTTAATTTGGAGGTAGGGAACACCCCAGGCCTGGCTGTGACGCCCTCCTGTCAGTGTATTGGGCCGCACACGTTCCTTCCGGGGCTCTACATGAAGGCCAAAGCAGTAAACTTTATTTACAGACTACATATGATTTTTCCAGAGCAAATGGAAGCACTTGGAGAGTCTCCAGGAGTGGTTTAATCTAGCACTGGGGTCCATTTGAGAAATGCCAATTGACCTGGGAGCTGTTCCAGACCAGCTTTGTACATTTTCACTCTCAAGGCAGAACAAATACTCTGGATGGAGCTCTTCCCACTGGGCCCTTCACTGTTTCTCTAATTTTCTCCTCAATTTGGTGGGTGAACTTAACGTTCCTGGGGGTGAGGGGCAGATCCCACTGGTCACAGCAAGGCAGGATGCTGACAGGAGCTTTCCTGCAAAGTTCAGCCGAATACTCCTCATTCCTGACCTGCAAAATACCCAGCAATTCCACTCACTGACTATGCTGCTGTAAAACCTCCGCTGTGTATTGTGCTGGATTGTGACATGATCTGCAGTAGATTTATGATGTGGACAAATGCCCACTGCTGCAGAAGAGAAGCCAAGTCATGTAGGCCTTATTTAAGCAACATGCCTGTCCAGAGTCAGGGAGATAACCAAACTCATAGGGAGCCAGCGAGGATTTGACTCCAAAATTCCAACAGTGAAATAATAATGCACTGAACGATTTACTGGCCCACTCCTTGACTAAAGAGCCAGCCCTTTTGATGCAGCTCCTCCTCAGCACTGTTCATTTATAAATCATACTGTTCCTAGACCCTGTGATCGTCAAGAGATTTGCCATCATTCTCACTCCTTTGCGCCACCTGAGCAGGGCAAAGGGGCTGGAATCCAGCTGCAGGTTGAGAATTGCCCTAGTGGGGGACAATCACAGGTTCTCCTTGTCTCTTTCCGGCTGACAGAAGAGGAGCAAATCTGGTTCTGTAAGCAATGCCGTGCTCTTGGCCTTATACGGCAGATGTCTAAACCAACAGCAATAAGAGAGTTGTGGGTTTTCCCTTGTTAACCTCCCAGGAGTGCAACTTTGGAGCCTAATCAAAGGGATGAGCAAAAAAAGGAAATGTTTGTTCAGTGGCTACTTCAAAAAATATGGTCCAGCTCCAGCTGAAACTGGAATTTTTGCCTGCTTTAGGGACATAAAATAACAACCCAAAGTTTTTATATTGGGGAAACCACAGACATTTCCAGTGATTTAAAAGGAAAAATCCCCTCTTCCCCTCCCCCTTTTTTTTTGGTTTAACTATCCCTTTTGTTGATGCAATTTAGAAACATTTTTAAACAAAATGATTTTTTCAAAATAAAAAGTTGCAATATTTTAATATTTTCAAAATGATTCCAAAATTGTTGACCAAAACTATTTAACAGATTCAACACAAATTTGCAAGTGGTTTTGGCCTGTTTTTTCATTGCAGAGTTTTAAAAAAAAATCACGTTATGAAAGCATCTTAGTTAAAGTGTCTAACCACTTGACTACTGGTCATCTAAGCAGCAGTAGCATAATTAAGAGTGGGAGACTGAGGCACCAGCCCTTGGCACCAATTAGCACATTCATCTTTCACCTGACACCTCCTTCTGCACAGTTTATAGCTTCTCAATAGAAAATTTGTAAATAGATAAAAAATGTGACAAAAATGGAGGTTTGTACTGAATTTATTACCAAAATGAATAATACGAGATGCTGTACTGATTGTATTTTCATTTTCATATTTAATTCAGTATAAGCCATGATTTTTTAATTTAGTTGAACCTTGTACTGCTGTAGAAATTTCAGTGTCCTGCACCATTTAGCACATGGGCATGATGCAGGAATCAGGAGAAAGGTGAGATGTTCTACAACATGTGGTTGGCTTGATGCAGTATACACAGGGTCCCAAGTTTATCAGTACCCATAGCACACTTGAAACAAGGAATAAGAGCTATGGCCCCTCCTAGGTAAAAACACCTAGAAATTCACATCCTGGTGAACAAAGTTTTGAAACAAAAATTTAGGCAGACACCCTCACACAAAACTTTGAAGTGGGATGGGGGGAGGACATTTATGATTCTATAGCTCCTTTCTTCCAATATAAACAGAATGTGCTTTACTAGACTGGCATTTAGCCTAGGGTTACCATATTTCCAATTTCAAAAAAGAAGACACCTGTAGGGGGAGGGAGGGGTAATATGATTGGGGTGGGGACCGTGATATACCAGTCCCCTCCCTAGCCACAGCCCAGCCACCCACCCCCAGCCCTCCTGGTGCCCCTCACTCCTGATCCACATCCCCTTGCTCCCCCAGCCCTGCAGCGTCTCCCAGCGTCTCCCCGCAAGAGCACCAGCCCCAGGTCTGCCAGCTGGGCTGCACAACTCCCTGCTGCCCCCAAAGGCCCCCCCCACCCCTTCTCCCCACTGAAGGGGCAGGTGCCTCCCCCACCTCCTCTGCTCTGCTGCAGCCCCAGTGTCCGGATACCTTCCCCTAGCATCAGCAGGCACCCGCCCTTACACACCCATCCCCTCCACACACTCCTGCCCCCCCGACTATCCCCAAGTCCTGACCATCTAACCCCTGCCCCCATAGGTGCATCTGCATGCAGCTGCCAGGTCTGCTTCCACCATCCCTCCAGGCTGCATGCCAGCCATGTGCATGTGTGCACGCAGACGCACGTGATGCTCCCTGCCTCCATTCCCCCAAGCCCCAAGCAGCTTCTTGCTAGGGCAAACCAGGAAGTGCCAGGAAAAACTTGGATTCTGAGCAAAGCAAAACCTTGGACATCTGTTGATCTTTTTAAAAAACATCCAAATGGAGATGGGGGAGCCAAAAAGAGAACATGTCTCAGAAAACCCGGAAATATGGTAAGCCTAGTTTAGGTCCAGCTTATGGTAGGAATGCAAAGGTCCTCAGGAACGTAGATACAGTGGGGCAGAAAGGGTGACAACCCTTGTCTGTTGTTTGCTTGGCAGCTGCTAAGGACCCCGCTTGCCTCCAGGGCAGGCCCCGTGCTGCATAATAAATACGCTCTCTACAGCAGAAAACTTCCCCTCTTAGGAAGAGTGAGCACCACCTCAAGATTTTGATCCACTGTTTTTCCACACCTCTATTATCTACTTGCCCAGAAGGACTCAGCTCTGCTTCCAGTTCCCAGAGGGTCTTTGCAAGCTGAATGCTTCTGCATATGTCTTCAGGAGTACAGAACAACACAGTCCTTCCTTTCAGGTCCCTTATGTATTTTTGGAAAAACCCACTGCTGACATTGGGATTAATTGTTCCCTAGCCCTTGTTTGGGGAGAAGGGTGAGGGTCTTGCTCTCATTTCGTGTGTGTGTGTGTGTGCTGGGAAGGAGATAGGTAAAAATAGAGGGAGTGCATTTGCACACACAAATCTAAATCAAAAGGAGATTATTAAAGTTGCAAAATCAACCAGATTTAAGGTTACTTGTACAACTCCCATGTCCTTAATACATTAGGACTCAATTTTACTTATCTATCCTGGTTTTGGGGGGTGTTTCTGGATGGGACGGGCTTATTTAAAAGCAACTATTCAATACTTTGGTTTGTCTTCATTGTTGAGTGTGGCCCCAGGCCTTAGTTCCTGTATACTACTCCAAACCTGCGCAGAAGATAGGCTATTGTGGTGGTCGTGACCGTGGCACTGGAGTGCTTTACGAACTTTAATGAACTAAGTGTCACAAAATTCCCTGTAAAAGGGTGCAGGGGTTGGTTTTTCCCATTTTATCTGGCACATAGATTATTTTATTAAAAATGTTTTGCTTATTTTGTGCTCCCAGTTTGAGACATCATTTTTTCAACACCAGAGGAATTTTTACATGTACTCTGCGGGTGGGAGGGGGCGATTTAATTAGTGTGGCTCCAAGAGATGTTTTAAAGTGCCACTGTGTCTTGTGTATCAGCATCCCCACACTTCAAAATGATGGCAGGAGTAATTGAACTAAAGCTCATAGAACAAGCTTTAGTTCAAGCATCCCTGCCGCCATTTTGAAGTGCAAGGACACTGATACATAAGACAGAGGCTGGCTGGAGTGTAATAGTTACCATATGCAAATTAATCAAGCCTGCTCTGACGTGCTGAAATTATAGCATGAACCATTAGAGGCACCACACAGACCTCCCTCTGACAGCTGAGCTAGTGGAGTATGAGCTAGTGGAGTAGTGCTATCGGTAGTAAGTTCTCCATCTCTATCAACCAGCAATAGATGGGAATTAAAAACCCACTTTGCCAATGGCTTTCACATTTCTGCTGCCAGCAGAGAAATGATGAGACTTTAGGGATCCGTCACTCCTTTTACCAGAACCCTCCATAGCCTCCCCCTGTCCTTTTCTGCTCCATCATCTGAGTCTTCCTCCCTTTGTCTCCTCATCTCAGCTGTCAATTAACATTGTGGTCCTAGTATATTTTCACTCAGTCTTCACTCTCTAGGCTGCTCATCTCAGCCCCTTTTCTTATCTAATCAGCCCTAGTATATTTTTCCCAGACCCCTCCCCATCAGAAGCTCTTGTTCCAGCTCCAGTTTCTCTTTCCAGGCTGTTCACACCAGTCTTTTCTTGCACCCTGCCCTCTCCTCTCCCCTCCCTCCCCGCCCCCCACCCCAGTGCTTGCCAGCCACTCTGTCTTCCATCCTCCCTTCATGTTTAGCTCCCTATCCAATCTCCATCTTCCACCACAGCTTCCAGCCCCCAACCTTCCCCCATGTTTCCCCTAGTCTTCTCACCTAGCTCCTTATTCAATCTATCCTTCCACATAGCCACCAACTGGGTCCCAGTTCCAATCCCCCTGATCACTCCCAATCCTTGTTTTCACGTACACCATTTCTCAGTTCCTAGCTCATTTTTTTCCTCTTCTACATTTCCACCCCACCTCATCTCTCCTGCATTCAGTCAGGGATCTTCAAGGTACATGTTCAAGGTCCAGCAGGGAGCTCCTGAGAATGCAAGTGAGATGGTTTTCAGTTCTGATGTTCATCACAGTGATAACCCCTGGCAGGAGGAGGCGCTACTGACAGAGAAATTGTGATGCAAGTACTGCCCAGTTAGGATGTAGAAGCTGGGAGAACAAAGCCTTCCTAGTGAGAATAGACTCCAGAACATACAGCGATTCTTTCCTGAGCATATGCAAGCTGCATTTTTTTCAAAGTATTGAGATCAGATAAATAGAAAGACAACCTTACATTTTCCTGCCTCGAAGCACGAGGGCCTAAGAACTTCTGAGAGAAAACATTAGCTGAATTTTCTAAATGTGAACCAACACATTTTTCTGTTTTAGTTGAAGCTTTCCAAAAAAAAATCAGTCTTTGGCAGACATTCAACACAGACATTTCAGGCCAAATGGTCAAACCTAGGCCTGTGTGAAGTGGCTAGTATTCACTTCAGATTTGGCCAATTCGGGGAGCAGTGATTCAATTCGGTGATTCGACTCACTGTCCCAAATCAGTTCGGCCGAATCCGATTTGGAGATTCAGCTGCTGCTAAATCTCTGAATCTCTGAATCAGCCAGGTCCACCCCCTGCCTGCTCTCCCAGCCCCAGCAATGGCTGCTCCACCTGGCCCCTGCTCCGGCTCTTTGAAAAAAAAAGCCCCGACTCAGTGACTGCTGCCTGCCAGGAGGCGATCCCCACTGTCCCCTTCTGCCCCGCACTGTGTGGGGGGCTCTGCACAAACCCCCAACCTCCCTTCCCACTGTCCCACCCCCCTGGTGGCTGGCCAGCCTGCCCAGCTCTGGCCCTTTAAGAAAAACAAAAACAAAAACCCGAACTCACCGGTTCCTGCCCAGTGGGGGCAATCCCGACTACCTTGCACTGCGTGGGTGGCTCTACATGAGCCCCCTGAAGCCCCGAGGCCTCTACAGGAGTCGGTGAGCCTGGGGGGAGGGTGGGGTTTATTTTTTTTATTCTTAAAGGGCCATAGCTGGGGCGGGCGGAGCAGCCATGGGCAGGGGCTGGAGGAGTGAAGGGGGTCAGGGGGCTTGTGGCAAAGGCTCCCATGCCGTGTAGGGCAGTGGGGGGCAGGAGGGATTGCCCCCCCTGCCTGGCAGCACCTGGTGATTGAGGACTTTTTGTAAAGTAACAGGAGCTGGGGTGGGCAGGGCAGCCATGGTGGGGCTGGGGGAGTGAGCTGGGGGATAGGGGCCTGGCAGGCCCACTACTTACCAGCTCCAAGTCTGGCTTCAGCTCCCTGCTGCAGAAACTGGGGACTGCCCAAATTGTCAAAGCTCTCTGAATCTTTTCTGAATTGATTTGGAGAGCTTCAAATCCATTCAGACCTTTCTTTGGTCCCCTTATTCTATTTGAATTTGGAGCTTCAGCCACCGAATCGGGCCGAATCTCCTCCAAATCAAATCAGCACCCGAAGCATCACACAGCCTTAGTCAAACCTTGGCAAAAAAAAGTCTCATACTAAGGAAGTGTTGCGCATTTAATGTTCAAAAGATTCTCAGAACATTGTGTAATTCAAGCTTTTTAAAAATAGTTTGTGGGTACCAACCTGAACAAAGAGATTTAAAATTACTTGTCACCCTTGCTAATTTTGATACATATATGTTATATATGTGTACAGGTGTATACACTATAATGAAAAGCAGCTACAATGGTAAAGATCATGCTGAAGCATGGCTATGATAGAGCCAACATGTTTGTACAACAGCACCTAATACGACAGGATCCTAACTTCTGAGTACCATTAAAATAAAATTACTAACAATAGCTGAGCTCACTCTTGTCACCAAATAGGTGTGCTCAGTCACTCAACAAAATGCTAGCCTGTTGGGCAAGCGAGGTCATAGAGGCTTTTTTGCCTTTGCTTTCTAATGGGATGAGTGGATCATTTCAGTAATCCCTGGTGGTTGGTAGCCATCTAGTTGTTCAACAAATTTTTGGTGTTAAGTCAAAGTGGAACTCACAGTTTCCCTCTGCCAGAAATGCATGTGTGCACATTTAAAGACACATACCAGATATCTCTATTTTTCCTCAGCAAATTCCTAAGACAGCCTTTTTGCTAATCACTTTGAAAGCTTGCTGAAGCAAAAATTAAGCCGATTTAAATGCTGTTATGGAAACACTCCTCATAATCAAGTGTCTGATCTTTGTAACTGCCACCCAATAAATCCAACAGGCTTGATTCTGAATCTCACATTGCTTTACTTACTGTAGCTCCATTGACTTCGGTTTTACTAGATGCTAACTGCCAAAATTGTTATCAGTCAAGCCCAATATCCACTGACAAAGGGGTGTGTTAAAAATGAATCCAAACTGCATTTTCACTTGTTTGCAATTTCTCCCAGATCCCATTTACATCAAATTCTCTCCATGTTGTGGCTTGCAATATGACCCAATTTGGAATTTCTGATCCTTTAACTGTTCCTCAAACAAGGGACTCAATATACTGTGTAACAGCATGTTTCTGAAATATAGGAAAAATGAAAACATGGGAGCTTTCAACAAAATGCAAAGAAAATCCATTGGTTTCTAAATGATACCATCTTTCCTGGCTGAGAAAAAGCTGTGAACAGATAATTCGTTCAAAAACTGTTCAGAGTGTGTGTTTGCGCACGTGTGTGCACGTGTTTAAAGACTACAAATACATTCCTATGAGCATTTTAAAAATATCAGGTACTTTTCTACTTAGCATTGTACATTTTATGTTTGGCCACATGGGATTTATGAATATTTGGCTTGACTGGCTAAAGACATCAATGTGACATGATGCAATATGTTATAAATGCCTCAGATCGAATACAGAATAGGAAAAAAAAATCTTTAGAATTGAAGTTTATTAAAAACACATACAAAGGGTCTATTTTGTTTTAAAACAAAAATCACTAATGTTCCCCTGTTGCATTGGTGCCAGAACATTATGTTTGCAAATAAGAATTTAGCACTACAAAGAGAATGCCTTAGATTAACTAAGATCCCATTTCACAAAACCCTATGGCAATAGTATACCAACAGCAGTCACAGGAGAAGATATAACACAGACGCATTTGTGCCCTCATGTAACTGAACTGAAACAAAACAAAGAGTGAATTAAGCTGAATATCTTACAGTGTGCAATGCATTGTACACCGAGGCACCTTTGGGAATGTTTCACAGGATTTGGTAAATTGAAAACAAAATAAACAGATCTATGGGAATAAATAACATCATATTAGATGTCTGCAGCATGTAGCCTGTATTAGTTCCCAGTTACAGCCAGCTCTCAGTTTACCACTGTAGCTGTAAATGGCTGCAAGAGGGAGAGGATATCAAAACCTTATTAAGATATATTTATAATTGAGGATGGGGATAGGGGGAGGGTAACAGCCCTCCTCTCCTCCCCCCCCCCAGCACACACGTACATACAAGCTGAGGTCAGCACAGTTCCAGGCAAACTAGACAGCTGTTTGTCATTTACTGCTTTGCATACATTAAATACAGTATTACCGTTGCTGGACAGAAACTCTAAATATGATGGCTTTTCCTCCATGCAATGGTTTCCAAAAGTCACTCGGGTAAGGTGAGTCTTTTGCTGACCTGATTTATCTCTGGGCTGATGGGCACAGCCATCTTGATCGGCTGTGCTCCAGGAACTTCTGCTCCCTGAAGAGGGGGTTGCCAAGAGTGACATTAGAGGCTGCCTAAATGCTGACTGATCGACCGTGCACTCCCATGGCCAGGAGCAATGCCTTTTCAAGTCAGTGGGCCAAATTCATCTGCAGTGTAACCACATTCACACCAGTGGAGTTATGCCAGAGCTCAGTTTGGCTCAGCGTGTCTGGGAGGAATGATAGAGAAGCATGCAAGCTACTGGTTCCTGAAGGAGCCAGGCACAGTGTGGTTTCGTAGGTAGCAGTGGTCAGCCAGGTGACTCGGGTACTTCCATAAGTCCCATCTCTAATTACAGAGGAATTAGTTAATGGACTGAAAACAATTATTACTGCTACACCATACGGAGCCATATTCTGCTCTCAAGTGGGATTAATTGTATGAGTAAGTTTTGTAAACTCAGGCCATTTAAACAAAATTCCAAGTTAATACACACTCTCTTTCTCTCTCTGTCTCTCTTGTGCATTTAAAAGGACCTCTCTGGGTTTTATTTGGCCCTTAGATGTAGCTTTTATGAAGATGTGGCTCAACATAACATGAAACCAATAGAAGTGATTTCAGAGAGATTTAAAAAAATCATTAGCTATCTTTTCTCAAATGGACCTTGCACAACACTGTTTCCAATCTAAATCACATCTTGCTAATATATGAAAATCAGAAAGCAACAATTATTACTAAAGCTAAATAAATAAATAGTCTGTGTTTCTCATTTGAGCTAAAATCCTATTTCTTCCGTGTAGGTAGTGGAACTGGGCCTCCAAGTAAAGTGCAAAAATTTAGTAAATGCCCCAGTTTAAGAAGAGAAAAATTATACTTTGATATCCTTTCAGTGTTAATGACCCACTCAGCCTTCAGAAGACAGGTAAGGAAGTTGGAGTGGAAGTCTTGTCCCACATAAGTTAATACCCATAAGTTAATACCAAAAGTCAGATCATCCCTGTATGATTTTAATCAGATGCTTTTCCTTTAATTGATTTCATACCATCTCTGACTGTGACCCTATTCTGGAGATAACTGCTTTTATTCAGATTTACCCAGCTACAGTCCATCCTCTGGAGAGAGTGTGTGTGTGTGTGTATCCCCAAACTCAGTCTCCTTCTGGTCATGTGACCAGGTCTTCTGCACCCAGTGACTAGGTGCCGCTAATTGCTTCATTAGTTCCTGGCCTTATTAGTCCTGTGCCCAGTCCACCTGGGCTACTACTCCTCGCTGCCCTTCCTGGCCCCAAGTCCCTCACCCTCTCTAGTGCCACTTGGGCCTTTCTAGTAATGGGGCAGGGGTGCCCTGTTACATTCCAGATTCCCTACAGTAATAGTCTGTTATCTACTCACTTAAAAATGCAGTGACTAGAGTATGGCACTCTGAGACCCGGTCTCTCTCCCCACCCTGAAGGTATATGCTCCCTCCTACATCCTTTGGATGTTTCTCCCTCTCAAATGTTGGAGGGCACATAACAAGAAGTTATTTTACTGTACATGCTCTGTGAATATATCCAGATGAATATATTTTCTTTCGGTCTATTGAAAAGAGGGCATTCTGGCATTTTTAATTTGATTTCTCTATTCACATAGACAACACAGAGTGAGAGAAGGATGGAGCTGACAGCTCACATAATCTTCACTCATTTTCCTTTTGTTGGTATGTCAGAATTGCATTTTCTTTATTTCTTTCTTTTGTACTTTAAAAAACTGCCTCCAAAGGCTTATGTGGTGCTATGGGTTAGGCCCTGATCCAGGAAAGCATTTAAGTGAGTATATAATTTTAAGACCATGAGTAGCAAACACCAGAACCAAAAAAGAATTGCTCAAGGGATTAAAACCAATGAGGCACTTAAGTGTCTTTCAAAATCAGGGTTTAGTGCACTATGTTTTCACCTGGATCCACAGATACTTTGTATTTGGAAAAAACGCAAAAGCACAGACACAATGACCTTGGATGTGCTCGCGAAGTGGGAAAAGTGCAATCAGATCCAATGTGTTAGTTGTTGAGGCTTGTTGGGGACCAGGGCCCATAATCTAAAAGCATCCCTCATCTCATAGTGGGAAGGAACTCTCTGCCTCCTCAGTCAGAGGGGAGGAGAAAGAGCCAGCTTTGGGCAGCCTCAGTTACATGAATAATCTTAGCCTCATTTAAATGAATTCTCATATTGCTCACCCACAATTCTGCATCCAGTGTTTTCTTGCTTCCATTAAATTTGCCCATGTTCCAATTGCATAGGTAATAACAGATTGTTACTAGGATTGTCCCCATAAACAGGCATAGGAATCATACAAGAAATGCTGTAGAGTTAATGGGGCACCCTGATGGAACAGGCCATAATGAGACCTGACAAGACTAGCAGCAATGGCAGGAGACATAATGTCACAGGCCTCAACAAGGCAGCTACATCTGGGAGCAGGACCTGGTGGCACAGACATCCCTGCAGCAGACAGGTGGAAGAGAGCAAGCCCTTTGCTACCAGTGAGTCTCACCAGACCTGGGAGTCCTGTTTCAGGGGATGAGGGATGCTTTTAGATTATGGGCCCTGGTCCTCAACAAGCCTCAACAATTAATACATTGGATCTGATTGCACTTTGCCCACTTTGTGAGCGAGCACATCCAAGGTCACTGTGTCTGGGCTTTTGTCTTTTCTCCAAATACAAAGTGTCTGTGGATCCAAATCCCCAAGGAATCTGAGTGGTTGCAAGTGGAGACAGCTCCACAGCAAAGGACACTAGGGAGTTTTCTTTGAGTTTCCCAAAGCCAAGCAAAGGGGAGAGGAGTGGGCCTTGTGCCATGGTTTTATTTGTTTTAGAAAAGTATCCCAGAGCAGACTGAATCTAGTCCTTGTTGCTGGAACCTGGCAGTTGCCAGATGGGGTACCCCCAAACCCAATGCTATTTTAGTTACCAATGGAATTTGTGCTTGCTGCATAGACCCAGTTTAAAAGCTCTGAACTCTTGGGGTTGATTGATAGCCTCCTTTCAGACTCAGGGCAAGAACAGCAGGGAGTATTGCCAGTGTGGATTGAGCTGCATTGGCAGAGCTGGGTAGGGAAGCTTGCCCAATGCCTTGCTATGCTGTGCCTGGCTCCTACCACTGCTATTTGCCTTTCCCATCCATGAATATTAAATTCATTGTATTATAGTGAAATAAAATTTAAAATACCAGAACACCTTCTCCTCAGTAGTGCATGTAGAAAGGACATTATGTTTCATTTACCTAGCTGCTTTGGTATATTTACAAATCTGTGTTACATGCATGTGCAGAATGTCCCATGCAAAGGAGATATTTTTCATAGTAGTTCATGTACAAGTCAATACAACGATTTTCTTTAAATCCGATTTGCAAACCATGTGCTTTTTACACAACATGCGTAAATGAATGGCATATATTTTGTTTGTACAGTAATAGGATTATTCTATCTTCAAATTGGGATCTAGGTGTCACCATTGTTATCATCATCAAAGTATTATGGAAGCTGCCTGGTTTGAAATGGAGGTGTCTGAAAGCATCACTGCATTACAACCATTGACTCATCATTGTACAGTATAGCACCTCTTTCAAAGCCCTTATGTTAGACCATATCATGTCAATCTGCACTGTGGAGACATTCATAAATGGATATTTGACATGATCCTTCAATGCCATTATAATGTTTTATATTAATCCAGTGGAAATGTTACAAAGTGGATACACCTGTAATCCAGCAGGTGTATTCAAAAAGCATCCTAACACTCAAGGTACACTCCCAGGAGCAGAAAGTTTTTAAGTTTCTCCAGGATAATCCCAGTGAAATTTGTTTACCCATTATAACCAAAAAGAAAAAGGTTCTGCTAGATTTCAGTGCAATTTTGTTGAACAAACAAAATCCCAGAATGAGGGCCACAAGTTACCATCTGAAATGAACCTTGAGGTAAAATTGTCAAAAGTACTGTTGTGAGTTGATAGCTCAGTTAAAAAAATATATATTGTATAGCTAAAGCAATACAGAAACTGTGCATTGACAGCCTTTGCACTGAGACAGGCAGATTCAAAAGCACTTGTATGAGGAAGTATGTTATATCAGAAGCATTTAGCTCTAGGTTTCACTAAAATGGTGTGCACACAGCCAGAAGAAACTCTTAAGATTTTAATACTAGTACCAAGGAATGTATACATTCCAAAGCTGTGTAAAAAGGTAACAGATTCACAGACTATCTGTGTGCAAAGGCAGCACAGAGAATTCAAATGTGTCTGCTAGGAATTTCTTTTATTTTCCTCAGGTTACAAATAAAGGCTCGCCTGCCATCCCTGTGCGCCTGATCCCTTTCTCTCCTTCGCTCTCCTTTTAAATCTCATTTTAATGTCTCACTTTTTACTGCTAATCATTTTCCCCTTTGCTAATGATGCCAACCTTCGAGGCTTCTGCAAACGGACTTGTCTCACGTCAGCCTTCAGCTTAGTTCTTCTCTCCTCTCTATGTTGCCCACTTTTGTTAAGCCACAAAGCAGGGTTCAGGTTATTGAATGTCAGCTATTTTTTTTCTGACTTGAATATTACTGCTGCTTATTTCAAAGGCATTTGCAAGCCTGCTGTATTTCTGCACAGATACTCCCCCCTCCCCCTTATTTTCTTATCAGAATATTCTGTTCTTCTTCACTGTCTTTCTCTCCCCAGTTCCTTCCTATATTTGTGGAGAGGCCTGTGCTCTAATAGCTCTCCTGAGAGTTGGGTGAAGCAGGTCTCTATAGAGGCCTGTTAATTTTAAAGGACAAGCTTTATATATTAATACCCCTGTGGCAGTCTTCTCCCAGTACAGAGGCTAACAAAAGCGTATCCCCACAGTTTATCTGGAATGAAACCACATAAGCACCTAAGTAGTTCTCTATTAGAGGACAGAAAGCCACATGATAATGCAAGTCAATTCCTAAGCTCTCTAGCTAGCTCTCTGAACCCGTGTTAACACCGAGAACCAAGTGTAAAAGAAAGTATATGCAACAGAAAAGGGGGGAAAAAAATCACGCAGCCACAGAGCAGTGATAAGGGAGAACAAGCTGTCAGCGTGGGATTTGTTGGGCCTTATTGTTCATATTTAGATAGAGGAACAATGCAGCTGTGTCACACTCCAGAGTTCTGATACTGACCAAGTGTCATTTTGATCCATGAGCCACAGGCAGGCACAGCCGTGCCTCCCGAATCCTGGCGTGATACCTGTAGGAATGTCAGTGAATGTGTGATGGGGATAGTTTGTCGTTCACCTGCTCGTATGGGGAAACCGGCTGAGAATGCGAGGGAGGGTGAGGAAACGAGGCGCTTACAAAAAAGATTTACTTGTTTAATTGAAGCTGAGTTATAACCTCCTTTTCTTCCCATATCAGTTTTATACCAGGTGCTTTATTCTGATGACGATGATTTTATTGTCTTCATGCCATTGTCCTATGTCAGATTTTCTCAAGCCGTTTGCAATGAGCCATAGAGATATAATTGTAAGTGTAGCAACATTTGTACTCGCTGGGTGACTCAGACCTTTTCAGTGGCTTCGAGTAACCAGGAGGAGGTTTTTCGCAGCAGATAAAAGAATTTGAAATGGTAACTGTTTAGCATAAAGTATGTCTTCTGCCTTAGCTAATCACCTCTCAGTTCAAAAGATACAGGTCT
Organism: Crocodylus porosus; assembly: GCF_001723895.1. Taxonomy (NCBI): domain Eukaryota; kingdom Metazoa; phylum Chordata; order Crocodylia; family Crocodylidae; genus Crocodylus; species Crocodylus porosus. The sequence goes on along the minus strand of NW_017728886.1, from coordinate 167,469,594 downwards.
TATCCAGTACACCTTAATTTGACTGGGGCACTAATATTGGATTCACACTCACCCAGTTGATCTGATGGGGAAGAAAAGAAATCCCTTCAAGTACCTAAACCATTAAATTGAAATCAAACACTTGAGAGTTACAGTTGGGGACAACTTTTATCTCTCTCTCTCTTTCTCTTTAAGCTTTCTCTCCCCCACCTGAAAAAATAGAAAACCTCATTGATTTTAATGGGAGAATTTGCTTTTAAATGTTAGCATTTGCCCCCTCCCCCCCTCCTTTTCCCCCTGCATACAGGTAAAATAAAGAAATAAATTCCACAAAGGGCTTTCTGCTAGGCTGCCTTTGGAAGTTTGCTTAAGTGGCCTTAAGTAAGATAATAAGCAAGGAGTGTGAAAAGAGGAGACTTTGTCTTTTCACATTAGCAGCAGCCCTGTTCAAGTGGCAGTATCTATGAAAATGCTGTTCAGCCTTTAATGAGACTACAGTGTGTTAGTGTACCAGTCTAATTAATCCCATATTTTCACACAGCATAATTACTGAGCCGGGGCTGAATTATTTGGCTACTGGAGGTGGAGCAGCGCCTGCACTGTCCTCTGTCTCTGCTCCTCACAATTTATTATGCTATACAGCAAGACACCATTGAAACCTCCTAGTATAGGACTATCTGTCATCTCTACATTATCAGTAAAATACACCACCTTCCATACTGTGCTACAAGGGCTTTAGCAAATTGCTATTTTTATGGGATATGATAAAGGAAATGCTACCTTATGTTCAAATTTTTAACTGTCTAGTGCATGGAATATACAGCCTTGTGTTGTATATTTGGTTTCACGGAGAGCTCATTTGCATAGCTAAATTCAGAAGCTGCCCCCCCTCCCCACTTTGTTCCCATTCATCCCTGTTTCTAAAATAGCTGCTTTTCTTTTTTCTTTCTTTTTTTCCATGTTATTTAAAAACATTCTGCTCCAGCAAAGGGGTCACCTCTACACTTAAAGAAATCTCCATCTCTCCATAGCATTAGGCTTTCCATCCTCCCTTTTTTTTTCTCCCCCCATTTTGTGTTATTCATCGAAACATAGTTTTGCACATTATTATTCACTTCTGATATATGATCTTGCCATTCTGGAGCTGGTAAAGCCTCCTCTTCCCATAGGAGTTCAGGGAGATTTGTGGTTTAAACATTTACTCACTTGCTAGTGTTTCTGTGACTGGTTTAATAGTATCTTTTTAATGGAAGGCCAAACACCACATTAACTATATGGAACTGTTTTAAAATTATTCTTTTCAACAAAAGAGGGTTGTACCCTGTAAATTTTAAAACCAGCTTTTACCGTACATAAGGTTATTTTGCTATTATGTATGGTTTCCATATACACATAGATAGATATATGGATATACACATCCACAGGCAAAGTGAGATCTCAGAATAAAGAAAACCACATGCTTAATAGCACAGGGGGGAAAATTACTTCTCAAAGTTTTTAACCAAATAATGGCTCAAATGCTTGAGTTCTCTGCCAGTATCTTAAATCTAACACATTCAAGGAGCAAGAAAATGAATTTGATTACACCTTTGTTGATGTATCAATAGAGTATCAGAGCTGACATGTTGAAGCTCTTCCATATGTGCAGATAGAAATACGAACAACTTGTACTGCCCCCCAAATTAGCTGAAGCAGCATAAGGTCTTTTATCAGTCACCCTGGGGCAGCAGAAAGTAGCCTGGAAGTTCAAGGGTTAACAAGGTTAAATGTTAACAAACTTCAGCTTGTCAGACTCCATGAGCCCAGCCAAGCTAGCAAACGTGCATGTGTCCTCCATTTCTGTGATACTGTGCCTGATACTGAACTGTGAAGAATAATGTGTAGTAAGAGAGAGACAGAAGTAGGTTGATATAGGTGAATGAGTGAGTGTAAGAGAGAGGGAACGCATACATGCACATGTTCATGTGGAGGTACATGTGTCTGAAGGGGCTTTCTGAGGTCCAGAGGTTGGACCACATTCAATGGAGTTTTCTGTGTTATTTCAGTGTCACATAGAATACCTTCCTGGAAGGGTTCGGTAAGCTTTTAATGATACCTTGAAACAAGAGTCAAACAAAATTTAAAAAAAAACAAAGTCTGTAGTGAGGCATTATTAAAACTCAGACTTCACTGGCCTGGGTTCCCACGATATCTGCAGTATCTCTTGAACTTAGAGTAAGAGCTACACCACTATAGATTAGCACATGCTGCTTTTTTAACAGTGTGCTCTCTGCTGAGATACAGATTATGACATGTGCATAGTTGCATCGAGGTTTCTGGCTGTTTACTTATAAAATGACTTTATCAAAATAACTTAGCTACTGGAAATGCATGCAGTGAGAATATAGAAATTATGGCCAAGATTTTCAAGCGACTAATGGTTCCTGGATGTTTTGTTTTTTGGTTCACATTTTGGGAGACCTTAAACAGTCTTGATTTTTCAAAAAATGGAACAATTGGGTCACCTTTAAAGCCTTTCAGAATGGGCATGTAACTGAGAGCGCTCCAAGCTAGTCATTTCTTAAAATCATGCCCACACATTTAGAGTGTGTGGTATACTGTGAAGTGTTATGTATTATGTGTATTCTCACAGTATGGCTCCAGTCCTTGACTGGAGCACTAAGCCTTATGGCTGCAGTTAGAATGTGTCACTTCATGAAACGTTCCTTTTTCAAGGCCTTACACAAATCACCCTTCAATTAGGTTTCCACTCTCCTCTTCCCCTGCTCTTTCCAGCTGTTTGAGCTTCTTAAACTGAGCTCCAAATACTATTCCATCTTTTATTTTCTCTTTTGTCTTTTCCTACATGATTCCATGTGCTGGAATCTCTTTCCCTTTCCATGTCGCTGGTCAATCTTCCTTCCTAAAATGTATTTTTTCTGCAAAGCTTTCCAGTGACAATCATTTTTTTTAAGCATTGTTTCTAGTTATCATCTTTTGGCATATTACCATGGTCAACATTAAAATGACAGCTTTTACCCACATTTAGGGGCCAGCGATACTGAAGATTCTGCATTGTATCTCATTATATGCCACTTCAAAAACCACTGCCTGGCATCTTTGGGTAAACATTGAACTTTAATGGCAACAATTTGCACATGTTGGAAATGCATTGCCTAGGTCAGATTTAGATTGGAAATTAATTAATATAAAGTGTCTGCTTTCCTCTGTCTCTCCAGATCTGAGCCTGCTGACAGCACTATATAAATATAAGTTTTTTCCCTGCTTCCATATATGTATTAGCTATTGGCTGTTGTTAAAATCAGGTTTCTGCCTTGGAGGGTCTAATGGCCTGCCGTATTACAGCAAGCCCTGCATTCCTGTAAACTGTAGCTCAGTTTAAGATGCTACCTATCTTTTTTTTTCTTTTTGTTCTCCTGTCTCCCCTCTCTGTCTCTAACGTATTCTTCTTCTGTGCTCACAAGGCCAATTGAGCAGCACTGGGCGGTACCAGCAGAAACTGGCATTTACAGCAATGAGCAGATGCAAAATCAAGTGACATATGTTGCATAAATAGAATATGTAAAAATGTACTAGAAATACTGGAATTTATCTTCACTTGATTAGGGTGCCCTGATTAACCACTCATAGCTGTGCTCGCTGAATGATGGGGTAGTTGTGCCGACACTTTCAACAAAGATGTTAATTGTGATAGTTGTTTAGTGATAATGGCCCCTCCTTCTAGGAACTAAATAGAACTAAACAGGTACCTATACTGAGTTGTCATGAGGCAGTCATTTGAGCTGCTGGCCGGGGGTGAAAAGCTACCCTTACAGAAACTGTTACAGTTGAGGTTGCAGAAGCTCACACAATAAACTCCTGTTTTTAGTCATATGTTTTCAAAACTTTCCTTTTGGGCACAGGTTTTCAAAGCTTGGCCTTTTCCCTTGAGCAGGATGATTTTTTTTTTAATGAGCCAAAATTGTTCCAGAGATTAATTTTTTTTTTTTTACTTTATTAAAAAGAAAAAAAGTTTTTCTAACCGTATTCTTTAAGAGCCCTACAGTTAAAATTACAGAGCTTTGAAAGCAGAAAGGTATGGAGCTCTGTATTCATGAGGAGCAGTACATGGTCTCATTCTGAGGAATGATTTAGGTACCAGCCTTAGACAAGAGAATCATTAATCTGGCAAAGTGCATACCTATGGCCTGATGTATAGAGAAGAGTATGGACATAACTACATTGGGGAAGACTTTGTGCTGAGCTTCTTCCTGGAAAAAGGGAATTGTATAATGTCTTTAAGCCACCACTTTTCCCTTATGATTTGGAGCTACTCAAGCACCAAACTGTCCACTATAACTAAGGCATATGATGGTGACCCAAGCTGGTGTACCAATGGGTGATGTGACACAGTGCACAATCAGTGCTACAGCCCTCTCTGTCCTGTTTCCAGACTGCCCTTGGTGCTGGGACTCATGCGGGAAGCTTGTTAGACTGGTGAGACTTCTGTAACTGGCATGATAGTCCCTCCCCTTATTTTCATTTTGAATTGGGTTAGCCCCCTCTAGGTATGGCTCTAGAACCATCACCTGGAAATCTTAGAAAATATGAGGTGAATAGGCAGCTTGCCAATGGTACGGGCATGAGGATACAGGAAGAGGCATAGGCAGTGGGGGGTCATTCTTTCAGAAGTAAGCCATCTGCTCTCCAGGGCTAGGCACAGCAGTTACACATAAACCAGTGAAAGTGATCAAAAGCTGGTGCAAACCTGTAATACAACAGAAGTTCAGTGCACATAAACCACTTTCAAAATGGCTGAAACCAGTTTAAGACAACCCTAGATGAGTATAGTATCAGACTTAACAGATTTTGGTTAAATTGGTTTATTGAACCTCTGTCCCAAATCCCCTCCAGATTCAAGTTAACTCACAGTCCCCCAGCATGCCAGGATGCTTTGTCTCTCCCTTGAAAACCCCACCTCACAGGGTGGGTAGGCTAGCCCTGGCCCAAGCTATCTGCTTCAATGGGGCAAGGAGGTGTGCTCTAGTGTCCCAGTCGTCTGGCCTGGGCCACTGCAGGGTTGTGGCTGCAATTCCAGACTCAAAAGTGAATGTCTGTTCACTTGCTTATTCGTTCAATCTATGCAGTTGTGGCTAACCTGCGAAGACTGAATTGATTCAGCCTTGGCCTTTTTGGCTGTCTGTACTTAGCCCAGGAGTGAGGCCTCCCTTTTGTGGATTAGCAGAATTTTTTACCCTATGGATCCTGTGAGGTCTTCAGGCAAGAAAATAGGAAGAGAGCAAAGAAAAGGGCCACTATGTGTTATCTGAGTACTGCTGTGTGATTATGTAATTAAAAGACTATAGTTATGGGTGGGGAAAAAGCAGAAGAGTTCAACCCTAACTCCAACATTTCCAGACCTGACAATGCCTAGCTGCACATGCTCAGTACTCTCTGACAGTAGTTCTTGCATGTAAACCTGCTATCAGATAGCTGAGCTTACTCAAATTTGTACATGCAAGAGGTTTAGAAATATATTTGACAAAACAAGGCTTTGCCATTGGGACAGAACCAATAGGAGTTCTTTCTTTTTTTGTGTGGTTACCAACAACTTCAAAAGAAACAGTGGGTTTTTAATATTGGGTGCATCAAACTTATCATGACATGTTCAACCTTTAAAAAAATGAATGATCTATTTAAAAGGTTGGATGTCTTACACTTGTATCAGAACCAGAAATTTAGGGGGAAAAAAAATCAGGGATTACCTCAAAGACAGAAATGAGAAAAAACAGTGCGAAAAAAAGAGTGATTGGAATGGTTGGTGTAAATAAAACTCTACATAATTGATACTAACCTTCTACCAACGGGGGATCTTTGGAGGCGAGGCACAAGTGAAGGTGGGGCTGAAGGGATAGTCTGCTCCTAAAGCTCTTTGAGTTGGCAGGCAAGGGTTCAGCATTGCCTCCATGTAAAAGAGGGAGTCTGGAAGCAGCAGGAATTATTTATATAAAATGTGCTCCTCAGCAAACACATAGCAAAGTTCCAGCTTAATATTAGTGGTCCAGAGTTTGGGGCAATTGGGCAGCAGGGAGGCGAAATGGCTGTCAGAGAGGTATGCTGCCTACTGGGACCTGAGGCCAGGTTAGGGTTCTGGTCTGAGTGAGGATTTCTGCTGGGTACATCTTTGTCACTTGACTTGAACTCCTGCTCACTCTGCTGTTGTGCAGTAGAGAAAGAGAAAGTGCACGGGACAAGAGCCAGGCACAGCCTGTTCAGGAGACAAGAGCTGTTCCATGCCCAGGTGCCTTCTTATGGAAAATCGCATAGAATTTAATAGGGATGAACCCAGTGGGATTTTATAGACATTGCTCTAAAAACTGATTGACTTTAATAGAGAATGAGATTGCTTACACAGGCTTTTAAAACCCTCCTATAAACTGCTACAGCAGTTGTCATAAGGTTAAGTCTCCAGTTGTGCCTGAAACAAGTGACTGAGGGGCCTGTGATGGCAGCATGGGAGCTGTGCATGGTGCAGAAAAGGCTGCCTTTTCCCAGTGAAGGAGTAACTAGGGAGTGGGGAGGTGTGGTGTGAATCTCCATAGCTGTCTGCAGGCAACTGAGAGCCCAGAGTGAAGGATGCTAGTGGACCTTGCTAGGAAGAGCTTTGGAAAAGTCAAAAGAACCATGTTGGACTTGGCAATAGCCAGGTGGTGGCAGGAACAGTAAAGGAACTGCTTGTGTCCTAGAGTACCAAGGGAACTGTTTCTTTTTTGTGTGACCTTCATATGCTAGATGCCTTGTGGGGGATGTTCTTTGAAAGGATCTGCGTGTGGGAGCATTGAGGAGTCATTTCAGGACTGAATCCTCTAGCGCTCAGAGAATGCTACAGTAAAAAAATACTAACAGAAAAGTGATCACTGCCTGAATCCTATAACACTTTTTCTTAAGGGCTGGCCAAAGGATGAAAGAGTGTGCATGCTTGGTGGGGTAGGGAAACTGGAACCCTAAGGCTCCCTGCCCACTGGAGGTTGGAAATGTCATCTTTTCTGCAGCATTTGTTCTAAAGAAAGATATGGAGGTGAGGGGAGGCTCATTCTTGACGTTCCTCTTTCACGGGTATGATTTTTCTCCCTGCTACTGAGTACAGAAGAGGGGGCAGACAGGGAGGGAAAGAGGCTGGTCTCCCTGTTTTATCAATCTGTTAAACAGTGACCCTCATGCTTGGGGTAAGAAGAGTAAGGATGCCCCAGGTAAAAGGGGCATCAAGGAGGAACATCAAAGGAGGGATAAAAGAAAACAGGAAGCCCTATTTTTGAGAAGTCATTGGAGAATGGGTGGGACACGAGCAAAAAGCAGTGGAAGGGAGGAGACTGCTGGACAACAAAGCAGCTGTCATCCTACTCCAGCTCTTCTCTCAAATTCCTGAAATGGGGGCACACACCCAGCAATGCAGACTAGTAGAAAAAAGGGGAGGGATCACTAGTTTTTCATAGCTTTCAAGAAGACAACAATAATAGAGGGAGCCAGAGTCTGCTGTGGGAAAGAGCAGCCCTGGCCTGAACTGGGGGCTTCAGGTAGCTCAGATGAGCAAGCAAACCCTAGATAATCAATCCTTGCCCTGAGCACAGTTTCATGTGTATTCTTGCAGTGTTGTCCGTGGGTTTCAGACTGTGGTGGGGGTTGGGATGATGAAACAGAAATGAAATGTTAGCCAGTATAACTCAGTCTGATGACGACACCTTTGTGGGCAGGCCACGCTGCTCCTGCTATGTTCAGTAAACCTTCCTGGCTCTCTGGGAAGCTCAAGTGGGGACATGATGCTGAACACAGATAGGAACGAAGGAGAGATTCGTACCAGCTTCTGAGTCTTAAAAAAAATTTCCAGCTGCTGCTCCCATGGCATGCTTGATTGAAAGGGAGGTGCATCTATACCAATGCCTCTCCCCCCAAATCTGCCCCTGTACCCCCCTGTAGCAGTTGCTGCTGAGGTGAGCACAATTGGGTTCTTTAAGCCCTTGGGGCATATAAAACTAAGCACCCTGACCAAGGTCTCCTCTTTCCCCAACTCTGGCACTGAGCAATATAGAGTATAGAGCACAGTATAGAGCATATAGTGTACAGGAAGAAATTTCCCTTGAGTCACTGCAAAAAGGCATGCTCTCATCATGAAGCTGTAATGCATCGTGTATGTTTGAAAGAGACTCAATATCAATTTTCTTCAGGTAAGATAATTCTGATGTTATTTAAGACACATCAAACCTGTCATTAAAATCCCTGTATCACTAAAACTAACTGGCATATTTAAATTCAGGAATGACTTCTCTGTTCCTTTCAACTCGGATGCAGCCTGAAATTGGAAGAGTAGCTGCTATTCATATCTTTCATACACTTGTGTTTCTTGGGTTCTGTCTGACTACTTCTGCGACTCATACTACTGTGTCCATCTGCCATGGATAATATGCATCGTTGGGCTGTGCTAATCCATTATACTGTGTTGTCTAATTACTCCCTTTATTATGCATAAGAAATGTAAAATATTTATTTTGTTTTGTAACAACATAAAAATACAACTCCTGTTATTTGTCTGTTGGTCTAGGAATCCTTCTTTGTGGCATTTATGCTATTATGTTTGGATAAATATTTGGGGGTTTACTAGAGCTAGTTTATTTCATCCAGATTTGATACAAAAAAGAGAGTTTTTAGCCTTTCAGTTAGGAAACACTTCTCAACTCTTTTAGTTGGTGTGGTAAAGGCAGATGAGAGACAACGAAGCCAGCAGTCTATATTTCAATTAACGTAGGTGATGCTCTAGGACAGTGGGCCAAATCTGACCTCCAAAGTGACTGGATTGTCCCATGGCATGGGGAATCAATAGCAAGCAGCTTGTCCCTTCATGTCCTCTAACGGACCCTGTACGGTGCCACTGATCCTCTCCACAGATCTCTCTGCTCGCTTCCTCCTCCCTCCCCTATGGCTGGTGCTATTTACCTCTCTTCCCCGCCCCCTTTGACACTGACAGCCATCTCTGTCTCCCCTCTTGCCTTCCCTGTCTGGAAGAAGAGTGGTGGCAAGCACCTGGCTTACCACTCTGAAAATTTGAGCACCACTTCCCTAGGATGTGATCATAAAGTTATTGTAAGGTACTGGTAAAAGTGTACTTCTAGTATGGATTCCTTTGAATTCAGAGTATTTCTAGCTTTAACTAAACATGAGTGCATGTTTCAGGTGTTTTGGTTGTAGCCGTATTGGTCTAAAATTTCATCTCAGACATATAAAGTCCTTCTCTTAGTCTGAGATGCAATTACCTTTCCATTTGAACTCCTGTGTCTGTAGGTAGGTCCTCAATAAAATCTAGCAATTGGTAGATTTCTGCAGCAATTTCTGTAGATAGAAGTGAATGGCAAAGCTAGAAAGAATATAGATAGAAACTAAATGTTGCATTGCTTGTCCCAACACAGAAGTAATAATAGTTAGATCTTAGGATCTGCATGTCTCAAAATGCTGTTCAAAGAAGTAAGTATCACCCTTACAGCTAGGGAGACTGAGGCACGAAGAAGTGAAGTGATCTGCAGGAAGAAACAGCAAGAAGCTACTGGCAGAACTAGGATTAGAACTCTGAGGCATCATTTGACATCCTAAGGGTCAGAGCATGTTGCATTTCTAAACTTATTAAACTTTCCAAACTGCTTTTAAAGAGCTAACTACTAAAATTCTCGTTGGCTTGTTCTTTATCAGCACAGTCTGACATCCACTTTTCTGTGACATCACAGGTATCATAGGGTAATGGAACCCATAGTAGCTGTGACGTCATAAAACGAGGCAGGCTGTGAATATGTTTGACAAACCAGCAAGTGCCAGAGGAGTGGGGGAGAATAAAAGTTTCCAAAGATAACATTTTGAGCTAAATGCCTTTGATTTTGTTAACTGAGTCCTCCTCTAAGCACTTTCGCTGTTAGCTATATTTTCATGTTAGCTTTGCAGTTCACCTTTAAACTTCCATGGTGCCAGAATGAGAATTAGAATGGATATCAGGGAAGTTGTAAAAGTTGCACCCCTGACAATGAAGGAAAGAAGAATAAAGGGGTATGACTGGCTGAAATGAATGTCATATGTATTCTCCTTTTAAAAAATATTCAAAGTGTTCATACCTCAAGGACATAATTTAAATGTTCATTTTAGCTTTCCAGTCACCTTTAAAAAAGACAGTGGCATAGCACTGCTGCCTCATTTAGATTACAGAATAATCTAAAATCTCCTGTACTTCTTGGCATAGGGGACTTTGTCTTTAGAAATTCAGATTTTGTAAGACTACAGGAAGATGTTTTCACTGCATCTTAGAACCCCTAAAACTGTATGTGTTCATTTCAAAGCGAGTGAATTAAGGAGAGGATACTTCTACCAAAGAAGAACAATTGAATTCAAATATACCTGGCTGAGAAATAAACTGCAAGTCCTTCAATCCTTCTTTTGGACTTATTAGCTTGTAGGTTATATGTGTTTCCTGAAACTTCGTACTGCAGAAGTCTGCTTCCCAGAGTCCTGTTAGAATCAGAAAGGCTGTGCTGTAATTTCACTTTGTTGCATACCACTGCAGCAAAACAGGCCAAACAAAGCTGAGCTGAGTCAGAAAAGTACAGCGCATAAAGTGTTCCTGTGACCTGGTGACTAGAGACAACAGGTCACAGTCATCTGGGGACAAAACGCAAAAGAGAAGAGAGAGATCACGGTGCACAGATTCTAAAGGGATCTCCCAGAACAGCACCTAAAAAAAAAAATCATTGTATGAGTTCAGGAGCCTCTCCATTTCAAGGATCACACCCACCACTTGTGCATTATGTATGCGATGTAGTGTATGCAAACACAAATGGCATCACTGGAAAAGAATGTAAACTTTGATTTAAAAAAAAAATACTGTTTGCTGCTTTTCTTACTTTGCTCCGCAGTTCCTTTCTTTGGAGCTTTTTATGTGAGCATATATTTTCCTAGGACAAAATAATACTTTTCTCTTTATTCTTACTGATTACAGTATGCCACTTAGACTGGGTTTTCTTCTGCTGCCCTCTGCACCAACATATGGGGGTGGCACTAGCCTGGAAAATAAATGAATGCAAAATGGAATTATAAATGAAAATAATAAAAATAATAATAATACAAAGAATAAATAAGCCTGGTGAAAAATGGAGTATTAATTCAAGCTGTGTCCTACATACCAATAATAAATGACCCAGTACTGAGGAAAGCAGGTTGCTAAATTAAAACTAATGTGGGAGGTGTTCATTCCCTCCCCCCCACCCCTGCCTTCATCACAGCTGCATGGATCCATGTTGGGGGCTTGGTTGTCTCCCCTCCCTCTCTTCAATCTACCTAGCCAGAGACTTCTACCCGTTTGACAGCTACCGCAAGCCCAAACTGACAGCTCTTCAAAATCTGCTGAAGAAACCCAGAATTAATTAAGTCATTGCTGGACTGTAATTTCCTTGAGAAGTAAAAAATTCTCACACAAGAAAAGGTTACAGAGACCTTTTCTGTGTCAAAATTACCATGCTGCATGAATATTAATGCTCTTAATGAAGACAACCTTTGCTTCATCAAGAAGGTTCTGGAGCAGGTGCCAAGCCTGAAGTCTCACTCTGTGGATTTTCTAGTCTATGAAAGTAGGCACAATGCAATTTTTCCATTAAAATCAACATTTCCCACATGATCACTTTTCTTTTTTTGCTTTACAGATAGGAGGAAAGGAGGTGTGGGGGGTGTGGGGGGGGAATCTCTTTGCTTTGAAATCAAACATTTAAAGGTTTTGTTCAACACATTAGTCAGTGTTGATGCTGGTGGGGTGGAGGGGAGAATCTGGCTTATTTATACAGATCTCACACATGCTTCCATAGATCGTAGCAGCGTTCATGCCTAGTATTGCCCCAGGGTGCGGCCGGACACATTAGTCCGTAAAGGGTTGTGATGAAATCAACTATTTAGGATCTGAAGGACAAATCCAGCCTTCCCCCTCTGAAGCTGAGGGAATTCAGCTGTACAAGGGAAAGGCTGCATGTGGGGTGCTTCGCACTGCACAAAGCCACAAGCATAGCAGTTGTTGAACAGCTGCTACCGGTCCCTTTTTTTTACCTGTTTGTCAGGGTTGCTTCTTAAGCAGGTTGCTCCAGGGCTGGGATGCCTGGGAGCTGTGGGGAGAAGTCGGGGAGAAGAGAAAAGGGAAGGTTTCTTGTTCAGTGTCTGGCCCTGGCCAGTGAGTTTAGCATTTGCTTCGTTACAAACAACCCATATTTTCCCTTCCACCCCATGCTTCAATCTGCCTCATCCAGCTGCAGAGGACTGGGACTCCCATTAGTGTCTGTCAGGGATGACTCTTAAGCAGCCAGAAAGCATTTGTCTAGTGTAGTAAGGTGCTCTTTCCCCAGAACTCAACATGTTGCTGCTGGTTTGGAGGGTGAAAGGGCATGGATAGACTTCAAACCAAGTCTTGCAAGTAGGGACAACAGCAGAACAACAGGTTTTAGTCACCTGGGGTTATTCATGTTATTTCATAGTCATATTTGGAATTCTTCATAGTGCTTTAATGCATTATTCCCAGAGTACTTTGTAAGAGTAAGCAAATACTATCTTGATTTTTATAGGTGGGAGAAACTGAGGCAACAAGATCCAGGGCCTTCCCTGCTGGTCACGCCAAAGAGCCGGTGTATGCCTAAACTGCAAATGCAGTGAAATGGAGGGATGCGCAAGTTTTTGCTAAACAAGCTGGACTGGATACTGGAAACAGTAGAGCAACAGTATCGTAGAGGTTCAGGAAGCTGAGAAGCATGATATATTAACCCAAGTCATTTAGAACTAGTTGGAGTGACTTTGACCTGACTTACCCTGACGTGAAGACATCTGTATTCTGTTGTAAGTTCAGTTTGTCTCAAAACCGCTCTACCAGGTATTTTTCTACTGCTTGTTAGGCTTGACCTCATGGCTGCTACCTCAAGCCTATACTTAGGACCATCCACACTGAACCCCTGAACACAGTCCAGCCTGACCCTAAAAGCTTTACTCTATTCCAAGGCCTGTAGCTGAATCTGCTGCTAGCCCAGTCTTCCCTGCAGTGTGTTTGGCATGAGTCAGGTGCTGCAAGCATGGGATATGTCCCAGGGGCAATGCCACAACTTCCTGTTCCTGATTTCCAGCTTTGGCACCCCACTTCCTGTCTCTACTGAAGCACAGTGTGAACTGCTTTAGTGTGGGCTGGAAGGTAAGATATGGATGGAGCAAGACAAATCATGTGGATTGGGTTGGTTGAAAGCGATCTTTGGGGTTAATTCCTAAATATAAATGCTGTAAAGCAGTGGACTCCAACCTTTTTATGGTGAAGATCACTTTTTGCAAGTAAAGGGCACCCCAGGATCTATCACACCCCCCCACCCTGCCCTGTCCCATGCACCCCTAGACCATGGAGTGTCCCAGACTCGGCCAGGTCTGGAAGTCTCCGCAGTCTAGGGGCACATGGGGGGCAGCTCCCACTGCCGGGCACAGCTCAGCTGAGGCCCAGGGGGCTCATGCCTCCTCACCTGTGCTCCGGGAGGAGGCTGCTGCTGCTGTGGGATGCCCACTGTGCCTGGAGCACAAGGTGGGGAAGGGCACAGGCCCTTGAGGCCCCCATCGGGCTGCGCCCAACAGTGGGAGCTCCCCCCCGCCCATGCGCCCCTAGCCTGAAGAGAGTCCTAGACCCAATAGTTGCTCTAGCAAGGTTTGGGATCCAGATCCTTGTTTGGAGCAAGAGACTAAGTTTGAAACTTTTCAGAACTCATTCACTGATAAATGAAAACATAAGTTTCTTTGATTAGTTTCAGGAAAGAATCTGCACTAGAAAAGCAACAGAAAATGAAGGCGTTCAGTCAGCACTCTTTGTGTACCTGAAACTCTAATGGAAACCCATGAGCATGCTGGGAATTCATGTTTACCAGCAAATTACTAGACCACAGCTGTGAAAATAAATATGTAAATTACTATATTTTCTTGCATATAACACACCCTGAAATATAATGTACACCTTGCTTTTGAAAGGCAGCATGAAGAAAATAAGATTTTTTTCTGGTAAGGAACTAGGTAGCAGCAACTACGGAGCCAAAGCGTCTTCTGCACGCCAGATGGGATCCATGGATTGATAATGGATGCTGGGTCTGACACCATGTGCTAGGCCTGGGGCAGTGTGCTGGGTCTAATCCCATTTGCTGGATCCAGACATGGACCCACCCTGTATGCTGGTCTGATCTGACATGTAGGGCCATATCATGCAGCCAGCCTTTAGCATTCCAACAGGAAGCTAATAACATAAAATAAAATAAAGTGAGGCACAAGAAATAATAGAGAAATGGCCAGGAAAGGAGAGAGGCAGTTGCTATGGAGGAAAAAGGAGAACAGTTAAAAGCCATTTCCTTTTCCCTCTTCACAAAAGGAGAAAATTATATAAAAATTGGCTATTAATTTAGAATTTAGATATCTTTTAGTTTTACTTATTAGTCATTCATGATCTAATAATGGCTGTGGCTAACTTATAAAAAAATAAATCCGATTATTTTCTGGTGGGACATGTAATACCCTATATATATTAAAAAGGTAAGCAGTGATATATATTTATGGGTACTGATGTAATAGCTACTAGATTTATAATGCAGAGAAGAAACATAATTTTATTAGAAAGAGCAATAGTTCACAATCCTATTATTGTTTATTGCTGACGTCAGTGCCAAACTATAATAAGAATCATGTAACAACTAGAAATAATAAAAAATAAATGTCATTTACATTTGCAAGAAAATGGATCCTTTAAAACAAAATACTGATTTAAAAATCAACTCTTAGCTAGCTGGGAACATCTTGCACTCACTACTGTTGTGGTGGCAGTAGCATTTAGGACCCAGTGCTTTAATGTGAAATGTGCTGAGTCCACCCGACTCAGCAGGTTGATAGTGCTCCGCACAGCCCAGAACCAGGCCCACATCTTTCCTATTAATATTACAACTATTATTTTCCTAGACTTAACTGTACTGAAAGCTGGAGGGACCTTAAGTTGTCTGATCTGACTTTGTGTATATCACAGATTCTTATATTTCACCCAGGTATCCTACATCGGCCCCAAAGACTTCATTAGTTTCATAAGATGAATATTTCAGTCTTAAAAAACCTAAAATGTATGCTATAGGCAGCAAACAGGAGCAAACAAAGCACCACCACTACCAGAAGCTGCAAGTAACAGATTCAATAAGATATTCTCGAATCATCCCAGCAGGCAAACCATGCAGGGAAGTTCCAATCGTCCCAGGTTCCTGCCATTCTGATCCGAGAAAAGACTTCTAACTGATCTCATCAGTTTGATACCTGACCTAGGTACACTAGCACCTCTTAGGATTCTTTTACCTTTCTCAGAGGGCTTCCTTTCCTCATTCAGGGTCCTGTCTCCAACTATGACTGGTCTCTGCTGCATTAGAAGGGCACAACCACTTCCAAGAACTACACTGCAAAGGCATAACTGACAGTTTTGGGCAGAGATATTGTCATGTGCCAGAGAGCGGGGACATGGTGTTGAGTGCTGGAGAGGAGGGAGGTGGGACTAGTGCAGGATGATGCTGGCACCTCCTCTGATTCAGTGCCCGAAGCTGATAACTCTCTCACCTAGTCCTAGTTATGCTATTGCTATGCATCCAGGAGAAACGTTTCTTTCCTGACACATACAGGTCAACTCACCCAAAGCCCTATAGCATAAGGTTTGTTTATACTAGTTGTCTTAATGAAGAAGTGCAAATGTTATAAGAAATGCAGGCAATCCTCTTCTCTTTAGAACGGTGATGAAGGAGGAGATTCAGAAATGTAGACTGAAGAATTTGTCTCAAAAGTTAAATTAAAGTGGATTTTAATCTATTTAGTTGATCCTTTTGGCTTCCCTTATCAATCGCCTATGACTGATCATGCAAATAGCTGTGTTAGTCTGGAGTCAGGCAG
Source organism: Crocodylus porosus (assembly GCF_001723895.1). Classification (NCBI taxonomy): domain Eukaryota; kingdom Metazoa; phylum Chordata; order Crocodylia; family Crocodylidae; genus Crocodylus; species Crocodylus porosus. The sequence continues at coordinate 167,453,646 of NW_017728886.1, read as the reverse complement.
AAGGCAGGGTAGAGATGCACCTTATGTACTAACTAAATCAGAGATGCATAAGCTTTTATGAGCTACAGCTCACTTCATCAGATGCCTTGGAAGGATATGAACAGAGTTGGCCATCAAATAGGCTCTAAATGATGGTTTCATAATTGTTAGAGTCGGAAGGGATCTCAATAGATCATCAAGTCCGACCCCCTGCCCTGGCCAGGAAAGAGCACTGGGGTCATATGACCCCAGCCAGGTGCTTGTCCAGTCTCCTCTTGAAGACCCCCAGGGTAGGGGAGAGTGCCCTTGGAAGCCCATTCTAGATTCTGGCACCCCTTTCTGTAAAGAAGTTCTTCCTGATGTCTAACCTAAATCTCCTCTCTGTCAGTTTGTGGCCATTGTTCCTGGTAATTCCAAGGGGTGCCCTGGTAAACAGAGCATCTCCTATTTCTTGTTGCCCTCTCCCTCCCCCCAATCAATCTGTAAATGGCCACAAGATCCCTTCTCAGCCGTCTCTTGCAGAGGCTGAAGAGATCCATAGGGCCTTACCTGCAGGCCTCTGACCATATGAGTGGCCCTCCTCTGGACGCTCTCAAGGTTATCCACAACCCTCTTGAAGTGCAGTGCCCAGAACTGGACACAGTACTCCAACTGCAGCCTGACCAATGCTGCATAGAGGGGAAGTATCACTTCCTTGGATCTGTTTGTGATGCACCTGCTAATGCATGATAGAGTGCAGTCAGCTTTACTGATTACTTTGTCACATTGATGGCTCATACAGGTTTCCTTCGATTTATGCGGTAGATACATTCCCAGGGAATGATGCATAAATCAAATTTGCATAAAGCAAACCCAGTTTACAATGAAACAGATAGGGATGCGTTCCCATGGGAGTGAGGGTGGGAGGGAGTGAGGCTGGAACTAGGGAAGGGACGGGGAGAGAGGTGCGGCACAGCCCAGTGGCTGCAAGCAGACGGCATCTACTGCTTCCGGGCTGTATCAGGGACAGCACCAGGCTCTTTGCGGTGCGCAGAGTGAGCAGCAGCCCCACTCACCTCACTTCTCCCCACTCAATCCACAGCTCCTGTTCTCCCCACTCACCACAGCCCCTGCTGCAGCAGCCCCAGGTGTGGCCGACACCAGCTGCCTACAGCCATTGGGCTGCACTGTGCCCCAACCCCCGGCACGGCGTGGTGCAGCTCAGTGGCTCCAAGCAGGCGGTGTCCGCTGCTCCTAGGGTGGCAGAAGGGGCAGGCAGCAGCCTGCAGTGGGATGAGAGTAGGCTGGGGATGGCTGGGGCCAATGGCAGCATCAGGTTCTTCCTGGTGGTTGGCAGTGGTGCTGGGATGGCAGGTTGTGGGGGGCTATGGCAAATTTTGGGGTGGCAGCAGACCCCCTCCCATTGCCACAGCCCATCCCAAGTGCCAGGAAGAGCTTGGTGCCGCTGCTGGCCCCAGCCTGCGTGGCCATTGGCCCAAGCAGCAGATGCCACCTGCTTGCAGCCTCTGGCCTACACCATGCTGAGGGGTTCAGGGCATGGTGCCCGAGAAGAATTGGAGCCCTAGGGGGTTTGGGGCATGATACAGCCCAGCGGCTGCAAGCCGCTGGCATTGGCTACTCCCAGAGCAGCTGCAGCAAACTCACAGATGTACCTGCCTGGGGGAAGGGGGAGCGCAACTATGTCCATCGCATAACAGCAAATTTTCCTCACATATAACAAACTTAAGGTATAAAAAGGGTCATTGCATAAGAGCAAATTTGCATAAATCATACCTGCATAAACTGAGGGAAACCTGTATTCATCTTGGAGTCAACTATGACTCCGAGATCCCTTTCTGCCACTATGCTGCTGAGAAGGCCATCCCCTAGCCTATAAGTGTGTTGGTGATCCCCTAGTCTGTCATCTACTCTGGTAAATTATTCCAACAGCCAGTCATCCATGCTAATAGGAAATTGTATCTTGTTTCCAAGGTGAATTTGTCTCAACTCAACTTCCAGCCATTGTACCTTCTTATGACCTTGCCAGCAAAGTTCAATCCGCACCCCCACCCCCAAACACTTTCTCTATTTGTATGTACTTGTATACAGAGATCAAGTTACTTCTAAGCATGAGTGACACATGTCTCTGGGCAGCTGGGGAGGGGGCGTGGCAGTGGTAGCGGGAGTGTGGCAGCGGTAAGTAGGGAGCTCCCGCAGATGCTGCTGGCATTGTTGGTGGTGGGGTGGGTGGCGAGTGCCAACCTACAGAGCGACCACCTACAGATGCTGCTGGCATTGTCAGTGGTGGCCAGCAGCGATCGCTGACCACCCACAGATGCTGCCAGTGGTGTGGGTGGCGAGGGGGGGAGGGTGGTGAGTGGCGACCACCCACAGGTGCCGCCAACGATGTCGGAAACACCTTTTCATATGGGGTGCATCACCATGCTCAACGGGTGCACCTGTGTGCATCCCCTTCATGTCGTCAATGCGTCTCAGTCTTCTCTTTGATTAAATAAATTAAGCTCCTTAGGCCTCACTAATAAGCCTTGTTTTCCAACTCCTGGATCACTTTGGTGGCCCCCTGTTAAACTTATAGTAGTATTTCCACATCCTTCTTATAAAGTGGATGCCAAAACTGGACACAATAATAGCAGTCTTACCAATGCTAGCCATAGGCACAAAGTCACTAATTAACTTCCACTTTATATATTTCATTTTATATACCCTTTTAGCCATAGTGTTGTACTGAGAGTTCATGATGAGGCAGTTACTCAGGCTAACTGCAATCTTTCTCTGAGTCACTTCTTTCCAAAAAGTCCCCATCCTGTAGGTGTAGCTCATGCTCTTTATCCTCAGATGCATTACTCTATATTTGGCTATACTAAAAATTGCCTGCTAGACCTAGACTGTTTAACCAAAAGATGCATCAACCCAGCTTCCTCATTATTTATGACCTCACCAAGCTTTGTGTCATCTGCAGACTTTGCCATCAAAGTTTTTACATCATCATTCAGATTGGTAAAAAATATTAAACAGCAGTGAACCAAGAACTGATATATGGGAGGCCCTGCTGGAAAGATTCCCACTCTTTGATGTCTCCCTATTCAGAGCTATCTTTTGATATCTGTCCCTGAGCCAGTTTTTAAACTATATAATCTGTGCTTTTTTACTTCCCTCTCATGTAAATGCTTTTATCAAAAGGCCATGTCGTACTATGTCAAACACCCTGGAGACCTCCAAACATACTACATCAAAACTATATACTAAAGTTGCCTTTTTTGACCAGATCTGTAATCCTGTCAAAATTAGACAACAGGCCTGTCTACACCATCAAAGTATCACTGCACATAAGCCTGGATTGCCCAGTCCACATGCACTGTCCCTGGAAATGGACATACTGTAGCCGTCTTAGTGTACCATTCAGTGCATATCAATAAGAACATCTATGAGAGAGATTTTTTATATGTGCCATGACATTACATTTGTTCATGGTGCAGTGCGTATGGGATGGGTATGCCATGTTTCAACATGGTCTTTCATGGCATTGACAAGTCTCAAAGATTCGTGTTACAGGCCCTACCTTCCATTAAACCAGTGTGGACTAGCATTAATTATATTTTTAGCCTCTAATTCTTTGTTAATATTTTCCCAACTTAACCACTGTATTACTTTGCTTGGGACTGAGATGAGGCTGACTAGTTTATCATATTTTGTATCCTTTATGAATCTTAGAACAATAGTTGCAGTCCTTTAATCCATTGGAATGTATCCAGTTTTGCAACATTTATGAAAAATTAGCCTCCAGAAGACTCCTCACCTATTTCCTTTAAAGCCCTGGGTCTAAGTTATTCAGGCTTCCTTATTTGAAAACACTTAATTTAGCAAGGGGATGCTTCACATCTTCTGAACATCACTTTATGCTTCATTCTGAATATAGCATAGAAATATCTATATATTTTTTAAACCTTGTCTTATCTTTCATAGATTTTTAGGGTCGGAAGGGACCTATTAGATCATCGAGTCCAGCCCCCTGCCCTGGGCAGAAAAGAGCTCTGGGGTCAAGTAACCCCAGCCAGGTACTTGTCTAATATCCTTTTAAACACCTCCAAAGGTGGCAAAAGCACCACCTCCCTTGGAAGCCCATTCCATATTTTGGCAACCCTCACCATAAAGAATTTCATTCTGTTGGCCAGGGATTTCTCTTTCCTTTGGATTCCCTTATCAATTGCATATATATTTTTAGCTTGTAACTTGCATTCATTATGATTGACTTCCCCTTTTTCCCCCTTTGTTCATAAAGATTTTTTTTTTAAGTTTTATCACCACAGATATTCAGAGAAAGAAGTTAATCCTGTTCTCTGATACTAGGTGTTCTATAACATGGCACAAGTGTGCTATCTTCAGTATTAGTAATTAGAGTTCTCATTCATAAACCTCCAAAATCCTGTGATTTTTAGTTGTCTGTGACTATAAACAGGAGATGGTGTCTTTGTTGTAAAGTGCACCACTCTGCCCCTTCTTCTCATTCTCTCCTTACAGAACAAGTTGTAACCATCCATTTTAGCATTCCATAATACTCTTCAGGTTTCAGCTAAAACAAAAAGGTAAAAAACTCTTACTTTTTCCTCAGATAGAAGTATCTCCATCTCCTTTTAATTACCCATGTTCCTAGCATTAGTATATAAAATGTGTTCTTTATATGCCACTTTGTGCTTGAATTTGCCATATGTAGCTTGCCATTTCAGAGGAAAGAAATAATTCAAATCCAGTCCAGCTGCTAAGAGCCGTGGAAGGACATGATTAGCAGATGGTTTTTCTTAAAAATACTAAGGGTTGGGAAAACATAGGGCATTTGGGAGGATAGGACTTAAACACAACCTTTACAAAATTGGGTGTTTAAGTACCTGAATCCATGTTTAGGAAACTAAACTAAGTGTTTCATATTAAACTTCCATATCAAAGGTGGTGGATGTTACTAGATTTTTGAAGATTTGGGCTTGACCAAGACCATATGCTGAGTCAAAGCCAGGAGCAGAATGATGTTCCCTTAATACCTGTAAACTGATTGTTCTTGCTTTCTGTATTAAAATTCACAAGTAGCTAATACAGGCTTAGGAGTTAGAGATTTTTCAAATGTCTATGTTACAAGGTGATATTATGTCCTATAAAGATGCACACATTGTTATGGGACATGGTGTCACACTTAAAATTCTAAGTTTTTTAAGCTATTTTTGGTTGCTATATTGCAGCAAAACATATTCTGAACTAACTAGATTTGCTATTCTACCTGCAGAACAAAGAGAAAAATTTATGGAAGATCAAACAAATAAAACTACATTGAGCAACGCAATAAGTGCTGTCAATTTAGTGAGGAATTTAAAACACTGTATTTGGTGTCTGTGCTTTTCTATTGGTATCCAAGTACCATAACTAATAAACTGCACCTAAATTGCAGATATTAAAAAGCTTCATTTTTCTTGGAGTTCTGGGGATATTTACAAATCACTTGAGCTTTATTTCTGTGGTTTATATATTGTCATATGTTCTTATCAAAACTCTTCCATAAAACTACAGAATTAAAGTACAAATGATGGGTAATTTAGTAGGGCTTGATATAATCTCTTTGCCTGAAATGGTTTCCAAATCACTAGATGACCAATTACTCATAGCTTTCCAGTATTGTAACTAGGCCAGGGTGAATTTTTTCAGAGGAATATTTATGGGCTAAAGACTGCAGTTTGGGTCAACCAAAAATAATAATGAAGTATGCGCCTGCAAGAAAAGAAAAAATGAAGGAAACAAAAAAAAGAAAGAAAACGATTTACTTTTGGTGAAATAATGTTTGAGCTAAATTTAATTAAAAAAACAGTAAAAATGCCTCAGATCTATATCTTTTGTTTATCCCATTTCTTTTCTGAGAGAAATCTAAAAATGTTCATTTTCAGTCAGTCTGAAATGATTCGTTTAATATATTTTTTAGGCACCACTAAAATATCAGCTCTTCACACATCTCTGACTGATGCAGTCGCATATTGCTGTAACTTTTAAATCACAGTACTTTCCAAATACTCTGAAATAGCAACTATGAAGGAAATGTGAGTTTTCAGGCAATTGATTTGAGATGGTCCTAAACTCTGTAGACTCTCAATGCCCCTGAAATTTGTGGCATGAAGGTCAAGATGGTGCTTGGGATTTGATTTTCAGTTGAAGTGTTGCAGCAAGTCCTTAGCACTATAAGAGTCCTGATCCACCATGTTTTAGCTTCACATTCCCCTCAGTTTTGTGAGGTTTAAAATCTGGATCAGAATTTACACCTTGGGCCTGCATAGAGTATGTTGTTAATTGAGGATTTGATCTTGTGATGTGTGCGGAGACCTCCTTAGCACTTTGCATTACAACTTTGTAACCTGGTAGGATTGGGCTTTAATTGATCTCCACTAAGGTTTGATTTTTCATTAGCGTGAGATCTTTTCTAACCTGGTAAAGATCTTGCCCCTGAGTTATAAATCAGGCTTGAATTTTCAAAAATGTTTAGATACCCAAATTCCACTGAAATTAAATAAGAATTGGACTTCTACTTCTCTTTAGGCCTTTGATAATCCCAGTCTTAATCAATAGGTTTGTATATGGTACAGCATCTTGTCTTGCAGGTTCTACAGATGCCACTTTGTTCCACCTAAACTGCTTGTGAGACAGCAGTCTTATCAGATAAGACGTAGCACAGCCTTACATATTTATGTATATTTGAACTCTTGCCCTCAGTACTGTACTGTGGGTCATATATCTGCCCCAAGACCACCTTATTAATTTTCTACTACTCTTCGGTGTATGTTGGTTATGATGATTCAAACTGCACCAGGTTTGATAGGAACATTTTCCTTTTTTCTCTTTGATCTTCCTATTTAACTCTTTACATGCCGAAAAGGGATAATTCATGTTTTCCAAGGGATACAACGCAGCAGTAGCCCTATCGGAAATTAGGACAAAACAAGGAGCCCTATAAAACAGTGCGTTTCCTCCTGTATGCTACTCTAATATTTTTCTTATTTTTTTACTTTGCTAAGTAGAAAGTAGCCCCCAACCCCAGTGTTTGGGTGTCTATAAAAAACTAATCTGACAAATTCAAATTACAGAAATATTCTGAAATAATTTAATCAGTGGGGGAAAAAATTAAGACACAGTATTAACTCTTGTATCTAGAAGACTGTTAGCAACCATTTATTTGAAGGCTTTGTGTATCTTATTTTGTGCTTCTATTACTAGTAAGAAGCTGCTGCATGATGCTCAACATAAAATCTGACTTTCATATGTCTGTCCTGCATCTATCTGTTTAATTGTCCTACCTAATGCATATTTATTTCAGAGTTTTTCATTTGCTGCCCTGCCTCCCTTTTCTGTCACCAGCACCACTGAGAACTTCTAGTAGAAAAAAAAGAAGACTTCAGTTTGCATATGGGTTTACAGTCAGGCAACTGGATGTGTCAATCTTTGGGAAGCATATGATGACTTCATTGTTTGAAGGAGTGATTGTAGCTCTTTGCCGAGATCCCCTGCTAATGTGCCATCCTGTAAAAAGTGCTAATTTTCAAATCCACATGTCCTTTGCCTTCAATCCAAGGGTAAACATTTGGTCCCACCAACTGTTGTTAGTGATAAAGAGAAATGGACTCAAGCCACAAAATCTGGAGGTGTTTGGACTGGGGGTTTTGGCCCCAACCACTTTTAAATAGGTATTAGGTTTGGAGATGAACTGTGTCAAAGTTTGGGGGTCTTTCACAGTGTCATAACTAGTGGGGTTGGTGCCCTAGGCAGAAGTGGTGCTGCCAGGGACATCTGCAGGAATGGTGGTGGCAGCAGCTGGGCCAGCAGTAGCAGTGGCACATCCCTTTACATGGGCAACAAGAGCTGGTGTCTCAGCGCCTTGTTATGCATTAATTTTAGGTGGTTCCTGGAGCTCTTGACCCCTGGATTGTCCACATTTTAACACATTTTAGTTTTTAAGTACACTTTAAGGGGCTTAAAGTTATGCCACTCCAGGGCAGGTTAGATGTTACCCAGCTTGTGTTCCATTAATGTGTGGCCTCTCCCCACAGATAAGTTGCCCAACTTGCAATCCTCCAGCATCCCAGGATGCAGTGTCCCCTCCCCACCCTCCTGTTCTTAGTGGATAAACTTTCAACCCCTGAACTCTACCATCCAGGGAGCAGTTGTGGCACCAAGACAACTCCCCCTCCTATCCCAGGGCTGTGACCTTCCCACCCCCAGGGGTGCAACCCCATGCAAACAGCCAGCAGCTAGCCAGGTCTTTGGGCATGGACAGGTTCAGGAATGGGATCAATGGGGGTGGATGAGGGGGAACAAGGTAGGGCGCCAGATAGGGTCCCTATGAAGTAGACCTTCCTTCCTGAGGCAGGGGCAGTAGCTCCCCCAAAAGCACCTTCCCTCACTGCTCCCATGTCCCAACCATCCTGGGAAGCATGACCAGCATGCCCCAATCCCAAATCCCAATTTATTAAAATATGAGACCTTCTTTAATTTACTTCCTCTTTATTTTTTTAAGTCCTTTTTCTCTGTTACTTCTTTTTTATTTTATCTTTTAGTGGCTGAAAGCTGACTTCCTTCATTTCACCACTGTAACAGACAGCCCAGGCTCTCTATTACTTTAAGATAAAGGCAGCCCAGCCAGGAAGCACTGCAGGGCAGGCAGAGCGCAGCAGCTACCACTTGCCAGGGCAACAGGGCAAATGGGGCAGTTAGCAGACACCTGCAAGTGGTCAGCTGACCAGATACAGGCAGGGCTGTGGGAGCATATAAACGCAAGGCTGGGGCTGGCAGAGGAGTCTTTCCCTGACAGGTGATGGGGAAAGGAGCGCCTGCCCAGGAGAGACACCCAAGGATGCTTGACTGATTGTTTGCTGCCTACAGGAGTAGTTGTCATGCTCTGGCTGGGCTCTGCCAGCTTTGCCCAGCAACAGGTGCCGTCAGCACTCTCCTCGCGATCCGGGAAAGTCCCTATTCAGCCTGCTACATGGCCCCTGGCCATGTGCTGGGAAAACCCCATCCCCTGAGGAAAAGCCCGTGAACATTTTGGCGGGAAGATTCCACCAATCAGGGTTTGAGATTGGGCTTGTCATCTGGCCTATAAAGACTGGGGCGGAGCTTCCACCCAGGGCTGGCACCAGAGAGATACCACGCGGAGGCCAGAACATCCATCGCTCTTGGTCAGCTAGCAGGAACAGAAGCCGGAGCATGACACTGCTAAGTGGGTAGGCCTGGCCAGCTTCCCATGGCTTCTTCTGTCTCCGAAAATTGTCTGTTTTGCCGATTGGCTTGTTTTGATTCTCGGGAAGTCCAGCGGTTTATTGGTTTCACCCTCACCCAACCCAAGAGCCATTGGTTTACCTCACATCCGTTCCATCGGAATGGGACGGATGCTCGATTATCGATTATCCCCAACCCGAACCAAGATCCAGCGTTTTGTTGTTTTCTTCCCTTCATCTCTTACTGAACCGGGACGGAATCCGCCTGTGCAGCTACATTCACAGGGAGGGGCATGATATTGGGGCCAAGAGCCCAGTGCCAGAAAAGCATGGCCCTAGCGGGCCATGGGCCTGGCGGACAGAGGCCAGGGACCTGGAGAGTGAAGGTGATTAGAGTGAAGCTGGTGCCTCAAAGCCTGGCCTGCCATAGTGGGCCGTGGCAAACCAGCCTAGTGAGATTGAACAGGGCAGAGGCAGGGGAAGCCGAGGCCTCAACAGAGGGAACTACATTATTGTAACACCTGTGAGGCCTGGGGCATGGTGTAGGGGAGGAAAAGAACCAGACAATTTGCCCCTAAGGCTACAGGTGCCCTACAAGGGCTTAGTCAAGATGGGAGTGACCTATTAAGATGGAGGACTGGAATGAGACCCAGGGGAAAACTAATAGGATTGAGGCTCCCTTTGAGGCCTGTTGGTAACCTCCCCTAAACACTTTTTAATAGTAAGATCAAGGCATGGAAGGTGAGTGAATTAGAGGGAGAGGCCATAGAGTTCAAGTCAGACGGGGGTCGCAATTTCACTGAGAGGTGTCATGGCCGCCGCAGGGGTTGGAACCTATTACAACTACCCTTCTGCCACCTCCATTTCCTTTCCACCTCCCAGCTCATTAGCCACCCCATCCCATTAGCTCTGTGCCTCCCTGCTTCATGTTCTTGTCCCCTCTCCTCCTCCAACCCATCTCTCACACCTCTACAGGCAGCAGGGATAGCCTGTCCTAGCTCACCAGCCGTGTAGCAGCAACTCATAGCTGTAGCTCCTAGTCAGCCCTCTAGTGAGAGTCACAGCTGTGCAGGTGGGGGACACTCAGAGAAGGCTCTTAACCTTAAGGTGCAACTGCTCCAAACTTAAGCTAGCACGAATACTGATCAACATTTGAGCTGCTCAAAAGTGCAACATGTGACAAGGCCCTCAGTTGCCCATCCCTCATTATACTACTGGCATTCAGATCTGGAGTGGGGTTGATATGGATATGTTCTCATGTATCTCTAGCAAAATTCTGGAAGAAATTGTGAGCTGCCTTCAGGGAGCAGTTAACTGAAATAGCTTTTAGCATTGTGAGGTTTCATTTAACTCTGAGGGAACAAACTAGTTATTCTCTTTAGCTCTAAGAGCCAGCATGTAAAGGTATTGGCTTGTGGAGCCTGTAGCAGGGGTTGATTATGCAAGAAGGTGAGCTGCCACTGTGAGGTACCAGAGACCTTCAGCTTGCATTCAAGTCAGTGGACATTGAGGGTATGCAGGGAAAACCTTGAAGCATTGAACCCCAAGTGCCTCACCCATGTTGCTAGGGCTCTGATTCATAAAAGGCACTTAAGAACATGCTGAATTTAAATTCTGCAGGTCTAAAACATGTGCTTAAGGTTAAATATGTACAAGTGCTTTCCTAAATCTGAACCTCTACCCTTAAAATGTTGTAATTGCAGCTTGAAGCACCCAGTCATTTCTCCCAGATCCAAAACTATAAAGAGCTCCATTTCCCTGCTCCGAGCTCAGTTCCCTAAGCTTGTCATAAAGAGGCCTATAGTGATCAAACTTTCACTCACAGCTTCTAATGAAACAAACACAAATAACTTGGCATCACAGCATGGCAAAACCAACTAAAAGGTGGAAAACACACCTTTAAACTATTAAAAGTCCTAATAGCAGATGTTTAGTTCTAGAGGAAAATAAATATCAAAGGATGTTGCATGAGGGCCTCCTTCAAACATGTTACTGTAAGCCCAACAAAACTGCCCTGTATTGAAAGTAAAGAGTAAATGTATTACAGTAACAAAGCACCTATGGGTCTGTGCCTAACCTCAGAGCAAAGTTCGTCATGCAAGAACATGATACCGTGGGCAAAATCTTTTTAAAAGCCCGGGAAATGGTAACATGGGCCAAAGTCTATAATTGTGCATGGAATGTGCATGCTGAAGCTGAATGCTGCTCTGGGAGGGATAACCCCAAGGCCCTCCCCTCAAACTAATGCATAAGTTAGATAAGAATACAAATATATATTTTGTATTCCCCGTGGTGGGGAAATATCTCTTGATTGCCTGCTGAGATTACATATAATAAAAAACAGAGAGAGTAAACTGGTTTTCCTTTCACAGTTATGTCACTGCAATATATATATAGAAAATTTTGCAGGTTGAAAGTCCATATTTTTGCAGGAGAGTATCGCAGGGATGATATCTGCAGCCTGTCTGTTCGGGAGGGAGATGGTTTTTAGAGTTCTTCCCATGACAGGCTAGGGCAGATTTTTGGAACGGCTACTGGATCTTCCTGCTCAGCTCTTCCAAACCTTGTGTACAAAGTGGCCCGATGGCCTATAGACTATGTAATCACACAGGGGTGGTGCTACTTTTCCTCATTCTATTCAAGTGTTATATTTTCTCATGAGTCCCACACACTTCCCTTGCATAAAACCTGATTATTCAGTACATGAAGGAAGTGAATGTCATCCTGAAAACTTTCTGTAATCTAAGGATAAAACACAACAGACCAAGGGTCACTTAGTCCATAGTGTCTGGCTCCAAAGATCATAGATACCATAGAGCTACCATGAATATGATATTTCACCCAGGCTCAATTTTTCTGGTCGTTGTTTTCTGCCAAGTTGTCCTTTCTGCATGTATTTTGAGTCTATTGTCTTAGACCACGGCTCTCCCAGTCCTGCAGGCTGGATAAACTTCTGGTAGTGTGCAACTCTAATCTCTCAAATATCAGTTCTGTGTAACATCCGCACAAAAGTACGGAAACTCTTACCATGAAAGGATTTCCCTAAAGGAAACAAAAGCTACTTCTCTGTGTCTTCCTCCCTGCAGCATCCACATTGTCATTCTTCTCATTAGGCCTGACCTGTCATGCAGGCCCCTTGCAGTATCACAGTGCAAGGTGACAGGTTTCCAGTGAGTGACAAAGGCTCTTTACTCAGTACAGAACAGTCACTCTGCCACTTTTGTATGGAGAAAAAGGCCCGTTTTTTCCAACAGAGCTTCCGATAATAGTATCTCACTTCCCCCTCCCTCTCCCTCCTCCTCGCCACCACTAGCTCAGTGCTAGAAATATGAAATAAGGCTCATTTTTCTGACATAACACATTAAGATCTGGAAAGTTTATGCCATAGCAAAGTAAAATGAATATCTCTTGGCACAACAGAGGCGGAGTACTCTGTATTTGTTAAAAAGGAGAAAAATCCTCACACACTTAATCTATCATCATTTGTAACGGCAACTGACAGCTGTCTGTAATGGGATTGTTTCCTATCTCTCTTCTTACTCTCACCCTTCTCCTTTTGCCTTGGTAAGACAGAAAAACACATGTTCTGAAGCAGACAGGGCTTGGGATTTAAGAGCGGGAACTGCACACATTAAAATGCACCATATATGGTGGAACCTGCTTACAGTCAACTGTCATATCATGAAACCTCATCAAAATAGTGTAACTGTTCCCAATTGTTACAACATGCAAATTTTTTTTTTGAATGAATGAAGAGGGATCCACAAAAAGAAAGCTGAACTGAATGTGCTGTGAAAATAAAAACAGACCCAAAGAAAGCAAATGCCATCCTATAAATACAAATTCTGGGTTATTCAGAAGAAACTAGAAAAGACCATATCCTCTCATGACAGATGTTATTTGTGGCTTTAAAGCATTTAGGGCCAGATTGTGAAATATGCTCACAAAAGATGACCCGCAAAAAAAATAAAAGAGCTAAGATTTTCAAACCTGACTAGTGACTTTTAGGTATGTGACATGAAACACCAAAGGGAGCTAAAATTCACCAAGTGCTAAGTACCCACCTTCTGAAAATGCAGTCATTTGAAAATTTTTCATGCTGGCACCCCAAAACGTTAGGTATTTTGATCATTAATCACTGCTAGAAATCCTGGTTTGCTTTTGCCTCTTGTTGGGTGGTCCTGCACAGAGATACCTGCAGGTGTGTGCAATATCTTGATTTTCATGCTTAAATATGGGAGCAGCAGATGCACATATGTTTTTTGTCAGCATCTCCATAGTGTACAGGTTTTAATGGCGCGCCCATAGGTTACAATTCTGTGTTAAACACTTTTTATTCAGAGAAGAAGTGTTTGCTTTGCTCTGCTCAGGTTATTACATGTTTGATTTATCAGAAGTTTGTAGAAATGTGAAGAGACTTCTTTATTCTTTTAATTGCAGCTACACACAGGAGTGGGTAAGGGTACTTCAGTTACAATGGCTGAGAGGATCTACAGGGAGAAACTTCAAGTAGCTCATGTTCATTAACGCTGGAGTGTGCGAGAGGAAGAGAAGATGGGTTCTTGGACAGGCAGACATTTCTACCCCAGAGACAAGAGGATTGGCTGTAGTGTGAACAAGCCCAGCTCTTTAGATGGCTGTTTTCTTATTGAAAAAATGCTGGGATGAACAATCTTGTGCAGCCTCAGTCCTGAAAAACTAAGAAAACTAAATGAAACTTCTACTGGAGGAGAATTCTCATTAAATTAAAGAGGAACCCGGAGGCCTTCTCTGCATATGAGCTTGCACTGATCTAGTTAAACCAGTGCAAATCCCGGTGTGGATGCCTTTATTATGGTTGAAATGTGACTTACTTCAGGTGAGCCTACAGCTGTTCCTAATTAAGTTAAACTGATCTGAAGTAAATTAGGATCAAACTGAAACTCTGCACAGGGATTTGTGCTGGTTCAACTGACTGAATTCATGCAGTAAACCAAACCTGTGCAAGTCTGCCTGTAGAAAAACCCTTAGAGAAACTGATAGAATTTCTAAATGCAGAAGCTTGGGCATGAAAGAAGTTGGACAGAGGATGGAGGTGATGGCAAAGTACAGAATACTGTTACCAGCATAGTTGTCAGTGTTCTTCCTTTGGAAAGGTCTGCAACATTATCCATTCCCCTTTTAGTATTACTCTTCTGGTCAGTATTAAGGTCTGGAGAAATTGAGCTCTCTACAGAGGCTGTCTCTACCTCTTTGGGAATTACTTAATGGAAATTTCTCAGGAGCAAAGTGAAATAACCCTCCAAGTTCCAGCCAGACTTTTGTGCAGGAGGATGGCAGGCTAGCTGAGGTTATGAATATTTTAGAAAGCAAGCTGGAGTCAAATTCTTCTGAGTTGTAAAGTCTTTGGAGCAGTGCTTCTCATTAGATTCAGTGCACCCCTCAGAAAGTGCCAGCTCTCAGCTTTCACTTGTTTTTTAACCACAGAAAAATATTAGAGCAGTAGCTCTGTTACAAAGGACTCAGGAAGATCACAGCAGGTCAGAATGTTTTTAACACTCTGGGTTCCTATGTGAAATCTCTTGATTTATCTTGTGAGTCATGTTTGCATACCCAGCAGTGCTAACATTTCATGGAACCCCACGGCACCCTTGAAAGGATTTCAAGGCACCCCAGGGTGCCGCAGCACTCTGTTTGAGAGTCACTGCTTTGGAGTTGCATCAGGACTATGTCTGGAAACAACTAGTCCATTCAGCTTCTGTGAACTCAGTGGTTCTAGGGCAATAGTGGCTGACAGACTAAGCCTGTGTCTACACAACACCATGCACTGCCATGTAGTGATAACAGCCCTTAACAAGCTAGACTGGAAGCACTACAGCCAAATGCTCCATCTCCCAGAGTATTATGCCATGTAGGCACAGCCTAAAATGCAACTGCGTCACCAGGGAATTAGAGAGTGCTTAGAAGTGAGGTGCTCAAAATACAAAAAGATTCCTGGCCTGTCTGGTCACAGATGAAAGAAAAATACAATCCATTTCCCAGCTTGGAAAACGGGCTAATAGGAGATGTGTGGTGGGAAAAGAATGTGGTTGTGGATCTGCATTAGTATGTCTGCAGTGACCAATGTTTGTAGAATCTCATCTGCTTCCAGCTCCCTCCCTTGCCTTCCCTCCTTCGATTAGACCATTAATATGCAGAAGATGGTAAACCTGAAACCTTAAGGAGACACATGTTGAGGTTGTGTTTAGTTGATTGCAGTTTACATAGGCATGCCCCAGCTCACCTTTATCTGATGGCAATAACAGTAAAGATGTATATTACCCCGAGTCCCCGTAGACTTATGCAGTCTACGTTGAAATTTCTATTGCATTGTCTTCATTGTTATTGTTACCTGTGCTTGACCACATGGGTCAGTGTGGTTGATACTACCACCCGAATGCAGTGTAATTATTCAGGGCATGATACAACACGTGCCAGAAGCACGATGCAGCACAAGTGAGTGTGCAAGTGTACGTGCTTTGTGAAGGTGGGTGTGCGGGGTGCGAGCCAGGCTGTGACTGTTGCCCCGGTGGGTTTTATCCCCTGATGTTAGGTTGTGAGAGGGAGAGGTGGACTCGTAACGGTTCCAAAACATTTTCTTTTTATTTGATCTCTTACTTACGCACCACCGATGTTGATGTTGCTGCACAGGCAGTTACACTTGGTTCTGTCCTGGTTCGGATAAGGGACGAACAAACAAAAAAACAAAATGATGGATCCGAGAACGACAACTTATGCACCACCAGTGTTGATGTGGCTGTGCGTTCTGTCCCAGTTCGGATAAAGGATGAACGAACGAAGAACAAAACGATGGATCCGAGAACGGAAAAAACAAAATGATGGATCTCAGTTCGGGTGAGGGACGAACGAACAAAAACAAAACGATGGATCTCGGTTCGGGTGAGGGGCGAACGAACAAAAACAAAACGATGGACGATACGATCAAGTGCACAAATGATTGCTTATGGCTCCGGAGGCAGGAGAAGCTGTGGGAAGCTGGCCAGGCCTACCCACTGAGCGGTGTGAGTGCTCTGGCTTCTTTCCGCTGAGCGGTGGATGCTCTGCGTCTGCTCTGGGCGGAAACTCCACCCTAGCTTTTATAGGTCACTTGACAAGCCCAATTTTCAAGCCCCGATTGGTCACATTTTCCCGCCAAAATGTTCGCGGGGGTTTTTCCACAGGGGACGGGGTTTCCCCAGCACATGGCCACGGGCCATGCAGCAAGCCAAATAGGGGCTTTCCAGATTGTGAGGAGAGTGCTTGCTGGCATCTGTTGCTAGGCAAAGCTGGCAGAGTCCAGCTGGAGCGTGACAGTGGGATGGAATGCTGATTAACCAGAGCAAATGCAAAAGTTTTTCATTCCTGTTGCTTAATAAAGTTCCCCATTTTAACTGGAAAATGTGTTTTGTCCCTGTTGCCCTAGTGCATTGTGTAATTTTGCCTTGTGGTGTTAAACAACTTATTCCACTCTGTGTGTGCCTGCTAGTGAAGTGACTCCAGAACATGGTTTGTAAAGCACTTTGGGAAAAGAGGGGTTCTAACAATACCTATTAGTTACATAAGTCTGTATAGGAACATTTCTGAAATTGCTTCAGTGCTGCAATGGTCCCACCAAAAATCGTTCTGAAGAACAAACAAACAACATCATTTTATGTAGAATATAGCTATAAATGAAGCCCCAAACTCTCTTCTGCCTGCTCTTATTCATTCTATTTAAACTCTTTCTCTTACCCATGACAGTGGTATCTGGAGTGGTTGCACATCTGCTAGCAAATACAGCAGTTTGTTGTGAGTTGTTATGTGGAGAGTACATCAAATACCTTCACTATTGGTCTGTTGCATGAGCTAAACTCATTCTGCATGCAACAGTTCACTGATGACAGCAGGAATTCTGACCACAGAAGGACTACACAGTGTGCCATGGAAACCCAAAGAAATTGCAGCATGCAATGGAGAATTTTGCCCATTGGAAAAGAGAAAATATCAGTGCCTCAGGCTTCTGTCCATGGAGTCTCAGTGGAAAAAGCAGTGTTTAAAACAAATGTCCAAAGCAGCAGACCCCAAACCTCCCATACTGCTGAAGGGAAGACTAAATATTCTTCAGGAAAGTCCAAGTTTAATCCTATTTCTCAGCAACACTCATCAAAACCCACTTGCCATTCAGATACTAATTTTGAAAAATCAGCATTGAGACACTTTGAAAACAGCAGAGTCAGCTGGATCACCTGACTCTCACGTGAATTTCCATTCACGGGGCCTGACGCTGTTCTTACTGCAACTCCACTAAATTGGACTTAGGCTGCAAATAGATGTCACATTTGTCCTGGGATAAATCATTTTATCTCAGAACTAAGTGCAATCATTCAGATGCCCGTGTCTGTTGTCCTGGGATAAGTCCTAAAAGGTTAGTTGGGTAAGAAGTACTAACAGTTTATCCCAGGACATTGCAAAGTCTGAATGGTTATCTTGGGATGGCAGGATTAAATCAATATCACAACAGCAGCAGTACATTCAGCCACTTAGTAAAACCTGATTAGAAGAGTGATGTGTATACATGCCAGTCCCAGGATATTCTGTTCTGGGACAAACACAGATACAGCTTTTTCAGGGACGAATGCAACACCTGTTCCTGCCCTTACATTAGTACACATGAGATCAGAATCTGTCTCATGGGATATAAATTTCATTTTGAGAAGCATGTGCTCTTGAATTACCACAACAAAACACGGGTCGTTTTCTCTCCTACTACACATAGGCTAGACATCTCCTTATTCAACAGCAGACTCTGCTGTACATGCTTAAACTGAGTAGTATCTTACTTTCTGGGGAGACTCAGTTAAGTTAATGTCAGTATAAGCAGCAGTGTTTGCTTCTGTGTATTCCTTACAAAGCACAGTTGGAAAGCTCATCACTTTTGTCATCTCTGGTTTCTGAACTAGATTAGCTGAAGCAAAAATGCCAGTGGATCTGCACTGAGAGAAGACTGAAGCTCTACAGAAAAACTGTATTTATCCAGGAATGCAAAATTAGCATCCCTCATCAACTGTGTACATGCTTTCCTTAAATAACAGCCATTTTGAAAAACAATATTAAGAAATTATATAACCAGGATGGAATACCAGGTACAGCCAAATTCAAGGTAGCATTTTGACATCTATAAGTTAATTGCATCTTGACTGCATATTTTGCTACTTGTCAACTTTTTTAAGTGAATGTGACCTCTATTTATCATCAGAGCATTTTATCTTATAGTCATCTATGACTTCTCTGAAAAATGGGAACAATCTAGGAATTGTGTTGAAGCATATTGGGAAATACAAAACAGCTGGAGGTATGGTGTCCAATAATTTAAAAAAGCCCTGTATCTTGGATGTGCTACTTCTAGGAATATGGCCTGAGTTCTTTCTTGGAAGCACTTAATGCAAACATCACCAGTTGAGGTTTGGAAGCCATGCAGACTCCCAACCATTGGGCTGGCCTAATTCATTTGACTTTTGGTTTAGTAAGTTTTGGCTACCATGACAGACATTCAAGTTTCATACATAAATGAATGATTTCTGCAAATGAATGTTTTTTAAAAGGAAGATGAAAGAAATGCAACAACCTTTGGACAAAGTCATCAGCTCTACTGAATTTGTTCTTGATGGGAGCTTTCAAAATAATTCTGTTTCTCATTGTGATAATTGTCTTTGGTTTCCAGGAAGATGTTTGAGCTGAAGATAAAAATGGTTCACTCTCATTTTTTTTCCATTGGTGAGGATGTTTTTCATACCTCCCTATTTTCATGTGAGGATATTTTCTAGCATTTTTTAAATTTGTCTATTTATTCCCCATGACACGGATTTATTTTCTCCTTACTGAGCCTATATAGCTCCTGTTGTTGGAAGTCTACCAAATAATAAAGCATTTGTCTCTGAAATTATCCTATTGCCTTCAGTTGTAGGCAGAATTCTGCTCAAATGTTGAATGGCAGAGGATATTCCTAAATATGATCCATTAAGAAAAAGTATAAAAAGTAGGTAATGCAATATCTTCTATGACACTGTAACAGCGGTGTCTCCAGCAGCATTTCTGAAGGCCAGTGAGTGGGACACCCTTCAAGTCCTTCTATATCTTCCTCCTCCTTGGGGACCAGCTTCCCCTCCTTTGCTTGCTTGCCATGACTTGATGTCACTTAGTTCTTAAAGAGGGAGACTGACCCAAAAGTTCCCAGACAGGCTCTAAGGCTCATCACCTGGAGGATAATGAACTGTTGCCTTCAGGACAACATGCACACTTGGACCACCCTTGACATGCCCCATGCCTCACAGATGTTTTATAATTTTCTCTTTATGTTGGGTCTCAGCCGATGTGGGCTTACCTCCTCTCTTTCTAGCTAGGCCTGTCAGTAAATATCCAACAAGCAGGGCTTGACTCCAAGGCTCTTTAACCTGCCCAGGCTCACAGGCCTCAGTTTCATACTTTTCATGACACCAAGTCTACTGGCCCTTCTACACTGTGGCCCTGTGACGCCAGGTTGTTGGGGATTCATCCCCCTCCGGCTTTGCCCCTCTTTCTGTAGTTAGGGCCATTCACCTAAGTCCACCCACTAGGACCCAGCTTTGAGGCTCCTAGCTTCTCTTGAAGCAACTCTGGGCTCCTGGCCCGAGTGCTGCACCCCTAGTGCACAGGGCTTTGTGAGCCCTCTATCATGGTACTCCATGGCACTAATGAGGACTCCTCCTCCCCTACAGCCTCATCCACAAACCACCAGCCTTAACATCAATTGTAAACAATAGGCCCCTGTGGCCATATAAAGAAAATAAAGGTTGGAGAAGCAAACTGCCTGCTTACATACAATTGGGCTTCTGTCTCCCAGCTTGTTGCCTTCTTCCTGAGGAGGCTGCCACAGCTTCTCCATAGTTAACAGGAGTACCCCTCTCTGCCACCCCCTGGCCTTCTCCACCTGAGGTTTATATAGTTCTGGCCTTTCCCTTCCAGTCACCTGATCAGCCAGCACCGCTTGATCCTTAACCCCTGCTCGACTGGATGACTGTGCCCGGAAAAGTCTAGATTTAAAGGGGCTGCCCTGCTTCCTGATAACAGGGCTAGGGTTCCCTGTTACAGAGACTAAAAAAATAAATCTTAAGTAGCAAATTGACAAGCCATTAAGTAGCCTATTCTTAGTCTCTCACATACATTGTAATCAACCATTTAGAGCCCTGTATCTGATGAAGACAAATTGATGTTAGCAAGAATATTGCTGGTCACCATCCTTATGTGCCCTGACAGGTAGTATACACAGTGAGGTGCTGAGCTCCTTAACTCTTATTTACTTTCCTGAAAGTTTGAGGAGCTCAGCACCTTGGGATCAGGCTGTTAGAAGATCAGTTGCAAAATTCTCTTGAAGTCAGAGAATATTGTGCTAGGAGAATATTTGACCCTGTATAGTTCTGAGTTCTGCCTGGAAAGTATTGAGTGTTCTCAACTTTCGTTGGCTTTAGTGGGAGTTCAGGGTGCTGCTCATTACCTCGCAGCATTAGATCCTATGGGAGCATGTAGGGTTTTGCTATGCAACTAGCTGTCTTACTGCAGACAGATAATCATTACGGATCAGTTATGTGGAAAGGAACTCTTCCTATTCTGCAAATAAGTTAACAAGAAATCCTGCAAGAAGAACTGTAAAAATGTTGCTTGAAGGGTAAGATGATCTATTTCAAATCATTATGTTTTTTGTTGTATTTCTGAATGAGTATTAAAATTCATCTCTGGGAAACATCTACCAGAAAATGAACACCCTCACCCCCCCCCACCATAATAGTTCTAATCCTTCTCCTTAATATGTGCACCAGAGGGTGCTATGTTGTGGGTCTGAATGAGAATATTAACCATTCCAAAATACATTTAGATTTCCAATAAGAAATAAAAGGCAAAATGCTTTAGTGTAGATTCCTGCCTCCCTCGAAAAGGAAAAACAACATAGTTTAAGACTGCAGCCCAGCAAAAAGGGAAAAAAAGAAAGAGAAAAAAGTAACAATAAAATATGTGATGTGGTGTTTTTACCAACTGTCTAAATAAAGGTTTAGTGAGTCACTGTGGAAAACAGAAAATCTTTCTTTATTTTAAGAGCTGCAGTTTAAGAGTTTTGTATGAAAAAGCTTCCCTTAGGTTTGTAACTTAAACATTGCCCATCTGCTATTTCCTCCCTGGTCTGCATTTACAGTAAATCTGAGATTTCCTTTTTCAAAAAAATACATTAAAAAAATATAGATTTGGCCAACTGTGTCTTTGGAGATACTGAGAAGTCTAATTTAAGGTACTGATATATTAAATGACGATTTCCTTCTGGTTCTTATTGAAGGAGATGAGGTTTTCCTTTTTTGACCTAAAAGCTTGCTATGGGGCTCCATAGGTGGTCCTAAAATAGAAAGTAGAGCAGAAGTTGGGATCTTAATTGAGACACAAAAGCATTCTCCAAAATCACCAAGAAGGAAAAAGAAAATATGTCCCACTTTGAACCTGACCCAAAAGTCATTGCAATCAATGGAAAGATTCCCCTGGTATTTAAGAAACTAATCATGTGATGTACTAGGACTCCCTGCAAGTTGCTGAGTGTCCGCAGATTAGCACCTTCTGGATCTGGCCTGTTGTTCTCAATTACCCCGGTTCAAAGAGAAATGTAAATCCTGAGACATGTATGGTATGATGCGTAACTTGTTAGTTCATGAATATCAAAGTTTTCTTGTACAGTCTTACTTTGTGAAAAAGGCTGCAGGTCTTGGTTTTAAATTAAATCTGGAGTAATTGCATTGAGGATGCTAGCAGTAGTACACATGGAAAAACATATCTGAGATGGCAATTGGGCCCTTTGATTCTATCTGTAATAATCATGCTGCTTTTAACAAAACAGAACTACCTGGCATATTATCCCAGTTCTGAATATGCCCTGAATTTTTGAGAGGGACAAGAGACATTAACACTTTAAAGATAATGTCTAAGAATGGTATTCCAGGGCAGAAGTACTTCTCCTAGCTCCCAATTTATATTTCTGTCTCTGACTCCTATTATTAATGAACTCATTCACTTTCATAAAAACAACTACACGAGTGCTTCTAACCATATCTATAAAACTATTTAATGCACTTTTCGAAACAAGGCATCTTACAGCCATAGTAATTGCAGTTTTACTAGACCTTTAAATGAGAAGCAGCTACTTATTAAGTTTTGATATGGTGAGCTGATTAGACAAGTTAAACATAAAGACACAATTTATGTGCACTGTATAACCACATGTGCATGTAATGCACTTCTTACACCAATGTTTGGCACTCGTTGCAACAGGAAATCCTGCTAGATCCAC
Source organism: Crocodylus porosus (assembly GCF_001723895.1). NCBI lineage: Eukaryota > Metazoa > Chordata > Crocodylia > Crocodylidae > Crocodylus > Crocodylus porosus. Next base: position 167,431,071 of record NW_017728886.1, on the reverse strand, counting down.
AGTTTTATGCCACTTACAGGTTACAAGTAGTAAAGTGAAAAAATGCTGGATTTTACAGGAAAATAATATTCATAAATCTCTTGCAGTGAATTACAGTGTAACTAAGACCTGTCTTTGTTTTGCTGCTGCTATGAATTGAATTTTGTTGCCAGTGCAGAAACAATGAACACAGAGCCTAGAGTGGAAACCACTCCCTTTGCATTTGGCAAGTGTTTATAATCAATTTACAGCTGGACTCTCAAAACAGCTTCTGAAAAAGCATTAATAACAAATAAGTTCCCAAGGATGTTTGCTTCTTCTCCTGGCAAACTAAAGCAGCCCATTGTTCACAAATAAAAGGTATCTTCTTATGCCCAACCTTGTTTTGCCAGTTCATCATCCTTTGGTGTATACCTCTCATAAAACATATTATCTCTATTTGCCTTTTCTCACGTAAGACCACCCAGTGGGAACCTTTGGATATTAAACAGCTCATTCTACATAGTTTTTACAAGTGTGATATTATGCAGCCTCAAAAAGGTGCTCTTGAGTTTTATTTTCTTCTGGTCTGCTCTAACTAGTTTATCATGCAGTTTACATTTATTTGCAGGTATATTTGCTTATTCCAGTCCAGTGTGAGATTCAGGGACTGATTCCCTAATATGTGACACTGGTTTTTTTAATATTAATTAAAGTAAGTGAACTTTCACCAGTGCAGACACAAATGTGTTGAGAATTGAACATATAGCTTGGGGGCAGGTTCCCAGTTGGAAATATTTGACTCATTCAGCTTAGATACTATATCTAAGTGTTAAAGTGGTTGGGGTTATCCATCTTTCATATTATTTTGGTTTATTGTAAAATAAGATATTGCCAAAGCAAAATTAGTATTTTTTCATTGCATTCATTAGCATGTAACATATGGATTAATGAACTGCAGTACAGAGGATTAGCACTAAAAACTTTATACCTAGATTTAAAGCAATGGAGAATCTGATCCAGCAACCAACTTAAACACATGCATGATTTTAGTTTACATGAATAGTCCCATTGATTTAAGGAGGACTATTCCGTTGCTTAAATACCCTTCAGGTTCATGGCCATGGAGAGTGTAAGACACCGAGAAGTACATAAAGGAATGTATTTATCAAAGGTTAAGCGTATACTATATTCCACTTCTGGCATAAGGTGATTACCACAGAAAGCTGAAAGGAATTTGTTTCTCCCCATGCAGCATTTCACAAATGGTCACTTTCCTCTAAAGCATTGGGAATTGGTCAGTTCGGGGCACAGGATACAGTTGCTGGTGAATGTATTGTCTCATCAGGTGTGTTAAGTCTTAGCTATGATACAGGGACAACAGAAGTGATTGCTTACCTATACTGGGTGACACTACTGACTTCAGTAGAGTTACTTTTTATTTACACCAGTGGACGCAAGAAGAGAAGTAATCCCCTGGTATACTAATTGAGTGAATTGGTTAAACTAGTGGCCTGAAACTTAGAATGGTTCAGTACCTGGTATGGTACCACTGAAGAGATTTAAAAAGGGTAATGGAAATTCTTTCTAAGAAGATAATCAAATTGCTTAGTGTGTGTCTTTCAGCTCAGAGATGCTTCCACTCTAGCATTGCACTTGTGAACTCATTTGTCCTGTATTCCCCTGACTTTATATATGAGTACCATAAAAACAGAGGCATTTCTTTCAGTCCTATGAAGTCACCAAAGGAACCAAGCATAGGAAAGATAGATAGATAGATAGATATATATATATATATATATGGATGACATCAACAGTTACATGAATTGTAGCCTGTTACTCTACAATTAAAACTTATTTCTACAATACTGTAGCTGCTCAATGCACATATACAAAAGACAAGCTTCCTGCCCTAAGGAGCTTGCAATCTAAATTAGATACAAAGAGTTAAGTTGATGGAAAAATTCCTGTTGACTTTAATGGAAGCAGAATTCTCCCAATGGGAAATTTCCCCTTGTGCAGTTGTTAATGCTGTTTAAACTGTAACCAAATCAGAATGGCAGCATTTCACTTGGTGTAAATATAAATCCCAATACAAGGTGCAAGGGAGGGGGAATTGGATCATGTAGAGTCAAGGGATTCAACAGACAATTGTGATTTTGTTTGGTTAGTATACATACACCCCTTTAGTTCCAAATGGTATTTTGTAATAAAAGATTAGATGGTACAGGAGTTGAGCATTGTAGGAATAGTCAAAAGAACGAGCTTTCAGGAGGAGAATAGGGACAATTTTTTATACATGTGTTGTTTTTATTGAAAATGTTTTCAGTAACATGACAGCTCAGGAAGATTCAGCTGACACAGAAGAGTAGAGATACTACCTTGAAAAAACTGAAAGACCTCAATAGACTTTAAAGTTCAGCCTTGCAAAAGAAAAACAGTTTTTTGGATGATATGCCAGGCCTTAGCTGGCATTCTGCCACTAACAGAGGTCTTTCTCCTCAAAAACAAAAAGCATCATAGAAACGGATACCAAAAGCCCTTTTTTGAAATAAACATAGTATCTTTATTTCTCAGATCTCACAAATGTACTTTTTAATATCTGAACACAGGAGTCTACATATACCCCAAGGACCATCATATTATAGTACGATATACTATCAAGTATTTGGTATATCTTTTACTCAAGACTTTTTTTAGCTAGTGCAATAAGTTCTTTTTTCATGATAAGCTTAACTTCAGGTGAGCCAAAAGTGCTGAGAGTACTGATACAGAAGAGCTATTTCCACCTAAATTCAGCAATGGGGTTTCTCAGACATACATTTTACACAAGTTCTTAAAAGAGCGCCATGTTAACTAATTCATTTCTGGGGACATTTTAAGGGGTTGCTACTGCTCTGTAAAAATGCATTTATTTTAGCTTTTGACTACCTAAGAAACTGTTTTCTCCCTTTAGTTATGACCTCTGGCTCTTCTAAAACTACACCTGTATGAGAACATTGTGGAGACTAGAGATGGTGCTCTTGATTAGGAGCCCTCAAACCCTCCTTTTTCTTCCTCAGTTTGTCCAACAGCAACTTCAGTGTAGCATAATCCTCATCTATTTACTCACACCCTTTTGGGTGATGAAGATGAGTTTAAGGCAGGTATGTCAAACTCACCTGGGGTCCTAACCTGGGCTTGGACTCCAGGGCTCCTCACAGGCTAGATCCAGCCTGGGACGGAGTGGCTACTGCTGCTGCCACCACAACAGTGATGGTGGTAGGAGGGTCAAGAGGCAGTGAGTGGTCTGGTGGTAGTGGGGCCAGAAGCAGCAGTGGTGGATCCAAAAGTGGTAAGAGGTCAGAGGACAGGAGTCTGGCAGTGGTGGATGTCATCCAGGGACAGTACAATGAGTCCAGGGACAACAGCATGTTTGAGGACAAGGGTCTGGCAAAGGTTTGTGGGGTGTGACAGGGGTTTGGGGACAGCTGCAGAAATGAGCCAAGCTTGTCACCAATGACTTTGGCCAGCAGGGCCAGAGGGCCCCTCATTCTGTGGCAGGCCATGCCCCCCACAACTTCTGGTAGCCCACCAGTAGCCTTGCAGGCTAGAGAGAGAGGCTCCACAGGCCAAATGTGGCCCATGGGCTATACATTTGTTGCTCCTGTGTCAAGGGAACTCCCTAGAATGACTGACATCATCCTGTCATCAGAAGATTGCGAGAAAACCGTAACTCTTTCACTGCTGACAAGAATGGCAAACGTCCCATAGTTTTTAAAAGGAGGTTGGGTCAGAGGAAAAGCTCTATGATTTGGCCCAGTAATAAGACACTCTATAAGTTGGGATGATCACAAAAGCCTGGCTAGTTAAACGTTGCTTATATTCCCAAATGTGCCTCTTACGTTTCAAAGTTCCACTGGTTTCAGTTGAATAGCTCTCCCCCTTTCCCCCCCCCAAAAAAATGGCCACAGAGGGGTAAAATATGGAGAGGAGTCACAAGAAAGTGGCTTTCAACAGAAAGGAGAGGCTTAAACAGAAAGGAACAGAGAAGTAATTATACATTTTACTGAGAAAACAGTATCCTCGATAGGATAGAGTTTCCTCACCCCCAAGGCAAGACTATTGTGGACACAATAGTCTCAAACAAATCTGAGGACCACATGTTAACACTCAGATGAGTGTGTGCGCAAAGGTGTCTCTAAGCCCCCTCTTTTCTCCCTAGATCCTGTGCACATGGCCAAGTACCTCAGGGAAAGTTAATGGACCTTGAAGATTGCTTTAAATTATGCTGGTTGCCAATGGCTCAAAGGACTGATATAGCAGCCAAAGTTTATCAAGTCATAAAGAATCTCCAGGCAGACAGAATGCAGGATCACAAAGGAACTTCCAGACCCGCTCTACTGCCAGGCCTTGTCCTAAAAGTAGGCCTTGGCCTGTCCCGCAGAGCCGCTTATTGAGGCTGAGCAAGTTGGCCAGAAACCTCCCACTGGGTCCAGTCTTTCACCCACTCCCTGCCACCAGAGTGGCCAGCCAGAGTCAGGCTGACCCATTACTTTTTCCTGTATAAACCACTGACCTGGAAGAGCAAGTGTCTGGGCAACAGGGCTCAGCCTGTACCCAGGCTGCTTTGCCCTTGATTTGTGCCTCTGTCTGAATGTCTTGGCTAGTGACCTAGCTCACCATCAGACTCCATGTTCTGCTTGACCTTTCAGCTTCTTAACCTGACTCTCAGTTGGATCTCTTGGGAACCTGACTCTGCTTGCTTTCTCACTCTGCATGCTGCCTGACTCCAGATTTCTGACTTGGTTTATCACACTGACTGGCTTTTTGACCTGGCTCATCCCTGGGTTCCTGACCCATGTTGGCACCTTGTTCTGAGTGGCCCCTATCTTGGCTGACCATGTGAGATGTGACATCTACACCACCGGAGAATCCTCTTAGAGGTGGAGCGATGGTCATGTAATCAGCTATGAATTCTTTGCAGTCTCTCTAAATTGCATCCCAGTACAGCTAGGGAAAAAATGTTTTATAAATTTGTACATATATTTTTCACCAGTGTCAGACAGATATTAGGAGTAGTACAAATGCTTCAAAAGAGAAACAGCAACTGTCTTCTCACCTGAATGAAGGACATGAAAACATTGCTTTAGTTAAAGGAGTTTGATAGCTGTCCAAACCCACCGAACTCTGTTTTGAACTAGCAAAATTCCAACATTAGCCTGGACAAAATTTTGTTTTTAAATTAGAACTCACTCTGTGTGCAAATGTATCTATCATTTTTTCCATAGTTTAACTACTAAATTTCTTCAAAACCAAAACTTATCCTGCAGAGCACAATGCTGATAACAGGTATTGCTGTCCTATGCACACATCTACATGCACGTAGAAAATGTAGATACACTCACACAACGCATAACAAGCTTGAGACAGGAGAAACATTTTTTGATACAAATCAACCTTGATAAAAGAAGTGCACATTGTCGTGCCTGAAAGTACGGTATTAATAATTAAGCCATGCAATCATTACCTCAGGATATTATTTCTTAAATATCTCTTGCAAAGGCAATATGATTACATATGAATTATATCAATTTTCTACCAACAAAAAAAATCTCTAGAAACAGGAATTGAATTACACTGTCCAATTTTCTGTAAAGTTCACTGTATGTGAAGAAATTAATCAAAGCTACCACCACCCATTTTTATGGGAACATAAAATAATGTGAACTTCCATTTTTAATAAAGATGCATAGCACTTTTATGAAGACTGACTAATAACACTGTAATGAACTGAAAAGCTACTAATACATTACGAATAAAGATTCTGAGAGATCTATTTACTGAATTTCTTGTTTTGAGTCAAGCACTGCTTCCATTTGGAAAGAGGAAACAGTCAAAGAAATGAAGTTAATGTGAACGCTGTATAAATTCATATTCCTTGATATGAAAATGGTCTTTATACAATTTTGTATCTATAGATTTTTACCTGAGTGTTCAGTCTGGCATCTCCCCTGAAATGTGGGCTGCTACATAAACTTTTCAGACATATTCACAGTCATCACTGGGTGTTTGATAGGAGCTATATTTGACAACTTTAAGGTAATGAAGGAATTTACTTAGGCCCTGACTTTGACAGAAATTTCTGTAGAACCAGAGGAGCACCTGCATAGATGTCTTTTCAGAATAAGACACTTAAATGAATAGAGCTGAGAGAACATGGCGAAAAAGGAGTATGACTTAATTGAACTGTACTGAATAATCAAACAATCAAATGTTATTTGATTATATCATTTACTTTGAGTGGGATCACATCCAGTTTGTGCTTGTTTTCCACAAATAGTTTAGCAAGCAAATGAGTTTATTGTCTGGAATATTTGCTGAACCAGTTGATTTTAAGCATGCAGTACAGAATATTTTTGGAAATCAAACGGGGAATACCTAATTGCAAGCATTCACACCCAAGTTCTAATAATTGCGTGATGTTTCTGTTGCTAAAACTTACCTTGTGATCTATGTGTTCAGTCAAAAAAGCTTGAATTCTGAACACTGGATACTTTCTGTAACCATATCATAGGTGAGTAATATATCAAGAATTATTTATAAACATTTTTCATGTGAACTCCAAATATAATCTGAGAAACTTGTCATCTTTATCCAGACAATTTGCAAACAGAAAAAAAAGAGGTAAACTTTGTGGAATAAAATATTTGTCATTAATTTTACAGCTAGCTCTGTTAATCAGTCCTGCATCCCACCCTCTGGGGAGAAAAATATTGTCTATCTAAATGAAAAAGCTAGAGAACTGGATAAATCACTGGACTGCTTAAAACTTCATATCCCACCTGCCCTTTTGTGTTAACTCTTCATCATGGTTCTAGTTAACATTTTTAAAATGTAAGCACCATTTGAAAATAAGAAAAGATTTTTGAGTAGATGAGGGGGCCGGGCTTACTAGTCATTGGATCTCCTAAGCATGCTTACTAAAATCCACCCAATCACTAATAGTTGGTGTAAGCCCATAAGCCTTGTCTAAGCCTACTGTACACTTTATGGCTTTGACCTCTATGAACCTATAGATCAACCAAATGCTAGGGAAGGGACAAGCTAAAATAGTGATTTCCCACACTATTCACTTTATGGACCACTTAGCAGAAGAATTATCTTATGAGTCTATATCCCCATCCCAACTCCTTAATCCTTAATCCTCAACTGCTTCATACTCAGAACTTCTACAGACCATCAGCTAGAGAACCACTTCACTTGACAGCCAACATCTACAAGGTACCACGGTACTCTAGTCATATTACCATCTAGCAGTCTGAATCTTTTGGCCTAACGCTCTCAGGCAGATTCTAGCAATGAAAGCAGAATGAACTGCATTACAGTGTACGCATCTACATGTGCACAGTTATTGCACAGTAACCTAACTTACTGTGCAGTAACTGAAAATTACTGCACAATATGGTGTCTGCACATGCATGTCTATACTGCGCAATAACTGTGGTGGCTTACACCAACCTGAGCATAAATTTGCTACCTACATGATCTCAGTAGCAAATTTATGCCTGATTAGTTACTGCACAGTAACACACACGTAGATGTGTTACTGCAAAGTAACACGGGAGATTCTTGGCTGGGTCTACTCAGCCACTGGGGGGCCAGCTGGAGCCCAGTGCCAGGGCTCCTGCCTAGCCCCCTCTCCTGCTGCTGGGCTGCTCTCTGGCAGCCCCTAGCTGCAGGGTAAAAAAGCCACAGCCATGTTGTACCTTGAGATACACACTTCAGGGAGCCGGCAGGAGCTGTTTGCAGCTATAGCACCCCAGAAGGGTGTAGCAGTGATGTGGCAGGGGGTCAGCCCCAGGGTGCCTCCCCAGAAAGGACCCCAGTGGGAAGGACAGGGGTCCATCCAGCTCCTCACCCCCACTGTGTGGAAGCTCTGCACACCCTGAACCAGGGACTGGGCAGCTGCACAGCAGAGTGATGAGCCTGCAGGGGCAGGGGAGCGGGGGTCGGGGTCAGAGGGAGCTGGGGCTGGAGCTGCAGTAGCAGGTGCTGCCAGCAGCCTAGCCAGGCCCACTCTGGGAAGGGGCAGGGGAGGCATGTGGCCTGCAGCCAGCCCCCAGGGAGCAAGCAGGAATGGGGGCTCAGGTTGCATCCACCTGGTCCCAGGCCTGCCCGGCACCTTACCATGGTTGCTGGGCCACCCACATGCAGCGAACCTCCAATCTGAGGCCAGGCAGCACAGGGCCTCTGGAGCAGAGCATCTTATCTCTCAAATGTTGCAAACTCTCACAAATACCTTCTGTCTATTGCCTCTGCAGGGACAGCATCTGGATGCAGGGGCAAGGCTGCAGAGGCTCCCAGGACTGCCACCAGAGGCTTACCATCACCCACCACTGGAGCCTCCCAGAGGTGCCGGCTGCACCAGTGGCACAGCCACAATGGGACCCACCTCCTTCCGGGAGTGGCAGATATAGTGGAGGGTTGGGTGGCAGACCAGCAGGTGGAGAATCTTGCCCAGGAGGCCATTAGGGATGAGGCACAGCTGCAGGCATGCCAGGTCCACTGGCCCAAGTTTGCGGCCCTGGAATGGCAGCGCTTGGAGCTGCTGGAGCAGCAACTGGCCACCCAAGAGCATCTGTACCCATGCCCTCCCCCTTTCCCCCCGCCCTGTGCCTGGCCTTCTGCCTCAGCCACACAGGGCCCCTGGATCCTGCCTGCCATGCTGCAGTGGGCCCCCAAGTACACCTGGAGAAGATGCTGCTGCACATGCTGACCACAGGCATCCCTGGGGTTTGCCACAGCCCCCAGACCTTCAGGGGAACTGTCTATGACTGGGCTGTGAGCTGAGTGCTGCCAGGCTCTTTGCCCTGTGTGGCCCCACCCCTCAGCCCCTTGCCCATGGACACAGGGATAGGGTCAGACACATGACAGGTCATTGAAGTTTGGGTAGTGGGGTTTTTACTGTTGGTGGATGGGGAGGGGCACTGTGTGTGGGGAAGAGGGGAGGGGTCTGTGTTCATTGAGGGGGAAGGAAGGAGGGATGGGGGAGTTGTTATATTAATAAAGTTTGTACTGTTTGACCTACATGTGTGTCCTGGAGTGGTTCTGGGGGTAGGCAGGGGACCAGGGGTATGTGGGTGGTGGGCCAGGAGGGATGGAGGAGGGAGTGCAGGAGGAGGGGATTGGCCAGAGCCTCCCACAGCTGGTGTCCTGGGCTTGGTTTGTTGGTGCGTGACTGTCCCGGGGCCTGGGCAGAGGAAGGGCCAGCACCATGGCCTGCAGCAGTGTAGGGCACTGGTCATTGCTGGTAGGGGCTGGGCTGGGCTGGAGTAGTGGGGCACTGGGCACTGGTGGCAGGGGCAGAGGTGATGTGGGGAGCTAGGGAGGGAGCTGCCATGTGCTGCCCCTGCACTGGGCACGCAACTTCCAGGCAGGAGAGGGTGAGAGTGTACTTTTAAGATGGCCACCAGGTGTTGGCAGTTGCCTCTGGCCTCGGTATGGCTGCCAAGTGCTGGCATCCCTGTGATGGGAGGCTGGAGCTCCCCTTGGTGGCCACAGGGGCACATGGCAGGCTGGTCTGACTTGGGACTAAATCTAGTCCCAGGTCAATTGCATGTGTAGATGCTGGCCCTATTCCCACTTTAATGCACAGCAACTTTAGTGCACTGTACATGCACATGTAGAAGTGTCTAATGTCAACTCATAAGCTTTGGTTGGGCACAATAAAGGTGGACCAAACTCAGAACCTTAAGCTGGAGATCCTTTGAATTTTGTGGTGTGAAGGAGCTTTTGGAATTGACTCCCTGCTCAAAATATTAGCCAGTTGTTCTGATTTTGAGTTAGATACAATGCCAGGTGCACCTACTTTCCAGTGCCTGTCTAAACTCAGTGAAAATTTCTCTTGTACAACTCTCCATTGCAATTGAGGCTCACGCCCCTAATTTAGCCTTGATTTGAGTCCTAAGCTCTAGGTCATATTTACTTCAGATCCAAACACCAGCTTCTTAATAACATATCTGTCTTTAGTGTTATCCATCTTTATTATTATTTATTCTTTAATTCTGAAGATCTGAGTCAGGGCTCATTTTGGTGGACACTGGACCAGCACAAAGAAAGTATCATTACCTTAGAGAACTTAAGAAAGCATTAATAGCAGTAGTGGTGAAAGGAACAGGTATACGAAATCTTTGAGGAAGTGTTGCAGAGGAAAAGGATAGGTATATAAAATGTAAAGCAGGGATAAGACTGCAGGTGCTGAACAGCATTGGTTTAGAGACCCTCTACAGCAGCTGGCATCAGCTGGAATTCTATTTACTGCTCCACGGAGCTTCAAAACATGGCATAAGATTTAAAGAAAAGGGGACAGATTTTAGGGGGGTAGGGAGGCAGGGGTTTGGGCCTAAAATCTCTTGGGTTTGTCCATCATGCATCATTAACAGAATTACTGCTGTTAAAAACACAAAACAAAATAAAAAAGACAGCATCCCCAAAAAGCCTTTCTGGTTTTAGTTAGTATGGCTTTTCATTTTGGGATACGTATTGAAAGGTTTCTTTTTTCTGTTAAGTTGGGAATGATTTTTTTTCAGGGTTTATGTTGCAAACAGAAAAGCCATTATTTAAATTAATGATTTATTTCTTTAAAGATAGTGTGAAATCTATCATTGGCATGATAAGATGTATGTTGTCCTCTATCTGCATATAGCCATGTAGCTGTGCAATATCTGGCAGTGAATATGAAAAAAAATCATTTTTTCCTGGTTTCAGGCATATCTCCTGAGTCTCAGATATGTGTCACTTGTTTTTCAAATACTGCTACAAGTAATTTAAGCTCTGTACTCCAAGAAATAGTGTTTCTGTGTGTGGGTGCATGCATATCTATTACCCAATTGGATAGACTTAAGACTAATTTTTACCTACTTTGAACATGAAGACTTCAGCTCTCCTCCAAGCATATTTTTGTGGAGTAACTATCAAGAGCCTGATTCTAAAGGACACTGAATTCAGTGTAAGGTGCAACTGACTTCAGTAAGGTTTTGGTCAAGATCAAAGGCCCAGGTCTTCAAAAGGTATTTAGGTTCTTAACTCCCATTGATTCTGATAGGAGTTACGCACCTAAATATATTTTAAAATCACAAGCATGCATTTTTGTGCCCATGTTGAATAATCAGCAATATTTTCCCTCTTGGCACATTATGACTTAATTATAAATAACAGGGTTTCTTGCCCTTCCTACTGAAGCATCTGCTATTATCCACCGCCACAAGCAGATAGACCCCTTGTCCGATCATGGATGGAAGCTCCTGTGGTCCTGAAAAATATGAATTATTTGCAGGTCATTCTGCCAAAATATGCCTGTCCACTACTTATTCCCTGTTTGCAGGCTCAAATGGAACACAAGAAGTCATGTTGCCCATCTGTGCTGGGGTGAATTTCACCTTGTGGGAGCAAAACTGTGCCCAGAGAAATGAAGGCCGAATTTGAAAATAAAACTGTAAATCTATTTGAGCTGATATGTACCCAGGTTTAATGAAAACAGATTTTTTTCCTCCCTATTTCAGTTTTGCTTTGAGTGCCCTGTTATCTTGCCCTAAATCCCTGTTGGAGAATATTTCCTCAGTCACTCAGTCATTCCCTTAGGCAGGGTGAGCTTCTGCTGCTCCATTTTGGCTTAATCTACAGCACAGATTTGTAAATGTTTTCCATTTATTTTATTACAATATTTTGTGAAACCTTATGTTTGATGGGTAAACTCTGGGTAAACATTTTTAACTGAGACTTTTTTTTTTGTATACAGTAATTTTCTCCACCCTACAATATTGTGCAGAAATAGATGGCCCATTTCAACAGAGGGGAACCAGAGGGATAAGAAAAGAGACAGCCGTGTGGAAGCAATGGGTCCCTCTTCCGCCCATATGGTTCAGGTTTGCATCTTGGCTGGCAGGATAATGTGATTGCTGGCAGATAGACTGTTTAGTCTCCAGAGCAAATAGCAGCCAATGAGTTGGGGTGTAATGTACATGTGGAGATGTTCGTAATATTCCACACAGGCTGAACCTACAGCAGGAGTGAATTCAGCTGCAGTGAATACAGAGTTGCTGCATGAATCCTTCTGTCAGCACAACAATGGCATTTCTATACTTCTGCATTTGGGAAGGCAAGGAATATGCCTCTGGGAATGGGGAATTTTAACTTGCAGCATAAAAGGTGATATATTCTGATGCACTTTTAAGATCTGTTTCATCATCAGTTTATAACCCATGGCATTATTTTTGTTGATGAATGTTAATTGTAGCTAAGCATATGGGTGTATCCTTTTTACCCCAAGATAGCTGTGATGGTTATAAGACATCCTGGATGGGGTTTGCACAGGACTTCCAGGTGGGAGGAAGATTGCTGTCCCCGGCTCAGGCAATGCATCCCTGTGGCACAATGAGTTATCTCCAAAGAGATGAAATTCCATTTGCAATTTGATTTGCATAGTTCTAGGGGCACAAAGCAGACATCCAGTTGGCCTAGGAAGCCAGCGGCAGACACCCGTTTAATGTAAATGGCATTCTGCTGTGGGATACGGCTGCCACACCCTTCTTTCAAGGTCTCGGGTTGAGGGGATGTCAGGAGCATACCTGGGTAAAGGGGTCTGGAACACTAATCCAAATGAAGACTATCAAAGCGGGCTGTCATTTAGAAACAGTTTTTCAAAGTTCTGAGGACCAGGGGACTGTTGGGGCAGCGCGTGGACTGATCATTGAATCCTGGTCCTCTACATCCTAAAAAAGGACAAGATGGACAATAGTAAAGGTTGGAGAATCTCTGCAGGGGCACCAGATTACAACCTACATGATGGTTGCACATGTCTCTCTCTCACACATTACAGTGTATGGTTATTTCACCATTCACCTGCCAAAGAAAAAACAACTTAACTGAAGACATAGGACTTTGTTTCTGACAGCTCATAGAATCAGTGAGTCGGAAGGGACCTAGACAGATCATCTAGTCTGACCCCCTGCCATGGGCAGGAAGGAGCAGTGGGGATGGGAGGGGTCATAAGACCCCAGTCAGGTGCCTGGGGTCTCCTATCCAGTCTCCTCTTGAAGATTTCCAGGGCAGGTGAGAGCACCACCTGTCTGGGAAGCCTATTCCAGGCTCTGGCCACCCTTATAGTGAAGTAGTTCTTTCTAATATCTAACCTAAACCTATCTTCCCTCAGCTTGTGGCCATTGTTTCTGGTGACTCCAAGGGGGGCCCTGGTGAACAGAC
>NW_017728886.1:167392236-167417456 GCF_001723895.1 Crocodylus porosus | reverse complement strand
TAACCTATAACCATAACGCTGGTTCCCTCTCCCCAGGTGCAGCACCCTGCACTTGTCCTTGTTGAACCGCATCCTGTTCAGATCCGCCCACTTCTCTAACCTATCCAGGTCTGCCTGGATGCGGTCCCTGCCTGCCGGTGTATTCACTTTATCCCACAGCTTGGTGTCATCAGTGAACTTGAACAGGGTGCACTCCACACCCTCATCCAGGTCGCTAATAAAGATATTGTACAGCACCGGCCCAAGGACCAAGCCCTGGAGGACTTTGCTGCCCACACCCGCCCAGATCGACATCGACCCGTCCACCACCACCCTCTGGGAGCGCCCCTGGAGGCAGTTTGCCACCTGTGTGACTGTGCATTCGTCAATGCCGCAGTCCCTCAGCTTGCCCACCAGAACTGGGTGGGACACTGTGTCAAAGGCCTTCTGGAAGTCCAAGAAGAAGACACTGACTTCCTCCTTCCCATCTAAGATCTTTGTTACCTGGTCATAGAAAGAGACCAAATTAGTCAGGCAGGATCAGCTTTGCATGAACTCATGTTGGTTATCCCTCAACATCACTTCCTCTGCAAGGCTCTCACAAATGTGGCCCTTGATAATTTTTTCAAGACCTTTCCCAGGATAGAAGTGAGACTGACTGGCCTGTAGTTGCCAGGCTCTTCCTTCCTCCCCTTCTTGAAAATAGGGACCACATTGGCTCTTTTCCAGTCCTCAGGGACTCGGCCCAAGCACCAGGAGTCCTCAAACAGCTGTGCCAATGGTTCCGCAATGACACCAGCCAATTCCCTCAGCAGGTCATCCGAGCCCGCCGACTTGGACACATCTAAGCCCTAATCCTTAACTAGGTCTGAACTAACAGCTGGGGGACTCGCATCTTTCCTGGGCCTCTCTACGGTATCACCTGAGAGTACCCCATTGTCAGCAGACAGAAACACGGAGGCAAAGAACTTGTTGAAGAGTTCTGCCTTCTCTCGTGCGTCTGTCACCAACTGCCCTGCCCTGCCTTGTAGGGGTCCAATGTTACCCTGAGACTTCTTCTTGCTACCTATATACTTGAAGAAGGACTATTTGTTATCCTTAATCCCAGAAGCTAAGATAAGCTCCAGTGCTGCTTTAGCCTTCCTTAACAAATCCCTACAAGCTCGGTTCAGGGAGGTGTCCTCCTCCTTTGTCCCTGCCCCCTACTTCCACTGCCAGTATGCTTTTTTCTTTGCCCTCAGGCCAGCCTGGATATCCATGCTCAGCCATGAAAGTTCTTGGACCCTTTTCCTGCCTTCCTGCACAGAGGAATTGCATCCTGCTGCGCCCCAAAGATAGCATCCTTGAGGAAGGGCCACCTTTCCTGGACCCCCATACTAACTACACTCTGGGCTCCGAGTGCCGCCCTGAGCACATTGAAGTTGGCTTTCCTAAAGTCAAGCATTTGTGCTGTGCTAGTTACCCTCCCCACCTTTCTCTGAATAGCAAACTGGATCATTTCATGATCACTGTCCCCTAGCCTCCCTTACACTAGCACCTCCCCCACCAGGTCATCCCCGGAGGCTAACACCAGATCCAGTATGGCATTTTCCCTAGTGGGGACAAGTACCTCCTGCACGAGGTGTAGGTCCTGTACGCATGTCAGGAACCTTCGTGAGTGGCTAGACCTGGCTGACTGCTCCTTCCAGTTGATGTCAAGGTAATTCATATCCCCCATGACCACAACATCCGTTGCATGCATGGCTTCCCCCAGCTACCTGGAGAATTCCAGATCCAGCTCTTTCTCCTGATGTGGTGGCCTGTAGTAAACCCCTACCACCAGATCCCTCTTCCCCCGCTCTCCTTGGAGCTTGACCCACAGGGTCTCAGTTAAGCCTTCCTCTGGTCCCATTTGGAAGGGAGAACTGGTATACTGTTCCCTAACATAGAACGCAACCCCCCCCACACCTTTTTTCCTCTTCCTATCTCTTCAAAACAACCTATAGCCCTGTATGTCTACTGCCCAGTCAAAAGTTTCATCCCATCATGTCTCCGCTAGGCCAACCGGGTTGATTTTACTACTTGCAAGCAGGAGAGCAAGCTCCTCCTGCTTGTTCCCCATGCTTCTTGCATTAGTGAAGAGACACCTTAATTCCCACATCCTGGGCAGTCCCCCTTCCTGAGAGACAACTGGTCCCTTGGTATATACCTGAGCTCTTACCTGGGCAGGTCCTACACTTGGTTGAGTTTTCTCTTGCTCCCATGAATCCCCATCCCCCGACAAACTTAGTTTAAAACCTGCTGGGGGAGGTCAACTAGCCTGTAAGAAAACAAACTCTTACTTTTGGGTGAGAGATGGAGACTATCATGCCCCAGGATGCCCTCTGCTCTGAAGTGTGGGTCATGGTCCAGGAAGCTGAATCTGGCATGACGACACCAACTCTGGAGGCACCAGTTCACCTCATGGTTGCAGGCGCTCTGCCACTGATGGCCTCCACTAACCGGGAGGAGGGACGAAAAGACCACCTGGGCCCCCAACTCTCTAAGCTTGGCCCCCAGAACCACATAGTCATCCATGGTCTGGTCCAGACTACTCCGGGCCGCATCATTGGTTCCCACATGGATGAGGACCATAGGATAGTAGTCAGAAGGCCGGATGAGGTAAGTGATCTTCCCTGTGATGTCCCCAATCTTGGCTCCTGGGAGACAGTACACTTCTCTCACTTCGGGGTCCATGTGGCGGATGGGTCCCTCCGTTCCTATGAGGAGGGAGTCCCCTATGACGATGACCCGCCATCTCTTCCTCTGGGTCACTGGATGATGCTCAGGTGGTACAGATGCCGGCTTGTTGGATGAGAGCGTGGCTTCCTCCCTTCCTCCTTCCTCATGCCCAGTCTCCACCAGCACTGCCAGGGCCCCATACCTGTTCCCCAGTTGTACTGGGGTGACAGTTGATGCAGCTACGCGCTGCTTACGACAACACCTGGCCCTGGAGGTGACTGTCCTCCATTCTCCTTCTGCAGACTTCTGGGTGGCGACAGCCTGAGGGGACAGGCCCTGCAGAGAGAGAAAGTACCCATCAATCTCATCCTCCATGGCCCTGAATCCCCCACAGCCTGCTCACCTCCACCTGGAGCTCTCTCACTTGCCCCTCCAGCACCACAATCCTGGCACAGGTGGGACAGGTGAGAGAAGCCCCTGCCTCCGTGTCCCCCCCCGGCCCCAGGGACCAAGCCAGGCAGCCCCCACAGGCAGGTGGCCCCACCTGCGTGGAAGCCTCACCGGTCCCCGGGCGAGGAGGCAGCCGTGGGGCAGGAGCCCTGGCTGCACTCCGCGTGACAACTCCCATGCTGTCACCCCCACTCACTTACCTGGAAACTGCTGCTGCTGCTGCTGCCACCATTGGCTCTTCCGCTGCCTGTGGCCTCTCGCGTGCCTCCCTGCATGAACCCCAGTGCAAACTCCAGTGCTCCCCTGAAGAGCGCGCCTATTTGCGCTTCCTGTTCACGCGGCTCCCACCCAGCGTGGCTAAATGGGGTCAGGCGGGGAAAGAGTCCCCTGCCCGATTGCCCACACCTGGCCCCACTTGCTTCCTTCTCCGGCTTACCTCCTCATTGCTGGAGCTGTCCCTCAGCTGCAGATTGCTACTGCTGCTGCCGCTGCTGCTGCTGCTGCTGCTGCTGCCGCCGCCTGTTCAAGGGTCGGAGGATACCGGGGCACATGTGCTCCCTCCGGCATCCTCAGCCGACTCTAATCGGATTAGCCCGATTAGATCATTAGCTGATTAGAGCATTCCCTTTTTATCTATTTAATATTACTCCCAGAAATATTACCTGTGAAAAGAAATAGCACTAGGAATGATATTTCTGAACCAGCGAATTGGCCGACATGTCCTATGCCACAAAGAATCTGGAAAATGTGTCGCATGAGAAGAGACAAAGAGCAGAATTGAGCCAACAACTCAAACCACCCTGTCTTCAAGAGGCCTTAATATTTGTGAGGGGTACAGAAAATGCATGGCTAGGCATGAGAGGCAGGGAACATGGTTAGAGAATGCAGGAAGTACTAAACAACTGATAACTAGAGATAGACTCAAACTGTATAAGCAAATCCAGCAACCCTGGAATTTAGGGAGCAAGAGCTAAAGTGTGAATAAACAGCATTTGACCTTCAGGTGACAGACTACAAATATATGTCTACAGAGCCCTGTTCTTTATTGAGACATCTGGTCACAACAGATATACCAAAGAGAATGAGAATCAATATATGACAACTAGCAGTTTATTCACATTTGTAAATTGAATCCATTTCTGTGAACAATCTTCCCAATGCAGAATGTTTTTCCTTTGTGCCTTTTTGTTGTTGGGATATCCCCTCACCCTCAACCCACAGAGGTTTGAAGACATTCTCTGCCTCAAGGCTTCATTGCCTGTGTTTGTTTCACAGGTATCTTGAAGTTCTATTCACCAACAGTGATGGAGAGGGGGGGAAGCAAGGAAATCCTTACAGATAGTTCAAGCACAGATTAGGAAGAGGGAGTTGAGATGTCGTCAAAGTAGCAGGAATTCATTTTATTGAAGAATACATATAATAAAGATAGAACAAAGGGACTGAAACGGTGAACAGATGGGTGGGTGTTCATCAGTGGTTCATGAGCTGTGTGAACAGTGGAGTTTATGCCATCCCTTTTTTTTTGTTTTTGATGCATCAGGATAGGATGTGATATGATATGACAGAATGTGTCAGAAACTTGGGGGAAAATAAACCCCCTTTTTTTTTTACATCAAACTATTGCTATCAATAGGAGCAGCAACTGTTCAAAATTTGTTTCAGAGCTGCCAAGAAGTGAACATTCACGGGAGAGAGAGAGAGGGGAAAAATATTTTTCCCTGCTGTTTGCAAGGTGGACACAAATGCAAACGGTAGGAGGCTGACAACTTGACACATGTCTAATAAATCTAAAGCATGAAAAAAGTCAACAATTCACTGTACAAGAAAGCATTACCAGGATAAAAAACTACTACTCAAGAAAGAATAACCATTTAAATGTATATTTATTCTGAATTCAGCAAGTAATTTAGCCCTTAGAGCATTGATTCCCTTTTTTTTTTATTATTTAAAGAAGAGACATTTTGTTATAAAAGTAAGATTTAGCTTCTGTGCTGAGGATGCTGCATTATAAATGAACAAGGTGCAAAAGCTGAGTCCAGTGAGCAGATGTTGGAGGCTCAGTGTGGTGGTGACAAAGGGCTAGAGTGCAAGAACCTTCCACATCACGTCTGTTCTTCAGCTCAAAGCAGGAAAGGTTTTAATTTGACAAGTTGGTTGGATGCAGGGAATTCACAGATCACGGTCAATGCCAAACAGATTTGGCCACCTACCGCATGGCCACACTCAGCCAAAAGAAGAGCAGTTGTGGAGATTTCTACTGAAAGAGTCGCTAGGCACACAACAGGGAGTCCCAAGGAAGCAAGTTACAAAAGACTGTGAATTCCTTTAAAAAGGCAAAAAGAAGTGTGTGAGAGAAAATCATACTTAGAATATAAAATAATTAAGTATTTTTATTTTAGATGGCTGCTCTGTTATTTTTTTTAATCTCTTAATCCCTTTTTATGGTTGGTATGATGCAAAATACAAGAATGAAAATGAATGCCAACGCTAATGGCAAGCCTCATCTAAACAGAAACATCAGCATTAAAGTTATGAATCTTAATTTGCGCTACTGAGCTAAAATGTGTATCTTTCAGCATTAAAGGAATATAGACATACAGCACTGTGTAGTGTCTATGTGCAGTACAGAAAACTGACATGGTCTCTCCAATTTATGGGGAAATTGACATAATTTTGCAAAAAAAAAAAGAAGCAGCAAAACCACTTGTGAACTGGATTTTGCATAATGGGATTAATTTGGTTGACTGTCACATCAACTGTGCTGCAGAATGCAAGTTAATCACAACATCGGTCTGATTTAAAAGAATGAGAGAAAGAGAGGAAAAAGGACGAAAAGGTATTTCTTTTCCCTGCCTGAGTCATCTTTCATTTTTATTGCATCCTGTTCCTGGTGTACCTGGGGTGGGTACTGCAAACAGTATTAGTATGCATTTGCAATGGATACTTCAGTGGCCTTCCTTCCCTCCCCCCATTAAAAAAAAGTCAACAGCTTTTCCAGGATCATGCAAAACTGCTTCCAAGGAATTCTACAACTATACTCATTTGCTCAGAATTTAAGCTGATCGATGGAGCTGAAGCAACATTAAACATTTCATCATACAGATTTTAGTGACTGTCTTCTCCTCCACTTACCTCTTCTCTGAGGAAGTGACCCAGCTGTTTGCTCCCTAGTGTACCAGTGTTGCTACCCCTTTTTTTGTCCACAGCTTCGCTTGTGATACAAACAGCTCCGTTCTCTAAAGAAGCACTGCATAATATCAGAAAAGGAAACAAATATCCTTTAGTTGCTTACAGTGGATTCTATCTAAAAAGATGGGGGAAGGAAAGAAATAAACCTTTGCACAGGCTCTCACATTGCGTTCTTGGCAAAGGTACGAAAAGCAGGGATTGCACATATACATGACACATTGCTTAAGTCCTCTAGTTTCTATGGTTGCAGTGGATTTTGCTTTCAGGGGGCATCCCAGGAAGGAGATAATACTGCTCAGTGCTTTAGGCATGATGGAGTTGAAGAATTAGCTTTGGAAACTGATCATACCATGATAGTGTGACAGAGAACAAGGAATCAGGACTGCTGGCATGTCAGAGGCACTTGCACTCCCAGAGTGCGGTATCGTGTCAGTGATTTCTGAAGAACCTTGCACCATACCAAGGCCTATTACAGCTCCTTCATCTCTCTCTCTCTCTCAACAAGCATTGCGCTCTATCTAGTACAGCACACTGACTAGGTTAAACAATTACACTTCACTAATTGGCCTGTGTCTGTCCTGATGAGAAAGTAAACAATGCTGCGCAGAAAAGCTGAGACAAATTGTATCTAATTAAATTGATGAAAAATGTGACAATATTTTCCCCCCAAAATTAAACCAGACAACCCGTAGTGTCACAAAACACCCCAAGCTAATAGTGGAGCACCCTTCCAGTTAAACCTGAAGTGAGTAAAAGTGGGTGTGCCATGCAATTGAAAAGGAAAGGGCTTCCCAAATGTAGCATCCATTGGGGCTGAAACTGATGACAGGATTTCATGCCAAACACTGTGCTCTTTGTGTGAGAGCAGAGTGCACTCGAACACAGTTTTGGCTTTCTACAGTCTGTGTGCATGTGCATGTGTGTTTTGTGTGCTGGGGATAAGGGGTGGGGTGTTGGTAACTAATAAAAGGGAGCACTTTTCAAATATTGTCTAGCGGCCAGATTGTGCCTGTTAGCTCCACTGACAGAAGGTACTCTCTCTGCATAGATATTCCCCCTCCCACTTGCAAAAGGATGCAGTCACTTATGAGGCATCATCAGAATCTCATCTATAACCTTCTGAGGCCTGTCTGTCCATTTATGTGCTGGCCACTTCCTTGGTTAATTATGAATCCAAAGGCCTTGAGAGCTGAAAGCATGAACCCTTATCATTTGAATTAGAATCAGGTTCTGTATGTGGAAGCTATACCAGACTTCCACCCTCTGTGGATCATGTGCTATAGAGAGGAACTAGTAATACAGGCTAGCTAATGGGTTTCACTGGCACTTCCTAGTATAAATTATAAGAAGTTGCAGGGAGAATTGAAGTGAAACAGAGACAGGAGTATTTTTCTTCTTTGGCTAGAATAAAACAATGTACAGTCTGAGTGAATATTATCTTTTCAGAATAACTATCCCCTGGCCTCAAGAGAAATCAGGAGTGTTTGCTGATACCAGGGTGCCAGCAGAGGTACATTGTCAAAGGGTGAGGGCCTGCTGGGAGTCAGAGCTGACTTTCTGTGGGTCCCTGGATTCACCAAATTAGGAAGCAGCTCCCACTGCCTTTTCCAGGCCTGACAATATCTCCTTTGCCTCAGTGTAGCAATGAGAAGATTGCGCTGATGGATTTCCTCACCTCTCCTGATTTGTCCATGGGAAGGAATGTTTCACACCTTGGTACAGGGCAACAGGTAAGTGAATTCTAACTCCACTCTATTTGTGTCACTAACTCCATTTAACTGGACATGTCTACACGTGCATTATGCTGGCTTAAAATTACTGTGAAGTAAGTTACTAAGCAGGAAGCGGGAATAGGCTAGCATCTACACGTGCAGGGGTTCAAGTACATTAATGCTGTGTGTGGACTGACTTGGGACTAAAGTTAGTCCCAAGTCAGTCCACACACACAGTGTCACTGTGTGGTAAGGCATTTACACATGCATTACTGCACAGTAACTAATCATCAGGCATAAATTTGACACCTTCATGATGCACGTATCAAATTTATGCTCAAGTCAGTATAAGTTACCCTAATTTTGGTTACTGCAATGTGTAAACATGCCCATTCTCTTTCAGTGATGGCATTCTAAAAAGTAGTATCATAGGATATCATCCAGAGCACCATTAGATTAATGGAGACCCTTGTATTGAATTCTTTGGGTTCACTATATTGTGACCTGTATTGTATTGAGTTCAGATCCAATCCACAACATGAACAGAAGTAAATGCTATTGTTATGGATATTTAAGCATTTCTATTTTAAGTCTTTACTTTCCTTTGTTTATCAGAATAAAATATTTCAGACCTATCCTCAGCCTGAATGCTAATTTTTGTTTAATAGTTCCAGACAAAATATTAGTGTTTTTTTGGAAAAAGGAAAGGAAAGGAAAGGAAAGGAAAAAGCCTCACAACTTTCCTCTTAACAAAAAGTTTTGTGATTTTTTTTCCCCTTTTTTAACAAACCTAACTGAAAACGTCTGAGTTTAGCTGAAATACAAACCTCACTGTGTGCATCTACAAGAGACATTTTACTGGGGATTAATTAGCTCTGTAGAAAAGCATCACCATCTACATATTCAGTGCTGTTAGGTCACAGTAAACCAGGTGGGGGCAGCCCTGGGCTGGCAGGCTGACTCCGGCCAGCCAGGGCTGCACCACCCTGGCTCAATGTGTTGCAGTCCTGTGCACATGTGTAAACACTGCAGCCAGGAGCAATAAACTCCAGCATTAACTGATCCAGAGTTTATTGTGTTGCATTAATATCATGTGTTGACATGCTTACTTAGAAGTTTACTAGAATAAAATGTAATACCCACCATTTTGACCAGGTGGAATAGAATGGGGGCCTCTAGACCAAAATACATGGATTCTATACAGCCTGAACTAAAATGCCAGGTATGATTCTCTCAGTAAAAGTGTAACATCTGCATGTGGCCAGTGTCATCTTCTATCTAGTAGACAGACAGCACTTTCCACATAGCCCACGCTAAAAATGTCCTTGCAACAAACATTTGTTACTAACAGGCAAGTCAATTAATAAGCATTCTTAATAGCAACAATTCATTTTGCTGTACAAGCATTAGTTAATTAAATTACACCTTGTTGCTTTGAACTCACTGATGTTTCAACTCAACCTCCTCTTCAGCATGTATGAAGTAGTGTACTCAACATGTCAACTTGAATAGCCAGTTGGGCAAAAATATAAGATATAGCACCATATTGTTATTTATTATGTGCCATCAGTAGATTTAGTGCTCTACCTACATAAAAGATGTACGGGCTTTGGCTGAGGGCCTTACAGACTGAATGAGAATCAGTAAGATAGTAAGGCTTCCTCCTATATGATACTGAATGGCTTTGAACATTGTGCAGTCAGTTACAAAATGGGTGTAAAATACAACCACTGACTCCAGTGTGCGTTAGTCCAAAACACAGTAACCTCCTGAAGAGCTTTCCTCATCGTGCCCTCCTTCACTGTGTTAGGTGAATTAGGTTTTCTACTATAAAGCCACAAATGTAGCCTGCCTTTGCTTCCAGTGTTGCTAAAAACGACAAAAGAAATCTAAAGCACTTGCCCAAAGGGTAGTTTTCCAAAGGCTGGCCAATGAATCAAAATCAAAACAAAATGTCCAAGAAACGTATTGGTTAATATTTGTTACACATCCCAGTATCTACCCAGTCCACAGAGGAAGTGAGTCTCTTATAGCTCTCCTGGTCCCAGGAGGAGTGCAGCAGCAGGGAAAGGCTCCTGTGCCTTCCCCAGTGCGGGATCACCAGTCTAGAGAAGACTTGAGGAGCAGCTGCTGTCACCGCTCTCATAAACCAGGAGAGGAGGACAGGAGCAGCTGCCCACTGTCCCCACCTACGTTCCAGATCAGAGCCCCTTGCCTGAGGAGTGGGCAAGGGGTTTGTCAGGTTATTTCTCCACTTGGTTCCTGGCCACTAGGAGCCAAGCACAGGAGCACTCTGATCAACTGAGGCAGAGAGTGGGTACAGGGGGCTTTGCCCTGCTGCTCCAGTCCCCTGGGGCCTGGAAGGACCGGATCCCCACGCTTTCCCCAGACCGCAATCAGCTGCTCTTGAATAGGTGCAAGGAGCAAAGGAGAGGGAGTGGTTGCAGGCTGAATGCTGTGCTGCTCCCGCTCCTGGAAATATGTCTAGCAGTGAAAAATTTCCAGATCTCAACACAAAATTGCTTCGTACCATGTAGGCCTACCTGATGTCTGTAATGGGACCTGAAAATTAACTTTGATCTCTCAAATCCCAGTCCGGTGCCTGAACTATGATTCTATTTCCTCCTTTTTGGAAAGGATGTCCCGCCACACACACCCTCCCTGCCCATGCCTTTCCTATCTTCAGTTCATTGGCTGGGCTATATTGCCTTTGTCCTGGACAATAACTTCACTCGTCATACTACACCCTCCCTTCAGGAAGGGAAACAGACTTAGGAGAGAGTCTACTCAGAACTGACTTAAGGAGAAGGTTTGGCAACTTGTATGTGAATTAACTGAATGACTTGTTGCTAGGGAACTGTGGGAAGGAATGTTTTTGATCTCCCATATGCTTACAACTAATAAATAAACAAATAACAATAATTACAACAAACCCCAAGCCTGTTGTTTTTCCAGAATTAATTAATGATGATGAAATACAACTGAAATTCTGTAAGAGGCGGCAGCAGGGTGGGGCAGATTTTGTATTTTACTGCTGTGCATGGAAAGGATGGTTGAAATTAACATTTCTTTTCTCCTTCAAATCTACCTTTACTGGCTTAGGTGAGTGGGAAGGGTATGGTGGGGAGGGGAAAAGTCCTCCCTTTCCTAGGCAGGGGATGATCGATCAGGAAGACAGTAAATTTCCCTCTGCCAGTTTTACTTGCATCCAGTTCTTCCTGCCTCGTACAGTTAAGTTTTTTAGATACTTTACTTGCATTTCTAATTCAGTTATTCTTCTGAAATTTATTCAAAGGATTTATGCTTATGAAATTATAATATAATGCTGCCTATATGCCAATGAGCTGCAGGCAAAGAAAATAATTTTCTTCAATTTACAGTTATGAGGCTGGAGGAAAATGATGCCTTCTTATCACCTCTTTTTCTTTGTATGCCTCAGTATTTTTTTAAGTCTTCAGAAGGCAGGAGCTGATGATGAATTCTTAAGCAGATCACACTGATAATTGTATTTCAGAACTGTCAACTCTGTGAAGACTGTCCACGGAGGTGTCTCAGTTCACTTGAGCTATTTGTGTCACTGCTTCTCCAGGAACTCAGCCCTCAATAAAACCCAAATCACTGGGGATATTGTTAAGTCTTCTGAAAGGATTATTAGATCGAAGGAAAATTTATGGATGACACTTTGTAACAATTAATCAGGAACTGTTGATGAAGTTAAGTTGGTTCTTTATTCTTGAACAAAAAAATATTCAGCCTCTGTACAAATTGTCAGATGGCCTATTTTGTCACTCTGTTTGATTAATGGACCATTTGGAGTCCCCAAAAAGTCCTAGTACAAATAAAAAAGAATCATAAATATTGAATAAGCTCACAGCATGGTTAACCTTGACTACATTTTGGAACATTCTTGGGGAAAACTTTGCTATTCAGAAAATAAATTGCTATGGGGATTAAAAAAAAAAAAACAACAACAAATTGGAGATTTTGGAGAATGTCACCTACCCAACCTTGTCATTCTGATTAGCCTGCCATGATAAATTAGTTTAGTTAGCTTTGCAATCAGGTCAGAAATGGCTGGCACATTTTGCATTTTGCTAGTGGGGCTACGCCAGTCCTGCAAAAGGGGTCCAGGGTGGTGAGGAAAATTCTTTTGGTGTTAGTGCTTTTATACTCGATACAGTAGTAGTTTGCAGACAGACTATTATCCTTTTGGATTCTAATTTATGGAAGTCCATCATGCTAAGCGTGTGTGAGTTGTGGAGCTGGTCAAACGAAATGATTTGTGCACATGCAAATGCTGCTATCTGAGTTCCTACTGCAATGAACGTATACTCCAGCACATATTCAGGACATGCTATTTCCCTCTTTTCTTCCTGCTCTTGCGCCTTTCCAGTTCCAGTTTCCCCACCCTTACTTGATGCAGCTATTATGATTCTGTCAGGTCTGAACAGTCATTTTTTCTAACCTTTGGTAGAAGTTGGGTCACAGTGATCTTTAACTATTCTATTTTTGTTTCCAGTGAACCAGTGCTACCTTACCTTAGTGTTGGCTTCAATAAAGACCTAAAACCATGTGCTTAACTGTAAGCCTGTTATAAATCTTATTCCTATTCAGTGAGACACTTAAGCACCTGCTTAAAATTAAATATGTGCCAAACTGATCTACTATAATGAAGCCTCAATCAACATGATATAACACCTCAGTCAGCCAATCTCTTTGGTAGCATGTTTAATAGGATAGCTCACTGGTCTCCATCAGCTGACATGTACACAGCCAATTCCTCAAGGTACAAATTGGGCTGGATCTTGAAATTTATACATCTGTCTGCAGTGTGAATGGAACATAATCATATTGGATTCTGTTAATCTTCCAAAGTAACATCAGCATTAGAATTGAATGGGTAGGTGAGGGAATCTTTTTTCCAAGTTTCTAGGTATTTTACCATGGCCTAAAACAAATATTTTCTATTTTCACTTGGAAATAAAAAAGCTCCCTGCATTATATTCCACTTGCTATGCTGCAGAATAGTCATAACAGAGAAAGGGTGTGTCAGAGAAAATTTGAGACATATAGCTATTGGCATGACAAATGGGTGTGTGTGGCGGGTGGGGGGAGGATTATTATGTTTACTCTCTGGTGCTACTCTATCAGTTCAGGCCTCATTGATACAGCAGTGAACATAAAGATGGGCTGCTGGCAAAAACTCTAGCTCAAAAATAATATGAATGGGGGAACAGTGATAACAATGTGGGCTCTTGATTTTTTTTCATTTGAAGTTCATTTATGTATGTGGGAGAAAAAGAGAGGGAGAGAGAGAGAGACTTTTTAAGGCCTCACTGGTGATATGTTTGAAAACAAATGATAAGTACTAGGGTTGTGCAAAGCTTTGGTAGCTGATTCGATTCGGAGGAGATTCAGCTGGATATGGTGGCCAAATCTCTGAATCCAAATCGAATTGGGAGTCCGATTGGGAGCACAATTAAAAGGTCCAAATCAAATTGGAAGCCTCCAAATCTATTCAGAAAAGATTGAGCGCCACTTTGGAGATTCATGATTGGGGCTGGGAAAAGTTGCCCACCTGGGGTGGGGGGGCATGGGACTCGGGGAGGGGGGCACAGGATGAAGGCATGGTAACACTGAGAGCAGGGGCTATGCCATGCTGCCACTTGCCCAGCTGGGGCAGGGGGGTAGCGCATGATGCAAGCATGGCTCACTCGGATGGAAGGGGGCAAGCGACAGCAGGGCATAGCCCTTGATCCCAGCACTGCCACACCCGCATCCCCGCCCCCCCATCCCAGCTGGGCAAGCGGTAGGAGCAACAGCCTCCCAACCCCAGCTAGGCAAGCAGCAGCAGTGTCTGCATCCCGCACCTCCTCTGCCCCAGCTGGGCAAGCAGTGGGCTATGCCCTGCTGTCACTTGTTGAGCCAGGGTAAGAGGGTGCGGGGTGCAGGCATGGCAATGCTGGAGGCAAGGGCTATGCCCTGCTGCCACTTGCCCCCTTACACCTGGAGCCAGCCATGCCTGCATTGCACCCCCACCGAGTCCCATGCCTCCTCGCCCCAGGTGGGCTGCTTTTCCCAGCCCCAATCCCTCCCTCCCCCATGCCCCTTCTTTCCCCCCTCCACCCACCGCAACAGACTTACTAGCTGAAGGCAGCTGTGTCCCGCTTGATGGGTAACTTTTTGTTATGCAACATAGTATGTGGCTTGCAGTTGTGGTCCTTTCAGAGCCAGCAGCCAGAACTAGGTTGGGCTGAGTCAGTACTTCAGCAACAGCTGGATAAAGAATGACTGAAGGAAGAGGTGGTAGGTAGCTTTCCTGTAAAGTTCAGTCAGATTCAAAGTCCCTGTAGCACAGTGTTATGGAGACACAGGGCTTTGTGCAATTTTTTCTAGTGAGAAGTAAAACCAATGTTCAGAGTGCCTGTGGTTATTGACGATGACACTTTTCCTAAGAGTAGAGTGTTAACTCTGGTTAAATTCCAATTTTGGTAATTGCATTCTGCCTAAAGGGGATGCTCTCTGCAGATACACTTAGAAAAGTGACAGTATTCCTTAATTCCTGGCTTAGATGACTGTGGATTTGTGAATGATTAGGGGGCTTCTTGAATGGGGCTGCCCTAAGAATGGGGTACCTAAGAGTGTTATATTTAGATTGCCCTAATCAAGGTTAAGGCCATGTAAGTTGTTTGATGTGCAAGTATTTGCAGGACTTAGGACACCCTAAAAATGGCATGCCTGATATAAAGTTAGTTCTGGTCACAGGTGAACTAACTTTAGATTAACAAGGAGTTAACCTAACCTAGCAAGGTTTAACCCATCTTGATGAACATCTGCATACACCTGTTTTTATCCTTGCCTCACCAGTCACCCCTGGACTGTATTTGGAGAATCCTCCTCCCCATGCAAGGAGGAGGGAATTGAATTTAGGTTTATTATATCTTGTGTGTGGAATCATCACTAACAGCACCACCTGCTGCCACCATGTTTGGTGATGGCTAGTCTTTCGACAGCAACCTACGGCTGCAACCTGAAACTGGCCATTTGGTAGCTGCTCCTTATTATGCTTTTACTTTCGTTGAGAAGTGTATCTTCTCAAGGTTTTACTTTCATTTACTTACTGTATCTTCTCAAGCAAAATAGTATTGACTGGTCCTTAAAATGAAGCAATATTTTAATTTTTTCTTCTTTCCCTCCTTGGTCAAAGTTCAGTAGCACTGAATGCCACTGAAAATCACCACTATTATATTGGTCATTTCAATGCTGTCGGTCTGATGCCATGCAAACCTAGAGGAAGACTGCATTTGCCTTGAAGTCCTTGCAGTCTGTGGGCCATTCATTCATCTCTGCTTCTTGTTGCGGTAAGCACAAAACTTGTTCTAGTGCCTATAATGCGTTTCTGAAAGGGATTGACTAAGTATCCGTATTGTCCTGAATCAAATACAGATAAGGGAAGAAATTAGCTAAAATGTCTGTTATTGAATAGCACAGACATTGTTCTTCATCAGTAGGGGGACAGCGTTTCAAAAAGTGTTGGCTAAATGGAAACTAATAGCACTGTCTTAATGTTGTCCTTTCCTCGTATTTCTCTATATCCATTTTTTGTCTTGTCTTACACTTGGATTGTAAATGTGCTGGCTCTGGGTCCACCCATCTCTTTGTTTCGTGTTTGTACAGTGCCTTACACAATGGGGTACGTGGTACTATGGTAGTACAAATAATAAATAATAATAACTATACAATTGTATGGACAACTTGTATGCCAATCCTGCAAGCTGTTCTGGGGGTACAGTTTTCTTATAGGGATACTGACTCATGTTGGCCTCTGGGGTATAGCCGGTTGGAGAAAAACGTAGAATCCAGAGAGAATATTTTGGTTGTTTTAAGTTTCACTACAACCATAGAGAAATTCAGTTGGTTCAGGTGGCAGTGGCCCCTAAAAAGAAAAAGTCAGATGCTCACTTTGCCTTTGCAGAGTACTACCCACCTAGAAGAGGAAGTAGTTAAAGTGTTAACCTAAGACCCTGATCTCAGCTTGATGCTTCTCAAGGTTTGAGCTCAGCCTTCATCTACTAGTAGGATTTTGAATCCTTTGTAAGGAAGGCAAACATCATATACATTACATTTTCTCCTTCATTATGAGTTGGATTGGTATAATGGTGGGTGAACAATATCTGAAGTATAAGCTATGATGTGGGGCTTTGTGTACAAATGGACTTCTATTCTGACATGAAAATGGTGAGCAAGAGGCAAAATGTTGGTGTCTCCATTTTTTTTTTGTCTAAATAGACTTTGAGATGGTACCCACACCATAAGCCCAGCCAGATACTATTTGTGGAGGTTTGTAGTTCAAACTGGAGATGTTTATTATGTAAAGAGTATGCAAAAGGATTTCAGTGGCTAGGCTGAAGTTGAGTATGCTTAGCTGTACCAAGTTGTTTTTGGAATATATAATGTGTTTTAATATATGTAAATGTGTATCTACATTCCATTATTTACCATGTTTTAGATTGCTCACGTGTTTTTCAGCTCTGGCTGACCAAGGGGCCTGGGATTGAGACAGTGAAAAGGGGAGACCACACTTGGAGGATAAGGATGCATTAGATTAGAACTTTCTGAGCAGGGTTACCAACCAAGATTATTTTTTTTTCTTGAAAATATGCAACCTTTTACTGACAACCACTTTTTTACTGACATGTTTTACATAATATGCATAATACAAATGTAACTCTTCGCCAAGCCCTGGACAAGGTCTGGGTTCCAATTTAGGGGTTTTACATCAACCATAGTGAAAATGTTTTGGTTATTAGTACAAAGTTTGCAGATTATTCGTTTAAAAATAATTATTGGGTTGACAACCCAGCTTGACTGCAGCGCCACTTTCACACCTTGTTGTTCCCACCTCAGGGGTCCCCTATTCCTCTCTGTACCGTAAAGTCCCTGACCGCACCCCACACCATGATGCCTCCTGTTCCAGCCTTATGTGCACCAACCCTGCCCCTCTCCCATCCTGGCACGGAACCCCTAAGAAGGAGCAGGGAGGGAGCTTTGGAGACTACAGTAAACCACAAAGTCCTGAAAAGATGTCCCTTCAGGGTGTTGTGCTTTTTCTATCCTTCAAGACTCCTTTCAGTTTCTTTCCAATGACAGAGCTTAAATCAAGCTCTGGTAACTTCCTTTTTTTTTTTAATGGATGGAACCTTTTTTTTTTTTTATCAGATTCTATTGGCAGTGTTTTCAGCCTTGTTTTTTTATGGTCTGTATGCAAATTTATGGACAATTTGCAATCCTGTTCCAGAGCAAGGAAACTGAAACTGTGAGTGAAATGCAGGGGTTTAATTGTAGGAGGAGAGGATTGGATGAGATCTCCTGAGTCACTAATCAGCCTCCTGCTGTCAGAGGATCTACATCATATACTTTAATACTTAGAGGTATTAAATTCTATCTTAAGCTAGATTTCTTGCCTCCATTACTTCTTTTGGAAAGCTGTTCCAGATCAGATGAGGAGCCCAGAAAACAACTGGCATGGGATGGGCAAGGGAAAAAAGTGGCATGGAATGGCAAGTAAGGTTGATTACCACAAGGGCAGGAGGTAGGAGAGCCAGAGAAGGAGGGATGGATCAGACAAGAAACTGGGCTGTAGAGGAAGAACTGGCACTGACTGGGCAAAAAGCTTGATGTGAGGAGTAGGCTGGATCTGATTTATAGAAGCACTGAGCATTAACTGATGTAATAGCATCTAAGTTTTGAATATATAAAGTATCCTATATTCTGAAAAATCAGTTCGTGGGCAACTTGCTGTTTGTAGATATCTAAAGTTTGTGGATTTTTTGACAGTAATTTCTCTCTGCCTCTGGAATAGTAAATCATGCTTTGAACAATGAAGAGAAAACAAAATACTGGATAGCTGTTTATTAAATGAGAATTGTGTACTGAATAAGACAAGGTTTCTTAAGGGGTCAGTCTGCCAGCCTGGAGTTGTTCTGACTTTGCTCAATGTGCTACCGAGGGGCTGGCTGGGCATGAGGATGCTACAGTGTAGGGCTAGCCGGCAGGCAGTCCTGCACTGTAGAGCCCTCAAGCCCCAGTTAGCCCTGTCAGAGTCTACATGTGCATTGGAGCAGAGTAAATAACTCTGCCATAGGATAGTACTTGTGTTGGGCAGTACTATCTGACAGCATAGTTAATTAGTTTACTCTGGCCTAATAGCATGTGTAGATACTGATGCTTCACTATGGAGCTAATTAGCTCTGCAGTAAATATCTTGTGTAGACATTCCCTCTGAGTCAATAGAGTTGAGCCCAGTCCACTATGTACAACTCCAACTCTGTCTAGTATAATTGAAATTGAATACACTCAGCTTGTAGACATTTTTTTCACAATGACTCTTCTGAATGGTATTCACATTCCACTGAGAGAGACTGGATTGAAACTTTGCCAATGTAAGGCATGTTTGAATCTGGGCTTCCAGTTTTAGCACATCTCTGCTTTCCAACACTTTTTGAGAGGACGGCTGGAGACATGCTTTGCCCAAATACTTTCTCCATCTCCTTCCTTTTCTTTTTGAGATTTTTATCTTCAGGGTTAACAGAAGCACCTTGTCCTCCTCTCCCACGGAAGTAACACAGCAAGATCTTTTAGACTTATAGTGACAGAACTTTGGTCCATGAGGTCACAATGTAGCGTTTGCCATGATACAGCCACATGAAACCTGTATTTTTTCTCCCAACTGAATAGCATCATGTTGCTAATCGAAGTCAGCAGCAGAAGTTTGCTTTGAATCGTATGTAAAATATTCTCTCCTTTCTTGTCATTTTGTTTATCATTAACAGCCACTATAATTTCTCCCCAGTGGCAATTACATTGATATCACCATATCTAAATCAGAAATGACATTGCAGCAATTATATTATGCTGACTGGGCATTACCTAATTTTTAAGTGACACTCTTTTCCCATCAATGTGATTATATCCCTTTCTAATAAATAACGTAACAAAAGATCTACATAATGGGAAAACATACATATTAATGCATTCCATGACAAACACGTTAACATGCAACTTTACATATTAATCTTGGTAAACAGAAATCATGTTTACATTTTCCTCTTCACTGCACTATTATCTTGACAGCTTGCTTCTCCTCTGGTTTTATTCTTTCCATTCCTTGGTATATGTTCCATTGCCTCGGGTCACCCTTTTGGTTGCAGAAGAGGAAGGCAGGTCATATCCATCTGGTAAAAAGAGAACAAACAGTGCTGCTGGATAACATAATATTATTGCTCCCCTCATTGCATTCAGGTCTGCATGAAGGGACTTGGAAATGTGCAATAAACATATGTGTGTGATAATGAGATTGTTGGTGGAAAGTCATCTTGAAAAGACAAGGAGCAATTAAGCTTGCTTACTTACACAAGTTAGAATGACAAGATGCCATTGCCGGCCCCACTCATCCATATAATAGGGTTCTCCTTCCCTGCTTAGCTATATTGGGAGAAGCATCTCCTGTCAACCCTCTGCCATGACTCCACCATAAAACAATCTGCCTTTCTGCCTTTTATACACAGTTCATTCCCACAGTCACATCAGTGTCCTGATTTCAATTGACTGCCTGCTAGCAAATACCTGAATTAAAATTCTTTTAGAATTCAACTTAAAGTCTTCATTTAACTGAATATTTATTTGTATCTGTGTACTCTCTTGTCCAATTTTAATTGAATGCTTAAAGATGTCAGTGGGGATATGTGCAGGTTGCCCATAAACGTTTATTAATGCAATGTGTTGAGTCAACAAATAATGCACTTTCTCTTTGCTATCTTGAAGATTTAGATAGGATATCTTGGATGCTATTGACAGAGAGAGAGAATTGTGGAACAATGGGAACATATGATAGTTAGAGCTAGATAACAATAGCTATCCTTATGCATCTTGAATGGAGTGATGAAGCCATCAATTAGAGAAATAGCCCTCTGAGTGTACATCATTGACAAGATGGATAAACAGTATAGTTGGAGTTTGCTATGTGTCTGGGTGTAGATCTCAGTGATCTGTATTTCAGGAAGCCAGAGAATGGCACATGCAGTCATATGAATCCTATGACAGTGAAATTCATAATGACCTCAATGTATCTTTTTTTTCCCCTTAAAGCTACTAGATTGCTTCAGAGAATGACAGTACAGGTAACTAGCCGTAGTTACTCAGGCAGAGCTTTCTCTTAATTTCAGGATTCCCATCTCCTTGATATTTACATGTTTAGTGGGCATTGTCTACCTCTCTTACACAATATAGAGAAAGAGTTTCTTTCTAGCTGGGGGCTGACACCCACTGTTCAGTGGATCCAAAGTTCTGTATATACCCCACGCTATTGTAACCTACATCCATAGCAAGGAGCAGATCTGGCACCCACATATGTGTCTTAGTTGCTCATTTTCAGACTGTCTTCTTCTTGCTCTCTGGGACCTTTGATAACCCCATTTTAGTTTTATTGTCATTTGTCCTGCTCCTATAATACGTGCTAACAAACTAAAGCTAGCAAGCTGTGTATAAACTTAAGCAATCAAGTCTCAGCAGTTGTTGTTTTCCACTTAACTGGTCTTGGTTATTTTCCCTACACCTGGAAAGTGAGTGAGTATTCCATGTTAAAAGCTGACATTTATCCTTTGTTTTGCAGATAGGTAGAAAAGTACTTCTTGTATAGTAAGAATGGTTGTAACATAAAATAAGCATAGGATACTGAGGAAAATCTCTGATTAACATGCTGTTAGATTACCTCTGAAATTCGATACCGAAATAAGAATAAGGCATCTATTCCTGGAGCCTGTTTCTTGTATGTAAGTTCCAGGGTATATCAGTTAACCCCTCTAGAACATTTTCCTTCTTTGAGGCCTTAAATGGTATGGTACCTCTTGATCACAGCTTGTGAATTCCTTTCTTTCTTTAAATCATTAAAATGTTGTTCTACCTCAGCTGCCTTTTCTGAAACATATATGTTAAGGATGCGTTTGTCAAGGCTTAGAAAAAATCTTTCTTATTTCTGAAAATGTTTGGAAAAGGCTCACGGAGGTTGGTGAATCCTCTTACTTTTGGCAATGCATAGCCTTATGAGAGAAACTCAGGAGATTTAGCAGGACAGCAGGTAAAAGAAAACTTCTTCTAAGACTGACACGATAAAGAGCATTGCAGAAAGACAAGTTCTGGAATATAATATTTTATTATCCCACAAAACACAAATAATGCAATAAAAGAGACTGTTTGAGGTGTGCTTAATGAGGTATTATTAGAGCACCTTTCCATCTAATCTCTCTTTCTAGCCTGATGCAAAGATCAGGATCCAGCAGATGAGAGAGGATTTAGAGTACTGTTGGGAAACTACAAATGAGAAACCAAGCTTAATTATCTTGCTTATTGCATCAAGAGGTCCCTGTGGTTTGACCGGTGCTGTTAGGACACCCTATAATTTGAAGGAATCCTGAGCACACTGGCACCATCAGTGTACTGATATCCAAAGCACTGTTAATAATCTGAAGTTGGCTGTTAACACTGCAGAAGCCAGTGTCTATAATTTCAGTGAATGACCTGAATGACTCTGCAATAAAAAGACTGAAATGTCACCCTCTTCTTTCTTTACTTTGTTTGCCTTGAGCAAAGACTGCTCCAGATTGTGTACATTCACTGAGGTCCAAATGACAAAAGGGCAGTGAATAAGCTTAGGCTTATGCTCCGCTAAATCTTCCCTTCTCTGGAAGAATAATAGGGCCTAGAGTAAAGGAAAATTAAAGGGGTACAAACCCTCTCTTCCTGAACTTCTTTAACGGTGTTTTGAGCCTCCTCTTGACATACTGTGTGTCAGGGTGTGTCCAGACTGCGGTCATTGTCTATTTGGAATTGGCCTGCCAAAGCTTGCTGGTTACCAGCTGTGAGTCAATCAAACAAGACTCAAAGCAAAGCAAATGATATTCTATAGGCATCATCAAAACTGTTTTGTGTAGGTGTCTATATTGCACCCTTCGTTGTGGTGTTTGTCTAGTAACAGAGTTCACGTGAAGCAAAAATCAGAGAAAGACTTGAATATTCTACCATTTCCTGTCATTGTGGTGACTGAGCACATGAAGAATGCTTTTTCCTACAAGAGGCATAGGTCCTGCTGCTGATGGAGCTGAAAGGAGACAAAGGCAAAGATTGTGCAGATCTTTACTTTTCCTGAATTTTATACCTTTGCTTTGTTTGAGCCCAGTTGATAAGACTACACTCAAAAACAGAAAGGGAAGTAAAATACTATCAGTAAAGTTCAATATTTGCATCTCATTTAGAAGCTGTGGGCATCATTACATGCTTTTTACTTGAAAATAAGTCAATTTTGGTTGAGAATCACAACCTTACAACAGTCTTATATGTTCCAAATGTGAAAATATCAATGCAAAACTCATTTCGTCTTACAATTACAGTAACCACATGGTTTGGAAAGAATAGTCATTTTTTTCATGAAAAATTTTGCAGAAAGACAACTAAATTTTAGTCAGCCCTTGCAATACACCTTTAAGCCCATGGACTGGATTTTTAGAACAAGGAGCACACACTTACTGTATTGTGGGCACATCTACACATGAATTTAAGCACTACTAAATTTAATGTGCATGAAGCTAATGAGCACTATGACATTTTGGCAGGTGTCTACATGTGCAGAGACTTGGTACTGAAGTTAGTGCACTTGGCACAAAAGCAATCTTGGTAGGTGTCTACATGTGTAGGGGCTTGGTACTAAAGTCAGTGCCAAGTCCTTGGAGCCCTGCCATCTGCCCCTAGTGACTGGGCAGACCTGGCACTAAAATTAGTGCTGTGTTGTGTCTACATGTGTGTTAATGAATTTTAACTAATGCAAGTATTGAATTTAGGCATGATTAGCCTAATTTCACCATTTTAAATGTGCATTAAGGATGCGCACATGCAGATGTGCACCCGTGATGTGCATTAGATTAGGCTAATGTGCATTAACGCATCCCATGTAAATGCACCTTGTGGTACTATTGAAGTAATTCAGACTATGCGTATGCCACCAAATGTAGGATTTTCAGAACAGGGCCCTGTCCTTTTGGCATCCATTCAATTATTCTTATTTTATTGTAGATGGTTTTTATCATAGAAAAGACAGGAACACACTGGGAAAAACTCCCTTTCTCTGGTCAGTAACTATGAATATAAGGCCTATCCCAGCAGTCTTACAAATCTGGCTTGCAAGGATGATAGAAATTTTCCACCCAGCCTTGATGATTGGGAGTTGTGTATTCATTCAACTGTTCTGAGAAGTCAGAGGAAATCTAATGGCATGCTTGTATATATTATCCCATAATGACAACACAATTAATATTTCATTGTTGAAAGTACCATGCTCCCTAACTGTTGACACTCATAGTTGAAATAGCCCAATGAGGTCATGCAGAATGTCCATGGAAGCAGTGAAATCACTTTCCCCATCCTTCCTACCTTTATGTTACTGGTAAGTGGTTGAAAATGAGGAGATGAGGAGATAAGAAGCTATAAGAAGGGTGTTAATGTGAGTATTCAATACCCTGTGTTTGTGAAGGACTCCTGTTGAAACTGGGAGTTTTCTGTGCTCTATCTTACTGCCTTCCATTTATGTAGGAAACATGCCTGTTACCACTTGTTAAGCTTGTGAAGTGAAGCACAGCTTTGGCTTTTTTCCAGTCACCTGAACAGCTCTACAAACAGATGTCCACTTTTGCCTCCACTGGAGAGTTTACCACTTTCTTACAGCATATTTTCTTTGCAGTCCTAAGTGCACTTTATAGGATTCTGGTTCATGTAGCATAAGCCAATGCTTAGCTATTTTATGCTGCAGCAATTTCAGCTGTGCAAAGGAGAGAGAGATTTGGCTCCTCCTTTGCTTCATCACACACACATTGTGACTGTGGGACCTCTCAGCTTACCCCAAGCAAGCAAAGCAGCTATGCAGTAGAACAAGTCTCATCACATTAAACCTCAGCATTAACAGATAAAGTCAAAGATACTGCAAATGAAATCACCTAAGTGGAACTTGTTTTGTTTCTTTCCACTATGAATAACAGTTATGTTGGATGTTTATATGTTTGAGGCAGAAACCTGCTTCTGAGCTAAAACATAGAACTGAAGCCATGTTGTTGTGTATATTACCTGAAAATCTCAAATCCAATTCATTTCCTACATCCAAACTGATGTGCTCCACTAGGTTTGCTCCTATACTTTGTAGGGCAGGGTTAGCTTATCTCCACTCCTTCATTGACACACATAGGTCACGTCTCCACAAGCAGGGGCATTCAGTTGCCCCAGGGAAAAAAACAGCAGCAAAAAATTGTGCTTCAGTGGACGCCCCTGCACATGGGTTTAGTGTGAGGAAAAATGCTCCAGGTAGGGTAGAGAAGGCTGAGGTCAGAACCTGGGCTGGCCCCAACAGCTTTACCTGGGGCCCTGAGGGCCTCCAGTAGTGGTGATCTGGGTGCATGGAGCCTGACCAGCAGTTGATGCATGGCTCTGGCTGACCATGCTCTGGTTTCAGGCAGCACATGCTGTTGCCACTTGTGCTGCTCCACTTTTTCTGCCAAGGGTTAAAAAGACCCATTGTGCTGCAAATGATCAGTGTGGTAAATGCCTGCATGTGCAGTGCATGCAGTCTGCAATACCACAGATGGTTCTGCAGCACCACAACCCACACGTGTATGCTTGTCTTGACTCACCCATAGAGTTCATCTACACAGGCAATTAATGTGATGCAATAAACTCTGGAGCAGTGTCTACACATATGCTTGGGACAGCAGCAATTTGAGTGAGGGCAGAACAGGTCTGGGCTGGCAGAGGGAATGGCTCTGAGCTCTGGGTGGCAGTGTTGGCATTGGATGAGGCATGAGGGTGCTGAACCTGTGCAGCTGTGTGGCCAGGTGGCAGGAAGAAGTCTGGCCCCAGTTGGCTGGGCTGATCAGGTGAAATTTATGCCCATGGGTTAGCATTTACATGTGCATTTCATCGCAGCTAATTAGTCCACTGTAAGATAGTACTGTCCCCGACAGTACTCTCTTATGATGGACAGTACTATCTTATGGCATGGTTACCTCATTTACTGCACCTTAATACTGGCCCATGTGTAGATGGTGACGCTTTACCTCTTGGCCAAACTGCCCAGTTGTGGCCTTGGCTCCACCA